>NC_136061.1:880032266-881232266 GCF_964261635.1 Lissotriton helveticus
TCTATTGCAATAGACTTGAGTATTTTAGATTGGAATTGAGTGGAGTAGAATGGAGTGTATTAGCATATTGTACAGTGTCTGATATAGTGGAGTCAAGTATCGTAGTCTGGAATAGCGAGTTGTACAGTAGAATGGCGTGCTGAGCAGCAGAGTGGGGTGTCATTGACTGTCAGAGAGAGAAGTAAGGTGTTTTAGAGTGGAGATAGGTGAAGTAGAGTGTTGTGCCATATCATGGAGTGACATATGGTAGAGAGAAGTTGAGTGGTATGTGGTAAAGTATCATAGAGTATAATACAGTGACATGAAGTGGATGGGAATAGAGTGGAGTAGAGTGGCTTAGAGAGTTGTACAGTGTTGTAGAGTGGAGTTGCATACAATGGAGTTGAGTGTTGGATAGTGAAGCAGTATAGAGCAGAGTGTTATACAGTGGCGTAGAGTTGGAGAAAGTGTAGTAGAGTGTAGTATTGTGGAGTACACTGGTGTGGGGGAATGTAGATGGGAGTAAATTGTCAGAGATTGAAGTGTTGAGTAGTAGATTGTAGTGGTGTGGAGTGTAGTTGAGTGGATTGGCATAGCATACAGTTTAGTAAAATGTCTTAAATTGGAGTACCATGTTGTAAAATAGAGTGTAGTGGGGTGTTGTACAGTATTGGAAAGCAATGTAGACTACAGTAGAGTGAAGTGGAATACAGTCTAGTGTATCTTTGTAGAGTGGAGTGGAGTGGTGTACAGTACAGTACTGTTGTAGAGTGTGGTACTGTGAATTGGCATACAGTGATATGGATTACAATAGCATTGAGTAGTGGAGAGTGGAGCGGCATACAGTGGAGTAGTGGAGTAGAGTGGAATACTGTGTCAGAGTAGGGTGGAATAAAGTGGGCATAGTGGCATACAAAGAGTTGCATACAGTTTCTTATAGTGGACTCATACAGTTTCTTATAGTGGACTAGAGTATTGAAGGGTAGAGTGGAGTGGAGTCGAGTGTTGTATAGTACAGTATAGTACAGTGTTGTACAGGGGAGTGAAGTAGTATTGTGGAATAGCGTAGACTGAAGTAGCGTACACTGGAGTGGTGTACAGTGGAGTGGCATAGAGTGTAATAGCGTATATTGTAGTAGTGTACTGTGGAGTGGGGTAAAGTGTAATAGCGTAGAGTGGAGTAGCTTACATTGTAAACTGAAGTGGCATACACTGCAATGGGGTACAGTGTAATATCATCCAGTGAAGTGATGTTCAAAGGAATAACATGGAATGAAATGGGGTAGAGTGGAGTGGCATACACTAAAGTCGCGTAGAGTGGAGTAGCATACAGTGGAGTGGCATACTGTGGCATAGCATAAAGTGGAGTGGATAACTGTCGAATGGTGTAGAGTGGGATAGCATGTACTGGAGTAGCGTACAGTGGAGTGGCATACAGTGGAGTGACATACAGTGGAGTGGCATATAATGGAGTGGTATAGACTGGAGTAGCATACAGTGGAATGGGGTAGATTGTAATAGCATACAGTGAAGTGACATACATTGGAGTGGGGTGCAATTGAATAGCGCAGAAGGAAATGGCGTAGAATGGAGTGCCATAAAATGGAGTGGCATAAAGTGAAGTTGTGCACAGTAGAGTGACATAAAGTAGAGTTGTGCACAGTAGAGTGGCATACAGTGGAATAGAGTACAGTGGAGTGTTGTAGAGTGGTGTGGCATGCAGTGGAACAGAGTAGAGCTGAGTGGCATGCAAGTGAATGGCATAGAGTGGAGTAGCATGAAGTAGAGTAGCATCCAGTGGAGTGGCGTACAGTAGAGTGACATAGACTGGAATGGCTTATAATGGTGTGGCGTACAGTGTAATAGTTTAGATTGGAGTGGTATAGAGTGAATTGAGTGGATTAGAGTATGGGGACAGCAGCTACAGTGGTATGGGAAAGAGATGTATGTGGCATTTAGCAGCAATGCAGATTATAGAGTGCAGAGTAACGCAAAACAGCAAATTAAGCTGCCTTGCATTTCTCCAGACTTACCAATTAATGTGGGACCACGCATGGTGGCTTTGTGTTAATATGTGAATCTAGTTTTGCATTGCCCATACGACACCAAGAGTGATGCAAGGGTTCCACAATCAAATAATGCAGCTAGTCTGTAGTTATATTTTGGGCCATGGCACACTGCAATAACTTTGCAGTATACCATGGTATATGGTGATGACAAGCCAGTATATTATCGGGTAATGGCTGTTTCTTAGAGAATGAAAATTCAGCTATATTGTTCATACTACACTTTGACTGTGTTCAGTGTTAGGGCCTTAGATATAGGTAAGTAGCAGGTTCCTACCTACTACCACTAATGTAGGAGATTTTTAAAACATTTTTAAATATATTTCATTAAATAAGTTTAATGACATGTACTGCAGTAGTTTCACAAAATTTTGGGAAATTCTGCAACCGTACCCCAGTGACAGAACCCAGAGAACATAATCTCTGCACCATAATGTACAATCCTGCCAAAATTCATGTTAATCCCTTCATCCACAACATCAAATACAAAAGTATATGGAAAATGCATTGGTGGTAAAATGTGTTTTGGGTAACCCTGGGCGGAACACTATGCTACACTTGCGGAATGTGCGTAGTATGCGCAACTACATGCTGCACGAATTGCACGTAACACAGTGCAAAATCACGTAGCATAGCATAGCGGAGCGGGCATTTTTTGCTCGCTCACGGTCCTCAACGTCAAGATGGCGACGCGAGCGAGCAAAATCACCATCTCGGCGAGACATTTTCCTCGTTCATGATCAGCAACATCAAGTTGCCGATCGCGAGCGTGGAAAATAAACCTCCCGACGAAATTCTCAAAGCGGGGAGGTCAGGTTTCTCATTGCGAGTGGTCGCATATGCTCGCTACCGCTCGAGATGAGAAACTACCAGTCTGTGTTGAGAGAGCTGCCGCTCGAGTGCAGATCTATTCGAGCGGCAGAAAACGACCGCTTGCACTGATCAAGATGCCGTTTGCAATGATTGAACAGTGCGGACAAGCATCCGGCACTGTGCAATGAGTGCGAACAGCATTTTCTCTACCGCACTACGCAGTTTGCATAGCTACGCATAGTGTGAAGTGCATTTTGCGTAGCTACGCAAGGTTGTTGGTCCCCATAGAGACAATTGAAGCCACCTTCAGAATAATCAAATGTATCAGTTGGCAGCCGGTGACCTTCAAAACAACTAAAAAAGTTTTCAAATAGTGAATGCTTCCGGTGACTGCTGCCAGAAACATGGAGTATGGTGCTGCCCCATTTCTAAAACTCTCCCGCCATTCGATATTGCCAGAAAGCAGAATATTGGCGCCAGGTGGACCACATAGATCGAGACTTTTGATGATTTCATTGATGCTCTCGAAAAAGTAAGTGATGCAAAAATCATCAACTACTTAAAGAATCTTACTGGTCATGGAGTAAAAGAAGTGATAAAGAAGATTGCAGACTGAAACAATATCGTACCATCAACTCAATGAACCATTGAGTTCCAAGTTCAATCCAATGCCAAACGTTGACTATAAAAGGCACACTTTCAATCAAGCGAGACAAGTCGGTGAAACGATGGATTAGTTTGTCGAGAGGCTTGATGTCCTCATCAAACATTGCAAATTTGGTGAATTCAATGATGATGAAGCCATGCATCTTAGAGTCATTGATGGCTATCAGTAGGATTTGTTCCGGACACCCATGCTACAAGAGACGCTCAGTTTTAGAAAAAGTACTGATGGCTGCAAGAGCTGAAGAAAGAGCACATCAACAGGCTGCTGACATGGAGGCGGGAACAGCAAAAAAAGTGAGTTGTCACTAGTCCTCAAGAACAAATTACAAGCACAAACTAGAGGTCAGCAAGTCAACATCGTCAAAGAAAGAAAGAAAATCTTTGTTTCCAATATGGATTTTCATTTCCACATGAAAGTAAGTCCCCAGACATCAGACAGACGTGCAAAGGATGTGGAAAGGGAACCAGTTTATAATGGTTTGTAGAGCAACAGAGAAAACAATTGCATTACAGCATGACAAGACAATGGGCACGAGAATGTTCCGGAAAGATTCTTGCCTCAGCCACAAAGGCAAAATAAGACCTCATCTACAATAGGTTGAACCCTAAAGGGGTTGATTATCATCAAGTTCATCCTACAAGAGTTCCTTGACATCACCATCTAGCAACAGTGACAAGGATGAGTGCACAATGTTGATTTCTAACATAAAACGACCTACATATGGGGTCCTAGCCACTTGCAAACAAGACAAAGGAATGTCAAACAAGTGAATTAAGGAAACCAATTCATATGGACATTGCCCTAAAATCATCCTGAATGACAACGGTTGTCCAGTGCTTGTCTACTTTCTTTGTAACTGATGCTGACATGGGACTAATATCTATCAATTAGAATGTAATACACAATGTAAAATTGTGAGCCAGCTCCTGTTGCTGTTTCATGGCTTTGGAAGGCTAAAGACAATGAAGGTGCAACTGGCTTAGGAAGGCTAAAGACAATGAAGGTGCAACTTCTCATAAATGAGGACATTCAGCCTGTTGAAAAGTGACATAACAGAATAACCTTTCATCTTCAAGAAGCAGTCAAGAAGAAACTAGAGACATTATCAAAGCACAACATTATCAAACACTCTATTGGTCCTACACCCTCGGTGTTGTCCATAGTGGGCGTGCCAAAAAAGGGCAGTGGAGGCGCGGTCCCTATTTGTGTGAACATGTTTCAAGCCAACAAAGTAATGAGAGAGAGACAGACAGACAGACAGACAGACAGACACACTCCCCCCCCCTGGTCCACAAATTCTGGAAATGATAATACAGCTGAATGGAGCCAAAGTTTTCTCATGTCCTGATCTGAACAAAGGATACCATCAACGTGAACTGGAAGAAAACTGTTGGTACATTACCCCTTTTTTTACTCCTATTCAATGAATGAATCAATCAATCAATCAGGGGTTGCTAAGCATGCTATTCACCCTTGAGGGTCTCCAGGCACGGGGGGATAGAGGGGCGCAGGTCCATTAGCCGAAAAGCCAGGTCTTGAGGGTCTTCGTGAAGGTGTTCAGGGAGTGGGTGAGTCTGATGTCTGTCGGGAGCTTATTCCAGGTTGTGGCTGCAATGTGAGAGAAGGATCTTCCACCTGCTCTGGCTCTGTGGTTGCGCGGGGTTTCAGCCAGTGCAAGGTTAGAGGATCGGAGGTTTCTTTTGGGTACGTGGAAGTTGATCCTGTCATTGAGGTATTTGGGTCGAGTGTTGTGTGGGCATTTGTTGGCGTGGGTGAGGATTTTGAAGGTGACTCTTTTCTCCTCGGGCAACCAGTGGAGCCTTCGTAGGTGTTAGCTGATGTATTCATGCCGAGGGATGTCGAGGACAAGTCGGGTGGTGGTGTTCTGTATCGTCTGGAGTTTTGGGAGTAGGGACTTGTTTATGCTGGAGTAGAGTGCATTTCCAAAGCCCAGTTTTGCGGTGACGAGTGCGCGGGTGACAGTCTTCCTTGACTTAGGGGGATCCATTTGAAAGTCTTGCGGAGGATTCGGAGGGTGTTGAAGCAGCTGGAGGCAATGGCATTGACCTGTCAGTTCATGGTGAGGGATGAGTCGAGTACGATGCAGAGGTTGTTGGCGTGGTCCGAGGGGGTTGGTGGGCTTCCGAGGGCAGTCGGCCACCAGGTGTTGTGTCCCATGCTGAAGGGGTGGTTCCAAGGATGTGGACTTCTGTCTTCTCAGCGTTGAGCTTTAGGCAGCTGTTGGTCATCCAAACTGTGACATCCTACGTTCCTTTCTGGAAGTTGAGTCTGGCGGTGGTGGGGTCTTTAGTGAGGGAGAGGATGAGCTGGGTGTCTCCAGCATAGGATACGATGTTGAGGCCAAGTTGTTGGACGATGGTGGCAAGGGGGGCCATGTAGATGTTGAAGAGGGTCGGGCTCAGTGACGACCCCTGCGGGACTCAACAGGTGATTTTCGTGGGATTGGAGAGGAAGGGTGGTAGTCTGATTCTTTGGCTCCTTCCGGTGAGGAATGATCGGATCCAGTCCAGGGCTGTTCCTTGTATGCCGGCATTGTGTTGTCTGGCGGTGAGTGTGTGGGGGGAGACGGTGTTGAATGCTGCTGATAGTTCTAGTAGGATGAGGGCTGCTGAGTGGCCTTGGTCCAGGAGGGTGCGGATGTCATCTGTGGAGGTGAGTAGGGTAATCTATGTGTTGTGGTTGCTTCGGAATCCGCATTGGGATGGGTCGAGGATGGCATTGTCCTCGATGAATCGTGTCAGTTCCCTGTTGACTGTTTTCTCTGCCATTTTGGCTGCGAAGGAAAGGAGCGGGATGGGCCGGTAGTTCTTGAGGTCGTTGGTATCAGCTGTTGGCTTCTTGAGCAGGGTTCTGTGTGTTTCCAGTCGTCTGGGAAGGTGCCTGTTTTGAAGGTGGTGTTGATGGTGCGTTGTAGTTCGGATACAATGGCGGCTCTGTGGTAGATGTGATGGGGCAGGGGTCAGTGGGGGCCCCTGAGTGGATGCCTTTCATGGTTGAGGTGGTGTCTTCAGCTGTGTCCAGGTCTTGATGGTGGCGGTCTGGCAATGGCGTCCGGTGGGCGGTTGACCAAGTTTTCGTAGAGGTTTTTGATCTTGAGGTGGAAATAGGTTGCAAGTTTGTCACAGAGGTCTTGGGACTGGGTGTTGTCTGTGGTTTTGCTGCGAGGGTCAATGAATTACTTGATGATGGTGAAGAGTTCCTTGGAGTTCGTGGAGTTGGCGATGATTTTATTGTGGATGAAGGTCCTCTTGGTGGTGCTGATTTGGTTGTGATAATCCGTCATGGCATTCTTGTAGGTGGTGTGTTTTTTGGGTGTCTTGGTCTTTCTCCAGTTCTTCTCCAGGTGTCGGCAGGTGCGTCTGGCTTCGTGGAGATTGGTGGTGAATCAAGCGGCTTTCCTTGGGCATTGTTTGTCGGGGTTGCGTAGCGGGGCGAGCTCATCCACGCAGTTGGAGATCCAGGTGTAAAGTTCTCTGGCTGCTGTGTTGGCGTCTGATGCTGAAGTGTGGTTGTTTCAGGTGAGGGTGGAGTTGAGTTGGTCATCGGTGACCATGCTCTAGTTCCTACATGGTTGGCGTAGGGCTGGTTTGGGTGCCCTGGGTTTGTTGACAGTGAAGTTTACGCAGTAATGGTAGGTCCATGGGGGTTGCGTTGTGTGACTGAAGTGAACTTTGTTCCCTCCTGCAAAGATGGGGTCGAAGGTGTGTCCTGCTCTGTGGGTCAGTGTGGAGACGAGTTGTTTGAGTCTGATGTTGGCGAGGTTGTCACGAAGGGTGGTGGAGTTGGGGTTGGGGGCATTGTCGAGGTGGAGGTTCAGGTCTCCGATAAGTATGTAATTCATTGTGGCGAAGGGGTGAGATGAGATCCGTGATGGTGGAGGCGAAGGAAGCCCGGGGGCAAAGAGGTCTGTAGATGAGGGTTCCCCGGAGCGTGGAGTTGGGGTTGGTCTGGATCTGGAAGTGCAGGTGTTCTGCGGAGGGGAAGGTTTCACTGGAGGTGGTGAGCCGGAGGATGTTCTTGTGGGTGATGGTGAGGTCCCCCCTTGCTAGTTGGGGCAGTCCTTTCACTGGATCTTCTACCTGTCTTGGATGGTTGCGCTGTTGTCAGGGGCAGAGAAGGTGTTGGTCCCGGTCTCCGTGAGGAAGGAGATGTCAGGCGAGAGAGAGTTGAGCAGATTCCAGATCTCCACGTTGTGTTTGTGCACAGAGAGCACATTGACAAGGATGCATCTTAGGGCATCGCCAGTGTTGGTTTCTGCGATGTTGGAGGCCAGGGTGGTGGTGAAGGTCTGGCAGCAGTGGCGGTAGGAGAACGGGCCGTGGGTCATGTTCCGCGTGGTCTCTTGGCAGTCTGTGAGTCTTCCGGGGTTGAGTGCATGGAGGGTGATTCTGGTCTGTTCCGTTACAAAATATTCAGCGCTGGCATGTCATCTGCTGTGGAAATATTCCAAGATATCATATGTTGAATCATCCAGCCTGTTAAGCATGCTTTCAATTACAGTGATAACATTTTGGTGTTTGGTGCAACACTAAAGGAGCATGATAAGGTTCTCAAACAAGTGTATCTGTTACTCATAAATGCGGGGCTCACATTAAATGCAGAAAAGTGTGAGTGCTGTCTGCTGCCAATACCCCACAAGATGTCCTTCTCGGGCATTGCTAGTCACTGGTCAAGGTATATTCATGTCTTTGTAACCATGAGAACCCCGCTGCGAGACCTAACTCAATGACATTTCAAGTTCTGATAGTCATTTGAATGGAACCAAAACTTCAAGAGAATAAAGCATGCAATTGAAAATACTACTGAAATGGCTTACTTTGACCCTAAACTACACACTGAGATTGCAGTTGATGCAAGCCCAACAAGGCTGGGAGCAATCCTTGCTCAGCATAGTGGTCATTCTAGTGCTCTGGGCACATTGAGGCTTATGCCAGTCAATGCATGTCTGACTCTAAACGTGCCAATTGCCAAACAGAAAAATAAAGTTTCCCTGTGGTGGGGGCCTGTAAGCATTTTCATGTGTTTCTCTATGGAAAACATTTCACAATAGTCACAGAACTCCAATCACTGATGACTATATTCAGAAAACCAAAGATGCCCCCTCACATTGAGAAGTGTGGGTTGTGCTTGCAGAAGTACGACTTTTCAATTGTGCAGAAGCCAGGCAAGAGCCAAAATCCTGCTGACTACTTCTCATGACTACCTCTACAGCAACACAGGTCAAAGTCTTAAACAGCCGAAGAGTACATCAACTTCATTGGAAGGTCCAGCACGCCATGGGCCCTGTCCCTTGAACAGATTGTTGCCTCTACCAATGCAGATAAAGATATGCTTGTCCTCAAAATTCATTTCAGCACAATCATGGAGACAGAGGGCTCAACCTTTGAGTGGTGATGTTGAGTTTCAAAAGTATAAAAATGTGAAAGATGAACTGTCTCTTACCAAAGAGATTCATAAAGGGGGGTGGTGATGGACAGAGCATCTGAATTAAACAGAACACTCATACCCAGTCAAAAGATCAGGGCTTGATCCATCACCGTTTTTTAGCTCACTTCACCATCCCAGCTCAGAGCCTGGCTATATGCAAATTAGTCTGACCCTGGCCCAGTGCATCATGGGAACAGGGCAGACCAAACTACCAAGCCAATTCTTTACTGGAAAGGAAACAAGCTTCCGGGGACCGGTTTCTGGCATTGCAGCCGTCTTCGGCCCGGCTTGCTTGAATCCTGATGGTGCAGTGAGCAAGGGACTCATGTCTGAGCATACCCTGCCACTCCTATAGTGGCCAAAACGATTCATAAAGGGGGGTGGTGATGCCCTGTTCCCATGATACACTGGGCCAGGGACAGACTAATTTGCATATAGCCAGGTTCTGAGCTGGGATGGTGCAGTGAGCTAAAAAACAGTGATGGATCAAGCCCTGATCTTTTGACTGGGTACGAGTGTTCTGTTTAATTCAGATACTCTGTCCATCACCACCCCCACTTTTTGAATCTTACCAAAGAGGGCATTGAGCTAATTGGTACCAGGATTGTTATAATTGCAGGTCTGAGACAGTACGTATTGAACTTGCTCATGAAGGACATTGAGACATTGTAGCAACAAAAGGGCCATGAGGTATTGAGTATGATTCCCTCATCTGGATGACAGGTTTGAGAGGGAATTTAAGAAGTATCACTTACATAATATTCTCTCTCCATATGTGACCCAAGACCCATTGTCCATGTCTGATCGTCCTGCATGTGCGTGGGAAAGATTGACAGTCAACTTCTTTGGCCCTCTAGCGAATGGACATTATTTGATGGTGGTCATAGATGAGTATTCCTGATTTCCTCGGGCGGAGGAAATGCCACCAACGCCACACGTCAAGGTCATTGAGAAACTTGACAACATGTTTGCATCATGAGGTATACCAGATGCTCTCATTTATGACTACAGTCCTATGTTCAATAGCAAGGAGTTCAAGGAGTTTCTAACTAAGCTAAGTGCCAAGCATCAGAGAAGCACTGTGAGTGTTGCCTCAGGCTTATGGTGTTGTTGAACACTTTATGAGAACCCTGAAAAGAGTGATCCAATGCACAGCAATAGAGGGAATAGAAATGAACGAGGCATTATCTTGAGCCCTTCTTGCCTATTGCTAGACTTCCCATTCTACCACCATTAAGAGTCCCACCACCCTGATGTTTGGGAGTGTCATGAATACCAAACTGCCGCAGTGGACCACTCAAAAAAACCAAAGTGATGATGTTGTTTGTGGGACTGACATGGTTAAGAAACATCAGATGAATACTTATGCTGATCGACATCGACAAGTTTGTGAGACTGTTTTCAACTTAATTTGGTCCTCATCAGACAAAGGAAGAAGTGGAAAACAGATCCTCCATTTGCTCTTGAACTGGTGCAAGTTGTAAGGAGAAAAGGACATATGATAACAGCACAGCGCCCCAGAAAATCTGTCACAAGACACTCTTCACACTTCTGACACTTATCTAGACAATCATCAGTACCTGTTAATTTAGAATAAGCTGCTCCACAAGCAGTCCTAGATCAGTCGCTGTAACCTGTACCCTTGGTCTCCCCTCTTGATACATTGCAAATACTTCATACCTCCACAGCTCATCGAAGATATAAGAATCTGTTGTTGTTTACAAGCTTTTATTTAACAAACGGGAGGTGTCATGTCTTAGGACTATGAGCATTAGCACCTCATGGTCCTGGGCGGACTCCATGAAATATTTACATAATCATTTGGGGAGTGTTAAAGTGCGGCTATTAATGACTGCAAAATAATCCGAATGTTCAGTTTGATGTTGTTTGCTGATGAATAAAGACATTAGCTACGAGCTCCGTGTGTGGTGTTTTCTTGTGCATGGTCACCGGCTGGAGAGTATGTGACAGTAATCAGATTTAATTTGATTTCTTTTTTTTATCCATTGTATTTGTTTACATAATTATGTGCCATAAATTTGTCTTTTAGTCGTTCATTTCATAATTTTGAAACTTTACATATGCAGTCTAGTTTATCTTTTTTAGGTTTCTTGCTACTTTTAGTAGGATTGTGCTACATATGAAGCCCAAAGTGAATGAAAGCCAATCCTTGTTATGAAAATTAAGATTATTTTCTCCTAATGGCCAATTATCATATCCTCCCTATAGTAGTTTGTGTAGTTCACTGCTAGGTCACTTTTACATTTTGTTGCACAGGAGGACATATGGAAGATGTCTTTTGTTTGGCTTGATGGCCCAGTTTTATTTTGAGAACCAGAGAGCATGCAAAGAAAACTTATCAAGATTAAGATGTATTTAATTTGTTATGTATTTGTTTATAGGTTTCCGTTAGCATGTGACCATACATGGGTAGTTCAGTTTTCCATGTGGTAAATTTGAAACTTTACATATGTAGTGTAGTTTATTCTTTGGGCTTCCTTGCTCAACTTAGTAGTTTTGTGCTACATATGAAGGGCAAAGTGAATGAAAGGCAATCATTGGCATTGTTATAAAAATTGAGATTATTTTTTTTCATATTGGCCACTTATGTCCTCCAACTAGTAGTTTGTGTGGCTCACTGCTAGGTCAAATTTTCATTTTGGAGCACAAGGGTTGCATAAGAAAGATGATTTTTGTTTGGCTTATTGGACCAGTTTTTTTTTATGAACTAGAGAGCATGCAAAAAAAGTAATTTAGATTTGGACGTTTCTACATGTTATGTATTTGTTCTAGGTTTCCATTAGCATGTGAAAATAAATGGGTCTTTCAGTTGTTCATGTAGTAAATCTGAAACTTTACATATGCCTTCTAGTTTATTTTTTTTAGTAGTATTGTGCTACAAGATATCACTAAGTTGAAAAACCTTATAACGTAAAAAGTACTTACTAAACATACCTTCAGTACCCTCCAGAATGGTCTGCACCCCATAACATTTAACACGGCCAAATTTCATAAAAATCAAGCTCAAATTTTTTGCGCAAGGCATAATACAAGTCTATGGAAAAATGCATTGGGTTTCAACGCCGTTTTGGGAGCCTCCCTTTTTTCTTTGCACCCCATTGAGCAAAAACTGTAAAACATTCAGTCCTCCCAAAATAAAATGGGGGCAGCAGGTCTGCAAAGTTTTGACAGCCTAGTCCCAAAAAACAACATTCAGGTGGAATGCCCTGACCCGATAGGCCTCCTGGAGCCTTAGCTCCCACTCAAAAATACAAAGAAAAGCTTCTGTAATATTCACCCCTTCAGGCCATGGCTGACCTGGGGGTATTTTAATGAAATAACCATGGAGTCTACCATTGTTATTTTAAAACATTTTGCCACAGATGTGGGGATCCTCTGCAAATTTGCTGAGAGATTAAAAAAACATTTTTGGTCCCAGGCGGGTCGCTCTGGGACCCCACCAGCCGGCCTAGTGGATTAGAGTATCCTATCCTGCCCCCATATGTCTTTTTTTGTGTTTTGTGTATGTCTTGCATTCCCGAGTCCTAAGAAGGCTGCCACATCCTGGTTGATGTGGTGGCAGACAATCTGATCTCAGCAGGAGATCTGTCAGATCCGCAGAAGATCCACATCCCTAGATAGACATTTTCTTTGAGCATTAGTAGCTCAAAAACTACTGAAAGGTATTTACACCAAATCACAAAAAGTACTCGTTCTGTACCAAGATCTAGCTTTCTGACAAATTTGGAGCAAAACGTTCAGCAGTTTGGGCTGTAGCTGTGTCTAAAGCTCATATGGAAAAATTAATGATGATAATAACACATTTTCGGACACCCCGTTATTCTCAACCCCTGCTTGATGGATCTCCCTTCATTCCATGCGCAAACCAGTCAAAAAGTAGCACTTTTTTGGAAAGTTTTGTGGAGCTTCATCAAACAGCACCAAAGTTATTAGAAACCCAAAAATGTTAAGGTTAATGTTAATTGCGATTTGTAAAGCGCCTAATACTGGCAGGTCTCTTAAGCGCTGGGAGAGAGTAGCCACAGCCCACCCCAATGTGTGAATGTAAGCCCCCATTCAGCATCTGCGTTATTTCCAGGCCTCTGTGAAGAGGAAGGTCTTCAGGTTTTTCCTGAAGGGAAGGAGGGCTTTCTCTGAGCAGAGGTGTCCAGGCAGCTTGTTCCACAGCTGCGGGATCAAGACCAAGAAGGCCCGCCCCCCTTTAGTCATATTGTTAATCTGTGGACAGGCCAGCTGGCCTCACTCGGATGACTGAAAGGGTTCTGCCGAGGACGTAAGAAGGGCCGTGAGGGCAATGCAGAGGCCCTTAAATCTCGCTCGCTGTTTGACAGGGAGCCAATGTAGCTGTTGCAGCAAAGGTGTGGCCCGTGCCCGTTTGGGGTGCTTAAAGATCAGCCTAGCTGCATCATCCATCGCTACTTTCAGTTTGCCTAGCCGCTTTTCCGGTAATCCAATATATAGCGCAGTGCCAAAGTTTAGGCGGGTCATGATCAGTGCGGTCACCACCATCCGCATGATGGAAAATGAGAGGAGGGGTGTTAATTTCCTTAGCTGCCTCAGCAGGCCCACGGAGGTCCCAATCACAGAGCCACTTGGTTAGACAGTGTGAGTTTGTCGTCTATATTTATACCAAGGCCTTTTTTTTTTACTAGAAACACAATCCTAACTATAACTAACCAGTGACCACCGCTTTCAGATGCCAATCCGACTCCTTTTCAGTAATTCCTTTACTTTAATTAGGGGGGCATCAAATAAAACATGACACGTCTTGACAGGGATCTTGTTCACATATATTGAATGAATTGCTGACATTGAATCAGAGTGCAGCTAAGTTGTTTATAGGATATTGGACATCTGCGGTTCAACTAAGAAGTAAGTATATATATATACATATATATATATATATATATATATATATATATATATATATACACACATTCCCTATTGTTGCTTAAAGTGAAGTGCAATAGTCTAAGTAACAATAGGAAGTGTAGAGGGTTGAGATTCACTATTCTCAATCCAGTCTACACCACAGTTGGAAAAGTGTTAGATTTGCACTTCATTCTAGGCAGCAAAAGGGAAAGTGTTGGTCTCCGGAGGGGTTAAATAAACAATTTTTGCTCCAATATTAACAACAGTAGGTAGATTGTTGGACATTGGAGGGGTTAGCTTTATTAGTCCCACTCCAATCCACGCAACTGTAGGGAAAATGTTGGACTTTTGAGGGACAACAAATAACATTCCACCTACTTCTCATTTTGTACGAAACATATCAATACCTAAAATCAGAAATAAATAAAAACATATAAACCATAAAGAATTCATATTCATATAGTAATTCAAGATAATAAAAACAAATGTTTTCCTTTCCTCCCTAAAAAATAATGGTAAACACCCAAAACCATTACTTAAATAATACAAAATCAAATTTAAAACATGTTTGAATACAATATATTAGAAATATTTTTCAAAACATTTTTCTAAAAAATATTTAACATGACATTCATAAATAAAACAAAAAATGTGCATATGTCCAATATTAAAAAAGATACATAAATAATGCTCAACTAATCAATTATTTCGAACGATTAATTAAAAAAATATATGTATAATTTTAATATCTTCCCATTCTATTCCCTAACAAAATTAATTACTAAGATACTTACATAAATTTAAATGTATTGTACATTGTATAAAGTAATTAATGCAACAATTGAAACTAAATGAATTTACATATTTAATTTTCAAACAAATAATTAGCACAAACACACATTGATTTGTCATTTAATTAACTTTCAACCCTTTCAGGAGAATGTTTCTAATTAATCCAAATTTTTTTTAAAGAAATTAATTCACCTAGTAATCAAATAACTAATTAACAAGTAAAAATAAATTTTAAGTAATGGAAAATAATTTGTAATTTAGAAAAATACCCACCCTATTCTTCTACAAAACTGACTACTAAAATATTAAATACTAGAAAACATATGAACATTTCAATATATATTAAAGTTAAATATCTAAAATATCTATTAAACATTTTCCATAAATATTCATTAATTAAATCTAAAACGTACTATGAAAAAGTAGTTAACAATAAAAATAAATTACTTATAATTTCATAAATACATTTTATTTCTCACCCTATTTTCCTAGAATCCCAACAGCTCAATCCTTCTTGATTAAATACTAACTTAATCAAAAAAATTATAACAGTAATACTAATACTAACACCTAAAATTAATATCTTATCTAATGTATATTAAACTAATCAAATAATATGTTTTCCAGCTATTTTAAGGAATCAATATTTAATAAAATGATGTCATTTGAAACAATATGTGTACCATAAAACAATATTCTTTACCACAATACTCTGTGAACAAAATTTTTGTACTGGCAATACTCTTGATAAAGTATTTAGGTACAAGCTATTAATAACTTAACCGTTTTTGTGGTAAGTACACAAAACATTATGTGCTCAATTTACTGAAACATGAAGGAACAAATGCGAAAGTACAGAATTGCTTCAGCCACTCCAGGATGCCTGGTCACCCTGTGGAACAAAACTTTAGTAAAAGATGTAATGGCTGTTTAAAGCCACTGCTCTTCTTTTTACTGTGCAGGCTGCAACCCAGCCCGAGACTCAAAGGGGGCAGCAATCCTTCTGCAGGTGAGTACTGTGAGTGACTGCACACGCTGGCAGAAGATTCTTGGGGCCTTCCTAGGGACTGTAAAGTAAAGATTATATTGTATGATTAATAAAAATGGTTACAATATGAACACATATGATAAAAACTGCATTTTAACAACTATACGTCCGTCACAATCAGACTCATAACATGATAAAACTAAAGTGCTTGGCAACAGACATATCTCATCTGAAGAAGATACATTTACAAGTTCATCAAGTCTAAAAGGATTGGCTTCTAAAAACATTATCAATCATATTCAAAATTTGGTGCAAGGTAGCCCTAAAGTGCTTCAATTTCTACAGTGCATTCTTAACATTACAAAATAAGGCAAAAATGAGCTTCTAGAAACAATGCCAATCATGATAAAAGTCAGTGCAAGGTACTACTAAAGTGCTTAGAATTTTCCAGTTTGTTCTAGGCATTGTAAGATGGTAAAATAGCTCTTAAAGGCATTGAACGGATTCGGTTGCATTTTTTAACCAATGCCTGCACCTAATGCTAGACGAGTATGATTGAACATTACTTTCATAAGGACAAAAGTTAACAAACCACTGCATATTACTCACAAAAAGGGAAAAATGGTAATGCTAAAATGCTTATCTTTTTATCTATACTTTTATAAAGTCAAAGATATTTGATTCAAACAGATAAAACATTCACATAAATACAAGCTGACAGTTTAGGATAGGGATTAGTTAGTCAAATGTTAAACAAATAATTTTAGGAGATTGTCTTGATTTTAGAGACAGTCTTATTAAAAGGTTGCTTATACTTTATGCACCAACATAAGAATAAGAATTTTGATTTGATTTTATATATTTTTAGAAAAACAAGGGACAATAGAGAGACATCGGCGTCCCACAAAATATATAATTTGAAAAATACGCATCAAGGCAAACCGGTCCTGGAACTCGGGAGGAGAACAGACATGATTTGAATACGTGTTGAAGTAAGTTGTGAGGTTAAAAATTTAGAGTTATAGATTATGATGTAAGAGGTAATACAAAATGGCCTACTAATAATGGGGAAATCGTGGAATCACCTGTAGGGCCACTTAAGAAAAACATCCTAGGGAGACATTTTGTTCCTAATAATTTAAGGTTTGGACAAGATATGGAGTGGTGATTTAAATACATATCCACTTATGAGATATTTCAGTGTACCCCTATACTCTGCTTGAGAGTGAAGATAAGTATAAGAGAATGGGTTAAATGCAGGAGTGATATCTAAAAAGAGGTGAAGGAAGGAAAATAAATGAATTTTTTAAAGGGTTTTAAGAAACAAATGTGAATGAAGCTGAGCCTGTGTTTTGTAAACTTTACTGACCTTAATTTTGTTCTCTTGGTTGCAATATGTTTCATTAGCTTTTATAGACAACATCATTGTTTTTAAAAGTTTTTCCTGAAGAAGGTGGAGTTCACCAACTGTGATCCACCGAAACGCAGTCGACAACTTGATAACTTGATGAATTGGTTTTTGTAAAAAGGTTTTGTGACAAATTGAAAATTGTATGTATGTGATTTTTAAGGGGTACACCTATATGTATTACCTTGGTAGCAATATACCTTTCTTTGAGTATATGTAAAAGATTTGTGATGCTCTACTTAAAGAATGCAGTAAAACTGTAAAAAAGGATAATATTGTTGCAATATAGTGAAGGAATATCATTGATATGTACATACATAATGTTGGTTTACAACAACCTCTTTTTGTTGATTCTTTTATAGAATGAATTATTGGCATTCTTTTCAAGAGATTTTATTGGAGAACAAAAAACAATATTTTTAAATAAAAGGATAAATATCTTTGCAATTAACAGGCTTTGTTGTATGATTAGGAGTGTGTAAGAGTATTGAGGAATATTGTGTAGATGGGAAAAGATTGATGGTAATAATATATACATGTGACACAAGATGGACCTTTTTCTTTTTGTGTCAAGAATGCTATATGAATTCTAAAGCATGTGTATATGCTATAAAGGAGAGTAGCTTTATTCCTGGTTTTAAAGGGATCTTAAAGGAAGCTTTATTAATTTCTAAAGGCCTGGAAAGCTGATAATCGAAAGTGTGGAAGCATGTTGATAAACAAGATCTCCTAACACCAGTATCAATAGAGCTGTTGATTTCTTGCCAGTACAAGTTTGCTAAAGAGCCAGTCTTGGATAGAAACAGGGCATGTAGGCTTTTTAGGAAGGCAGACTGTCTCACAAGGTCTTGACTTTGAAGACCAAACTCCAAGCAAATTTCAGCATGGCCAGTGTTCTTTGAAATTTTGAATACAGATTTAAAAGCCTTAATTTGTAGGCGGTCCAATAGTTTAGTATCCAGGCATTAAAAGATGACTGAGCCATAAGCTAGCGCAGAAACCAATTTTGCCTCCATGATTTTTACCAAATGGTTCAAAGTAGGGCACACTAATTTGTCTCATAATGACTTAGAAGCAAAGATGTAGGAAGCAGGTTTAGCTCTTATAAGATGAAAATGTCTTTTAAAAGAGACTTTTGTATGATAAAAAAAGTGCCTAGATATTCGTAACTCCTGACTTGCCAGTGTAACTCCTGACTGACTCAATGGGCTTCCCCCTTACTTATTTATTTATTTATTTATTTAGCGATTTCTAAAGCGCCTGGTGACCCAAGGGCATCCCCGCGCTGTGAGAGTTGTAATCCTGATGAGGGGGAGGGCAAGGGGAGAGATATTTAGAGGGGCTTCTATTTAGGGAATAGATGTGCCTTTAATTTCTTACGAAATGGCAAGTAGTTGGGTTCCAATCTGAGGGTGCGGGGAAGAGCATTCCATCCGGTGGCAGCTTGGACGGAGAATTGTCGTCCTCCTGTCCGAGATCGTTTGAATCTAGGAACGCTAGCCATGTTTTCATTCTGGGATCGTAAGGGTCTGGCTGCTGTGTAGGGAGTGATCATTTTTCTGAGGATCGCAGGGCCAGATCCGTTGATCAGCTTATGTGTAATACACATCGCTTTAAACTGCACCCTTTGGCGCACAGGGAGCCAGTGCAGGGCCTTGAGGGCCGGCTTGGCGGACATTCTGGAAGGGGTATTGGTAAGCAGGCGCGCCGCCGCGTTCTGTGTCCGCTGGAGCTTCGTTAGTGTGGCCTCAGGGGCTCCTAGGTAGACCAGGTTGCTATAGTCCAGGCGGGACAGTACCAGTCCCTGGATAAGTAGTTTCCTGGAGGTGGGTGGCAGTAAGGGGAGAATCTTGCGGGTCGTGCGCATCAGCCCGAAGCAGGTACCCGAGGTTTTGATTGCTTGTGTTTTCATGGTAAGTTCTGGCTCGAGCCACACACCGAGTGTCTTAATTTCACGTTTCGGGGGAGGAATTTCCCCAAACACGTCGGGCCAAAGTGCTGGAGGGATGGTCGTCCATTGTTTTCCTAGGAGCATCACCTCCGTTTTTGACCCATTTAGTTTTAAGGATGAGTGATTCATCCAGTTATGGATCCCTGTAAGACAGTTGGTCAGGTTTTCTGGGTGGTCGATCAGTTGGGACAAAGAGACGACCAGCTGGGTGTCATCGGCATAGTTTACCATTTTTATGTTGAATGGTGTTACCACGTCCTCAAGAGGGGCCATGTATACATTGAAAAGCGTCGGGCTCAGGGAGGAGCCCTGAGGGACACCGCTTGTCAGTGGAAGGATGGCTGAATGATGGTTTTCATCCCACACTTGGAATGTACGCCCTGTAAGGAAGGATTTGATCCAACTGAGTGCCGTCCCGGTGAGCCCTGCATCCGCCAGTCTATTGAGAAGGACACGGTGGTTAACCGTGTCGAAGGCTGCACTTAGGTCCAGGAGGATCACTGCCACTGATCCTCCTGAATCCAATATGTGCCTTGTTTCTTCAATGACGGCGAGAAGTGCGGTGTCTGTCCCATGGCCCGGACGGAAACCGGTTTGGGATTGTCTGAGCACATTGTTGGTTTCAAGAAACTGGGATAGTTGTGTATTTACCAGTTTCTCGGTTATTTTGCTAATACCCGGGAGTAAGGATATTGGACGGTAGTTAGACAAATCCGCTGGGTCCAGCTGAGGTTTTTTTAAAAGTGCTTTTACCACAGCTTTCTTCCAGTTGTCAGGGACAGATCCGTGGGCGAGCGAGCTGTTGATGATTTCCGTAACAGTGGGTATAATGACTGAGGTTACGGTTTTAAGGAACCTGAGTGGTGCTGGGTCCAGGGGTGATCCGCTTTTTATTTTCGTAAAGGTTTGTTCAACCTCTGAGCTGGTTACTGGCCGGAAAGTAGATAGTATGGGTCGAGGGTAACTTTCCGCCTGGTCTAGGGATAAGCGGCTTTCCATGTGACTGGTGGAACCAGAGGGAGGAAGGGATGTTATGATACGAGAGATTTTGTCTTTAAAGTAAGTCGCTAGCTCATTACTTCTGTCGACTATGGGGGTAGTGGGAGCGGGTGTGATGGGGACTTTAAGCAGCTCCTTTACAATTAAAAAGGATTCTCTGGCTGAGTTAGCAGATTCCTGTATCCGCGTGTCGTAGTGCGCGGTTTTAGCTTGTCTGATGGCCTCTTTATAGAGTCTAACTGTGGTCTGATAGGCTTTTTTGTCGGCATGCTGCCAGTTTCTTCTCCAGAGCCGCTCGGCTTTTTTGCAGTTCTTGCGTAGTATGCGGTGGTCCGCGGTGAACCATGGGGCTGATCCAGGTTTGCCATTTTTGTTTTCCCTAGTTCTAAGTGGGAGTACGAGGTCCAGGGAGGAAGTAATCCAGTCCCTGATTTTTTTGTCTGCAATAGCCGGATCTTCTGTATGAGTAGGAGTAGTCTTTTCGAGAATAATTGCCCATTTTTCCGTGGGAAGTCTGGACCAGGTCCTATCCTTGCTATAAGTGGGAAGTTTTTGGGGTTTCCTAAGAGTAACAGGTAATTGGAAGAGGACTAGAAAATGGTCTGTCCAAGGGAGGGGAAGGGCCTCCTTCGCTTGCATCGCGGGGGAGCTGGTAAACACCGGGTCCAGTAGGTGACCCCTGATGTGGGTGGCTCCGGAGTTGAGTAGGTGAATGTCGAGTGCCGCCAGATCAAGGATCAGGTCGTTAGCTATCGTGTCTACCGGGTCTTCCAGATGTATATTTAGATCACCTACTATCATGAAGTTAGATAGGGAGTTAGCCTGGGTTGTGACAGAGTCCAGGAGGGAGCTAGCGAAGGGACCTGGGGGACCGGGAGGGCGGTACACAAGTATTCCTATTAGTGAGTTAGTGGGGTTCAGTTTAATGGTGAAGTGGAGGCTTTCTGAGTCCGTAATCTGCGCCTCACTGGTTTTACAGTGGAGGTAGTCTCGATGGATAATAGCGACGCCTCCGCCTCTGCCTAGCGGGCGGGGTAGGGACTGAATACAGTAGCCCGGTGGAGTTGCTAGTGCCATGTCAGATTGTGATTGGGGGGTAATCCACGTTTCCGTGAGAAAGAGGACATCTATCTCAAGGTCTTCTATTAGGTGGTTGATTTGTGTTGAATGTTTAGGAAGTGAGCGGCAGTTTAGTGAGGCCAGTTTGATGGCTGCGGGGTTGTGAGGTTTTGTGGGGAGCGAAAGCTGAACTGGCTTACATAGAGAGCAGCGAATAAAAGGTCCATTTAGATCGTGTGTGTACTCGCAAGATGGCGTAGGTGGTCTGAGACATAGGAGCTCTCTGCGTGAGTACTTTACTTTGGGATTGGCTGCTTTGGGCAGGGGTTCTGGCCCTGTGCCCGGTCGAGCGCGGACGGGCGCAGACGGGCTTACCTTGGGCGCGCCTTTGGCGCGCAAACGGCGCTCCCGCTGCGCTCGTCCGCTGCGCTGGTATGGCCGGCACATTAGTACTCGTTGGGAGGGGGCGTGGCCTCGCAGAGGGCGTGGCTACCGCCTTTGGGCGTTTCCCTGTTCAGCGCGGGGTCGCTGTCTCAGGAGTGGTCGTGTCAGGCTGTGAAGCGCCTTTAGATCGGGCTTTTGCAGGTGAGCTCGGCGAGGTTTAAAAATCAAGGTAAAGTGACACAAGTGCAATTTTTAAAAACACAGAATAGAAATACAGTTCTCCGGCTTTCCGCCTCAGAGAATAGCAACACACGAGTGAGTTCCGCTTTCAGTCAGCGTTTTATACTCGTTGGGAGGGGGCGTGGCCTCGCAGAGGGCGTGGCTACCGCCTTTGGGCGTTTCCCTGTTCAGCGCGGGGTCGCTGTCTCAGGAGTGGTCGTGTCAGGCTGTGAAGCGCCTTTAGATCGGGCTTTTGCAGGTGAGCTCGGCGAGGTTTAAAAATCAAGGTAAAGTGACACAAGTGCAATTTTTAAAAACACAGAATAGAAATACAGTTCTCCGGCTTTCCGCCTCAGAGAATAGCAACACACTAGTGAGTTCCGCTTTCAGTCAGCGTTTTATACTCGTTGGGAAGGGGCGTGGCCTCGCAGAGGGCGTGGCTACCGCCTTTGGGCGTTTCCCTGTTCAGCGCGGGGTCGCTGTCTCAGGAGTGGTCGTGTCAGGCTGTGAAGCGCCTTTAGATCGGGCTTTTGCAGGTGAGCTCGGCGAGGTTTAAAAATCAAGGTAAAGTGACACAAGTGCAATTTTTAAAAACACAGAATAGAAATACAGTTCTCCGGCTTTCCGCCTCAGAGAATAGCAACACACGAGTGAGTTCCGCTTTCAGTCAGCGTTTTATACTCGTTGGGAGGGGGCGTGGCCTCGCAGAGGGCGTGGCTACCGCCTTTGGGCGTTTCCCTGTTCAGCGCGGGGTCGCTGTCTCAGGAGTGGTCGTGTCAGGCTGTGAAGCGCCTTTAGATCGGGCTTTTGCAGGTGAGCTCGGCGAGGTTTAAAAATCAAGGTAAAGTGACACAAGTGCAATTTTTAAAAACACAGAATAGGAATACAGTTCTCCGGCTTTCCGCCTCAGAGAATAGCAACACACGAGTGAGTTCCGCTTTCAGTCAGCGTTTTATACTCGTTGGGAGGGGGCGTGGCCTCGCAGAGGGCGTGGCTACCGCCTTTGGGCGTTTCCCTGTTCAGCGCGGGGTCGCTGTCTCAGGAGTGGTCGTGTCAGGCTGTGAAGCGCCTTTAGATCGGGCTTTTGCAGGTGAGCTCGGCGAGGTTTAAAAATCAAGGTAAAGTGACACAAGTGCAATTTTTAAAAACACAGAATAGAAATACAGTTCTCCGGCTTTCCGCCTCAGAGAATAGCAACACACGAGTGAGTTCCGCTTTCAGTCAGCGTTTTATACTCGTTGGGAGGGGGCGTGGCCTCGCAGAGGGCGTGGCTACCGCCTTTGGGCGTTTCCATGTTCAGCGCGGGGTCGCTGTCTCAGGAGTGGTCGTGTCAGGCTGTGAAGCGCCTTTAGATCGGGCTTTTGCAGGTGAGCTCGGCGAGGTTTAAAAATCAAGGTAAAGTGACACAAGTGCAATTTTTAAAAACACAGAATAGGAATACAGTTCTCCGGCTTTCCGCCTCAGAGAATAGCAACACCTTGCCAGACTCAGGGTCTGAAAGTGATCTGCTCTATTAAGAATAAGTTAGTTTTCATAATATTTAGCTCCAGCTCCAGCTGTTACATATTCATCGAAGGACTTGATCAACAGCTGTAAGCAGATAGGCGTATGGCTGAGTAATATGGTATCATCAGTGTATTGTAGGTATTTTAGGTTACAATTTGCAAATTTAGGAGAGTGTGCATTAATATTATCCAAATGCTGATATTGATCGGCCATGAAGGAATTAAACAAGCACAGTGTAGGCATATATCTTTGCTTTAGGCCACTATTGGTGTTAATTCACAGAGTCAGCTTTACCGGAACTAATGTATTGGCACAGAGGAGGATGATCAAAGCAATGTTTTGTGGTAATACATTGTCAAAGGCTGCCTTAATATTGACAAATCAGTTGTACAGTTTCTTTTCTTTTGAAAAATTGCTTTTATAACCATTAGGGTAAGAGTCATTAGATTGGTGATTGTGGACTGTCCTTTTCAAAATCCCGTGTGGTAAATAGGTATTATGTGATGCAATTCTGTCCACTCTTCTAGTTCTTCTAATAAGTGAGAGACAAAAACCTTTCCCTCAACCTCTGTTAGGGCTATAAGCCGTAGTTTGCTGGATTATCAGAGGGACCACTTTTATAAATGGGTTGTAAAATGCTTCTTTGCCATGAAACAGGGACTGACTTTGTCAGAAGAATCTAATTGGATAGTGGGATCAAGACCTCTGACCACAGATCTGGGTTAGCTCTAAAAATGGCACTGGGGAAACAGTTTGGCCCCAGAGCTCTGTTTGATCCAATCCCACTGACAAGGGCAGATTGTTTATTGGTCTTGTTCCAGATGATGGTATTATATTTGTCTGAGAACTCACATTCTGAAGAGTACATAGATAGCTGTCATCACTTTCCTGTTGCTCACTTGCCAGGGAAGTTGTTTTCCACAGTACGCTATGATGTACGCTATGATGTAAGGGAGATTCGAGTCGTACACTTTACAAGTCAGAGAGATGAAGAACTCCCAGTCAGCTTCAGAGATGTTGGCACTATTAGCCCTGTTAGCATAATTTTCCAGGTCATTAATAATTCTCCAAACATCCTTGATGTTATTTGATTTGCTAGCATGATGCTCAGTTTTTGTTTTGAGGAGAAAGTATTGAGTAATGTTTCTGCCAAAAGACTGCCCTTGTAGCTCTGTTACAGCTTAAACGAGTACCACCTATTTTGAGTGATTACAATAGGATTTCCTTTTCGTTAGTTTTTTTGCGAAAATGTTTTTTATTGAAGATCTACAGATATGATTCAATTTCTCCACCATAGATATTTCGTTTAGTACATCAGAGCAAATAGATTTGATCAGATTTTCTGCAAAACTCTCACTATTTCCAGCTGTTTCATTGACTGCCATACCAGCCTTTTCAAATTATAGGATGGTATCACTTGAGGAAGTGTGTTGGATATTGACAGACGATATACAGGAAACTTTAATGTTAATACTTGAGGGTTATGGTCGCTTTCAAATCATAGTATGACAGATTACCCAATGTTACACGCACAAAGCACAGGGGTTTGGGGCTATAGACAATTGCACTTATCCACTAGTGTCACGCTTTATCTAGAAGATTTGGTGCTAGGGAATAGAGATCCAAAACCCCTCGATCTCCTTATGACTAACAAGTCTCAAACAAACACAATCCTCATAAGTCCAGCACTCTTTAACAAAGTAATAATGATCTATAGCTCTTCAGCAAAATTATAATAGTTTATAGTAAACAATATTATTTCAAATTATAAAATTATTGTAACAACTGAATCCTGATGAATGATGAATCTTCAGTGGAATGGTAGTAAATGCTTTATTTATTTCCAAAAAGTTCTTTCTTCATAAAAACAGACTGTAGCCGATGCCTACGCGTTTCGTCCGACAAGGACTTCTTCAGGGCTACAAATGATACATATATACATTATTTACACCTTGCACATATTACATAATCAACACAATTCATCATTAAAAAAACAATATTTACTAACTTTTTACATAATTTTCAACTGTCCCATAATTAATTTAAGACATTTACAATTCCACTGAAGCATTTTCTCTCTGAGTATTTACAAGCTTTTTCTACAATTAGGAAATATTGCGCTCTCAATATTTGTTTTCAACTGAATAGTTGACTCTAAAGTTATTATGTGGTCTGATGGGTTTTCACTGTTTGGTCTAGAAACACAAAATAAGGATCTAAGGAGGTCAGCATTCCTTAACTAAGATTGTAAACTTAAACAGTATTCCAAATTCAAAGGGATCATTACCCTGCTACCGCTAGTATTGATCCAGTTTTCTATTTTGTGAGAAGCTATTACATTTTTATTTTTATGCATAAGATCTATGGCCCAGCTATTATCGAAAATATTTGCTGTTTTTTACCAATTAAATAGATATCTTGATTCCTTTGTGTACTTGGGAGAAGATTTTACTGGTTCTTCTTTTGTATAGCTTATTGGTAATATAAATCACTTCCTTAGTGCTGCTTGCGAGATCCTGTACCATAGGTCTCTATGGAGAAAAGAAGAGTTTGTACAGATTGTATAAGTACCCACCCTCTATGAATGTTTTGATATATACAAAATGATCGTCATTTAGGAATTCTGTTATGCACACGAAAAAACTGTTTTATAATTCACGATAGTATTTTCTTACCTTATACATGTAGAATGATATTTCTCCTGATATACACCACTCTAGTTTTTTCTGATGTAGGATCTGTAGTACGCTGAGTTTTTATATGTCCAACATACTGCAAAAGTAAGGTGAATGTATATATCATTTTCTTTTATATTCATCTCTGGCGTAAAAGTAATACTTGTAAAAAAAGGCCAAATTTTATCTATTTTATCAATATGTTGTGCCATCAACCTATTGCAGCACAGAAGGGAATAGAACCAAATTGTATCTATTTTGTCAATATGTTGTGCCATCAACCTATTGCAGCCCGGAAGCGGATTCAGGAGAAAGAGAGAGACATTATTATGGTCTCCAATATCTTAGTCAAAAGATATACTGTCAACTAGGTAAAAAAGTGTTAATCCCATATCCATAGCACCCTGTTAGGAAAGGAGAGTGCCTCATCTACTAGCAGTGCCCCCAGGCAGCGTTGTTATTGATCTACATTTCGTATTTCCTTATCAAGAAGAAAGGACTCTATCTAGTAACAGGATTCCCAGGCAGAGTGACCCCTTGTACTTACTTGGGTTCGATGTAACAACCGGCTCCGTGGCGTCGTATCCACCGCAGTTTGCGAGGATATGCGCCGTGGCCAGAGTTTAAATAGCCCGCTTGAGCAATCAAATTTAATTCACCTGGGCAAAATTTAGTACGCCGTCATTTTTAGCAGGAGCACGCGGGCGCCATCTTTGAATGGTAAAAAGTGCTAGATATTGTGCGATCTATAATAAGAAAATATAACAATGGCCCTATTTCAGGTATCATTGATAATAAAGTTTTGTAATGTATGTTTCATTTTTTTTGTATACCTTTATTATTACGCTTTCCCATTCGTTTTGTATATTGTATTTATTATTTTTATGCCAACAATTTCTATCATAATTTAATAGCACATGGTTCTTAATTTGGATCCATGTCAAACAAGCGTCCCACATTGTCAGATAAGTCCTACCGATCTCCCACATAGTCGAGCCTATATTTTATTAAGGTGCGTGCATCATATATAGCAAGGAAGTAGATCAATGACAATTTAGCTATATTTCCGTGTTGATTGCGCGCGCCATCTTGGAGGGGATGAACTATCGTGGCCCAAACGGTATTTTGGCAATAGTGGATTTACTTTTAAGGTTTTTAAAGCCAAGTTATTAGATTGAACTCCTATCCCTTATTATTAAATTAATAGTAGAAAAAAAGGAAACATATTTGTATTATGTATATCAATCAGATGTGAAGATATGTTAAAAAGAATTAAGAAAATACAATTGTTAAAATTTTTAATTTTAATTTTTTAGAGAGTATCCGATGTGCCCAGATTGACAGCACATCATCGTTCATTGACAATTCTTGAATATCTATTTAGTGTGGGATGATTATTCAGAGCATGCCAATTAATTAGAGGGCTAGGCCATTTGCAGATCTGTTCGTTTTTTGTGCTTTATATAAAAACGTCAAATGTGTACGATTATGGGTTTTCATTTTTCTGGTCAGTTTTTAAGATTAACCCCAACCTGCTAATTGTAAATTCAGAATCAGGCAGGTATATAGAGGGATATATCTTTGGCAACCTCTTATGCCATCTTGACCATCACATGGATTTAATGGAGTTTTTTTTAATAATTATAAACTTGTTATAAAAAGTGATGGAGTTCATTATTAATGTTAAGTCCTAACGTTGTGGCCCGCAGTCGACAAATCCACCCTGCCTCCGCCTTTCTTAACTGTGTTTCCCTGTTCCCTCCCCGCACTGGACTCTTTATGTGTTCTAGAGCATGGAACCATATATTGCTCTCTAGCGGATCTTGTTCCTGTATATGGACAGCTACAGGATATTTGGCATCTTTGTTTTTAATTGCTCGAACATGCTCCTGAATTCTGATTTTCAAGCTTCTGATGCTACTTCCTATGTAGATCTTGTTGCAAGCACATCCTAACACATATACAGTGTAGGTTGTGTTGCAATTTATGAAAGTCCTTATAGTGTAATTTTTGTAAGTATTGTATTTGAATTCAGTTTTTTTGTTGAGTCCAATCTTACATACTATGCATGACCCGCAGACATGAAAACCTACCGGTCTGTTTGGTAACCAATTTTTGGAAGAGGACATATTGTCTATATCTGTCACGTAGCTGGGGCACAGATTTTTTTAAGGGTCTCCCCTCTCCTATAAACTACTCTTGGTTTGTCAGAGACAGTTCCAACCGGCATAGAACCAGAATTGATTAGATGCCAATTCCTACGAAGAATATTATAGATGTGGTCACTGTATGCATTGTATTCTGTTATAAACAGTACCTCATCTCTTTTGTTGTCCATATTCGGAATATTTTCTTTCGACTTAAGAGTAGTTTTACATTCTACCAAGAGGGCCTTAGATTCTGCTTTCTTTAAGCACTGTTTGGAGTACCCCCGTTCTCCAAAGTTATGTTTAATGGTTTTTAGTTGTTTCTGAAAGTTATGATTTTCACTACATTTCCTGCGGGCCCTGATCATTTCTCCATAGGGTATCGCATTAATAGTGCTTCTAGGATGGGCGCTTTCTGCATGCAAAACACTATTGTATGCTGTGGATTTCATATGAATATCACTATGTACTTTGGTGTCCTTTATGTACAATTTCAGGTCTAAATAATCAATTTGTTTGTCAGAGTGATTCATAGTTAGCCTCACATTGAATCGATTGTTGTTTAGATATTCAAGGTAGTTGGTTAGATCTAGGACATCCCCATTCCAAATCATTAGGATGTCGTCAATGTATCTACCATAAAAAATGATATCATTCCACTGTTTCGATCCCGGCCCCCAGGCATGCTCCTCCTCATACAAACCCATAAAGAGGTTTGCATAAGACGGAGCAAACCTGGATCCCATGGCTGTCCCCTGCTTCTGCAGGAACCATGCGCCATTATGTAAGAAGGCATTCAGATTCAGTATCATGCGGGCCATTTCGAGTAGCATTAGTGTGTGTCCCAAATTGCTGGCATTGCGTTTGTAGAGGAAGTGTTTCAATGTTCTCAGGCCACAGTCTGTTTTAATACATGTATATAAACTTTCCACATCAAGTGTGACAAATAACAGATCTGGGCTGTCCCAAGAGAAGTCTTCCAATTTACAAAGAACGCCCCTGCTGTCTTTCAAGTAGGAGGGTAAGTTTTTGACAAAAGGCTGCAAATATTTACCCACATATTCAGAGAGATGTTCAGTGGGCCCTCCATTCCCTGATATTATAGGTCTTATGGGGGGAAACCTCCCCCCCTTGTGATTTTTGGAAGTACATAGATGCATGAGAAACGAGAGTCCTGTGCCTGTAAATATTTGTATTCAGTGTCTGATAGTAGGCATGATTCATGCCAATCTTCCGGACAGGAATTAATATTCTATTCAATATTTTTTGTCGGATTTTTAGTCAATTTCATATAGCAATTGATATTTCCTAATCGCCTATCTATTTCATTTAAATAATCTGACCGATTCATGATGACGATGTTTCCACCTTTGTCAGCTTCTCGAATAACGAGTTTGCTGTCTTTCTGTAATGCATTGATAATATCTCTATCCTTTCTAGACATATTGAAGTCATGTTTGCAATGCAATCTCAACCCATGCTTGTCTTCCAATTGATGTACCTGTTGTGTAACCCTCATGTAGAACTCATCAATGAAGGTGTCCTGTGGTCTGATCGGCACAAATTTAGATCTCGATCTTAGGCCACTGTCATTGCTTACATCCTCAATTATATCTAACATGTTAGCTGTATCAATAATCTCAATATTGTCATCTTCCCCATCAAGAGTGGACAAAAGGTGCGTAGCATGTAAGTCACTGATAGACATTACTGATGGGTTTGCTTTTTGAGACAAGACATCATGTACAATAGATTGATCCTCAAAGAATTTTTTTAATCTTAATTTTCTTACAAATTTATACAGATCGACATGTAGATCAACAAAATTGCAAGTATTGGTTACACAAAAATTGAGACCTTTTTGTAATGCAGCATTTTCCTCAGCAGACAGAACTCTATCAGACAGGTTGACAATATGCAATTGGTTAGGTACACAATCATCACAAATATTGTATTTTACTTCCTCAGCTGTGTTTTGCTTTGCAGTCTTGTTTGTACACCTTGTTTTTTGTTTCCTCTCTCCCCTTCTGATTCTGGGTTTAGATTTTTCTTTTTGTTGCCCAGCCTGTATCGCTGGAACTCTTTTAAAAAAAGGGAAGAGGAAGATGTATCTTGCCTACTTGTTCCCTCACCCGGATCGCTGTCAATCGAAGACAAGAAGGTGCCTCTTGAGGACACACTAGCCGCTCTTTCACTGCTATTCTGAGCTGGTACTTGCTTTGACGTAATATCGTCATATTTTTTTGAGAAAGTAAATATACGCCCATTGGCATAATCTTTTTCATCCCTCAAGATTTTTTTCAACTTTTTCTCCTTTAGATAAACTTGATAAGCCGCCAGTTCTATTTTTAAGATGTCATAATTTTTAAGTGTGACATCCTTTAAATTCATATCCATTATCTCTTTTTCAAGTTTTGAAATCTCTTCTTTTATTTTGCTGACTTTCCTCTCTGCATTAGTGATAAGGATTTTCAGCATACGATAAGAGGCGTCATATAGACCCTCCTCCCAATCGTCTAGTAAATCTTGCTCCAGATCTTCATAATTTGGAAAAATTAGGATTCTTACATTTCGAGGTATTTTTTTATTCTCAATGTATTTGCGCAGGGTCGCCCCGTCCCACCATTTGGCGAGTTCCTGTTTTTAACTTTTCCAATTTATAGAATTTCTCCTTTAACCCCTCGTTCTTTGGAACTGATGTTTTAGGGGCACTTGTGTTGGGACCTTTAGATTTAAATAGGTCACCCAACATCTCCTCTTGTTTATCATCAAAATCCAATTTTAAGATGGATAGTGCCAATTAGCCCAATTTTTAAATTTTACACACACAAAGCACAGGGGTTTGGGCTATAGACAATTGCACTTATCCACTAGTGTCACGCTTTATTTAAAAGATTTGGTGCTAGGGACTAGAGATCCAAAACCCCTCGATCTCCTTAAGACTAACAAGTCTCAAACAAACACAATCCTCATAAGTCCAGCACTCTTTAACAAAGTAATAATGATCTATAGCTCTTCAGCAAAATCATAATAGTTTATAGTAAACAATGTTATTTCAGATTATTCAATTATTGTAAGAACTGAATCCTGATGAATGATGAATCTTCAGTGGAATGGTAGTAAATTCTTTATTTATTTCAAAAAAGTTCTTTCTTCATAAAAACAGACTGTAGCCGATGCCAACGCGTTTCGTCTGACAAGGACTTCTTCAGGGCTACAAATGATACATATATACTTTATTTACACATTGCACATATTACATAATCAACACACTTCATCATTAAAAAAACAATATTTACAAACTTTTTACATAATTTTCAACTGTCCCATAATTAATTTAAGACATTTACAATTCCACTGAAGCATTTTCTCTCTGAGTATTTACAAGCTCAAACTTTTTCTACAATCAGGAAATATTGCGCTCTCAATATTTGTTTTCAACTGAATAGTTGACTCTAAAGATGATCTTATGCATAAAAATAAAAATGTAATAGCTTCTCATAAAATAGAAAACTGGATCAATACTAGCGGTAGCAGGGTAATGATCCCTTTGAATTTGGAATACTGTTTAAGTTTACAATCTTAGTTAAGGAATGCTGACCTCGTTAGATCCTTATTTTGTGTTTCTAGACCAAACAGTGAAAACCCATCAGACCACAAAATAACTTTAGAGTCAACTATTCAGTTGAAAACAAATATTGAGAGCGCAATATTTCCTGATTGTAGAACAAGTTTGAGCTTGTAAATACTCAGAGAGAAAATGCTTCAGTGGAATTGTAAATGTCTTAAATTAATTATGGGACAGTTGAAAAGTATGTAAAAAGTTTGTAAATATTGTTTTTTCAATGATGAATTGTGTTGATTATGTAATATGTGCAATGTGTAAATAATGTATATATGTATCATTTGTAGCCCTGAAGAAGTCCTTGTCGGACGAAACGCGTAGGCATCGGCTACAGTCTGTTTTTATGAAGAAAGAACTTTTTTGAAATAAAGAATTTACTACCATTCCACTGAAGATTCATCATTCATCAGGATTCAGTTCTTACAATAATTGAATAATCTGAGATTACCCAATGTTATTGAGGCCAAGATTTTAGAAATGATAGTATAGTCTATTATAGAGTGATGCTTGGAGTTTTTAAAGGTCGGCACTGTTGGTAAATCATTTGGGATATTTTATTTGACATTGTCATGCCTAGATTATGTAAGCAAACTCTTTATTAGTGACTGTAGTAAAACCTTACATTTGTATCAGGACATATACTTAGCACAGTCAATTTTTTCCTTTTTTGTTTTTGTGATCACATGTAAACTCTCTTCTCATAGTATATACATACAGTCTATCAATAGAGTTCGTAAAGGCAAAAATGAACAGGTCTAGTATCACTATCATCGATTGTCAGTTCCTCACATTGACTACAGACTGCAAGAGGTCATACAGGAATAGTATTGTTCTCAGTGCATTAAACACCCAACCCCAACACTCCCCCTCCCTCTAACCCACCCACTCCTGGTCGCTTCAGATTTATCCAGGTGATTCCCTCAGAATAACTAGAGTAGACAATCAACTGCAGTCTCGGGGCATAATTTTTCTGTACACCTTCCTACAAGAGGGTAAGGGGGGCAACCTCCCAATCAACGTCTCCGCCACTGTGCAATCTATTGTGAACCAGCTACTTGAGGAGTGACTGGATCTATTTCTTCCAGTTTCAACACCATTGCGTCCCATTCCATCGTTATAGGTTGCTTTCTATGTCCTCTCTCTTCCTCTTTCCTTAAAGCCGCGCTCTCTGTCCGACTCCACTGCACCAGATTCGAGTGCCATGTAGTCAACCTAGGAGGCCTTGGGGATTTCCATCTCATCTAATCACCAGAATCAGGGCTAGGACTATGAATTTTAGCTGGACCTTCAATGACTTAGATCTCTTACGTACCCCTATAAACAATACAGGGCTTCTATCGGGACAGGTAATTGTGTAATAATGTGAAGCATCAGGCATAGTTCTGCCCAATAGTGCAGTAAACGCGGGCAGGACCACAACATGTGAATGAAGTCAGCTTCTTCGCCTTGGCACCGGGGGCAGCAATGTGGGGAGTCTGGGAACATACGATGTATATGCTTGGGCGTTAAATAAGCTCTGTGGAGCACCATTGTCTGAATGAACCGGAATTTAGCATTACGTGATACCCGTTTCGGGTGCTCCAGTATAAGCTTCCATGTCCTGTCTGTAAGTTCCAAACCAGAATCCTGAGCCTAGGTCGTTCTGAGTGTCGTGAACGGGATTGCAGCATGTTCCCTGATCCCAGTATAGCACCAACATACAAGATGTCCCCGCTCCCCCATGTAGTACAACAAATGGACCAGTTCATGTTGTTTGGGTTTTAATCTTAATGGTGCCCATGTGTCCCTAATATAGTGAGATACCATGGCATGTAATAGGTATAGTTTTGGAGGAGCTCCCGTGATCTGCATAAAGGAGTCGTGATCTAATATTGTTTCGTCACCAAAAAAGGCTCCTACGTCTTCCACCCCGTTGTCCGACCAAAAGTTGCAGCCCATTCCGCGTAAGTCTACCTTGCGGTGTCGGGATGCCCAATAATGGGATGTTCGACGCATAAGGTGGTATCTCAGACGTGTATGATAGGGCTTTCTTCCAGCATGTTAATGCTGTGTGTAGGAGGGGAGGACAGTTCGGGGGGGTCCAGACTATTGGCAATAATAGGGAATGAAGTTCCCCAAGGTCCAGATGCTCCCTCGTAAAGGCAATCTCATGCAGATTCTTGCCCGCACTCCAATATAACAACCATTGTAGCTGGCTGGCATAATAATAGCCCCTGAAGACCGGCACCCTGAGTCCCCCCAACTTGGTTCCCAATTGAAGTTTACGCAGACTAATGCGTCTCCGACCAGTGCCCCAAATAAGGTTGATCAAGAGCGTGTTGATGGAATTAAATATGTGTTGGGGAAGAATCACAGGTATATTCACGAAATAGTACGACAAGCGGGGCATAATCATTTTAGAAATAGCAACTCTGCCCATTACGGACAGTGGTAGTGAAGCCCAGAATCCCACGCTGCCGCGGAGTTGTGTAATGGCGCGTTTAATGTTTCCGTCTATTTCGAGCACGTTCCGAAAGGATATGAGAGGATTGCATGGTCAATGTACCCGAGCTGTAGGTCCCCCTTTTTCCTGGGGTCGAGACTTGACTCCCGCTCTAGGACCTTCAGGTGGTCCTCTACTTCACAGAGCTTCTTATGAATCTCCTGTCTAGCCCCCACCAATTTACCTATTGCGACACCCCTGATCACAACCTTCATGGCATCCCAGACCACTAGATTCGAAGAAGCAGAATCCCAATTCATTCTAAAATAATCGGTGAGGGCATCAGATAAAGATACATGAAAGGGGGGATCCTCCAGAAGAGAAGGGTTAAGTCTCCAGGTGGGCACCGGAGTCGGCACTCTGCCCCAGAGGAGTGTAATAATTAAGGGTCTATGGTCGGAAAAAGTTTTAGCCAAATATTCTGATTTCTCCACTTTGGTAATTATCGATCTGGAACATAAGAACCGGTCAATTCTAGTATGTAGATTATGTAGTGGAGAATAAAACGAGTATTCTTTGTGGGTGGGGTGTAACTCCTGCCATGTATCTAATAACCCCCAACCAACGACCCATGAAGCGAAGAGGTCAGTCAACTTGGTAGTTCCAGCAGCGTGTAGAGGGGGGTGTGACCTGTCTAAATTCAGATCTAAGACCGCATTCCAATCCCCACCCAGCACCCAGGGTATCTCGATCCAATCCACCAGTGCTAGGCCTAGTTTGTGCAGAAACTTATCCTGATCATAATTTGGTGCATAGACACTTCCCAAGAAAAACAGCCTCCCATCCAATGTACCCTTCACTATGATGAACCTGCCTTGGTCATCCACCTTCCTCTCCACCTCTACAAATCGTACCCCGTGACGGACCCATATAGTTGCTCCCCCAGAAAAGGCTGAATATGTCGTGGAGTAACCCGTGCCTCTCCATTTCTTCCTCAATTTCTGTGATTCCGTGTCAGTAAGATGGGACTCCTGAAGGAATGCGATCTGAGTACGGTGTCTAAGGAGGAATGAGTGGATACGATGACGTTTTTGGATTACCCCAACCCTCGCACATTCCAGGTGAGAAATTGGTATGTCCCTGCAGCGTCAGCCATGTGTGTCATCTATCACGTGTAAAAATAATTGTGATCCTGTTATGTTATCCACTGCATGTAGCGACCAGGAGTCCCTATACCCTGAAACCAAATCAGAAACCCAACCAAACTTGGCACAGTCACTAAACCATGCTGGGCCCAACATTAAAATAACAAACACAACATTCCAAATCATGGTGCATACGCCAATGGGGGGGGTGGCCGCGCTCTAGCACCAACGGTTCATTGTTCATGTCCAGCTCCGCTTGCTCAACGGCAGGTCATCCCTGGGAATCAGGATGTATGATAGCAAGTGGTAAGGGAATGGGGGAAGGTTCACAGAGCAAGTCATTTAAACATATGGAGTGCCTGTCTCAACTTGGCTCACCAGCGACGCCCAATGCTTGATGAGCATACACTAGATGTATATATATATATATATATATCTCCTCCCATCCCACAACAGACCACTAATTTCCAGTGCATTGTACATAATGGAGCACGATAAATAATCAACTATTGCAATCATTGTTATATAAAGGATACCACTCATGTGTTCTTCTTGTTCTCATGGCAAAGTCGTCCGCCACCATCCTCAATTGTCTATTATATCATCAGCGGCTCTGGGTGTGATGGTGGGAAACAGAACAACGCTGTTATCATAATCAGAATGAATTGTACTGTCTTCTGAGTCAGTTCCAATCTTCTCTGCATCCTCGCGAAAGGCTCCTGCTGCCGCTAGCGCTCCCAGTTGGTCCTTTTTCTGTTGGGTCCACGACAGGCCCGAGCGTCCATTTCTCTCACCGGGCTGAAGGGACCCCCCTCACCTCCTTGCTGGGTTCGTCCTCCGGACCTCGGCCGGTCCGTTCTCGAGCAGAACCCTGGCTATCTGCAAAGTCCATCGCCTCCAGCCATTCTTCCACATCCGAGGGACTTTCAAAGAAATGTGTCTTCTGTTCGTGGATAACCTTCAACCGGGCAGAGAATAGGAGTGCATACTTCAGTCCCGCCTTCTGTAATCTTCTCTTTACCTGTTTGTACGATGAGCGCTGCTTCTGGACCATAGTGGTATAATCCGGATACAAGGATACTCTGTGATTTTCAAATTGGATTAATGTTTTCTCTCGGGCTGTCTGCAATAAGACATCACGGTCCCTACAATTAAAGATCTTCACTATCAGCGGCCGGAGCGGCCGGCCAGGTCGATGGCGGCCAGTCCGGATCCTATGTGCTCGCTCCACACAGAAGTACGAAGACAGGCCTTCAGTGGTGACATGGTCTCGGAACCATTGTTCCATAAAGTCCGCTGCACGATTTCCCTCACAGCCTTATGGCAGGCCTATGACGCATATATTATTGCGTCGGTTTCTCCCCTCCGCGTCTTCCATTATGTAAACAATCTTGACAAGAAAGAGCTATGGCACTACTTGATTTGTCAGATGATTTCATGGAAATTTAAGTGGGTGTTTAGGTCACCAGAAATAATTAGGCTTGCAGCTGGGTATTGATAAACAAGTGTTTTGATGATTTCCCACAAGGTGGCAAGCTGAATCTTTTTGGTAGATCTCCTTGTACTCAGATAAATGTTCAGTAGAATTAGTGGAAAATAGAAATGTAATTTTACATATTGCAACCAAGTCAGATGTAGATTAATCTCCTGTGCCTTGGAATCCACTTCTGTGGCTATATATAATCAAAGCTCTCCTTTGGCACTGCCTTGTAGAGATGTACAAGTGGCTGAGGTGGTGAATTATTGGTAACCAATAATTGGTGTGTTATCTTCCATTCAATGTTTCCCGGTATATCGATATTCCAGAGCTTTGTAAAAGGATATTGTATCTTGATCTTCCAGCAGCCTTGCATGGGCATGCACGTGCCAGGAATACAGATGGATTGGCATTTGTGATTTGGCAGCATTATTTAACCTTTTGAGGCCATGCAGGTTCCAGGAACATATATTTATCGAATTTTGAGAACCATCAATCCTCACCTTCAGATTTTACTTTAGCCATGCCCAATTCTCCATTAGAACTTGCCTCTTTGGGATTTGTTCACATGTGCGTGATCCTGAAATTGAGTTTGTGAGAACTGATGTTTTTACAGGAATAAACAGGTGGTCAATAGCTTCTCGTAGCAGTGGAATAGTTTGTTTGGAGCTCTTAGCCAGAAATGTAATATGCTGTGCTTTCTTCTTTGTTGACACTGTGGGAAACAGTAACATTGGGTAATTTGGATTGACACGCTTCATATCTTAAATTTCCCATTCTGCAAAATGCGTTATGCAGTCGAATACCTTGTTTGCAATGTTGTTATTTGAACCTGTGGTGCATGTAGCTTCTCTTGACGGATTGGAAGAATCTAGTTTAAATTGTACAGATTCAAGACCATCAGTTGTAAGGTGAGAAAGCACTGAAATTGGAGGTATTCGTTTTAGTATATTGCCACAATTAAGGATATCATATAGGCCTCTATATTCGTGCAAAAGATGAGAGAGAATCTTGGTAGTATTATAATGATGGCTATCCTGACTTGAACCTGTATATTTCCAGCTGGAATGCTCTATCCCAGAAATCGAGCCATGTATCATAGGGAACTTCGGAGATCCTTTACTGAGTGAAGATAATTGTAAGTTAACATGATTTCTACCAATAGCAGTTAAACTACTTTAAAGTTGCTCAGTTTCGTTTGTTTGTGAAGGAATACAGATTATTAATTCACTTTCATGCACAGTATTTTGATGTATGCAAAAAAAACAGTTGATGGACAGAATGCAGAACAATGTCATACATTCACCCCAGTACAGAGATATGGGCCTAAATCCATAGTTTTTTTTTGCTCACCACACCACCCCAGTTTAAACATGGCCATATGCAAATCAGCCTTGACCCTGTGCCTCATGGGAACAGTCCAGCCAGAACTGTCGAAGCCATGTCTACCCTGAACCGGAATCAAGCATCCTAGGACCGGTTTCTGGCTATCAGCCATCTTCAACCAGGATAGCTTGACTCCAGTGGCGTGGAGAGCATGGGACTCACGTCTGAGCATACCAGTCCCACTCAGGGTGACAAATGCAAAAACAAGAGTTGATGGGTCCCTTGCTCACTACCACTGGATTCAAGATAGCCTGGCTGATGAGGTTTATGAATCCAAAACCGGTCCCAGGATGCTTGTTTCTGGTCCAGGAAAGACATGGCTTGGCAGTTTCTGGCTGGATTGTTCCCATGAGGCACAAGGTCAGACTGATTTGCGTATGGCCATGTCTGATCTGGGGTGGTGGAGTGAGCTAAAGAATGGTGATGGATTAAACCCAGAACAGTTGACTGGGTGTGAGAGTTGATTTGCTCAAACACTCCATCCATCATCCCCTTTGGTATCGCTTTGTTCACCCAAAGTTGGCAGGGTATGCCCAGACCTGGGTCCCTTGTTCACTCTACCACTGGATTCAAGGTAGCCTGGCTCATGAGGATTGTGAATCCGAAACCAGTCCCAGGATGCTTGTTACTGGTCCAGGGAAGACATGGCTTGGCAGTTCGGGCTGGACTGTTCCCATGAGGCACAGGGTCAGACAGATTTGCATATGCCCATGTCTGAACTGGGGTGGTGGAGTGAGCTAAAGAATGGTGATGGATTAAACACAGATCAGTTGACTGGGGGTGAGTGTTTGATTTGCTCAAACACTCCGTCCGTCATCCCCTTTGGTATCGCTCAGTATTTTGATGTGGCACTGTCAGTAACTTTATTTGTCAGATCTCCTTGTTTCTTGGTGGGGCTCGCCCATATTCTTCTCATCAAATGATAACATTTCCTCTGTTTGGAGCCCAGGGTGATAGTTAATCAAGTTTCCCTGGCTATGATTTAGAAGAACATCTCATATCTTCACTGTAGCAGGTTTAGTCTGTTAGTTCTCCTGGATGGTGGCTTTGAAAATTGGGTAACATTCCTTTGGCCTCTCATTTGACACTCCAGAGATAGCTGGTCTCTTAACTTTGTTCTGAGCCTTTATTAGACTTTTCCCGGTCATTTGTTTAGCCCTTTTACATTGGATCAGTTTGGTGAGATTTAAGTGTCTGAAACTTCAATGACTTTGCTTTCTGACTCCTCCACTACTGACACAACTTCAGCCACTTCAACTTTTTCGATCATAGAATCAATCTGAGCATTGGATGATTTACCTGTTTCCTCTGTGGGGATTTTACCACTCGGACCCAGTTGGTAGGTTTGTACAGTTGAACCATTGTGATTTGGACATATACTTTGCCTCACATGAAGAGTTGGAGGGGGTATCGCCAATGGCTTGGGACATTGATGAGAGAACATGTTTTTAACTTCATCCACAAGGGCACCTACTATTTTTGGAAGATCTGAAACTTTATCTAAGACACGAGCACGAGTGCTTGTAACTAATTGATTGTTTGTGTTTGATTGTGCTTTTAAAAATAAATTGGTCAGTTTCAGTAATTTATAATCTATCCCTCAAATGAAGAGAGCAAGGGTATTGAGTAGTCCTACTTGAATGTTCAATTTGACAGAATTAACATTTAATGCAGCAGTTGTTGTATCCATACTGTTAAGCATATTCCCCTAAATTCCAATGTGAACCTGAAGCAAATCTTTAGGGATTTAATGTCCACAGGGCTGCTGACATCATATTTTGCCAAAAAGGAAAAATCTGATGACTTGAGTGAAGTGTTCATAGAATCCAAGTGATCTTCATAGGTGGGGCCTGACTCTGACAATGAAAAATTGTCAACGTTTATTTTCTGTGGGTGAGAGTCAGTTTTGGATCATGCTGTTGCTACCTATTAGAGGTACTGGACTAAAAGGATCTATGCCAGTCTTCCTGTTAGGCCAATCAGTACCTGTTACATCCTGAAAAAATATAACACTTTTTGCACTCTTATCGTTCAATTCTCGTATTGGTGAGGACAACAATGGGGTTATAAGTGCTTGTTTGCTTACGTCGAGATCAATGACAGATTTATCCATGCTTAGATCAAGACTTGTTATATCCTGGATAAGATTAACAATTGGTGTGCTAACTTCCTTCAGTGTAACATTTAGGAGATTTTGCTGACTCCATATCAACAGCAATTTAATCCTTGGCTGAAAGGAGGTTGATGTGCAAGTTCCTGGATTTATATGGACTTGTGCCTTTACAACTATTGTTAGAACATACCTCCATACCTGGTATTGCAGCTGGGAGGTTAAACAGTTACTAGTAGTTGGATGTACTTCCGTGGGACTTTTCCCCAACATATACAAGGTATTTGGTTGCACTTCATTCACTTTAAGTGATTATTCAGGGAATCTGAGGTAGTCCACAATAGAGGGTTGAATAGCAGCACCACTATAATGCTAGTTTGAAGCTCCCGTGTACTCAGCCAAGGAAAGCCGATGCCTAGTCGCTGTGGACATATGTGGGTCCTGTGAGAAAACTTCTGGGTCGGAAGTTAGAGCGGGTTTTTCCATCTTCATTCTTTTGGCTTTTTTAGCTGCTGTGGAGTCCTACAGGAATGCCCAGACCTCATTATTAATTCTAGTTGCATCACAGAATCTGAAAAGTTGATGCAATATTTGGCAAATACAGATTTTATTGCCTTTTGGGAGGGTACAGGTATACAAAAATGTGGGGGAGCACAGGCAGAACCTGCAACCCTCTCTTTGACCTGACCAAGCCCTCTCCGCCACCCCACAGCTCAACCCTACTGTTGCAGTAACTAAAAAATGCCACCACACTAATGTAGATCCCAACCCCTGTTGATCTATGCCTTTTGAAGAGATGCTGCTTTGTTTTAGGTGCCTCTCAAGAATCTCTGTTGCTTTCTTTTACTACTTTCAAAATCATCAACGGGTAAACGAGTCTCACAAGAGTCTTAGCCTCTGCTAGGTCCTGCTACGGGGCCTTGTGCCAGTTTGATCCGGTTTGATCTGGATTCAATCTAGGTGGGCTAGGTAATCTGAATGAATTCAGGTGATCAAATAGTTGAGCGGATATCGCACAATCAGGGCAACTAGCGCAATCAGGGTTACACTACTGGTTCCAGCAGCCAATCACCGCAAAGCCCCCTCCTTACCACCTTCTGATACATCATCTCTGCACCATTGCTCACCACCCCTGGACCGGTGTCAGGATGTCCTGCAGTTCACGTGCACTCACCCACTCTCGTCGTCCTCCCTGCCGGTGTCATTGAAGAGCAGGAAGGGGTGTGCCTTATCCTAGGGGGAACAGCGGGGTGCAGCTGGCGAAACAGCAGTCAACCGGAGCAACAGCGGGGCCAGGCCAGACCTGGAAAGAGGCTAGAAAAGTGGCCAGCAGAGAAGCAACAGAGAAAACAGCTCCGTGATCGTGGCTATACCCCCTCCACCTTCTAGCGTGCTGGAAAAGCTGGCTAGAAAGCGGTCAACTGGGGGGCTAAGCTGGGGCGGTCTAAATGAACCGGGAAAGTGTAGAAACAGTAAGAAAAAGGCACAGCCTGGCTGAGCAGCGATAGAGCAAGCAACTACTGTTGATCCCAGCTGTAGTTCATCCTCCTCCTGGTAGGCTGGCATATAGCATATTGCGACTGCGTCCACCATTGCTAGCTAGCTGTGGTCTGGTTGCTGGCTAGCTAGGGACTCTATGAAGGGGATCCATTTGGGGCACACTGACTGTGTACCATCTTTGTGGGTCACACATCTCTTTATGATGTACAATCACAGTCATTGCGCATTCAGATGGTCTATTTGCCACTGTGCTTGTGTCTGCAATGCGGCACAGGAGCAAAGGCAACATGTTGGAAATTTGAGGAGGGTGAAACCCTAATCAAACAGCAGCCTCAATTTCTGTCATGGTGAAATCACAAGCAAACTCGAAATTAGCCTGTGCTCAAGCCTATACTAACTTGGCAGAAAAACAGTCAGGCTTAACTTAGAGGCAATGTGTAAAGTATGTATGCAGCACTTCAGACAGTAATAAGGTTGAAACACAACACAAGAAAAATCCCACATCAATTTAGAAAAATAGAGTAGAAATTAACACATTATTTGATGCCATAACAAAAAAATACAATCAGTAGATCCAGGGATATACAATTTTAAAGAGTTAAGGTAAGTAAAGTGCCTAAAAGCACAAAGCGACACTTGTGGCTATTTGTTCAGGCAAGACCGGGTGAAAGTCACAAGTTCAGGCAGACTGATACGGTGCTTGGGCCAGATACAGGGACCAGGTTAGTCAAGATGAAAGAGTTGCTACAAAATCCAGTGCAAAGGGCTCTGTTTGCTGTGGAAGGGGGCGCAAGTAGCATCAAGAGCATCGCAGATGGTCATCAATGTAGCACGAACAGTAGGCTTGGAGTTATGAACAGTTATCGCTGTAGCACGAGGATCCTGTTAAGTGTCACTGACAGTCATTGCTGGAGCTTCACGTTGGCGATCCCGATGAGATGTTGATGCTGGAACGCTAACCACTGCAGATCGCGCATGGTCACTGGTGGTCGTTGCGGCGCAAAAAGTCGGATTCACCAGAACTTCGCATTGGCAGACAGCGCTGGTGGCAAGATCTTGAAGCTAACTGGGCCATTTGCATTCATAAAGAGCACAAAACTTCAGGATCTCTCTTTTTCTTGAAGATAAAGTGCAACTGATGCCGCACCAAGGGTTCAGGACCAGAGGGGCACCTCTTGGGGTTCAGGAACTCACTCAAGCAAAAGCTAGCGAGGCTCAGGCAGTTCAAGTTGCAGGTCCAGCCAGTAGGTTAGCTGGGAAGGTTCAGGGAGCTTCTGGAGCTTGTTATGTCACTGTAGCGCAAAACACTTTTTGAGCTACAGGGACATAACAAGCTAAAAGTCAGTCCTAAAAGTCAGTCTGCTGACCCTTGGAATCGCTTCAACCAGGAATGAAGGGTGCAGGTCTAGTCTTCCTTCTCTGCAAGCAGGACAGCAGGCCACAGAGCAGCAGTATATCCGGACAGAAGAGATGCAGTCCTCCTGACAGCAAGGCAGTACAGCAGTCCTTCTTCTATAACTTCCACAGGCCTACGAGGGTACTGAACAGTTCGGTCTGACAGTCCACTATTTATATCTGGTGCTTCCTTTGAAGGAAAAGAAGTTTCTTGAGAATTCCCTTTGAAGTTCTTGAGGTTCCCTGTTCTGGCTTCAAGCTGGCTGCATTAGCTATGCAGTCTTGAAAAGTCCTTTGGGTGAAGGCAGAGCATAGTTTATTCAGTTGCAAGTGGGGCTGTGCCCAGCTTCGCCCCCATTTGATGGTCCATCCAGGCACACCTAATCCCTCTATTGTGTGGCTGTCTGGGAAGAATAAACAAAGTTCAACTGCCAACTACATCCAGTGATGAGAAGAAGGAACAGGCTGTAGGCACCAAATAGCTAGGGCAGGAAAATGTTAACTTTCAAAAAGTGAAATTTGTAACTTAAAATCTGACTTTACCGTTAAAAAGGGGTTTTAATGGCAATTTCTCAGACAACAAACACAAAATGATTACCTTACCCAATCAGAAGATAGCAGTTATTAAATTTCCTAAGGCAGCCCAATCTTATCCCGTGGGAGAGATAGGACTTGCAGTAGTGAAAAACAGATTTAAGAGTTTTTCACTACTATACACATAAAATGTAAAGGTACACATCCAACTTTTTAAATATACTGCATCCTGCCCTATGAGCTGTTTAGGGCCTACCCTTGGGGTGACTTAACTATATTAAAAGGAAGATTTAGGTCTGACAAAAAAATGAATTTGCCAGATCGAAATGACAGTTTAAACTGCACACAAACATGTTGCAATGGCAGGTCTGACACATGTTTAAAGGGCCACTTCAGTAGGTGGTACAATGAGTGCTGCAGGCCTACTAGTAGCATTTAAATTACCGGCCTTGGGTATATATAGTACCACTTTACTAGGGAGTTATAAGTTAGTTAAATGTGCCAGTTGGGTGTAAGCCAATGTTACTGTGTTTAAAGGCGAGACCACAAGCACTTTAGCACTGGTAAGTACTGGTGAAGTGTGCAGAGTCCTAAAATCCAACAAAAACAGGTACAGTAAACGGGCGGGTGAAGACAAAGGGTTTGGCGATTACCCCACAGAGAGAACCAAGTCCAACAGATTCCCTCATTTGCACTTAAATAAGAGCAAATCGCTTTGGGATTGCCCTAGTGCACATATAGTAATATTGAAGTTGTTGTCCCTTCTTTAATACCAAGATGCCCCGGGTGTGCAAAAAGCAGGTGCAACCTCCCGTTACTCAAGAGGGGCACTTTCTATGACAATGCCCCATTGTATTATCTTAAATCCACCTCAACCCTGCATAACAAGGAAAACCTGACTTTTACTGAAGTTCATAATTGAAGTGCTGCTCTCGTGCTGGGAGGTAAAACTACACAGAAACATTGTTGGTGGCGGCAACACAGGGTATTTTGTGAATTCAGGGAGCAAGCTTCTCTTAACTGCAGCTTTAGAAAAGCATGCCATTATTGCTCAAGACTTCGTACTTGCTTACGAACAGAGAGAGGTGGAAAACAGATGGGTTCAGTTTAAGGCAGGATGTGAGCCACAATTAGCTCCCATATTTGCAGCAGATTCCAACCCTTAAAAAGAAGTGTATACTCATTCTGCTACCGAGAATTATTTTATAGCTCATACACAGTGCAGTGAGCTGTAATACTTTGTTTTAGTGTATTGCAAAAGATGCCTGATCATAATTACAGCAATATTAAAGCTAACTCTACGCACAGTCTATGACAATCAATAATGTCAATGCTACATTTGTACAGAAATTAAAGCTTAAGCTATGGTACCCAAGGTCAAATGCACTCGTATTCCAGCAGGAGTTGAACCAGAAGCAGAGAAAAGCAGATTTCCATATTTAAGAACAGGTAAATGCAGAACTAAGAGCGGTGCCATGTTACTTGGAGCTTGCTGTTCGGTGAGGAAGCTTGGAAAGAGGTCATTGAGAGGTCCACACTTGTTCTGTTCTGTATTAGTGGTGCACCCTCTGGGGCCTTCTGCCTCTTCGTTCTGGGAGCTTGTCATCTACCATGCACTTCATACGCTGCACTAGACTACCCTTTTCTTCCTTTCACTCCCTGCCCAGTCCACTGGACACAAGTCAAATAACTTTATTTCGATTCCATATAGAAATCATAAAAGTATACATTAAAAACATTTTCTAAAAAGACATAGCAATTAATACACCATAAAATCACAATAAATGTTTACAGAAAATCACAATACAGGTTTTTAAAGCTAATTTCCGTCAAGACTCAGTATCTGTTTCTAATCACCAGAGCTGATCTAATAAAATTTAAAACAGCATTACATATATTTGCAGTTGACAGAGATAATAAAAGGTCATAAGCTTCTTTATAGTAACACGTTCCAAATGATACCAATAATGGTTTGATGAAGATGTTTCTTGGAACCTTATACAAAGTACAGAAAAGAAAAAGGTGGAGAGTATTTTGCGAAACCCTATTATTACAAGGACAACAGGGTAATTTCTCCCACCAGCCCCCCTGCTTTGGAAATGCAAACAAAAAGTGTAAAGTGCCAAGGCGAAATCTTGTGAGATAAAAACGCCATTGCGTGTTCATAATATATGACAAATAGAATGGGCTAACTAATCTTCCTCGTACACGTAGTACCCGATCATTTGTCTTTAAAGAACCTAGATTAGCACTATAGGCATTTTTGATAATTTCCTTAGCATCCTTACCTAGCATTTCAGGATTCGTAAACATATTACCCAAACCTATTTTATAAAAAGTCTCTCTAACATATCGTAGCCACGGGATTTGGGTATAGTGGTCAAGTTTGAGGCAATCTTGAATGATATCTTTTGTTAATTTCAATTCTTCAGATCGCCAAACTTTAGACCATAATGTCAGAGGTGCAACGTGAATGATATCACTTATAAACCCAATTCCAACTTCTCCGTGGCAAAATGTGTTAGATGTGCCCAATGGTACGGATAATAAACGTTTTAGAAACTTATTTTCCATAATTTGTATTTTTTCACAGCTTTGTGATCCCCAAACCCCTGCACCATAAGTCAAGGCAGAAACACACTTAGCTTTATATAACGATGTAATTTCAGCTACACGTCGCTGGCCTAATTTGCTGGCGAAACGAAAGAGAGCTTCAGTTGACTGTGTAACCTTCTGAACCCGGGCTGTCAACAAAGGTTCCCAATTCAGTTTTTTGTTAAAAAGGTTACCCAGATAACAGAAATTATCCACTTTCTCAATAGTAGCATTCCTAACAATATATTTCCGTATTTTAACATTTTTTTGACCACAAGTCATGGCAAAAGATTTAGTAAAATTGACACCTAGGTCTAGTTTACCCATAAACATGTCAAAAGCATTCAGACAAATCTGCATGCTGTTAGGGGTAAGTGCCATTAAAACAGTGTCATCTGCATAAGACAACATTGGGATTCTTTTACCATTTATCTTTGGAAAATCAGCAGTCGTTTCTAATAAGAAGCCCTCTAAGCCATTCGTATAGACCAAAAATAAAAAAGGTGCTAAAATACATCCTTGTCGGACACCTTCGGTGGATAATATAGGTCTTGTTTTCTCACCTCCACGGCCATATCTAATTCTAACCCTTATAGCGGTATGTAACCTGCGAAGCAGGGTGACCAGAGGCTCCTCAAAACCCATAGAATCCATCATACACCATAATTTGTCCCTGCATACTGTGTCGAAGGCACTGGACAAGTCCATGAATGCCAAGTGTATAGAACCATTCTTGGCACCCATGTACTTGCCCATAATCAATGCCAGATTCAGGCACTGCTCACTAGTTCCTTTCCCCTTCCTAAAACCATATTGGGATTCTACAATAACCCCCGACGACTCTGCCCATGTTTCCAGCCGTGCCAATATCACCCTACCCATTAGTTTACATGACGAGTCTATTAGTGATATTGGCCTATAACAGCGTGGATCATGTTTATCACCTTTTTTAAAAATTGGGACCAAGACGGCCTCTTCCAGGAGGTCGGAATAGGCCCGAGTATTAATGCCTTAAAAACATTCAAAAGTAGTGGGGACCAAACCTCCCGATTATATTTAAAAAGATCTAAGGGTACTGAGTCAGGGCCAGGGGCCTTTAAGGACGCCCCCTTAGTCAAAGCTAGCTCTACTTCTGAGAGCATTAGTGATTCGCTAAGCTTCTTGGCTGATTCCATATTAATTTTACAGGAATCATCCTCCTCCAAGGTGGCAGTCTGTAATATCTCTTTAGGGTTAAAGATTTTATTATAATGAGTTATCCAGGTTTCCTCTGGTAAATGAACTCGAATGGTATTTTCTTCCCCTGATTTTAGAAAGGGTCTATTTATTACTTCCCAAAAAAGTCTGTTGTCCCTTAAATCGACTGCTTTATCCAGGTCTTCCCATGCTTTCGTTCTCAGTTCATTTTTTCTTTTTCTGATTGCCTGCCTGTATTGTTTCCTAGCCAGTATGACCATATTTCTATCTCTTGGATTTTGGCGCAATGCTTTAGTTAAAGTTGTTTGAGCAGAAGAGCATTCAGCATTGAACCATTTAGGCCCCTGGTGTTGACTCTTCCCCCCTAACTTTACGAGTAGATGGGTCGCTACATTTTCCATTAGTATCCCAAAACTCGTAATTATATGGTCTGGGTCAGGATTAGATGCTAGGCAGGTTTCTATCTGGGCCACATTTTCCTTAAAAATGTCCATCTCCAATTGCCTAATGGGTACTTTATTCCACCTTACAGTGACACCCTGGTTCTGAGTATACACTATAGGTTGTTTCGGGCACAGTTTTAGCTCAGAAGTAATATTAAAACTCAGAATTAGGGGATTGTGATCGCTAGCAGGGTTTGCCTCAATTTTAAAATCTTTCAAGTAGCTGAAAAATCCCATAGATACCATTACAAAATCAATTGTGGTTGTTCTGCCCCCCGTGCCTTGGAAGGTGGGTATATTCGCAATACCCGAAAAACTAATCGTATCGAGAATACATAAATTATTGTTTATTACAATACTATTTATGGCCTCCCCTTGTTTTGTATGAGAGAAATGAGCCATAGGATGATCATTTAAATCCATCAGACCACAGACCCTGGTCCCACTAAACTTACATAATTCACAATTAAAATCACCTAACCATATAATCAGGAGTGGGAAGACTCTATTTCTCACCTTAGCAATCTCTTCCTGTAAATTATCAATAATTGCAGTTTCATTAGGATCAAATATGTTATAATACCAATTGATAAGAAGAACAGTTTCAGTAAAAAGATCCTTAATGATGAGTAATTGATACCAGGGTGTTTCCACCACTCTATTGACATATCTTAAGTTATGTTTTACAGAGATTGCTGTCATAAGCCCGCCCTTAGCTCGCCCTGATTGCGATGGTATTGCTGGGACGTTAAACGCTTGGAAACCATCCAAACTCAAATCCGCAGTACTCCAAGTCTCCTGTAAGCAGGCTAAGTCAAAAGAATCTACAAATTCTACCCAGGCCGGATCTTCCAGCCTTTGGCGAAAGCCCGCTATATTTCAAGAAAGTACACGGAAATTGCCAACCTTCTCACAGTTACCCTCATTTTCCGCATGCAATCTATCTGGCAAGTGGGCTTGCTCACACCCATCTACCCTACACCCATCTACCCTATTTCCTATGTCCTTTGTTCTCAAATCAACAGCCTCATATATATATGTATCCCTATCATCATTTCCCACTTCCACATCATCGCCCGTGTTTATAACTCTATGAGTAACTATGCTATCCCCCCATCTTTGGTCCGGATGAGAATTTACACAAGTCTCTACACAATTTGTATCATCATTAGTTGTTATTTTCCTATCCCTACCTAGAATAAGATGGTGATTGGACGGAGCGTGCATAGGCATATAATCCTCCATAAAAGGGGGAAAGGTTAATCTATTATCCTCAGCTAATATATTTTGTTGTTTAGGTAAATGCAGTCAGTCATTTAAATTCATTGGAGTCAAAGGATAGAACATGTTTGACAATGGAATATTCCAAAATTCCCTAGGATTAGTGGGGTAGTGATTATTTGAACTAGGGTACGAATTTGAGTGGTTTACCATAGGGTAAAATCTAGCATTTCTATTGGAGTAGGTGAAAGTTGGGTTATTTATGAGTGGTTTTTGATGATGGATGAAATCCAAACCATATCTCTGCCGAGGTTTGTTTGTAGGAAGCATCATATTTTCAGGATAGAAATAAGTCAGATTTCGTGTTGACACTCCACCATCATTACCACTCACAAACCAATCACCTATATAAGATACCACCCTATGGTCCTTAAAATTCACTACAATCAGGTCACCCTCTATATCCTTAGGACGTATGCCTACCCATTGGCACCTTCTAACTGATACAATATCACCATTCAAGTGTGCAGGTAATGGCCTGTTCAAACGCAACCAATGAATCACTTTATTTTTTAAGTTTATGTTCGATTCCATATTTCCCTCCGGAACAACTGGAACTCCTGTTAAAACAATAACAAAGCCAAAGGACTCTGGCGGTAATTGTACCGTATTTTTGTAGTGTAATTTAGCTTTATTAGTGTAAGTTGTTTGTGGGATGGATGTAATATTAGTTTGGGTAGGCTTCAAGACCACAGCGGGAGGTTTTTCTTTAACCATGGTTTTAGAAGCTGTATTTACTGGTATATCTGATGTAGGAGCGGGGTTTTTATTAGTTGGAAAATATTTTGGTTTATCAGGGGGGTTATGTTGTCTAGTTGGCTTATTGGTGTTTTTATCCTTAGAAACAGTGACTGGGATAATTGGTGTTACATTCTCTGGGGCCATAGTCTCAGGAAGGAGGCAATCTAGTTTTTTATCCAACCTTTTTAGTCTTTCTACAAGAGGAAGAATAAGAGCCTTTAACAGTTTTTCAACCACCTCCAGGAATCCATCGTTAGAAATATTTTTGTGCTCCATATCTACACTCCTTTGTATTGCTTCTATCCCCTCGGTTGCTATGTCCCCTATATCTACTGGCAAGGTTAGTTTAGGGGCTACCATTTCTAAAGGTTTCCACGGATTGGTATGCATGGTTTTGTTTTTCCCTCCCTTCTTCCTTCTTTTCCTAGCTGGAGAGGATACACCACTTTTACGCTTTTGGTCGTAATGTGCAGTAGTCGTAATAGTGGTGGGCGGAGAAGGAAGCAACGTAATAACCTCTGTTTGTATCTTCAAGGGGGGAGGTATAACATTAATATGACAGTGGGTATCAATTTCCGGGGGCAACGGAGTATTAAGATCTATAAGGTTGTTTGATATTACCGGGGATAAGTCGCTCAAACTATCCACCGCCATATCTCGATCCCCCAGGGATGGCTGGCTTTCCTGAAAAATTAAAGGAATGCTATCTGTATTGAAAAGCTCAGCATCCATCTCCGTCTGTTCTGTTGTGGCCACAGAAGGAATCGCTTTACTGGAGGAAGGAGCCTGTCTCTTAAGTGCCTCAACAGAGAGGCGCCGTTCCGCCCTTCTTTCTGCTAGTGATAACTCACGATCAATATCCTTCGTTGTTTTTTAAAAGAATTTATCAAGAGGACCGAGTATAGAAATATTCACACGGTCAGGGAGGGGGTTAGGAGTTAAGGAAGACATTTTAGATAAATCTGTAATTCAACGCAAAAATAACCAATAAGGGTAGCAATCAAATCAACTGTGATCAATCTGAAAGAGTAGACTCATCAGAGGGGTGGCCCAGCCCGGCCACCCACGGCCCCTGACGGCCACAGACGGTCCCGCCCTTGTCCCGGGCTTCTCCCGGGACGCTCCCGCGCCGCGGGTGATGACCTTGTCTTAAGTAGGTGGGCCGTTGGGTTGTAGGCGGTGCGTGGTGGACAGGGAGAGCGGCCAGGTGTCGTGAGGCGCGGTTTGCAGAGGCTTCTGGTCTTGGAAGTCCTGCCCCGCTCGCTCGCAGCCCTGGTCCAGCACACGCAGCAGAGTCAAGCTTCCTGAGTGTCACAGGTGCGCAGCGGGACCCGCGAAGCGGGTTCCGCTAGTTGTGAAGCAAAAACGGGTCTGAAAGAGCCCTCAGCCCTCAACAGCAGTCGGTCAGTTTACAATGGTGTCCCACGTCAGTTCCTCCTTCCCAGCCTTTTCAGGATTGTAGGCGGGGCGTGGTGGACAGGGAGAGCGGCCAGGTGTCGTGAGGCGCGGTTTGCAGAGGCTTCTGGTCTTGGAAGTCCTGCCCCGCTCGCTCGCAGCCCTGGTCCAGCACACGCAGCAGAGTCAAGCTTCCTGGGTGTCACAGGTGCGCAGCGGGACCCGCGAAGCGGGTTCCGCTAGTTGTGAAGCAAAAACGGGTCTGAAAGAGCCCTCAGCCCTCAACAGCAGTCGGTCAGTTTACAATGGTGTCCACTGGACACGAAATGGTAGCAAGTGACTAAGATGTAGGACTGGACTGTTCATATGGGTGCAGGCAAAGTCCCTCTGGGCTGAGGAACAGGAAGATGTTATTAGGAATCGACGAGTGGAGGGATCATTCTCTCTCAAGCCTATCTACAGCCCTCAGGGAACACACGCAATTTCCTTAAAAAAACATGGGTAATATGACACCTCAATTCCTCCTGCTTTAACGCTGGTTGCGCCCGGTGCAACAATGTTTGTTGGCGCCCCCCAATGACCACCTCTGTCTCTGATTTCCTTACTACCACCCTCTACCAGTGCCCCTCAAGTCTCCATAACGTGTCTCTCTCAGATGCTAATAATTGATTATATTGCGCCACTTATACCAGTGTAGGGTGTCAGAGCACTTTGCACACATTACACAGAGACAATAAATTATATTTGTTTAAACTAGTGCATAGGGAACGTTACATAAGACCGAGAACTACAAGGCGTGGGAGTCATATGCCATCCATATTGGTAGGCAGTATAGTTTAAGACTGCTTGGTCTGGAGAAGAACAAACTCAGAATTTAAAACGTAACAACATGGTTGGTTGATCTCTTTAATAATTACAATTGGTTTCTAACCAAATTAACTCTTTTTGCAACATTAGGATAATGAAAGATGGGGGAAAAATCACAACACTCTAATTCATACATTTTAGTTTGCATGTAACTCTTTGATGACAGTTAATAGCTCACTGTTCTATATTAGGATGTTTACTTATTAACTACAGGTAGCAAAATGATCTATCTGACAAAAGCAGTAACCCACTGACCTATTTACATTATATGCACTTTGTGATCGGCATGGTACACCTTCTTTGCAGCAAGCATACTAACCCTCTGCGCTACCTTACGATGAGTCAAAACTTTCATTAGAGGTAGCTCCAATTTCTCTCTAGGAAGAACATTAATCACCAGAGTTATCTTGACCTTTTTATTGTTGCCTGAAAAATGCTGGAGGCCAGGAATGTGGCAGCAGTTGCTTCTAAAACCATAATATATTTGCTAAAATGGTGCCCCAACCCAAGTCAGTACCAGGTGCTGTTGCACCGGTCACACCGCCCTAGAGACGGCTCTGAAATAGTCACCCAGAGCAACGCTTACTGCGTGACCGAGAACGGGCAGGAATACTCCATATTTAAGGCAATATGGAGCCTTCCTGCCTTTTCCTCCGTGCTGACTCACTTTTGACAGCCGAGTGCCAATTCAGGCACCCTTGCAATAGTGCAAGAGTCCCTGAGTTGCATGAATGTTGTTTTTGTGCAGGAATGGACACCTTCCTGCAGAAAAACAATCCTGGGATTCCTCTGCAGCACACATAGAAATAGGATGTAACAAGGAGAAATAAAGATATTTCACCCCTGTACGCCTCCCCTGGGAAAGCATAACTTTTAAGTACATTCACAGGTTTCTGGGAATGCGTGAAAACCTATGGGAGTTGCATGAGAACCCCCACTCAACTCCCATGGAACACTTTTCAGGGCAGAGTAAGGTAATGCATCAATTTGCACAGTGTTGCCTTACTCCTTATTTATGGAGCCACTCAGGGCCATACACAGTGCCCTTGCGTGGCTTCATGAATCTGATTTGAAGTTTGCATTCCAAACCAGCTTGGAAATAGGCTCCGTAGAATTTTGTTTTCCCATGGCAACCTAAAATAGCCAACATTTTCAGCTTTTGTTGATCACTTTGTTTTGTTCATGCCCAAAATGGCTTTACTGTGGCGATTTGTTTAAACAATAAATGTCCTATATTAAATTGTTTATTTTCCAAGTGCACCTTCTAACACTCTATGATGCTGCCAGGGAACAGATATTAATGAAGTCTTCCCCCAAAGTACATAATATCACATGTACAATAAAAGATCATGAAATCTTAACTTTGACCTTTTGTTAATTGCGGGAAGGAAAAGACAAAATCATCAGAGCTCAAATGCCAGCTATGTTTTAAATGCTGTGCAATGTATCTCACTTACAAGAATGCTTATTTCATAGATTCAGAATTTCTAAAAAATGTAGGGCCCCATGTATCAACATAAAAACTTTGCGACCGGTATTTTTGCATATGGGATGCATCATCCTAAATGCAAAAATCGCAATTTAAGTAATCGCAAATTTCCGATTACTTAAATTGCGACTACATTTAAGGAATCACAAATTGTGATGCCTCAAATGCAATGCATGATGATATTTAAAATAGCGATTTCGCTATTAGGAACGCTAATTACCGTCAAATGAAACTTGATGGTAATTAGCGAAAACTTTGAAAAATGCACTAAAGTGCATTTTTCAAAGTTCTAGGTTACACACACACATGCCCTTGGGGCATTTTTGTGCGCAAATTGTCTTCACTTAGCAATTTCAGGTGTGCTACAGGGTGTCATCTTGGCACCCTAGCACCTTTGAAATTGCATGCGCAATTTGCGAGTACCTATTGGGTACTCGCCATTGCGCATGCAATTCCCATTCATTCCTATGGGCCTCTAGGCGATTCCTTAAAAAGCAGCCACTCTGTGTTTTCCTGGCAGCGCGAGTTTGCAGCAACCCTGGGGGCAGCGCATTCACAGTAATAGGGAGCATTTTCATTGTTTGCAGTGGGCGCACCTTTTAATGGCGCAAACAATAAAAGGGCAAAACACGGCCCCAGCACTCATTTTTCCTCAACGGACATTGCCCAAGAGTATGGAAGGGAAAACACACAAAGAGGAAAGAAGGCGAAAGAGATGGAGGGAAAAATATTCATAAAGGTAGAATGTGAAAACATGCAGGAGTGAGATAATGGGACACAGAGTGTCTGATAGTGAAAGAGGCATGAGGTGGATTCAAGAATATGTAGCCTTTATTATTAAGTGTGCTGACATGTAATAACACCTGCAGAGGGCTTCTGAGTAGAGCTTTGGGAACCGGCACTCATTCTTTTATAAATTAAGTTCTACTTTCATCCTCCCAAAAGTAGGAAAATTAAGTATCATGAATGGGTAACAGTGACAACTCTTATTTACAGTGGTTAGAAACTTCAGCTGTGTATTATGAAGCACTATAAAATAAATACAAGTTATTATTATTATTTGGTAAACTTAATTATATTTTACTATATTATTTCTCCAAGCTTTCCCCATTCTCATTGTCTGTGTCATTTTATGCCAAAGATGATGGAACCTTGAATCATAAAAACTGGAGAGAAATTGAGAAAGAGTGAAAGCAGTCTAGTGGATCACAGCATACAGGAAAAGTGATGAGAGACAAGCCCCTCACGGAACAGAAACAAGGTACTAGAGAAGGCCCTGTTAATAAAGAATAGACCAAAGCTGTTCTGATGTATCCACAAGAGAAACACATGAGAATGATGCTCTTAGTGGATGCAGGTGACCCCAAATAAAAGCAAGTAAGATGGTGTTCTCTAGCAGCAGTGACACAAAATGGATCAACGTAATCACCAACCATCCACTTTCCATCCAAACATACTGCTCTAAGTGATGTCACATAATTGAGGGAGCATTCCACCATCTCCAGCAAAGGCTGTAGGTTAACACATTCAGTCAAAAATACTTTATTCGGTTCATAACAAAAACCATAAAAGTATACTACATAGTACATCGAAGTCAAGAGCACTTTTTTAAAAAACGACCGAAAAAATTGTGCACATTTTACAAGCCAAACAGTACAATTACATATATATATAAAAAAAACATGCATTATAAATATCAATAAAAAGAATAATACAAACACGAAAGACAATTTAAAAGAAGCAAAGCGCTCGATCATAGTTCATAAGTTTACCGCTATGTACAATGTATCCAGTTAATTTTCCTCCTAAGTCTCATTGCTATTGTCAAAAAGTTTGCTCTGTTAAAAATCTCCCAGGTATTAGACAACAGCTGTAGATACAGGAGGGCAGGTTTAACTTGTCTAAAGCCCTTATCTATAATAAGAGAATTAATGAACTTTTTACGAATGGGACACAGATGCTTACAGAAGAAAATAAAGCGCACAGTGTCTTTAATAGAGAATCCGTCACAAGAACAAATCTCCAGTTCCATCTCCTTAGTCCAACCTGGGCGTTCTCTAAGAAGAAGGTGGAATTTGTTCAGTCTAAACTTAGTCAGTAAGTATCGATGGTTCATATTATTGACGATTCTCAAGTAGGGTTCTATACCACTGGTGGTTATTAACAGCTGGTGAGCCATTACTGTTGGTTTGCATAATTCCTTTTCTTCTCATGCTAGATATACCAGCTGCTTGTATGTATCTTTTACCCATTTCACATCCCCCTTCAGTAAATTATTTGGGTGGTCAAACAATTCTGGGCGACCCAGTTTAATTGCTAGTTTTTTAACATAGTTCAACCAGGGGATGGTATTGCCGTACTCAAGGGCTAAACAATCCCTGAGAATCTCATGATTCAGCTCTAATTCAGGGTTCAACCATATTGAAATCCATTTCAATAGCGGGGCTAAGGCTATGCGGTCTTCTAGATATTCTACCCCGCACTCTTGGTGAACAATGTATCCAGGTGTTGACTGGGGGACGGATAAGATAGATTTCACGAACTTATCCTCTGCCACCTGCAAAGCCTTTACATTTTTGAACCCCCACAGATCAGCTCCGTACATAGCTATTGAGATGCATTTGGCGTCATATGTTTTCAACACAGCCTGTAATGGCTTCACCCCCAATTTACGGGCGAAGTCCAAGACAGCCAGTATAGACCTAGCAAAGGCATTACATTGGCAACTAATTGGGGCAACCAGGCGGACTTATCGTCAAAAATAACCCCCAGGTATGGAAATCGTGTGACCCTAGATAAAACATTCCCTTCACAGTGCATGGACTTAATTCTTTTGGGCTTACTGCCCACAATCATTACATGCGTGTTTGAAAAGTTCACACTTAAATCCAGCGCTTTCATAAAATTAGCAAATAAGTTTAAAAGACATTGCAACCCCACTGCTGTGCGTGCTATTAAAGCGGCGTCATCCGCATAAAGTAATGCGGTAATAGAATACATTCCAGCCCTTGGTATATCTTTGCACGCCTCAGTTAAAACAGCGCCCAGGTCGTTAATGTAGAGGGTAAAATGTAGAGGGGCTAAAATACACCCCTGCCTAACCCCGTTAGTGATCCCAATCTTGCCCGTGCAATTACCCAGGTGATCATATCTAACTGTGGCCGTAAGGTCCCTATGTAGATCAGCAAGAAAATACACAACATTTTTATCAATGCCAAGCTTAAGGAGCAGTCCCCAAAGTTTGGACCTATTCACTCGGTCAAAGGCAGAGGAAAGGTCCATAAAGGCTAAATATAGCGTGCCCCTTTTGGCAATGGTGTATTTTCCAATTAATAGTTGAAGGTTGAGGCATTGATCTATAGTGCCTCGTCCCTTCCTGAACCCATATTGTAGGCATGAAAGGGTGTCTGTATCCTCCAGCCAAGCTGTTACTTTGCCTAGGACCACTCACCCTAGCACTTTCACTGCAGAGTCAGTGAGAGAGATAGGGCGATAACAACTGGGATCCCTTCTGTTTCCTTTCTTAAAAATGGTTACGATGACAGATTCAGACCAGGTGTCCGGAATGCCTGCTGTACATACCCTATTAAAAACATTTGTTAAAACTGTAGACCAGGTCTTGACATCTGATTTAAAGAGGTCGGCTGGAACGCCATCGGGACCCGGAGCCTTATTTCTCGCCATCTTCCCGATGGCGCCTGCCACCTCCATCTCAGTGACCGTTAAAGTATAGGGATCTAAAATAGGGGTAGGCATAGTCACCTCCCCAAGGTTTTCCCCTTCATAGACTGACTTAAAATGGGAGCACCACGCCTGTTCCTGAATACCACAGTCTAATTGGTTGTTACAACGGTCATGGAAAAAGGGTTTGTTTACAACAGCCCAGAATTTGGCACTGTTCCAGAGCACATCTACGGAGGTTAATTCTTCCCAGGCCGCCTCCCTAATCTCCCGTCTTCTAGTTTCCAGAGCTTTATTATAACTTTTCCTTAATAAAGCCACAGTAGCCCTATTTACTGGATTACATTTCAGGGCGGCTTTTAGCTTTTGATTGGCTGACGAACAATTTTGGTCAAACCACCCCAACTCAGCATGGTCCTTAGCTTTCCCTGTACGTCTAAGGTCTGCTGAGACCTGGGTACAAATTATTGAATAAGCCTCTAAAACCTCCTCATTCCCTGCTTCGAAATTCAAACACGTGTCCAACTCAGATCCTTCTTTCGTTATTAAGTTGATGTGAAAGTCTCACGGTATGACTCTACTCCATCTAATTCTGCGGGCCTGATCTGTTTGACGGATATCAGATTTGTCCGTTCTTTTTTGGGCTATCACAGGCTTTATGATCAGGTCCGAAACACTGAGGACCACTGGGTTATGGTCGCTAAAATGTGACCAAACCGGCGAATATCCATGAATCTTATCCCCCAGTGCTGAACTAATGAAGATATAGTCAATAACTGAGTGACTACCATTCCCTTTAAAGGTAGGTATCTCCTCATCCAGCATGGATGGAAGCATCAGACCATTATTTGCCAAAATTATTTCAAGGAGACCTCCCTGTGCAGAATGTTCAAAATGAGTGTCCCCTTGCTCTACAGGACCTAATAGATCTAATGACAGACATTTATCTGGACAGCCATGAATGTTAAAATCTCCCATAACTATGATAAAACATTGATTTTTATTGACCTCCTTATATTCTGCCAAAAAAAGATTTAGCGTGGCCAGGTGATCGGTCGTGGTGACTCTATCGTATGAATTGTAAAAATTAATAATTAGGATACTTCCCACCCCACTCAAAGAGATTTGTACTGCCAGGCAGTGTCGTGATGCTGTATCTAGTTGGGTGTGAATACCGGGAATGGTAGCCGAAATTAGAGTGACCAAGCCACCCTTCGCCCTCCCCATATTAGATTGAACCGCAGGAATAGAATAACACGAGTAACCATCCAAACTCAGAATATTCCCTGTGTCCCAAGTTTCTTTCAGTACTATAATATCACCCACGCTAATGAGTTCTCTCCATGCTGGGTCATCTATTTTATTTTTAAGACCAGCAACATTCCAAGTTACCAGCTTTATGGGTGTACCCCTAGGCCCTTGAGCCCACCCAACTACAAGGTGGGCGTTTCTAACCGGTGTGACTGCACTAGGGGCTCTAACTGGGGTAACAGAGGTAATAGTAGCTTTTTGGGTCCCTAGTCACTCGTTTTCTCCCAGATTAGAAAAAGTATCATATCTGTTAAAAACTGGAACAGAAAATTCATGGGGACCTCTCCCTTTAAAAAGATCACTTTGCACTGGCCTAATGTTATGTGGGGGATAAAAAAAACAATGGGAGTATATTTACATACTCATTTTGAATTCTGACTGACCCAGCCTGCCTCAAAATGTCATCAACCAGCCTGGGGGATCTAAAGCTTATGACGACACAGTCGCCTTCTAAGCTTTTCTTGGTCTTACCCACCCACTGCACCCTTCTAATCATCTTAAAGTTGTTATCCAGATGTTCTCCCAAAACTGTTTTATTGGACAGGTAGTGGTGGCTTTATTTTTTAATGAAGTCCAATGTTCATTTTGGCAGCCCTCAATTTTGGGAACATTAGCAAGGATTATTGTGTAAGGGCATGCCTCTACTGGTAGGTGTAATGACAATTCTCTCTTGGGGAGCTGTGTCTGTGGGCTTATTCTCCCCACTGGACCCCGAGGACCCTGTTTCTCTCCCTGAGTGGCTCCCGTGACTTTTGACATTAAAGATGGGATACTTGGTACTACGCCCTGGGGAGTCACTTGAGGTACCGGTTTCTCTCTAACGCATGCACCACTCCCAGGTGGGGATCTTGATTTTCACTGCTATTCTTAGTTGGAGCAGTTAAGCTACCTACTGCATCCATATACTTGTTCAGGAGTCCTCCTAGTCTATTAACCTCCGCAGACATCCGATCAAGTTTTGCCACTAGAGGTTTGATAACACCCTTTATCTTTAGGTCAATAATGCTAACTAGGTGATTAAGTTGTTCGTCATCCAGTTTTACAGTGCCAGCTTCCACTGAAGCATCATCTTCCTTGTCTAAATTTTTAAGGGGTGTAACTACTTTTTTCCTAGTGGTACGGGTACCCCCGCGTTTGGTCTGGACTTTTCTGCATGCTCTAACCACTCTGATCACAGGGGTCGGAGGATGCTGTACTGTAGTGTCTATAGAATCATCCTACTCAACTTGGGTAGAAATAGACTGCTCAGGCATTTCCCTGTCAGATACGTCGAGGTTATTGGGGTTGCTACAGTCGTCCTGCGCCAGTACGACGGGGGAAGTGCGCATAATGGGGGGTAAAGGGTCACTACTCAATCCCAACGACTGTCGCCTTTTACTATTGATTTTGTTGACAACCTTAACTAAGCAGTTGTCCAAGGTGCCAAGCGCAGGTGGGGCATTGTGTTTAGACATGTTTAAGGACTAATCAAACAAAAATATAAAAGACCCAATAAAGCTCTCATAAATTGCACAATATACACTATACACTAAACCGCCACCTAGTGGCACACAACTTTTAAAGAAACACAGCAGTTATGCACAAACCAAGTATGTTGCAAATTCTCACTGTATGTGAAGTAGGGAGCCGCGTCAATGTCTGTTGCCCAGGGTCTATGGCCCAGCCCGGCCTCGTTCTGCCCCAGACTGCCACAGACTGTTCCGCCCTTGTCCCGGGCTTATCCCGGCACGCTCCCGCGCAGCAGCAGGTCTATTCCCCAATATAGAGCGTCCGACCTCCGGGGGCGGGGCTGGCAGGGAGAGCACGACCAGGTGTTAACGGTTAGTTCAGTTCAGGCAGGGACTCCTGGGAGATTGAGTCCCTGCGGCGTTGCTCAGAGCCCTGTCAGGCTGTTGGTGGTTGTCCCCGCAGTGCTCACGGCACCTCCAAGCGGGATGAGGCGTTACTCCAGCTGACTGCTGCTCGAAGCGGACCCGCAGAGCGGGTGCGGCGAGTTGCAGCGCTTCTTCTCCACCCAACAAGAAGGCAAGAAAGGACTCCAAACAACTAGGAAACAAACGGTATCCCACAGTAGAGGAGGAGGCAGGGTGATTTGTAGCGCTTCCTCTCCACCCCACAATAAGGCACACAAGGGATCCAGACAAGTAGGCAAAGAACGATATCCCGCAGTAGAGGAGGAAGCAGGGTGATTTAATCCATCAGACCTCCGGGGGGCGGGGCTGGCAGGGAGAGCACGACCAGGTGTTAACGGTCAGTTCAGTTCAGGCAGGAACTCCTGGGAGATTGAGTCCCTGCCGGCGTTGCTCAGAGCGCTGTCAGGCTGTTGGTGGTTGTCCCCGCAGTGCTCACGGCACCTCCGAGCGGGATGAGGCGTTACTCCAGCTGACTGCTGCTCGAAGCGGCACCCGCGGAGCGGGTGCGGCGAATTGCAGCGCTTCTTCTCCACCCAACAAGAAGGCAAGCAAGGACTCCAAACAAGTAGGAAACAAACTGTATCCCACAGTAGAGGAGGAGGCAGGATGATTTGTAGCGCTTCCTCTCCACCCCACAATAAGGCACAGAAAGGGACCCAGACAAGTAGGCAAAGAACGGTATCCCAGTGACACATTCATAATTGCCAACTCCTACAAGACATAGCCACACACATGGCAAAAGCAGACCGCCTTATCAAGTGGGCAGAATATACAGAGTGCCTTTCTTCAGGGGGTGCAGAAATATTCAGCCCCGCACCTCTGGACTCTTCCAGTCCCACAACCCAGAAGTGATGGACTGAGAGCTGTAATCGTGCATGGAAAATGTGTTGATGCCAGATATAATATTAGTGAGTGAGCCACTTTTTCATAAAAAGGCCCCATGTGTACAGTGTATTAAAGAAGTAAGTGCATATTTGGGTGATGCAAGCCTCTAAGTCAGCTATTCGAAGACATGCAAAGCCACTTTGTGTTGCTATGAATGGCTTCAAAAATGTGAAGTAACGCAAAGCAGCACAAATCACTGCATTGTTACTCTGCTCTGGGAAGGCGTTCCATGGGCATTGCATGGGTGTACCCACACAACTCCCATGGTTTTTGATCCATTACCAGATTTACAAGAACTTACACCTTCCAGGGGAGGCGTAACGAGGAGAAATATTTATTTATTTATTTATTTATTTTATATTCTTATAAAGCGCCAGACTAGACTCCCGAAGGGGTATCTCCGCGCTATTGCTGTACCACGAGAGTGTGCTAATTCCGAGAGTGTGTCTAATATAGGGTGCAGAAGCTGGAAAGCAATTATTTGTCAGGATACAAATACGTTTTTAAAGTCTTCCGGAAACTCAGATGACTGGGAATTGATCTGAGTTCTGGAGGCAAAGAATTCCAGAGTGCTGGTCCGGCATAAGCTAATGCACGGCCACCTTGTCTGGCCTTTTTTACTCTTGGTATCTGCAAGAGCTGCTGATGACTGGAGCGCAAAAGTCGCCCAGGGATGTAGGACTGAAAGATCTTAGTCATGTATTTCGGGCCCTCCCCTATCATGCTCTTGTGAATAGTGCATAAAGTTTTGAATTGGACTCGCTTCCTCACTGGAAGCCAGTGGAGTCTCATCAGCAGGGGGCTAGAAGGAGTCCTTGCTGGAACATTCAGGACAATCCTTGCTGCTGTATTTTGGATTACTTGCAATTTACTGAGCTGCTCCTCGTTAGCTCCGAGGAGCAGCCCATTGCAGTAATCCACCCTGCTGATGACCAAAGCCTGCACGAGCGTTTTTCTGTGATGGTCTGGTATGTAGGGGAAGACTCGTCTCAACATCCCAATAGCCCGGAAGCAGGTACCAGCAACCTGATTAACATGTCCCTTAAAGGTAAGTTGCTGATCAAAGAGCACTCCCAGGTTCCTAACAGAACTCTTGGGGGTGGGGACAGGACCTAGCTCCACGGGCCACCAGTCAGATGACCAATATGTTGCCGCTTGTCCAAAACACATGACCTCCGTTTTCCCCACATTACACTGCAGACAGTTAGTTGACATCCAGTCTGCAATGGCTCTCATGCCATCTGCAAAAGATCTTTTTATTGCAGATGTGAGAGTTTTAAAAGGGAAAAGGAGTTGGGTGTCGTCAGCATACGACACCGGGGTGAACCCGAAAGATCTAGCTAAGTTGGCTAGGGGTGCCACATACACATTGAAAAGTGTAGGACTAAGGCATGAGCCTTGTGGCACTCCCTTATTGAGCTCCCTTAGCGTGGATTTGTGGGAGCCCAGCCTAACTTCTTGGACACGACCAGTCAAAAAGCTCTTCATCCATGTCAGAGCCTCTCCCTCCACACCCACCTCACCTAGGCGGTCAAGAAGCACCGTGTGAGACACCGTATCGAAAGCGGCGGAAAGGTCCAACAGCACCAGAATCATGGAGCTGCCCTCATCCAGTGCCATTCTCATGTTATTGGTCACTGTCTGAAGGGCTGATTCTGTGCTGTGGTTTGGCCTGAAACCAGATTGTGAATAGTCCAGGCCATCCGTCGCTTCCAGATGTTGAGAAAGATAGGTGTTCACGTGCCTCTCTGTAACCTTGCCCAGGTGAGGCTAGAGGGAGATAGGTCGTAAATTGGAGAGGTCTGTCCAAGGAGAAGATGCCTTTTTTCTAATCGGGTTCACCACCGCCCTTTTCCAATCTGCAGGAACCTGGCCTTTTGTTAGGGAGATGTTAATCACATCCAACATGTGCGGTCCCAAAAAAGAAATCATGGGGCCGACCATTTTAGTTGGAATAAGGTCATTAGGCGACCCAGATTTAATGTGGCTGCAGAAGGAAAGGAGCTCTGTGTTGGTGATCGGAGGAAAAGATGAAAGGGTGGGTTTGTTGCTAGATACCAATATTTGAGGATGGGGGTGGCCTATGTTAGTAGTTTTTATAGCGTCATTGGCTGCTACTATTTTATCATAGATGTTATTTATTTTATCCTCAAAATATCTCGAGACTTCATCACATAAGTCTTGTGAGAAGTCCTCAGAGCTGTCACAAGCAGTCGGCTTAATAAAATTCTGCAGAATATTAAAAAGCTCCTTAGAGCAGTTGCCAGCCTGTGCTATCTGCTGCGTTAGATGTTGCTTCCTGGCTTGCTTGATGTTTTTGTAATACTTGGATTGAGTGTCTAAGAAAGCTACTCTACTGCTCTCGGTCTTCCCTTTTCTCCAAGCTTTCTCAGCTCGTCTGCAGTTTTGCTTAGCTACCCTCAATTTGTGGGTATACCAGCTATCTTGTTTAAGCACAGGATACTGTTTGTGTTTTTTTAATGGGGCTACAATGTCAATAGCTTGCTTGATAGAGACATTGAGCTTAGTTAAGGCCATATCAGCGGTGTCAGTTGCTGAAATTTCCGGATTTGTCCAGAATTCCTGGATTTTATTGGCAGTGACTTTATGCCACTCTCGTCGCCTAATAGGGGGAAGAGGAGCACTCTTAACAATTCTTACAGGGGTTACCAAAAGAAATTCAAGCATGGAGTGGTCTGTCCATGCTATTTCTTTTGCCGAGGAACAAATTACTTTAGTACAATTACAAAAGAGTAAATCTAGCGTATGTCCTCCTTTATGGGTGGGTCCATTATTTTGTAATTCCAGACCTAAGTTAGCAAGGTCTGTAATCAGGGCAGTGGCATCAGAATGTGTAGGTAGATCAACATGTGTATTGAAGTCTCCCAGAAGAAGAAAATCTTCTTTAGATTTAATGTGAGGGGCTAAGATTTCTTGAAGATGAAGAGCAAAATTCGTATTGGGTCCTGGGGGTCGGTATACCAAAGCACCTTTCCAGGTTATATGATTGGTGAAAGTGAATTTAAAAATCATTATTTCTAACTGAGGGTGCATGTGTTGCTCACTTATAGTAACTTTTATACAATCTTTGTGTATAATAGCGAGACCGCCTCCGGTTTTTATTTCTCGGTCTAGATGTTTAATTTTATACCCAGCAGGGATCCCCATGGCAATGGCAGTAACTGTATGTGGTTTTAGCCATGTTTCAGCCAGGAAGCAGATGTCTGGTTGCATAGAGTAAATTAAATCCCAAACTTGATGTTGGTGTTTGGGTAATGACCGTACATTAAGAAAGAAGCTCCTAAGGCCCGAAGGAGGGGGTTTAAGAACCGAGGGGGGTATACTGTTTCCAGATAGACGCCGACATTGCAGACAGGAGAAACCTCCCTCTACACGGTGCCATGGAATTTTAGTGCTACATGACCGTGATGGTCTGAGGGTCAGAAGCGTTTGGGCCGAGTAGCTAATTATCCGTGTGCCCTTACCGGTCAGAGCTCGTTGGGTAGGGTCAGAGTCCATCGCCCCTCGCCCCGTCCTGTCGCGGACGGGCGCAGACGGGCTATTCTTCGGCGCTTCTTAGGCGCGCTCGAAGGCGCCCCCTGCGCGCAACCGCTGCGCGCTTATGGGAAGGGCATGGCTAAATAGCCCGGAGTGAGGTAGCCACTAGAGCGCTAACCTCAACTCCGGGAAAACCGGAAGTGCTGTCTGCCTGGCTCTTGCCTGTCCGCCCTCCGCACAACGGCACTATTGCCGGGTCGGAACGAGGCGGGCAGGCGGTAAGATCGAGCCCAGGTGATTAGAGGGAGAGAAACAGTTTTTGATGGAACACGTGAGTCTGTCCAAGTAAAAACACAGTAATACAAATTAAAATACAACAGACTTTAAAATCAGTCCGCTCGTATTAGCGCTTAGCTCTATTTCTCTTTATTTCTTCCTCTTTCTAAGTGTGTTGCATTCTGTAGCACACATAGAAAGAGGTATATGCCTCCCAGGATTGCTTTTCTGCAGGAAAGTTTCCCTTCCTGCACTAAAACAATCCTACATGCAACACAGGCACCCTTGCACCATGGTGCAAGGCATAGCAGGACTGGCCAGCAGGGCAAGCGTGCAATCCCCAGGAGGCTGGAGACCCAGGAAGCTGGCTTTGACACTTGGAGGCTATTTACACCTCCAGGAGTGGTGTCGCACCTTACTGGATTGCGGCGGCAACTTGAGAGAGTTGCTCTTGCTCTGGTGCACATTAGCATGAATGTATCATTTTTGCCAAGCCTGTTTTAAGTTTCCAGGCTGGCCCTGGTGCAAGTGTGTGTATGTTAGCGCTAGGCTGCCAAAAGGGCACCAACATATGGGAAAGGACAGGAAAGCAACATATTTCCTTAAATACAATGCATTCCTTCCTTTTCCCTGCCCTGTCACGCAGGGTAGCGCAGCAAGGTCACTTTATGCGCTGCGTGACTTCTTTCAGATTTGCCTCCTGTGGTCTTGTCAGAGGCATTGATATTTTAGAGCAGAGATAAATAATTATAATGAATACCCAAGACTTGTTGATGTTACTAGCGGAAAATATGTTTTTATTTTCCTGGCTGCACTATAGCATATTTCACTGGTTTGTATGACTTTAGCTTTAATCCTTGCATTGTGGCCTGGAAACAGAGGGAAACCTTTGTCTTGGCTGCATAAGAAGAAAGTGCCTTGGAAGTTTAACCATGTGTTACCCAACTCAATACTGCAAACCACAAACATAAGCATTTAATGCACATTCAGCCACTTATATGCCACTTGCCCCAAGGCTCCTCCCTAAGCCCCACGCTGTTCAATGTGTACATGAGGCCGCTGGCTAAGGTCGTCCGACAATACGGTATCAAGATCCTCTCGTATGCGGACGACACTCAGCTGGTGGTCTCTCTGGCACAGAAGAACAGCGGGCTCCCCCAGACCAACCTAGCAGCCTGCGTGTAGGATGTCAGGAGATGGATGACAGCATCCTCATTAAAACTCAACGGCGACAAGACCGAGATAATGCTCCTCTGCCCCCCTACTCTCACCCCCATCGACCAGCTATGGCCTCCCAGTTTGGGCCCTCCTCCTTCCCCGAAGGAGGAAATTAAAAGTCTGGTAGTCTGGCTGGACAAAACCCTCACCTTTAATACTCAGGCAACTAAAACAGCAGCAACCTGCTTCGGGATTATCCGAATGCTGAGAAAAATCCTGCCTATTCTACCCATGGAAGCTAAACAGGTTGTTATTCAGGGTCTCATCCAGTCCCGGCTCGATTTCAACAATGCCCTTTACTTGGGAGCCCCTGAGTACGTGCTGCAGAAACTTCAGCGCACGCAGAACTGTGCAGCTCGCACGCTGCTCCAGATCCCTCGCAGAGAATCAGCTAAGCCAGGGATCAGGTCACTCCACTGGCTCCCGGTCAGGGATAGAATAAAATTCAAGACCCTGTGCATATCGCACCAAGCCTTCCATAGAGCCAGACCTGAGATTAACCATATACTTCTCACTCCCTACTGTCCCGGTAAGTCACTTCGTTCAAAGAACGCATTCCTTGCTGCAGTTCCCAGAGTCAAAAGGTCCAGAGCAGGAGGCAGGTCCTTCACGCTCAACGCTGCTAAATTTTGGAACTCACTTCCCTTCTCACTTAGGTCCAACTCTATCCTCTCGTCCTTCCGTAAAGAGCTAAAAACATATCTCTTCAGAAATTAGCTCTCCACCTGGATCTCTCCCCCCCTCCCTCAGAGCTCTGTTACCTCTACTCAGCGCTTGGACGCCCTCGGGCAGCAGCCGCGCTTTACAAAACTCCTTCACTTCACTTCACTTCACTTCACTTAAGAGATCGAAGCCTGAATAAAGAAATTTTGCTCAATTATTCTTTTTTGTTATGAATATTTAACTTGGCTTTTCAAAAACTATAGAAACTTAAAATGCATCTTTAAAAAGGCGGGTGCACACAGGATGTGCCTCCTCAGAACTCTGGCCAGACTTCTGGGGCCCTTTGGCTGTTATGAGCGGGTGAGTGATTTGGCAAAAACTGCAAAGGCAGCAGAAAGGACTTGGGACACAGAGGTCCCTGTGGGGAAGACAAGGTGGAGTCACTGACCACAAGTGCTATATGAGTGAAAGGTATTGGGACTTACAGCAGTTTAAGACTGTTCCATATAACGCTCCCTGCACTGGGGATCTGAGGTCGGAAGTTGAATAAACCAACTGAGAATGTGAAGTTCTACTTGTTCCCCTAGCATGTACCCTAGCCAAAACAGAGAGGGGTTACTTGGGATGCATGGAGTGACCCTCATGGTTAGCAGGTGCTGTTGCAAAGAAGAGCGCAGAGTTGGCGGTGCCAGTGGGGCTTAAGGAGGGCAGAGCAAAGTTGGGCCCGTCCTTCTGGCTACCGGGCGTTTTTGCATGCTGCAGAGATGGGGGCTGATCTCATTGCAGTGGGGGCTAATTTCATTGATGGAGACCTACGTGTGTTTCAAAATAAACAAAGCAAAACAAATTTCTTTCAGCACACGCAGGTCCCCATCAACGAAATCAGCCCCCAGCTTGGCAGCATGGCAAAACGCCCGGTAGCCAGTCCGGCCCTGAGTAGAACTCTTGAAAAAAGCCTTCAGGCTACATCCTGTCATGAAGGAACCCGAGACTATTGCTCAGAGGTTTTTCCCTTTCTTTCTGACTGTACAGTGGGATCCACATTCTGCACACAAATGCCTCCTAAGAAAGAAGGCACAGGAAGAAATGCCAGATTTATTTTACACCTGGCAGTCATTGTGACCGTGGTGTGAAGTAGAGAGTGGCGAGAGACCTTGAAGAGGACAGAAGAAGAAGGCAGAGGCCCTGATCTTAGTGATACTTTAAGAACTGCAACAGACCCCCTCTAATAAAACAATCATTTACAATGCAACAAGGTCTCGCACTTACGCGTTTACGTAATTGGAGATTACTCCCTCATCTCCATCCTACTTGTCGCAGTCCTAACTTGTGAGGATATACCAAGCAAGAAGCACACCACACAAAATCAGATCTGTTGCGTTTGTAAAATAGTCGTTCCAAGAGAACGCTTAGCCCGAGTCAAATCAAGATGATAATGCCGAGCCAATTTCAGCTTGAAGACCAAGTAGCAGCATAACAGATCTCCTGAATAGAAGAGCCTCCTGCCTCAGCCCAGGTGCAGCCAAAGCTCAAGTAGAATGCCCCTGAACATTAGAAAGGAGAGACACATCCACAAAAATATGAGCCTGAATGATTGCCTGTCTGACGCATTTGGTTAGACTGGGAATGCACCTTGTTACCAAGATTGTCTGAACCAAACAAGACAAACAAACTCATGGATTTGTAAAACTCCTTGGTCATAGACAAGTAGGTAGACAGTACACAACCCACGTCCAGGGAAGATGGAGCCCCCTCCTTATCAGAGGGAAAACTTGCAAGACAATCTCCTGCTTCAAATGAAAAAAAGAAGAGACTTTAGTGGGATGTAGCCTGAGCACTACCCTGTTAAGAAAAAAGGACAAGAAGGGAAAAGAGGAAAGGAGAGCCCCCAGTTCAACCAAACAGATAGCAGTTGCGATGGCCACCAGAAAACAAGTCTTAGCAAACAACCAGGACAAGGGATAGGAATCCAGTGGTTCAAAGGGGGGCAATTGGATACCTGAAGGAACCACAGGCAATCCCTATGAGGGAGCAGATTTAGACACCAAGGCCTTTTAAACCTGAAGCTTTTCCAGAGCCGAGATACCAAAGGGAAAACCTTGAAAAAATCCCATTGCACATGAAACACCCTGACTGCTGCCCATTGAGCACAAAAGGTCGATAGAGACAGCCCCTTCAAGAAGCCATTTCGTAACTGTTAGACCTGGCATCTTTGGCGTGGTTTCCCCCTATCTTTTTGCCTCTACCTCCTGTATTTTTGATGCTGTGCTGGATTTCGTTTTTGCTGGTTTAGATGCTTTGGACACTCTGCCACTGCTGATCAGTGCCAGAGTGTAAGTGCTCCCTGTGTAAATTGTTATTCTGATTGAATATACATGTTTGGCATATTTGTATCACCATGAAGTCCCTAGTAAAGTGCACTGGGTGTGCCAGGGCTGGTGATGACATAAGCTACTAGTGGGCCTGCAGCACTGATTGTGCCACCCACAGGAGTAGCTCATCCAGACAGTTTGACGTAACATTATTCTGTAGCCTGTATGAGACCCCGCGTAAACGCTGGTTGGTCCCACTACTTCGACAATACGGGCTGAGAAGATGCAGACCTCCTCTTTTGGCACTACAGTTTTTAGATACACCATATGTTGCCAAATCTATAGCTTGCTTTTTAAAGGCTTGCCTGAAAATTCGCTCTCAATTTACTGTTTCTGCATCTTAAATTTTCTGTTTACTATGTGTATAACTTTTATTCTTTCGCCACACAGGATATCATTGTACAGACGACTCTTAGAAAGATTTATTTTATGTTTCTGTATATACCAGTCATTATTGTCATTTTAATTGTTGTAAATTTTTTATAATGAACTTTTATGATTGTAAATTCAATCGAAATAAAGTTTGATTTGATTTGATTTGCCTCTGTAACCTCTTGCTCACATGCCATCTCAAGATCCTTGCTGTTCTCCATTTGTTTACTTCAGGGACATTCCAAAGGGTTTACGGTGACCTTGTGGGCATCTCTCTGGCAAGTTAGTCATGGAGCTTGCATCAGGTCCTGAGCTGAGCAATACGAGCTACCACTTCCACATACGAACTGCCCATACACTGGACAGCACACAAAGGGCAGGCCGGGATTTCTAACTCATTTCCCGCTTCCTACGTGTGCTTGGTGCGACTGATTCTACCCATGTGGCTCTTCACCCACCACATTGCCCACATCTTCTGCAACAGACACTGATGGCATTCCATCAATGTGCAGGGTGTCTGTGATGCCAGTGGTAGATTAATTGATGTGCATGCAGTGTTTCCAGACAGTACCCATGACCGCTTTGTATTCCACAGGTCACCCCTTGCCTGGCGAATGCCTGCAGGAGAATTTGGCAACATGTGGCTACTGGGTAAGTACCAAGCACAAAACATGTGGAATATGTATAAATGTAATGTATGAATTCCATCTCACATAAACAATCATTTTACAATAAGTTTCATCATGCCACATACACAGCCTCAACAGACACTGCACGTGCCAAAGTATAGATCATATTCCGTACTGATGCAAGAGGGAAAAGTAATCACTACAGTTAATTCTTGAGTGGAGCACAAAATATGGACTACATGTACCATAATGCAAAGGAGGAAACTCTTCCGGGATGTGATGTTGTGCCTGGCCACACCTTTTCCCATACAAAACTTAATTTAATGGTCTGTTTTACCTTTTGTTTCACGTCTCTAATGTTTCTTTTATGTGATATTTTTGGTATCTTTGCTACAGAGTTGCAGGACAGCAGAGGATCTGATCTGTGACAGAGGATGACTCAGAATTAATAGAAAATGGCTGCCAGCAACTTCCTGTGATGTATTTCCTGCCTACCACTTTCTATATCTCATTTCCTGTATGAAAGAATGGGTTTCGGTCTGTTTCTGGAAAATCCATCCCGAGTTCGTACTCTCCGCATGCGGAGCGTAGGCACTATGAGCGGCGCCTCGCTCTGCATACATCCCATGCACTCCGAGTTAACTTTCTTTGTTTTGAGATATAGGACAATCACTCCCTGGTTTGCAAGAAAAGAGAATTTCACCATCCTATTTGAATCTCTGTGGTTTAATGGCAGAGAATGCCAAAGTTCAACGGCATTGAATGCCAGCATTTGCAGCTATTTTTAGCAAGATCTGTCTTGTAGGAAGGTTTGACCCCCTCTGTCATATGAAGCATCATCCCATATATGAGAGATGACTCAGGATTCTTCTCTTTTGCTTTCAATCTGACTCCATCCTGGACTGGAGGAGACTATGCAATTTGGTTGTCTACATTTCGTATACCAGTCCTGAGGAAGACCCGCAGTGACGTTCATTCAGTTACACATACCTTCTGGGTTGAAAAGTTGGCTCTTCATTGCTCTGCTCATGTCCTTAGTCTCTTCACCCTCTTACTAAGAAGAAGGCAGTCCAAAGGGTGTTCATAGAACTTCATGCATTCAAAAAAAGTGGACAGACCAACATTAACCTATATTTTATATATATATATATATATATATATATATATATATATATATATATATATATATATGTATATTTAATTTGTATGTTTGGTTAAATCTCCACGGTAAGCGTGCACCTTATGTCACATAGTTCAATTAAGTCACGCTATTTATGCTGTTTGTGTTACCATTTGTGTATGTGACAGCCATATACAACATTTTCTATTGTAAATAATATATTTTGTGAAAAAACAGAATTTCTTTTTGTGGTGTGACTTTTATTACTGGATGCTTTTTGACATTAAGGGCCTCATTATGATGTTGGGGGAAAGCCTCTGCTCAACAGTTAGAATTTCCTAGACCGCTTCGGAACCCTTCAGACTGACTCGGTCAGTTTGCAATCGCTCTACTGATTCCGATGTTCGCATTCAGATTGTACACCACGCGGTTCTTCCAAATCGGTTCTGACCGGCTCTTGGAGAAGTCTTGTCGGTTTTAACCGCATCGCGCAGCTCTATGAACAGCATTTCTGACTGACTGATTATGATGTTGATTTCCAACAACCTTTCCAAGTCGGCATGTTCGACATGAAAAGGCTGTCAGAAAGTGACTTTGAGGGCCCCCTTCATCCTACAGCTACTTGGGGGCTGAGGGGTACCTAAGGGATACCCCATGTGAAACCCTGCACTGTGTGGCTGGCACCGTGGGGTTCCTGAGACAGGGTGCAGGGTTTTACACACACACACACCCCATTTCCCCATTGCAGCCTGTGAAATTGGGTAGAACAGAGGGTCCCTTAGGGAAAAATGAGACTCAGACCGAACAGTGTTTAGTCGCATCGTAATCAGTTGGACGGAACTGCCGAACGCGGGTAGATCGGTTTACGAATCCAAAACGGTGTTGGGGGGAAGTTTCTGCCCGACGGCTTAATGAGGCCCTAAATGTCATTCAGGAAAGATACTGTTAATTTATTGAAATCTTTTATTTGTGTTTACTAAGCAATTGTTTCATCCAACAGAACTCATTGTAGATTATATTGCTCAAACCAATCCTAAAGCATGACACTCATGCTGGAAACTTCGTCTCATTGTTTTCCCAATGCAGCCCAATCAGCGGCATATTTTTCTCTGGTTAATATTAATATCACACAGACACTATCACAAATTGAAGACAAGGACTCATTGTCAGTATTAAAAAATAGAATCAGAACAAGACTGCCCTTCACAAGGCTATAATAAAGAAATATCTAATAGCCATGCAGCTCTTAGAGGGCAGATTGTCACAAAATAACCCAGTATCTACTTAGAAAATGTAAGCATTTCTCAAGAACTGGTCCCTCGTAGCAAGGAAACGCATGAGGGACTGGTTAATCATCATCATAAACGCTGAGTGATTTTAGTCATACTCCAAGGGACTGAATACCATCTAAAGGAATCTGTACAGATGACCCTTTATAAGAAAAGACTTAAGGAAATCAACAAGGATATAATTTTGCAGATGCAAAAAGATATAGAAAAATGTTCACACTACTCCACTAATTTCTATGTGATGGAGGAATATTATAACCAAGCTAATTCTCATGCATTCTAAAACAGTATCAGTAAGAGAAAAACTCCTCGGATTTAGAGAGTTGAAGCAGTGTCAAGGATTGTATACCTAAGAGACATGACCAGTGTCTAGGACCGCCACCTTCATTACTCCCCCCAATCCCCCGCTGCTCCATGCATGTACTAGCAATATGTATACGTCCCCACACTGCCTAGCAGTCTCTTTCAGCATAATACACTGTTTTGTTTAGGGTGTGACTGGGGACAAGGATCAGGAAAGAAAAAAGAATCCAATTTACAATAGGATGATGTCAATCAATCGATAACCTGGAATATGATCAAATGAGCACTCTACTGATATACCTCTCACTGAACGCAAACTTAAATCCTCAATAAGGGTTAGGCTGCGTTCTGAACCCTAGAGTGGACAAGCTTGCTTTAGATTGTGAACAAGACGATATTTTTAGGAAAATAGGATTTAAAATGTTCTTTGGTGGATCAGAGAGCAACCAAGATGAACCCACCAGCACTGGTTAACGTTGAATATTATACTTTCAACAACCCCCCCACAGCATTCCATCTGAGGTGATAACACTCAAGCAGACAGTCATGAAGGAAGTTTAGACTACTTATACAGAAAATAAAAATGTTAGATTATTTAGAGTAGGCAGTGGGATCTGAATGAACTTCAGAATAATACAAAATTGATCATAAAGCCAGCAAATAAGGGTGAGGCCGTTATTGTGCAATCAGCTTACAGGCAGGAATGTCTCACACTACTTGGTGATCCACTAATTACTTGCTCAAAGAATCACACCCTGCCAATGACTCACTTGGGCAATATAAAACTTGGTGAAGGAGGCTGAAATAGAGCATTGGATTACAAATCAGGGGGATGATTTTTTGGTAGTGAAAAAAATCAGGGGCATATTTATCATAGTAATACATCACCCTTGCACCACGCAAGGGGTCGCAAGACAGACACAACACTAAAGTCAGACTTATCAAGCCATGCAAGGCCACCTTGCGTGGCCCTGCATGGCTTGATAAATCTACAGTAACACAATACATCCCAAATCGCTGCATTGCGTTACTCTGGCACAGGGAGGCATTCCATGAGTGGAGCATGTGCATTACCATGCATCCACCCTTGGATTTTGTCACATTCCCAGATTTCCCATTAATGGTAGACTTGAGAATGCCTCAAAATACTACGCCTACCCAAGTTAGGCGTAACGAGGAGAGATATATTTATTTCTCCTAATTTGTTCCTCTTTCTGCATTCTGCAATACACATAGAAAGAAGAAAATACCTTTCAGGATTGTTATTTTGCAGACATGTGTCCCTTCCTACACAAAAACAATTCTGACTACAAAACAGGCACACTTGTAACATGGTGCTAGGGTGCTTGCGCTGGTGCCAGGTAGCGGTGCGCAAAGAACTCTGCTCAGCTGGCGGAGCTTGCAGATTTTTGCCTTTTCCGTGTTCCACTGAGAACTTGGAGTTTAGGCAAAACTCCGACTCCACAGTGGAGCGGAGTTCTGAACCATGGGCATCACCTTTACCAACCTGCCTCCACCCGCCTCCTAAAAATATTTTAAAATAAAATAAATAAGAATTTTTCAAAATACACTTACCTTTTTGCGCAGCTACCCGTGGCTGCCCTCCTCCTCGCTGTGGTCTCTGCAAACCCCTACATAATGCGTACATCATGGTAGGACTGCACATGTGTGTCCTACCACGACATACGTATGGCGTAGGGGTTTGCAGAGACCACGGCAAAGACAGTCCGGAGACGCCGCATATAAAGGTAAGTGTAATTTTTTTAGAAATTGTATTTATTTTTTAAAATATTTATTAAGGGGGGTGGAGGCAGGGAGCGGAATTCCACTGAGTTTTTGCCTAACTCTGTGGAACTCCGCATAGTGAAACTACTCCAGCTCCGCCCGGTTCTGGTGCTAGGTATATAAGTATGTGATTAAGGGATTTGTTTAGAAGACAATTGAACACATCAATGTATTAATCATTTGAGATGCCCAAGCTTGACATCACAGCTTAATTGAAAGTTGTAGACTTGTATTTTTAAGATACTAAATGTCATGATGCAGGTGAATGTATTTATGTCAAAAATTATATAAAATCAAAACCATTAATACAGCGGTTCAAAACAATCGGTCTCATCATACAGTGGCAGTGATCATTGTAGTACTTTTCTAAGTTAGTATACCATTTGTCAATGTATGTTCAAGCCGGCTCTCTAGATATACAACAATAGCCTACTCGAAGAACAAGGCTCTGAAGAGAAACTCAACACTGACTAAAGAGAAAGTTGGGTTATGCTTCGTTGTTTCAGTCTCTGTAGTTGCGCATCTGTGAAACCATCTTCAGGACTATATAATTTCATGAAGATGAAGAACTCCCCTACAAATATTTCCAAAGGAACATGACTAATATGATTAATAATAAAAAAATACACCAGCAGTGGAGTGAACTGAATTCGCTGCAGGAAATGCGAGGCTAGAACACCATCACTAATTAAGAAATTCAAAAATCTAGAAAAAAATAGGTATATCAAGGTTACTGTGAAAGATATATAATTTATTAGAGTGAAAATAATATTTAAAAAGAGGGTGGATGCTAATAAAGAACTTCACTAAACTCCATATGTGAATCTCTTTGATTATGTATTGCGTGGGAGATTTGCTTCCTATTAGGCCAACCAAATAATGACTGCGACGACTTGTAATGTGCACTGTCAAGAGATCAGCCAATGAAGAGGTCCGAAAATCATAAAAAAATGAATTACAGTTTCAAGCAAGGACTGGTTGTATCTTAATTGGGCAGAAGATGCAATACTTACAGTGAGAAACTTTCCGTGGTCCCAATATAAATTGTGTGCGTGGGTTATTTGCTGGAGACTTAGCATGTATATACGCCCTGAGATAAACAGGGGAAGAAACTTTAGTTTAATCAAGTTATTGAAAAAATAATATTAATAAATACAGTTGTGCGTCCTTGTGGTTAACATAAAGGCTGCATGAGGTGCTTTAGAACAAAACAATGGAAGACAACATCTAAATCGTCTAATACATATTGAGAGTGTTGTGCAAAGAAATTCAAAATAGGCAATATCCTGAGAAAGCGCCTTAGACAATCATTGTGGTGTTGACGTCTGACATAAGGGTTAAGCAATAAAACGTAAACCTTAGTGCAGCCAAAAACCAACTGTTAAGTGCATTAACTATACAAGTGGACCGCATTATAAAATAGAACACACAGCGGTAAGAAGTGTCAGGTTGCAGCTTGGAGAAGCACCATGGATAAACTAGTGGGTGACTCGCCGTATAATGTTGCATCTGAAAACACTACGGGTGTTGCTATCAAGCAGATAACTCTACTATACTATAGAGTTATCAGCAAATAAAAAAAGAACGCATGTCAGCGTGAAGTACAAATTCCGCCTCTCTATGTATACAGTAAGCATGGGCTGAAGATTCGTTCCGCTCGTGAAATTTGCGGATTTTTGGCAATTTTGCGTTCCGCGAATCGCGCGAAATTGCCAAACAATCCGCAAGTTCGCGAATTTTTTGTGCTTGTTCACGCTTCAAAAATACAATCTCGCGCGCGCTGCGTTGACTTACCTTGATTCTGAGTTTGCAGAGTTGTTTTCCTCCCGCAAACAAGATGGTCGCGCCCAAAAACGACTGCATGGGTAAGTTTGCGGTAACCGCGCTGAAAAAAACACCCTGCAAACACGCCAAAATAAAAAAAATTGCAAGTTCGCACAATTCGTGGATTTCGCGGACCGCAAATTCACTTTTGCGCAAATTCGCGGAACGCGAAGTCGCAAATTTCGCCCATACTTAGTATACAGTTACTTAGGAAGTTGGCAGGTACTTACTAGTTCAACTTCTAGCGGGGTAGCGGCAAACCTATCTTTTTCACTCGGCATTCAATATTAGCTGGAAGTTGCCAGAGACAACAGAAATCAGCTGAGTTACATGTAGTAAACAAATAGAGGCCAAAATATAGTCAGACATTTTGGGGGTTGGGGTATTACTAAAAGTCAGCATTGCAAGTGATTACATGAACACAGAGCTAACCGCAAGAGTCAACAATGTTGAGAGTATGAGGAGCTAGAGGGCTGACTCTGGTCGGCCATATTGGAAGTATGCTGAGATCAATATATCACCTTGTATCAAAAAAACATGGTCAAAGAACTCTCTCATATGTTGAGGGGAGCCGTTATTAGAGTTGTACATAGTGAATAAAAGACACATTAAGAAGCAAATTAAGAAAATAAGGAAGCTGTGTTTCATTGAATGGAAAGATGTTAGTGACACCAGGGTGTGCCATATTTGTTGTATTAGGTAGTGTTAAGTATATATAATTTACAGTTGAGCACCAAAAGAGTGATAAGCTAGCCTGACAGATTAATAAGTTCAGGTAGTTTGATGTCATTATATCTATAAGTTGTGTCATATGGTATCATTAATAGCACAGAGTACAAATAATGTTCCTGGTATAGAATCAAATTGGATCACGAGCTTGTAAGAAATCTGCATATTAACATGACGGAAAACCGTATACTCACATCACGATATCTACATGATTATTAAGTCATTTGGTGAGAGATACTATTCGACAGAAATATGATTATTAACTTAATCAGAGATCATATTGACATAGTAAGGTGTGTACATAATTGTTGTCGATGTGTGTTTCTTGGTCACAAGATTCACTCCACATTCGCACTCAATTGTCCTTGTCTTCATGTAATCAATAAAGTTCATTGACAGTTAAATCACTTTTGTATTTATTTCTTTGTCATTTCAATCATGAACATTCTTTCGTGAGTTTACATTTATGTAATTTTCACTGTATTATGCCCAATGCATTTCGAGCTGAGCTCTTCCTCAGGGGACTTTCGATCTACAAACAATATAGTATATATCCTTAATTACTGAAACATAAGCATGTTATTTCACATTTGATCTTTCTGCCTCCCCATCATATACATGTATTTCATATTGCCACCATGGTTGTGCGCACCTTATACCCCTGTGTGCAATCTTCCTATGTAAATATGCAAAAACTAACCTTCAATCTCCTCTGAGTTAGTGTATTACTCGAATACATAATGGAACATCAAGCGTGTATCTGTGAATCATAAAGCGCTCATAAGTATCCGTTCACTTAGGATTGTATGAAGATATGTGAACATTAAACTAAATATTAAACTAAATATATGCATTCCGTCATGTCTTACCCGTGTGCAAGTGTTTATCTTCATTTCTTTCGCGGGGATCGGCGTGTGGCGCTCTGGCTACTCTCACTCTATGGTGTATTTCTATGAACGCTTATCGCGTGAGCCGGTCACGTGATAGTTCCGCGTAAACACTAAAAGCGGACTACTGTTTCTATGAGGGTTCACACGTACAGAGATGTGCGATGTTTACTAAATTTTACAACTAGGCAAAATATCATGTAGTCTAGGTGCGTACACATCTCATGTATATAGAAGAATAATAATTATAAATAAAACGGAATTCTAAAAAAACGAAAATACTAACAACATTACTAATAATTGTGTATAATACATGTTATGAATAGTAGTGAATATTCGGGAGGGGGGGGGGGGCATCTGATGTAGGCTGCAAACATAGCCCAGGAACTATATGTCAACACCAACATAGGCACTGATGCCTTTTAACCAGATATTGACAACTCATTCATATTCAAGTATGCATGTTGTGTACAACTCCATTACACTAACAAATATAGTCCAGGATATTAACCTCAATAGATTACAGGTAACAACTGAAATCTAAACGTTCATTGAGCCCTTTAGGCTATGGTTAATCTATATACAAACTGAGTGCAGGACCATCACAAATCTAATGTGTACATAATTGTACCATTTCCTAAGATAATGTTATCTTAAGATCTCTTATATAGAACTATCTGATAGCAGGCCTGGTAGTATTTTCAAATCATAACTGTTCTGATGCATTATACAACACATTTGTAATGCAGAAGATAGTCATTGCAGTGTGGCCAGAGTTTGCCATTCCACAAATATATGCAGGCCCTTTTTAACACAGTCCACTCTACAGATCAAGCAATTTTTCTTGATCTTAAGTATCCAATCCACATTGGAAGACCTGATTGGGAGTTTGACAATATCTATCACCCACGGTGTCATGTCTTTCTCAAGGTGTTTGAATTGTGTGTAGTGTTCGACCGTCGGGCATGTTCAACTCGGCATCTGATTCTAGACTGATGCTGAACTATAAGTTTCCCCACTGGTTTCTATATAGGGTAGGCCACAAGGGCCTTCAATCAGTAAATGATGTTACATTTGTTGGTTGACCATTCATGCTGTAATTCTTTACTGTTTTAGTTGTGCTTCAAACTACACATTTATTTCATTTGTAGTAGCCAACAATAGATGCAGGCTGAAACATTTGCTGCATTGTTGGTGGTGTAGGTTCAAGATATGCTTGGACCAGTCGGTCTCTTAGGTTAGAGTCTCTTTTAAAGGCAAATAATGGTTTCTCATGGAATGTTGGGTCTCCTGCCGAATTGCTCTAATTTTACAGTTGATTTTCTTTATTTTGTTAGACAATGTGCCGTAGGTAGAGATGCATACTAGACGTGCTTTTTAATCTCTAAGAGGGCTTCCCTGTTGTTGTACCATGCTGTGTATTCTAGCTGTTGCCCTTGGTTTCTTTGGCATGCCCTCTTCAATGACCTCAGAAGGAGTCTGGATGGATACATCGGGCTTTGAGTTTTTCTTTCAATTTATGGGCCTCTGTAAAGTAGTCATCTATCTTGAAACAGTTTCGAGTAAGACTAAGAAATTGTTCAGATGGGAGATTGTCTTTTAGAGCCTAGCAGTGTTGGCTGTTGAACTTTAAAAGTGTATTTCTAACAGTTGGTTTAGTACATAAAATGGTGCATAGTTTGTTAACTTGTCTTGATTGTGATATCTAGGAAGTTCATACTTTGGATGTTATGTTTAATGGTGAAGTTCAAATTAGGGTTTAGACTGATGATCCAATTGTTGAGCATAAAAAGGCTTTCTGTGTCACCTTTCCATATCAAGAAAATATAGTCTGTAAATCGCATCCATTTACCTGTATGCGATCTGCATGGATTGTCAATACATTCTATGTATTTTGACTCAAAGTTTGCCACAAAAATGTTTGCTATGTCTGTGTTGGAGCTAGTCAGACAACAGTGCCCCAGTGCTAGGGAAGGACAGGAATAAGCTGTGGAATGTTAAATATAGCGCATTATGCCTTTTTGCGCAGCAAGGTGGCTTGCTATATTACCATGCATGAAAGAATTATACATTTGCTCTCCAACACCTAATTTTACACATTAACAAAGAGCAATACATCTACCAGAACTCCCGGGGATGTCCTATAGTCTTAGGGATGGGCCCTGCTTTGGAACCTCTGTCAAAAGTCCTCTAGTCCTAATGATGCCATCAAACCTAGAGCAAACTAATCATGCTCAATCTGTTGTCAGACATGTATTCTGACCGAACCAACAAACTCATGCTGGGTCTTGATACTGAATCATTGGAACATATTTACAAGCCCCTATCTCCATTACAACGTCACTGTCAATGATGTTGTGATGGCAATAGGGGCCTCGCCTTTTTTACAAGGCAGCATTAAGCTACTTAATGCGGCTTAACGCTGCCTTTAAAATAAGGCACCCTTTCACACTGTATTTAGCGTGAAAGGGGAGGGTAATGAGTGTTGAGGTGGGCGTTCCACCACAACTCCCATTGATTTTGACGCTGCCCCCTATTTACAAGGGCAGCGTAAATAGGAGGCAGCACCAAAATTAAGACCAGGGAAAACCTGGTCTTAAATAGGCGAAACGAGGAGAAACACTTTCTTTTCCTTGTTTTTGCTGTCTCCATGTGTGCTGCCTGTACAGCACAAATAGAAACAGCAAACTGCCTATGATTGTTTATGCGCAGGAAGGTCCCCCTTTAAAAAAAGCGCACTTTTGCAACTCCTATGTGTGCTACATTAAGCAGCACACATAGAAGGTACAAAACAGCATTTAAAGATTGTTTTTTGTACAGGAAGGGGGACCTTCCTGCACATAAACAATCTTCCCCTCAATACAGGTACCCTTGCACTAAGATGCAAGGGTGTCTGCATTGGCGCTAGGCAGCTAAAGCTAGCACCAGCGCAGGGGGAAATACAGGGTTACACCATATTCTAGTAAATATGGTACAGCACTGCATTTCTAGAGTGACGGTGTTGTTAGCCTTCTTGGCTTAACGACACGCTTCGCCACTTAATTGTAAATATGCCCCTTTGTGTCTCATTGAGGAGCTCCTCAATGAATTACATGGCATACTATGACACCCATACAATTGGTTAATGCGAGTGCATGTTTAACACTCACAAAAGTGCTTTTTGAATTAGAATTTGTAATTTACCAATCGCTCCATGGTACTTCTACAGGCAGCAATTGTGTCTAAAGTATGACTTGCTAAAATGCCCCATAACGCACTCACTACATCTGGCTTTGCTTTTCCCTCCTGTCTCAATAATTTGCATGTACCTGTTGGCACTTTTTCCTCATAATCCACATTCATCCACTGCATAGCAGAAACATCTACATTTGACTTGTTTTTTTTATTTCAAAATTTTCCTTAAATATCCCAATGCAATAGCAATCAGTCTGTGATGCGTTTATTCATATGATTGTTTCCCTTTTGTTCCGTCGCAATGCATTTACCTCCTCATTTTCCTTATGCAGGGGACTAAAATCCTCCTACTTCTTGCATGTGTGGTCATTTGTGTCATCTCTGTAGCTGAGCGGAGCCTCCTCCCTTTGCACATATTTGGTGTGTGGGTGAAGAGCGACATGCAAAAAAACATTCTTGTGGCACAAAGTTCTGCAAAACTTTTTTGGTGTTAGAATATGGACAGACAATAATGTATGATTTGTGGTGTGTAGTACTGAATAGATAAACGAGGTGCAGTTCATCAGACATTGTTCACGCAAGTCTTTCTGGCTTGTCGTATGGCTCTGGTTGGTTCCACAGTTAATGTGTAAATCAACAACCTCACTATTAAGAGTGAGGAATTCTCGTCACTTCTGGCCTGTCGCCCTTGGAGCCCATATAAAACTATCCTACAACCACGCAAGCGCAAATAACATTTCCAGTGGTGGTTCCTCCCCTCTGGCGGAGGAGTGTCATCCCATTGCTTTAAAGCAGTGCACGGTGTACCTAGTAGAAACATAAAATGATAATAACTTTGTGTTATTATCCTTTTATGCTTCCTGCAGCTTTGTGGGCAGGCGGATGCTCTCGGAGCAGGGCATGGGAGGAGTGGTTTGCCCACTCCTAAGTGCGCAATGACTATTTGGTTGGTACTCTCGGGCTGCCCAAACCAGTCATACACACTTTTCCATTCTCCATGCAGGCTGCATTACAGCCTGCATGGTGAACATGCCCAACCCTCCAGCCCCTGGCTGAGCACTGTGTCACAGCACTCAGACCAATCACAATGCAGGGGAGGGAGCTGTTGTGTTGGGGCCCTAGGCCCACATGCTATTAAGGACTGCGACACAGACACCGTGATGTTCGTGGGTTAGTGAGCCTGGAGCACGTGCGCTCGGCTCCTTTTATTAACTGTGTCACGTGCCTCGTGACATCAGTGGTGGGTGGGTGTTTAGTGTAGGGTTACACAGAGAACAACTAGAATGTGTCCAGCAGGACACAACATTCCTCACAAAATTTGATAAAAATTAAGGAAAGACAAAAGTCCGAACCTGTGGGAGGAAAGACATGAACATACAATAATTACAAATTTACATTGAGTCTCTTCAGCTGCTTGCTTGATGACGACGATGGAAATTGCTGCTGAAATATTTATTCTTCTTGGCTCGACGTCCTGGTTCTCGGTGGGCGTGCTCTTCTGGACTTGCGCACTGGAGGTGTGTTGGTCAGTCCACTGAGATCTTGCTTTTAAGGGTGACGCCAAACAGGATGACCAGATGTTAGACTTGAAGGATGTTGTCTTCTACTGGTCCGTCGGTTTCTTCACTGTAGGCAGCTTGGCTTTACATTGCAAAGGATGGAGTGATTGAAGGACATTCTTCTCACTAGAACGCCCCTCTCTCGGGTGTTCTCCTGCCTCGAGATGTCCCGGAGGCCCTTTTCATCAGGTTTCCACTGGGCCGGGTATTCTTCCACAGCGTTGCTCCAACTCCACAGTCTGCGTGTGATTGGAGGAGACGATTAGGGTACTACCTCGCAAAGTCCGTAGCTCCACCTGAAGGGTAGTTGTTGACTCCTGCCTTCGCGCACAAGTTCCTCTCCTTCCTGGGACGTGCAGGGTAGACGGCGATGGATCCATCTCTCGTGTCGGGACCCTCTGCCACCGGTGTCCCTGAGGCCTTTGCCCCTTGGATCTCCACGGGCTGGTGTGGATTGGTCAGTTCTCCTTGTTCAGGCCATCTGAGCTCCCTCCTTCTTCCAGGTTTGCGCTCGATCCCAAAGGTGGGTGTTGCCAATGGTCCGGCCTGTGCTCTCCTACCGTCCACGGGTCGTCGGGGTCTTGTGAATAGGTGCCTGTTCTGTTCTTGGTGCTATCAGTGTTCTCCTGGACGTGTGGGTCACTGTACACGATGTTGTGGTGTGTCACCTCTTCTTGTTGTAAGTGTGTAGACTTATCACACCTCTCCTCACCTTTTCCAGATGTTGTTCTTGGCGTCGTGCCACATGACTTCTTTCTTCAATTTCCTTTTCACGACACGGTGCTATCACCTTTCTATCTTTGTCTTCCTGACCAGGCTTCTTCAAGCAGCGTGCACTCCGCCTGTTTCCCTCTGGTCTTGTCCTGGCTTTAGGACACTGTCTTCTCTCCATTCTTCTGTGACTGGACTGGTCGTTACGATCTTTTCTCTTTCCTCCTGTTGCTTCCAAATCTTGTAGGTGTTGCGTCCGTCTCCCCCCCAGTCTTCTTCCGGACATTCTCCTGATCTCTCAGTTCACGGATGTCTTACGGCAGAACATCTTCATCCTGACTTCTTGGCAGAATACCTTCGCTGCGCCTTTATGGTGGGTTAGCATTCCGGCGACCTGTTGGCAGGTCGGTTTTCTTCTTTTTCCTTCTCGGGCGACCATCTGGGTGATCGGCTTTTGTTTGGGCGCCCCTCTGGCTTGTCGGATCATCCTTTTCTTCTTGGGTGATCTTCTTTGCTACGAGATGGGGTGGACAGCTTCCTCTTCGTGAGTCTTCACGCTATCCGCGATCATTGGGATCACCATTTGCTTCTGCTGCAGTGCTTTTGCGTTGGCGCAGTTTCGACTGCGCTCTTCGTGTGCTCCGCTGTTTCCGGAGGGTTACTTCACCGCTCCATGGACCTTCTCCGGTGTGTGCACTTCTCGTGCGCGCTGCCGGTGAGGCTCTTTAGCTTCTTGGCGTGGTGATCTTGCGTCACTCTTTCATTGCACGTCACTGTGCATGGCAGTTGCAAGTTTGTGCTTCACTTCGTACCGTCGTGGTACATCTTCAGTGTCGCTTTGTTCCTTGCTCTTCTTTAGCTTCTGTGGCGTCTTCGCTCTTTTCCACGTGCATGCTGCACTTCTGCTTCTTCACACTTGGGTACTTGCCGTACACATCTTCTCGTGCTTCGGGTGTGGCTTCCTTACTGTCAGGCGCTGTCCTGTACTGTCCGCATCCGGGGTACACTTGCGCTCTTCCATCGGTTGCCTTTGAACCTTGCTGCTTACGGTAGACGTTGTGCATCTCCCTCGCTGTCCAGCGTGGTGATGTTGTCTCTCCTGCGGTTTCGGTGAGCACCTGTGGCCGCAGGCGTCACTTCAGCAGTGATGATGGGTCTCCGTCTTCATCCGCCTTGCTGCAGGCTTGCTTTCCTTCTGTAACCCTTTACTTGGCTTGTCTTTGTGCAGTGCTGGGTTGTGCTGTCCTGATGTGCTTGGCACTTGTTGGTGGCAACAGCTGCACTCCTCAGTCACTGTGGTGCTAACCTGCGTGGTGTCTGTGCACTGTCCTATGCCCCATGATTGCTGGTGTGTGACTAGTTGCACTTGGCAGTCTCCACTGTTAGTGGTTGCCTTTCTTTCGGTTTGGGTGCAATATTAGGAATGGCCACACATTGGCAGTGTTTTCTTTCTCTCACGATGCACGAGCCTCGGCATGTTCTCACCGCTGCAGGCCACGTGCACCCTTCTGTCTCTGTCCCTGACTCATCCGGGCCTGCCTTGGGACTCCTGCAGTCACTTTGGCTGCGGGTGAGACACTGCTCCCAACGGCCGCCGGATTCCAAGGAGACTGTCACTTTCCCACAGTGAGTCTTTTATTATTTTCTCTACCTGGGCGTTGCAGGAGGGCACAGTGCAAGGTCGCTGCCCTGCTTCTCGGCTCTCTCGCCCCTCTGTCCTCCAGTTCTCCCTCTCCCTGCTGGACGCCTTTGCCGCTTTTACGGGCACCTGGTCACTGTCTCTAGACTACGAGGTTGGGAGGGGGGGCACAGTTCATTTGCGGGTCGCATGCCTTCGCACCATGCTTGTGCCATCTCCTCCCATGTCGCGCAGGGCGGGGAAAGTTCGCGCTGCACCTGGGGTTGTTTCATTCACTTAGAGCCCTGGGCACGGATGGTTTTCTCCGACGGGGACAGCCTCACCTTCTCCTCCCGCCGCGGCTTTGTTTCCCACTCGCTGCGTGGGATGGGGACAGTCACTGCTGCTGTCATAGCTCGTTAGCTCGTGCGTCCCTCCCGGCAGTTGCGGGTGGGCACCGCTTGTTGTGTGAGTGTCCAGCAGCCCTCCGCCTGCTACGGACGCTTTCTTGAGGGATACTCGCCCCGCCGCCGCAGCTTCAGTCCTACGCTGCGCGGCGAGGGTCGAGGTCGCTACATGCAGGCCGTGGGTGGTCTCCGCTTGGCCTTGCTTCATATGTGTGCCGCCCCTCTTGCACCAGCTCACCTTCGGCCTGCGGGCCTCTCCCGGTGGGGTCACCCTGCTGCGGCCGACTCGGGTGGGCTCCGGTCGGTCGCTTCTTTCCGGGCACAATTGCGGCACGTGCAGGTGGGCTCTGGCCGGTCACCTCTTCATGGACCTCTAGGCCCGGGGCAATGCACGCGCCCCGCGGGCCTCACGGCAGGGCTGGTGCCGCCTCCCCAGGGGGTGCCCTTCACACAGGCAGCATTTTCTCCCCCTCAGCAATGGCTGTAGCACGCCGGGGCTCATCCCACCCTTATCGCCATTGTTGTGTTGGGGCCCTAGGCCCACATGCTATTAAGGACTGCGACACAGACACCGTGATGTTCGTGGGTTAGTGAGCCTGGAGCACGTGCGCTCGGCTCCTTTTATTAACTGTGTCACGTGCCTCGTGACATCAGTGGTGGGTGGGTGTTTAGTGTAGGCTTACACAGAGAACAACTAGAATGTGTCCAGCAGGACACAACAGGAGCCTGGCTACCTGCTTCCTGTTCCTGGAGCAGAGACAGGACAGCAGTAGCAGAGACGTGGCACCCACGAGCCATGCTGAATGCCATGTATATTTCTACCAATTTGTATAACGATTTTTACTTCACTGCAAAAAATAGGAAACAAGACCAGCACATTACTTTAGTTTTTACTCATTTTGTTCATGCTCTTAACATCCACTACAAGCTGGACATACATGTCACCGCACTTATTGAGCTCATCATCAGCCTGCTTCGGAAAAATAGACGTAATCATAGTTTGTGCACACTTTGCATAATCACCACGTTCCATGTGTTGCTGTCCGAGGTATATGTGTTGAGTGCATACACTATTGGCGATTTTCTTCATTCACCTTATTACTTTCTTTGTGGTTGTAACATCATGCAAATAAGTGAATCCGTTAGTATACTTGTACAGTCAGCTCATTGTCCTTCTTTAAAATAAATTTGACACACTGGACTAACGTGGTACACTCAACCTTTCGCTTTTTCCCCTGCTACTTTCTCTGCATGTTTTTGTCTTTGTATGTGGGGAGGTTATGATGAAATTAACTGTACATGTAAAAACCTCACCCATTCATATAACGCCCTAACTTTCTGGATCGCAATACCTTGCATAATTTGTAAAAAATAATAATAATGAAATGAACTAAACAAATAGGTCATGGGCCTTTATTTTTTACTTTTTTATGAGACTGCCCTCACTCCTCCATTGGTACCACTGTTTTTCCACAATGGCTCTGCCTACAGCCTGCATGGCACAGCACAACGCTAGACAACAGGGAGTGAGAGATGAGAGCAAGCCAGTGGCACAGTAAGGGGAGTCGGTGGGCGATTCAACCCAGGGGGCAAGAGTTTTGGGGTCGCAGGTGACGCCCCTGCTCCTACCTCCAGCTGTCACGGGGCAACAGCCTCAGGAAATGCCAGCAACCCCGCTCTTAGATACAGCTGCTGCAGGCGGTAAATGCAGGGGCCACTCCAGGCAGCCTAAGGCCTAGCTACGCCACTAGAGCAAGTCAGCCCTTCATCTGGGATTAACTTTGAGGGAGGGAGGGCTTGCACTGCTCAAAAATAGATTTGAAAAATTGTATGAAATGGCATTCTGTGGTCCACTTTTACCTTAAGTTGGCAAAACTTTCACAGGCTTTGAAAGAGGACTCAATGAGTATTCCATTACTTTCATGGTTCTGTTTGGGGAAATGGCGGGGACTGAAGTATGTGAAAATGTGCTCTGAAATTTGTTCCACTAGTTGAAATAAAAGAGTAAACTTATATGTTTACAAATGTAACAAATGTGTTAAAACACACTATGAACACTTTAATACAGCAAACAAATTATTGCATTTGAAAAATAAAAATGTAAGTTGTGGGTATTCTATTGATGATCAGTTGAGTATCCACTTAGTGTAATACATTTAGTACATACTGCCAGTCCATGACTCAAGGATCCCTTATGAGTACTGTGCAGTGGTGACAACATCCAACAAGATGACAGTAGTATTAGTCTTAGGAAGTTGGGGCAGGAGAGCAGTGCTAGTTGCTTATACAGGGAGTTAATAGATTCCATGTAAGGGTATAGCTTGAGTGGCTGGCACGTGTCAAGTGACGTTAAAAACAAGCTCTATCAGGAATACAGCACAGAAAGGAAAGAATGAGGACCAAACACTATGCTTGCTACAACTCTGTTACACTTGTGCACAACTGCTAATCAGGACTTAAAACAGGTTTCCTACCTCTATTCAAGGTTTGCGTTGGTAATTGTGCTGAGGCTCCCTTTGACTTCTATGGGAGTATGACCGAACTGAGTCCGGCAGCATACGGCCGCATCGTAATCGCTCTGTCGGACTGCAGGAGTCCGGCTCGGTCGAAAAACACTCCGGTTCCGGTTCGGTTGGAGAGCTTTCCTACCCAGATCGGAATCGGGCCCTAAGTGTGCATGACTGCTTGACCGGCCATCCAGGGCCAGCCAAACAGTCATGCGCACATAGCGTGCTCCTCACCAGACTGTAATGCACAAATGAAACACAAGGAGATGATGGACAGAGCGCTGACACTTTTCAGACACTCACCTCCAGTCACAGTTCTGGGTTGAATCCATCCTTATTCTTTAGCTCATTTAACCACCCCAGTTCAGACCCAACCATATGCAAATCAGTCCTGACCCTGTTCCTTCTGGGAACAGTCTAACCTGAATTGCCAAGCCAGGTCTACCCTGGATCAGAAACAAGCATCCTGGGACCAAATTCAGGGTAACACCCCTCATCAGCTAGGCTGGCTCGAATCCAGTGGCAAAGTGAGTAGATGGCCCACGTCTGGGCATACCCTGCCAACTTAGGGCAAACAAAGCAAACACAAGGAGATGATGGACAGAGCGCTGACAAGCATTCAACCCCATTCACAGATTTGGGTTGAATCCATCATTGTTCTTTAGCTCACTTCACCACCCCAGTTAAGACCCAGCCATATGCAAATCAGTCTCGACCCTGTTTCTTATGGGAACAGTCCAGACCAAACTACCAAGCCAGGTCTTCCCAGGACTGGAAACAAGCATCCTGCGACCTGTTTCAGGGTAACACTCTTCGTCATCCAGGCAAATTTGAATCCAGTGGCAAAGTGAGGTTGGGGCCCACGTCTGGACATACCCTACCAATGTAGGGTGAACAAAGCAAACACAAGGAGATGATGGACGGAGAGCTGAAACTTTTTAGACACTCACCCTCCAGTCACAGATCTGGGTAGAATCCATCATCATTCTTTAGCGCACTTCGCCTCCCCAGGTCAGACCCAGCCATATGCAAATCAGTCTCGACCCTGTTCCTTGTAGGAAAAGTCCAGCCCGAACTGCCAACCCAGGTCTTCCCTGGACCAGAAACTAACATCCTGGGACCGGTTTTGTGGTAACGGGACCATGTCTGGGCATACCCTGCCAACTTAGGGCAAACTAAGCAAACACAAGGAGATGATGGACAGACCTCTGAAACTTTTCAGACCGTCACCTCAGTCACAGATCTGAGTTGATTGCATCATCGTTCTTTAGCTCACTTTGCCACCCTAGTTCAGACCCAGCCATGGGGGGTGAGCGTCTGAAAAATGTCATTGTTCCGTCCATCATCTCCTTGTGTTTGCTTTGTTCACCCTTAGTTGGCTGGGTATGCCCAGACGTGGGTCTCTAGCACATGACTCGTCCTCAGAAGGGCAGCTTGGCGCTTAGATAGCAGGAGAAAAAGCTCTGTGCCTTTAAAAGAGCCAGGTCTTCAGATGTTTTTTGAAGCTTGAAAACTCAGTGCAATCCATAATGTGAAAGGGGAGCTGGTTCTAATGGAGTGGAGCAAGGTGTTAAAAAGAACCATCACCGCATTTTAAAGTTTGAATACGTTGTGGTTGAAGCAGAAGCTGATTGATGGATCTAAGGTTTCTTTAAGGGCAGTAGGGGACTAGTCTATCCTGCAGATATCGTGATCGCCCTGCCTGACCTAACTTTGAAGGTCAAACAGAGTAGTTTCTTCTGAGCTAGAAATGGGTACCCCTACTGGGAAAGCATAGAGAAATGCACCATATGGCTGCTTGTATTCACCACTGAAAACATTGTGCTTCAGTATCAGTACTATAACTATTGTAGGAGAACAGCTATATGGCAGTGGCTTCCAACATTGGTCCAGGACTGCTAGATCTAGGGTAGCTTTTTGGCATGTCCACATATGAGACATCAGCATACAATTAATATGCATAGGACCCATGCATGTAGTCCTTGAATATTACAAATATCTGGTCATATAAGACTTACATAGGACATTCTTGTTATGTGGACCCTTACAGAACAATCCATGTAGATTAAGCCTTAGACACATTGAAAGAATGAGAATGTGAGTAAATATGATACCAATGACCGCAATGTTATATGCACATGCAGCAACAAACTCACATCATTGCTGTCAAATTTACCCAAGATGTCCTCCCCATCAACCCTAAGTCAGAGATAAGTAGTTAGAAAGGCCCTGAAACCCAAGCACAGCCCTACCGATTGATAGGTCATAGGTGGGGTTACATTCAGCTCAAAGACAAACACGCAACCTGGGAAAACCCTGATCGATCCGACAGATAAGCAGCTACACCAAAAACAGATCCGAGGAAATTGACCCTAATGAAACACGTTTGCCCAAAAGCTCATTTTCCCAAAATACAACAAAATTAGATGCCACTTGTAGTAAGGAAAACGCAGCCAATCAGGACACAGCACTCACAAGACAAAGTTATCACATGCTCCTCATGCCGGACATCTGGACACATACACACTGACCCACACTAGCTCTACCCGAGGTCGAGAGCCACATATGTCCCCGTTTTAGATGGTTGTACTTATAAGTAATTACTAGGGCCAGACCCACATGCTCTACAAGACTGTGTAGTCAGTTCAATGTACTTCATGAAGTGTAGATAATGCCGGCCAAAACCTCTGTGCATTGAGACTGTCTTCAAACACTACTCTGTGCTTGCTCTCCTGCCCGCTGCATTTTATTGAATCAACTTGTTCCTGTTTTGCTAAATGCCTCTTGTCTTTTCATTTTTTCAAGGTGAATTCATATCCGAGCAACAGATCAGGTAAATAGCAGTGGGAAGGGAAGACGAGGGTTGCAGAAAGAGCAGGAGCAGGGAAAACAGGCAAAATGGGAAGCAAAAACTGAAAAACAAGGGCAAAAAAAGAGACAAAAGGATGAGAAAACGGGAGAAAAGCAATGAAAAACACTAGCCCAAAAACAAAAAAAAGGCTACCAAAAGGGCACAATAAAAGGGAAAAAGGCAGAAAAAAAATCTACCTCATGTAAATAAATGTATTAGATCACAGTTTGCGACCAATTAGGAATTGCAGCCTTCACATGAATGGTGGCCTGCTAGGGCCAGCAGACCACCATATCTTAATTTGATTTTTAATAAAGCAATCTTTTTTTTTTTAAATGCAGCCTGTTTTCCTTAAAAGAAAACACAATGCATTTCAAAAAATAAAATGAAATATTTAAGTTTCATTTTTTAACAATAGGCAGTGGTATTTGTTTCAGCATTCACAAAGTGGAAGGGGTCCCCTTACAATTTGCAAATAGTTACCACCACCCTTACATTGTCAGTAAAAAAGGCGCCGCGGCCAGGGCGACTGACGCTGGAATCTGGGGATCACGGTGCGATCCCCGGCTCCGGCGGCAGGTTAGCCCAGCACCATGTGACTCTGGGCAATAGCTTGCTTAATCTTCCCGACGGCCCCCAGCGCCTAGAGACCCTTACGGGTGATTGTGCGCTTAAAAAAAAAAAAAAAAAAAAAAAGAAATGTTTAGCAATTGTAATTTGGTTGCGAAACATTCATTCCACTGTGATTCTGTATTTGAAACGGACACCCTTTGCATGTCACTTCCAAATACTGAATCAGTATGTATGTTCAATTCCAAATTGTGATTCGGTAACCTGCTACTGAATCACAGTTTGTTCAGTGTACATAAGAAATAGCATTTTTGTAGTCAGAAACAGACCAATCGTATCGTTTCCAACACAAAAATCGTTTGCACATATGGCCCTAGGTCACCGTGAGAGAGAAAGGGTACTAACATGGCCACAGAAAGAGACAAACGGCAGAGAAAAATGGGTGGCACAATATGGTCAAAATTAAGCAAAATGGAGCGAGATGGGAGTGAGGCGGGAGCCTTGAGGCACTTGAGCTGGGTCCAAAAAGGCCTTGACCAGTTGGAGGACTGGTCACAAGCAAGTTGCAGGGGGCTAAGGCACCACATGCTTAATCGCTGGTCCGCATGTGGGGATGGTGGGAGGGTCTGAAATGGGCACGGTGATGGAATGGAGTGGGAAAAAGATGCACGGCAGGATCAGTTAAGGAGCGTAGAAAGGGAAGGGGTGGTTGGAGATTTACTCTAGCCGAAGCATTGCATAACTTCCCTTCCAGGTTAGGAAACTGAATAGAACAGATAACCCCCCAGATTTGCTGGAAATGAAGAGGAAGGGTTTGTCCATGAGAAAGAAATAAATTCCCATAAAAAAATCAAATCCACTGGGTAGAACTCAGAACAGCAGGAATAGGATCCTGTTAAGAATGTCACATGACTTTCCCCAGAAAATGCATGGAAACCTAAGAATGCTTGTGAATTCCAGAAGGTCGTAAATCTGTATTTGCACATAAATGCATATATTTATGACTTTCTGGCCCCATATGTTTGGAAATTACTTGTAGTTCTTTGGTTTCAAGATTTAATTAAAAATCTATCATTGAAGTAGAAGATAAAAGGCTCGGTAATGCATGGTGTAAACAAAAGGAAACCTACACCCTTGTACTGTTCATCTTTCAGAAAGTACTTTTGGAAAGATGAACAGTGCGGGGGTGCAGTTCACAAAGTAGAGAAGGATCGTAGCACCACAGAAAAGCAGCAGGACAGTGTGCTGTTGATCGACTAAGTGGTTAGGTGAACAATGTCTTCATCTAGGAAAGAAAGAGAAACATAGGAAAAGACCTGCCATGTAATACGCCACAATGAACAGAAATCATGGTGTCCGATCGCACTACATTTTGCTTTAATCCTGGCACAATAATCAAATTAATCCTACTAAGTTCTGTGGCAATCTTAACCACAGAGATACTCTTTGTACTCTCTCACTGTCAGGCCGTTGTTACAAATATATATTCCTCTCAGATGTAGCAACGCAGAGAGAACTTGAAAATGAGCAAGAAGCCGCTCTGGAAAGTCCTGTGACATGGAGGAAGCCACAGATATACCAGACACACAGGCAGAACATGTCCTATCAAGATGCAGAGCTGCAGCTTCAGCACAGCCCAATTTTCCCATAGGTCTCTGGTGATCCTACCACAGCAAGGGAAACAATTGCAACTGCTTAGAGGGGCGATAGATGTTCCGGAAGCGTATGCAGCGTTGTTGTTCTCCTACTCCATCGCGAAATACTGGAGAATAGTTCTAAGACCTCATTCTAATTTGGGGGCTTAGAGGCCTCAATGTTCTCTATGCAGGGCCTCCAGAACAAAAATTTAAAAAGTGTCAATAGACAATGTCAAAGAATCCCACAATTGGTAGATGGGCAAGGTAATGTGAGAAAAACAGTGGAGAATAGTCAAATAATGATCTTCTCAAATGTTGTCAACCTTATTCATTCTGTCAATACATTAGTGTGGGAGGGCAGGCTTGATGAACAGGCGTGGAGGCTTAAGTATAGGTTTAAAAGAAGATTTATTAACAAAAGTAGCAGAGCAGATTGTTGTGATAAAGTTATTGGATGCTCTTCCTCTTCATCCGATGTAACCCGTGAACTGGAATGGTCTGACGAGGATAAAGGTGTTGTCCTGCTTTCGGGTTGTCCTTGACCGTGGTGTTCACCCCAGAGGCTCATAGGAGAATAAAGAAATGAAAAGGAGCCGTCAGAATGGTACATGGCACTATTTTAGAGGTGTATTTCCATCACCACACCTTGGTGCACTTGGTTTGTTAAGGTGCCTCGAGAATAGTTCCAACAGCCAAGGATAAGGCAAGGCAAGGATAAATTAGCTAGTGTGTCGCCGCGCTACAACAAGAACCAGTTTCAGGCAGTGAGGTAAGGCAGAAAGGGATCAAACAGGAGGATTACCAAATGGGAAAAGCCACGTCTTGAGCTTTCTCTGGAAAATAATCTCCTCGGATTCCAGCCGGAGCCCTCTCGGGAGTTTATTCCACTGTGTGGCTGCTAAAAAGTGAAAGAAGCGCCCACCCATCCTAGCTCTTCTGATGGTCGGAATGCTAACCTGACCCGTCCCACTTGATCTCAAACGGCAGATGGGAGCATGCGGGGTAAGAAGGTCATGCAGCTAGGAGGGCCCCTTCTTATGCAGAATGCGGTGGCTGACACACATCGCTTTAAAAAGAACTTGTTTCCTCACCAGGAGCCAATGAAGGGAAGCCAGGGCCTTGTAGGATGAGGCTCTCCTCTGAAGCATTAAAATGAGATGTGCTGCGGTATTCTGAATGCACTGGAGTCTCTGTAAACATTTAATATTTGCTCCTAGGTAAAGAACATTCCCGTAGTCCAAGCGTGATGTCACAAGAGCATGGACCATCGTTTTCCTCGCTGACACAGGGAGTACATCTAAGGTCTTCTGGAGACTACGCAGGACCCCAAAACAGTTACCCGCCATCCACCTGGTGTGAGTTTCAAAATATAGTTTGGTTTCCAACCACATCCCCAGGTTTTTTACCTGATCCCTAAGGGGTGGGGTTGGACCCATTGTCTGAGGCCACCATGCAAAGGACCAAATCGCGGGAGCCTTACCTATCACTAGAACCTCTGTTTTATTGACATCAAGTTTAAGGCAATTATAAGCCATCCATGACGCCAGTTCTTGAAGACACGTTGAAAAATTGATGGCTGCCTCATCAGAATCTTGAGTTAGTGTCACCACCAGTTGTGTGTCGTCAGCGTATGACACCACACTGACACCAAACTTCCCTATAATCTCTGCCAGGGGGGTAATGTAGAGATTAAAGTGGGTGGGGCTAAGTATGGAGCCCTGAGGAACCCCTTGGTCCATCTTGATGCTTTTGGAGTAGAAGGGCTTCTGTGACACCTGAAAATTGCGGTCATGTAAAAAGGACCCTAACCATTCCATCACCCTACCAGCCATCCCTCCTTCCCTTAGGCGCTGAAGTAGGGTATGATGGGCAACAGTGTCAAATGCGGCACTGAGATCTAAAAGGACTAGAGCAACCGTATGTCCCTCGTCTACGGATGGTTTCAGTAGATAGAAGCACTGCTGATTCTGTAGAATAAGTGGCACGGTAACCCGATTGAGTAGGGTGAAGTAGGTTATGGTGAGTAATATGTGCTGTCAGTTGGTTGTTTACCACCTTCTCCCCTAATTTAGCAAAGTAAGGCAGCAGTGAAATGGGACGAAGATTTTCCAGCTGGCTCATGCTAATGTTCGATTTCTTTTTTAGGGGAATGACGATAGCCTCTTTCCATCTTTTAAGGACAGTTCCAGAGGTGAAAGAGAGCTCAAGAAGGTGTCTAATATAAGGCTCTTATATAGCTAGACTCCTTCTTAGGATCCTAGGGGTGGCCGGGTCTCTAGGTGAGCCATCCTATAACATTGGGGAATTGTGCAACACAATAAAAAAAATTGGCATGTTTATGTCCTGTTAATATGCTTACAAATATTATAATAAATAATTTTGGACAATATAACATCAAGAAACCTTCCAAAAAAGTATAGACATGAACTTTGTGACGCTTACCCGCTACGGCAATTACTCCCTGGTAGCTTCCTGAGCCTGAATGGTGTAGGGAGAAGAGTACTTGTCCATGCAGTGAAATAGCATTACTTCTGTCTATTGGTGTTTGTACTAGAGCTTCTAAATCTGCTATTAAATACAAAATAACCTGACTTCCGAGTCTATATTTTTCATGGATCTGCTCCCCATTTTAGTACCATTACCCTAAAAATCCTCTCCTGACTCCTCCTCTTCATCAACATACTAGCCAAAATCTTCGTCCTCCTTACAGTAACATATAAAGCCATAATTGTGAATGGGTCTGATGCATTTTGTCGCAGTTTATATAGATTGCATTTGATTACCACCTGATTTGAGTTTGTGGTAAATTGCACATGCACAAAACTGCATTTTACGACTAGTCATAAATTGCAATTAGTTCATACATACTAATACCAATTCGCTATTATGACATTCCTAATACCAATTCAGTATTTGGAGCTGCAAAATAGCGATTTCCTCCTCATTCAGATTGCCAAAAAATATGATCTGAATGTCTACTATACACATGAAAAGGGCTTTCTGTATTCACAAGAGGACCAAACAAATGATTTGAACCATTTGCGAATGCAAAAAGCTTTCGTACATGTAGACCCAGGTTGGGAACTCAGAAAAGAAAAGGAAACAGTACACCGAAAAATAAAAGTGGACAAGGGACAGAAGTAAAGATAGGAAGTAAGTTAATAAGGGGTGAGCAGAGGTTAATAGAAATTGAAACAGGGTCCATCCAGGGACGAGAAACAGAGGGAATGGGCAATGCTGGACACATCCCCAGTTAAAAAGCTAAAGAAATGGCCCAATAACAGAAAGAGAGCTCTGTATTCAAGGAAACACTTGATGTCTTTGGCACAGGATGTATCTGTTTACTATATAGCAGGTACAGAAATGACAACATGGATTGATCCTGTAAAGCTATAACATTGTTAAAAGTAAGCTGATATACTGCTAAACATATTCATACATGTATCTACATAGCAAGTAAAGTGAAAGTAATTTGAGAACAAAATGAAAGTTACCAAAAGAATAATAGAGAAGAAGAGGAAAATAAAGATAAGAAAATAATAGAATAGAACCAGTCTGTTGAACGGTAGTGTGGACGAGAGATAATAAAACGGTGTGAGCACTGCACATTGGTAGGGGGCTGAGGAAAGGGGATAGCAGGGAATGTGGGGTGGAACATAGGCCCTAGTGTCTCGCCAATGGCACAGGACGTAACAATGCTACATATACAAATCGAGATTAAGAAATTGGATTCTTTTAATTCGAATTTCACCTTGGTATAGCTTAAGGAGCTAGAGATTCAAACACAGACCTGTTATTCTGTTGCTGTGTGCAGACCTCCCGAAAAGCCTTTGAAATACACCACGAGAGGGGCGTGAGAAGTGTAGGTGGAGGCGCCGTAAATATTATCTGGAGGCTATAATGAAGCATGTGATACCTTGGGGAAGAGGTCAGATTGCAGTAAATGTCCACGTGGCGTAATGAATTTAATGCGCACATTTGATTTGATTGCTTTTGATTTCTAGACTTATAGAGCGCGAATATGCCCAAGGGCGTCTTGGCGCTGGGAATGGCAGGAATGCTGACATTTTGCAGATTCATTGTACTTCTGACCTTTCAGTTAGTGAATAACCATGTTTTCAGCAGTCTTCTAAATGCCATCAGCGACTTGCTGTTTTTTATCGACATAGATAGAGAATTCCAGATCTTCACTGTTCCTAATAGGAAGTTCCTGCCCCTCAGAAAGCCTGCTTGTAGCTAGGGATTGACAGTAGTTGTGCCTGAGCAGACCTTACATTTCTAGCTGGCATATATTCCCTGAGGTGTGTCCTCAGATACAGTGGCCCTTTCCCCTGTAGGGCCTTATATGCTAAGCATTGTGACTTAAAAGTAATTCTCTTTCCCACTGGGAGCCAGTGGAGATCTCTCAGTTGATGGGAGACTGGTTCATATTTAGGAATGAATGCAGAGGGCTGGTAATGAATGCCTGTGTATTGTGCTGATTACAAAAATGGTGGGCCGTATGTTCGAGGACAGGCAATGAATATTGCCTCCCCCATCGTGATGGAGAGCGTGGTGTTGTGGTTGTAAATAACATCTTGTTAAAAGCAGAGCCTAGAATCTGAAACACTTAGAATAGTTTCCAAGGAGAAGGAAGAAAATCTCAGGGAATGGTCTCTTTATTGGCCGAAAACAACAAATAGGCAATTTATTTTAGATCAGGCCTACAGCCGGGATAAACTTGGCGGTAAACTGATGTTTTCCAACAAAAATCAGAATACATGATAAAAAATACACTTACATATATATGTATATATATTCACATACATATATATATATATATATATATATATATATATTCGCTAAAAAAAACAAAGGTCACAGGGATGTTATAGTTAGGCTGACATTTCACTCGTACAAAACAAGAGAAATTCAGCAGTTATAGTTAGCTGGGCTAACTATAACTCTCACCCCCGCAATGCACTGCTTACGACTCCACATATTACATTACTCATGATATGGTCAGTGACATCACTGATGACATCTTGAATGACATCACTCATGACATCACTCATGACAGCGTCCACAGAATCTCTGATGCACCCACTCACACCCTAATATAACCTTTCATACACCCACTCCAACTACCACACTAGCATTCTCAAAGCCATTGACATACCCATACCCATACTTACACTCCCACTTACTGATTCATAGGACCTCACACACATTCACTCAATCACCCATACAGCCACACATATACCAACTCACTCACTAATACAGCCACTGATATATCCACTCATACACCCATACAGACACTCATACACTATCACCCATAGAGATACTCATATACCTACACGCTCACCCATAAAGTCAATCACACAGCCACTTATTCACCTATACAGTTATACACACACCCACTCACTTACACATATAAATACTAGCACATACTCACCTATACAATCACTGACATAAGCACACACTCACCTATACAGTCAGACCATAACCAACTCGCTGACCAATACAGCCACTAATATATCCACTCATACACCCATACAGCCACTCACACATACTTTCAGTCACTGATAGAGCTACTCACACACCTAGTCACTCACTCATAGAGTCAATTACACATCCACCTACTCACCTATACAGTTATACACACACCAACTCACTTATTCATACAGGTACTAGCACATACTCACATATACAGTCACTGGCAAAAGCACATACTCACCCATATGGCTATTCTAGCAATCACTCAGTCACACGTACAGTCAATCATATACTCCCAAAACTCACCTGTACTGCCCTTCACATATGCAGTTACTCACCCATATTCCACTGACACATTCATTCACTCACCAACATTGCCATACACACACTCAGTCACCCATTTAGCCCCTCACAGACACACTCACTAACCCATACAGCCACTGACTCACCCACTCACTCATTCATGCAAGCAGTCACCCCCCCCCCACCCATCCACACAGAAACTCATTTAGGTACTCAGACAACAAATCAATCACCCATACATCCACTTACATACCCACTCACCAACCCATACAGCCACTTAGACACAAACTGCAGACTGATACAGATGTTCGTACAACCTTGTCACTCACCCATATAATTCACTGAGACACCTAATCACTCATTTATACAGTCAGTCACACACCCAGTGAATCATCCATACACATTAATATATATTTTTAGCATGCATCACGCATAAACTTTTTTAAAACATTCAGATTCACTGGATTCTGAAAATATGTTAAAATGTATACACACACACACATATATATATATATATATAAAGCCCCGAGCTATGAATCTCCAAACCCAGCAATGATGCGTGAATGGGCTCAGTGCAATTTCGAGTCTTCCAAACGGCTTGTATTGATATTAATCAAATACGCTGACATTGATAGGGCCGCATTACTGGAGGAAATCGCAAAGATCAATGAGGAATTGGAAAAAATGGGGCAAGGGGATGAACAATAGAAATTACGGCAAGAAATGATGGTCAGATTAAAGCGGGTGGAAGATAAAATTAAGGAGCGGAAAACGTTTAAATTCCGTCGGGATAAGACAGATTATGAACTTGGTCAGATTTTCAGTTTCGGAAAAAAATATGAAGCGATGAGACTATCAAAAAGCAATAAAACATCTGATCAAACACCAGGAACATTGAGAAGCGGAGAACCGACTTCGAGCACCTCCCAATCAGACCCAAGTTCTGCCCCTGATAGTGAATCAAGAAACGACATAAGGAAAGATCTACCGAACCAGAACATTTCATTTGATGAGGAATTACGTTTTTTATGCAGCGACAGGAGGCAAACCCTCTGACCAAGACCCCAGTAAACAAATTACGGACAAACAAAAACCACAAACGCGGACAGAGAAGGAAGACAAATCGGAACTGGTCAAAATCAAAAGAAACAAGGAGGCTGGAGGAGGGGCAAGTAAATAAAAGTATAAATATCAATAAAACAATCATGAATTTATTGAACATACCATTGAGCGAGACAGAGAAAACATTTTAAGTCTGGGCCTCTCTTATTGCCCTGCAAGAAACTTTAACTACTGAAAAACGACGTTGGATATTTTCAAAGGTGTGAGAAAGATAAAACTTAGAAAATTCCATGCACTGAATAGAAGAGACGGCAATTGCACAATTGAGGTTGGCAATGAAAGTATTGTAAAAACCAGTGATTTAGAAGCGACACAGTCAGATGCCTCTTTCTGTAATGAGATGCAGGACCTTTGGCAAAGCAACGATGAGGACACCAATATGGAACTGACAGTAATTGAATCAACTCAATCCAGCCATTTCAATGCAAGGAGCAAATCGCAACAGGCCATAAAAACACCTTTAAAAGCCAAATCGACTTTCAACCCTATCATGACCCGTGACTCCATTAACATTTTTCATGAGAGAGTTATAGAACAAGTAAAACAATTGAATTTGATAACTAGAAATGCAAGTTGGAAATACAACAAACAAAACCAGGAATATGATCCACTCATGAAAAAACTGAAGGAGAATAACGGCATTGTCATCCGTACCTCAGACAAGGGTGGAAATATTGTCCTAATGTCAAAAGATGAATACACTAAAGATGCCTACAAACAGCTAAGAGACAATACATGTTATACCAAAAGTTCCATCACTGAAATAAAATCAATGTACACCAGCTATTACACTCAATTATTGACATGGAAAAGTAGAGGAACAATAACAGCCCAAGAATATAAGTTCCTGAAGAATGATCACTCAGTGGTGCCTACGATTTACTTTATTCCCAAGATCCACAAAGATCCACAGAAACCACCTGACAGGTCAATAATTTCAGCCAAAAACAGTTTAGTAGAGCATACTTCTCAACACGTTGACTTTTTTCTCCAAGAATCAGTGAAATCTTTACCATTGTATGTACATGACACTGGTGATGTCCTAAGAAAACTCAATGACTTTGAATGGAAACCAGGATACTTGTTCACAGCATTGGATGTGAATTCACTATACCCCAGTATTCGACACCCAGATGGACTGAGAGCAATGAGATTTTACTTGGAGAAACAACCTGAAATTACAGTTAACCAGAAGGAGATGCTAATAGAGATGGTGGAATTTTGCTTGGTGAATAACATATTTATGCTCAATAATTTACCATACAGACAAATCAGAGGAGTAGCCATGGGAGCCACCTTCTCTCCCAGCTATGCATGTTTGCAGGAGCTGGTTCTCAAATCTCAACACAGACAGGCAATGACAAAGAATGTCAAATGTGGCTACGATTCATTGAAGACCTGTATGTGGTGTGGGATGGGAGTTCCAATGATGCTAATGATTTTGTCAATGCACTGAGCATCAACAACCTGAATTTACAATTTACAGCAACCATAAGTGCCACGGAGGTGATCTTTTTAGATACTAAAATCTATGTATGTGACAACAAGGTTGAGTCTAAGCTATACCGCAAGGAGACCACAGGAAACTCCACGCTACATTCTAGCAGCTCCCATCATTTGATTAATAGCATCCCCTGTGGGGAGATGCTTCAGCTGAGGAGGATTCACAGCAATGACAATGATTTAAGGGAAGCACATGCTAGTAGCACTGTGAGGTTTCTTGATAGAGGATATTCCAGAAGGGTATTTTAAAATCTATGCGTAAGGATAGGTTTGAATTATTTTCATCAAAGCACCCTAGCAAGGCAATCCCTACAATACAACTGTCAGATGGTGACAGTGAAACCAGTAAGGAATTTAGAATCATCATACAATACAGTAAACAACACAAGGAACTCCAATCAATCATAACACGTAACTGACCCATGGTACTAAGTGACCCCATCATTGGGAAGAGTCTACCGACTCGACCATCTATCACCTATAGTAGGGGTCTATCAATGCGGGATGAACTGGTGAAAACCAGCCCAGAGGTCATTGAGAATACAAATTGGCTACAGACACATAAGGGCTTTTTCAGGTGTAAAACCTGTAAGGTGTGCCAGCAAGGTGAAAATCGGACAACTTACACGACACCGTTCAAAACCAGAAGCATAGAAATAACCAAACTTCTGACGTGTAAGACTGAATATGCTGTATATGTTTTAATCTGCCCTTACAATATGTAGGGAGCACCAAATTGCAGGTGCTTAAAAGAATTTTACAACACCTCAGGGCGTTTAACAATCATGACAATACCTATCCGATGCAAACCAAAACAAGTGCCAATACTGAACACTATTTACCATCCACTTTATAAATGGTACCAAGTACATCACAGGTTCCATGAAAAATCAATTAAAAAATCTTTCTTTATATTTTGAAGCTTTAACTTATTTTCGGAAAATACATACAAACACAAAGTAATATTCAATAGAAGAAGTAAAAACAATACAAATGCCACTTCATCCCAATTTCCGCAACTTACATCAAGACACCACAATCACTCAATACTCTCCTTCAACCATTAAACATTCATTCCAGACACATTACCAACTCCACACACCCAATAGTTCACCTAAAGGTTAAGCCAGAATCACTCAAATCTTTAGAAAGGCAAAGCCCACTAGGGAACACACAGCCAAACTACATCAAAATTAGACAGCAGTTTAAATAAAAGAAATGCACCAAAACGTCAACACAGTAAATAGACAGTCATGTTACAGTGCACAACAAAACCAACTAAATTCTCAATATGTTTGTTTGACTAATAACTGCGCAAGGTCGATGCATTTCGAATCCTTTGAATGACAGGGTTCTCCTCAGGACCATCACATTCTATAAAAAAGAGAGAAACACATACTCTTACAACTCAGACCACATAGTATACAACACCAGCATGAATGCACCCACACGGTGCTCACGCTTCTTACCTTACTCATGGGAGAAAAGGCTGTTTAATCTGCCAATCATCAATGTGTCTACAAATAAAAAAGAAACAAAAGAAAACAAGGTGTAAACCTGCAAACCGTCACGCCTACATATCAGTTTAAGAGCCCTCTGCAAGTGTAAAAATGGGCTTACATTGTGGTGTCTTCCATAATACTTTGTACTTCAAAACATAATGTTGGGGCACTTGTTGCATCAACTCCAGAAGCTCTCGTCGATCTAAGAGGCAAGCAAGCGGTATATCCATAATAAGAATCAAGTTATGAAAGGGAAGTAGAGACTTCTCAATTTTCACGTCACCAAACGTACCAGCTATGAGATTAACCCAGGGATTTCCAACGTGTGGGGGCAAGTTGTTTTAAGTCCACCACGAAACTTCCAGCAATTTTGACATGAATCTGAAACAAGTCGGTAAACACAAATTAGCCCTTCTGTTGTCACAAGATGTGTTGCCCTCTCTTCTGCGCATATAAACAAAGCCCAAATCGATGAAACTTCCAGTGGCACTCCGGCCACTCATAAAGTAGCAACATCCAATGAGCAGTTACTTGTGCCGGTAGAGTGCGGGAGTGCGGAGATACATACATCCGTTTTATAACCCTATCACACCGTACAAAAAACGTACCTTGCTGAAACAGTCCTCTACGGATCCTCCACTCTTCGTGCTAAGCCGTGGGGCGCCGTGACGCGAATGCCGCACCAAGTCCCAAGAGGATTATGGAAGTGGAGGGCATCATGGGAAGTGAAGTTTATATTGCGTCTCTACGGCGTGTCCTCATTTTAACAACTTTATTAACAACCAGCAGGCAGATCCCAACACGGAAACTGCAGGGGTGGCAACAGACTTTATGTGAAAATAACCTCATGAACCATGCACAAAGAAAAGGAGGTAAAGGTGCTTTAACCCACTGTCAAATGTAAATATAACCACTGTGTGCGCTACAGGATGGCATCTGTACCTTCCAAAAGCCAAGCCCCTTGAAAATTATGCTTAGAAAGAATTCCATGCTGGTAACACATATAATGAAGCTGGAACTAAAGCATGGTGTGCCTATATGGGCCATTTACTGGACAATGGGTATCGTATCATGCCTCATTACAACTATTGAGGGAAAAATTACGGAGGTGCTACAGATCAGAGTTTAAATATTTCAGAGATTTCATGTAGCTCATCGATCGCAGTGTTAAATTTGAGGATAAGCATCGCCTCACGTTGGGACAGTCGTAGATCAATGTCACCTCCTCGTAAATCAGCTTCAATTTTAGATATCGCGGTCCATTTAAGATCACCAACCAAATGTCCCTTAGCTTTCCAATGGTTTACCAGAGGAGCGTTTTCCACATTTCTCTATATTCTGGATTTATGCTGTGTCACTCTTTGACGGATCTCCTGGCTTGGTTTGCCCACATATAGTTTGGGGCATGGGCAGAGGATTCCGTAAACCACACTTTTGGACTTACAATTGGTGAATGTTTCATGTTTCCAAAGTACCCCTCATGAGAGAACACTGAACCTTCCAACGTCTGCTCGCAACATATACAAGACCCACATTTATGGTGACGACTAACTTCTGCCAGTCAAACATAGCCTCTCAGTGTGGGCTGAGGTGGTTTTGGTAACTCGGCCCGTACTACATGATTCGCGATACTTTTCTCCTTTTTGAAAGCAAAAAGGGGGGGCCTGTGCTAATGTTTTATCCAGATTTTTCAACAAATGGCAATGTTGGTTGATCATTTTTTTCAATTGATTTGAATTAGGGCAAAATGTGGAAACACAGACAAGTCTAACCATGCGTGGGATCCACCATGCTCGCTTCATGGCATTTTTCAACAGTTTTTTGGAGTAACCTCTTTCAATTAAGCGGTTCACTAGCTTGTTGGCATGCAGCAAATATTCGTCCTTAAAAGAACAATTTCGCCGAATTCTTAGAAATTGCCCAAAGGGCAAATTTAGTTTCATGCTCCTGGGATGGTTGCTAGTGAAATGAAGAGCCTTATTCCTATCCGTAGGCTTTCTAAAGAGGGTAGTAGCCAGTTTTCCTTCAGAGGGGTATACTTCCACATCCGGGAACGTGATTCGATGTCTAGAGGAGTTAAGCCTGAACTTAATATCCTCCGTCCTGGTATTCAGCCAAATGTAAAAATCATTCAATTCATATATATGCAGCAATTCTTCCTCCCCATCAGTAGGAAAACACTCAGACTCTCCTGTATGCTTGAAGTCAGTTTTAATGACAAGTCAACACGTTTCGGCTTTACGTCTTGCTCACGGTCAACAACTTACAATGTCACATTCCTATATTTATATGCAGTTAGTAACAATAAAAAGTGAAAGAGGACTACACCCAACATCGTTACAGATATATAGATATCATAAAAATTGCATCTTTTCAATATTTGCAGTATACCAGTTTATCAAATAGATGCACACCGATAAATACAAGGTTGCACCTAAACCTGCTCTAGACACAATCCAGGCCCAGTGGGCAGTAATGCAAAAACCAAATGTCTACTTTTAAATGATTTAGATATAAAGTCAGCATGATATTGCATTTCCCCACAGATAAGTATCCGTAAAGCACATTGGAGATCGAATTTACAATGTTGATAATACAACAATATTATCGTGCGTTTATACTTAAGTAGATGTTAGTCTGTTTTCCTCAACAATCCTACCCAGTAAGCAATATGACCACCACTTAAGTACAATCTCAGTCGGTTACGTACATGAGTTCATTTGGTTTGTCTGTCATCAACAGTTGATTACCATAAGATTTACCAAAACAGAAGGAAGAGGCTGAGGGTCCCTGCACCTGTGTGAAAAAATTTAATTTAAATTGTTACAATTAAAACATGTGAAACCTTCCAGAAATAACCCGCTATTTAATCAAAATTTCCCTAAATACTCAGATGTATTGCAGATTCCTCACTAGAATTTAAGAGCTGTGGCATCAGGGTTTCAAAATCAATATTGTATTTTGATTCTAGCTTCTGTAATGTCAACTCGCGATTACCACCCCTAATATTTGTGTATACTGAGTCGATTACCATCATTCTTCCCAGTTTTTCATTCTGAAAATGGCAATCAAAGAAATGTCGTGCCACCAGATACTGTTTGTTATTGTGTCCATGCTCTAAAACACGTTTCTTAGCACAATGAATTGTGCTCCCTATGAACATCTTGTTACAAGGGCAAACTAAAGCATATACACAATGGGTGGTATTACAGTTCAGAAATTTCATGATAATAAATTCTCTTTTCGAGTTTGGTATTAGGAACTTTATACAATCTGTGCTGTTGCTGCATGCTTTACAATTATTACAATGGCGAAAACCCGGCCGCCCCTCAATCCTGGTTGTGCTCTCACTAGTGATCAGGTTTACACTCCATTCATCAAGCAGAGATTGACATTTTTTAAAAGTAACCTGAGGATTACAATTCAAGTGTCTCAGTCATTAAAACATGCCAATGTTTGTTTCGAATTTTTCACAAATCACGAGCCTGATGGGAAAAGGTTGTCACAAATCTCATTGTTTCTGAATTCTCTTCCCACATTACTGGATGTAATAGCTAATTTCTTGTGTCCAATTCCACTCTTTTACAAGTCTGAGCAATTGTTTTCTCGCTATATCCACGTTATGCAAAACATTTGCACATGATCTCTTTTTTTCAATTAAAAGTTAATGTAGTGCTACAATTAAGTTTTGCCCATAACAGTTCTCCATAGGGGATACTGTATATCAACTTAGGAGGATGTGCACTCCTTGCCTGCAGTTGATTTCCAAAACACCTCTGTCTCTAACGATCTGTTTTTTACACTAACCTGCACATCCAAGAATTCAATCTCCGTTTTACTGTTGTGCTCAGTAAAAGTTAGGTTATATGAGTTTTTGTTAAGTTTTTGGACAAAGTTTTTTGCAGAATCCTCATTTCCATTCCAAATACAAAAAACATTGTCAATAAAACGCAGCCACAGGACAACACAGATTTCAAACTTCTCCAGCTGTGTGGCCACCTGCTCCTCCCACCAGCCCATGAATAAACTTGCATAGCTGGGGGTGAAGCAGGTTCCCATTGCTGTGCCCTGTGGCTGCTTACAGATGGCCTTATCAAAAATGAATAAATGATTAGTCAAACAGAAATAAATCATGTGTAAGATCATCTCGGAATGGAAAATTAAGGAGATAGAGCGTGTCTTTAAATAGTGTCTCACCACCTGCAAACCCAAATCATGTTTGATACTTGTGTACAAACTATTTACATCCATGGTTATTCAAGTATAATCATCTTCCCAATGGATGCCATCTATTATTGTCAAAAATGAGTAGTATCAGCTAGATATGCTGGTAATCCTGTCACAAATGGTCTCAGATAGTCGTCGATAAATCTCTAGGTATTTTCTAACAGAGAACCAATTGATGATACTATCAGTCTACTGGGGGGGGGGGGTTGGGCATCCTTGTGCAACTTAGGTAAAATATATAATACAGGAATTTTAGGGTGGGTACATTTCAAGTAGTTAAACTCTTCCCGCTCTAACAGATCCCTCTCCCCAGTCAACTAGCATTTCTTCAAATCTTTTGTTGGACCTCAATACCTCATTCTTGTTTGAGATGCAATAACAAATTCCGTCATTCAGCTGTCTCATCCCTTCCATTAAGTTCTTAACTTTATCTAAAATAACCACATTTCCCCCTTTGTCTGACTGGCGGATCACAATGGAGCTATCTGTTTTTAAATTTTCCAATGTTTTCATCGGTGAATAGGTAATATTATTCATACTTGGTGCTAAAATGTTATACCTAGTCTTCTTTAGGTCTTTCACCACTCCCTTTTCAAAGACGTCAATAGCCTCACATTGTACATTAGGTAAAAATATAGATTCGGTTTAAAGGTACTCCCAAATAAAAAACCAAATCATCCAAATTCAAAATAGCATCCTCGTGATAGTCACAGTTCTCGACAAGTGTTGTGAGAGTATGGAATACCTCAACATCATCAATATTTAGATTACTGAACCCTTCTTTAATACTCTGGTGTTTCCTCTTGACTGGCTGTGTGTCAAACCATTTTTTCAGTTTTGGTTTCCTAGAAAAATAAATCAAATCGATTCTAGTTTGTGCATAATTAGGGTTTGTAGAAGGACAAAATGACAAACCCAGTCAGAGGAGTTCCTCTTCTTCCGTTGACAAATGTCGTTCTGACAAAATTCCCCACATTCATTGTTTCACTTTCTTGCCCCTTGTCACCATTCCCATGGGCTTTGCTTCATCATTTCTTGCTTCTTTCCTTTGCTTGTTTGTTCCTCACGTTTTCCTCTGCCCCTCTGTGCATTTTGCTCTTGGAGTTGTTCTGTTCTTCCTTGATTTAACATTTGCAAATGACGTAAAAAATGTTTTTTTGACTCTCCTCGATTGTGCCTTGGCTTAATGTTGTAATTGAAACATCAGACATGCTTCCGTCTAAGACATCACTTTCATTAATTTCAATTGTAGGTGTTGGTGCCACTTTCTTCTCTACCAAACCACTCCCTTTGCTCTCAAACAAATGGTCATATTTTCTGTGAAATGTTAATGTCTGGCCTGCCTGGTAGTCTTTGAAATCACAAATAAATTTATGCTGCTTTTTAGCTGTGATTTTCTCTTCCAGTTTGCCCATCCGTCGATAGATTTTTCTTAAACTCCTCCACAGATTCTTTACATGCCAGACTACCCAGCTCAGTGAGAATCTTGTCAATTTCATCAAGAAGTTTACTTTTATCCTTCAAGGTATATTTTACCAAGATTTGAATCATTGTAAGGGAGCATGAGGTGATATTACTGGACCATTCTTCCCACATGTCTGGATCTGGATCTTCGTATGTTGGGATTGTAAAAATTCTTAGTCCTCGAGGGACTTGCCCTACATCAATGTATATTTGCAGTGATTCTGCCTCCCACGATTTAGACAGTTCCTTCCTATGTAATTTTTCCAACTGCTGGACCAATGCTTGAATTTTAATTTCTTCCATTATGTTCTGTGTTGCTGCTGATGTGCTGCTGCCAACAGCTCCCATCTGAGTAAAAAATTACTTTTTAGCGCTTTCTTTCCTTCTGGCTTCTAGACCTGCAACCATTATTCCTATGACTTGTATCAAGCATACAGTTGCTGAGGCCACGAAAAACTCTTCAGTTCCATGATTTTGTCCGCTCCCAGCCCTTTTACCTGCAGAATGCACCTTAAAAGAGCAAAAACTCACCCCGCTCTCAAATGCCGACTGCGTCCTCCGAAACAGTCAGACCGGCGCAAGCATAGGCAAGGGCTCCTCCCGACAGGCTCTCGAAGCTCTAGACGCCACTCTGTCCGCCGTTAGGCTCCCTATCGTCAGGTGCTCCACTATGCTCCTTTATCTTCATGCTTAGTTTAAAATTGCTGAAACGTGAAATATATATATTGCAGCTCCCCGATCACCAGCCTGATGCACTCTCAAAAAGGTGCATGCCAATGCGGGGGCGCTCCGGCATATATATTCTGCTTCGAACTCCGCTGGGTAATCATACCCACAAAGGACGACAGCACTCTGAGTTCCGTAATTTTAATCACCAAAATGGACTCTGGGCATACAGAAGCGTTTGGCAACCACCTTCTTCGATGTTTACCAGAAACTCTGGATCCGCCATTTTTTTTATGCGTAGTGTTCAAACTATTACGCATTTCTGGGTATGTAAAAACAGTGAAAGGGCTTAATGTACGTGCTTGTCTGCATAGTTACCACAACGATTCTGCCATTTTGTAATATATAGAAAAACGACAAGAACCCTGAACGCTGTGTGTCAGTGCTTGGCATAATACTTTTCAACAAGGAAATTGTAGCCTAAAGACATTATAAATTCCAACCGATGCAACCATCACAACCCGGTCTATCAAATTATGCCCAGAATGGGCAAAATTCACTTCTACAAGCAAATGGCTTTGACGAGGTTGTTTACGAATCTATACTGTCCCTTCGTATGAGAACCCGGATCCCCTTTTATTGGATGCGTGGGCAGAACACACAGCCCAATCCTGCAAGGGGATACTGGGCATATTATTAAGGTTTGCGTGGTGTGATCAGGACAAAGCTTTGCTGATTATCAAAGAATTGGTAGAGGAATTATTGAAAGAGGAAGACCAATTCAAATTGGCAGAAAAGAGAGAATTAATGCACAAGAGATTGAGGACCTATGAGCAAAAGATTGAAAAGCGTAAAGAAAAATGTGACCGTCTGAAAAGAACTATATACTAAAAAGGCACATCCCACTGTGGACACCTGGGACATCTCGGAATCAGAGGTAACCGATGATGATTCATCCAGTGAGGAGAGGGGATGGGGGCCGCAAGACGCGAACGCTCGCCACCGGTGATTCGTAGCAAAAAATCCTTCAACAAGAACAAAAAATGATGAAGGTAACCTGACGATCATCAAACTGACATCAAAAACTTTGTCAGCTGCCGAAGAATCAGTTTTAATACTTGGCTTATCCTTCTGCCCACAGAAAAGTATGTAATACACGCAAACCCGCATAACTCTCTTGAAGTTTACCCGGAAGTTGAAGTTACATAAATATTTTAAGTTGAAACCAGCTACAACTAGAACTAAACAACCAACTTCGACTATGACAGACATGGATATCGTTTCAAAACTTTATTCGACAGCAGTCATAAAAGCAATTTACAGTCTTCCCTACACAATAAATACTACAACAATATTAAAATCAACATCTTTTAAGAAACTCATTAAACATAGTGCTGTCATTTGTAAAATTAACTACATAAAATCAAAACAATCAACCATGTCAATAATTTCATTTAAACAGTGTCTAGCTGTTGTAATGTGCGGGTGCGTATGATCCATGACCAACCTAAGAATTTTGCCACAGCAATCGCGAAGAAAGGTGTGCAGTCCGATTCCAATATTCTTAGTGCCTCTATACACCTTCGTGTTCCTAAATTTAGGCACACTGGTTTTATCCATATGCGTCGTGGGTTAACATATAAGGGGCAAACAAACAGTATATGGGCCGTATTCTCTGTCAAATCTTTACAATGCAGACATTTATCGTCCTGGTTTATCGACCATTTACAGGTGAACGCCTTTGAAGGAAGCGTCCCGATTCTAAACTGAAAGTACAGTTTTCTATCGAGTGGCCTTTCGATAATGTCCCAGTAAGGCTCACATGATGGTACAGATTTGATATTCAAGTAACATCCTGTTAGGTTTGTATTAGAGCCGATACATTGGGTAGAAGACCATACCATTTCCCTATACATGTTCTTTAATGTAGCCTTTGACCGAACACTTTCAACATTTGGAGAATTCCACAAATGGTCTAGCTTACTAAGCAGCCCTCTTATTTTTTTTAACCACAGGATCGAATGAAAACGGTCTGCCCTAATGATATCCTTAAGGGCGGTTGCAAAATGCACAAGTTCGGGAGTGGTCATAAGGCGTCTCCAATATAGTAAAGGACGTAGCCGTGCCAAATCCTTGATGTTTTTCCTGCCTAGATCATATTCCAATGGTACGGTAGGGGTACTTTGGGGGACCCCAGTCAGACGGCGAAAGAAACTATTTTCCGCCAATGTTAATTGTTTCAGGTTGGAGAAACCCCAAAGTTCCGAACCGTATAAAGAGGCACTGATCACCTTCATATTGTAAATTTCTAGGGCAGGGGTGATGGGCTTGGTTAATGAGACTTTGTGTTTATGGGCCACTACTCCTGCCAATTGATGAAATTTTAAGACAGCCATATCAATATGGTTCTTCCAGCTCAAATTACATTGGAGGTTTATTCCCAGATATGTGAATGCCTCAACCTGTTCTAAGGGGATACCATTAAAATGTATTGAGCCCCTAAAAGTATTCCGCTGGTTTAAGCACATGAACTTGGTTTTAGATGTATTTATCTCAAGTCCATGTGCTTTACAAAACTCACCAAAGGCATTAACTGCCTTCTGGAGCCCACTGGGGGTACGGCAGACTATGAGCGTGTCGTCCGCAAACATGAGAACAGACACACGTGCTCCAGCCAGAATCGGTGCATCGGTGGGGGAACGGCTTAGGTGGTTTACGATACCGTTGATGTATATGGAGAACAGTGTCGGTGCCAAGACACACCCCTGCCGAACCCCACGCTCAACAGGGAATGAGTCTGTCACCTCGCCCTGAGCACCCCACCTGATTCTGGCATAATTGTTCCCATGTAAGCGGACGCGTAGCATCAATAGTTCCGGGGCCATCCCCGCTTCAGCAAATACCCACCACAACTTAGAGTGAGGAACTAAATCAAAAGCTGATTTTAGGTCTACAAATACAGCATAGAGAGTTCCATTTGTAAGCATCACATTCCTCCATTAAAGGGCTATGAAGAAGAAGACCTGATCAACTGAGCTTGTGCAGGGACGAAACCCGGCTTGGTAGGGGGATAAGATATCTTTTTCATCGATCCAGGTTTGTAATTTATTTTGTAATAAACGACCTATTACCTTTTGAGCAGAGTCTATTAAACTAATAGGTCTAAAGTTGCTGGGTAATGATTTGTTTCCCTTTTGAAAAACTGGAATTATTTATGCACCCTTCCAGGAGGCCGGAAATGGTGCGCCTCTGGCCACAGAGTTTGCTAGCCACTCAAAATACTGACACCAGGATGGGCGATCACTTAGGAACACATCTGCTGGTATGGCATCCATTCCTGGGGCACAACCCCCTGTCACACAGTCCAGCGCTATACTGACGTATTTTAAGGTGAATAGCTGACGTTGGTAAAACACTGTAGGGGGCAAGGGATATTCACCCTCAGTAGGCACATGCGCATATTGTGGTCTAAAAAAGTCAACCTATTGGTTTTGAGCTACGTGATTTTGTGGGGGTTGTGCCACCCCTCCTCTATCCCATTTAACCAGAGCCCAACATTGACTCTGATTCCTTGCGTCACAGGCGGATTTCAGATCACGCCAGAGGGCCTCGTCCCACTTTTTCTTAGCCTCTCTTTGTACCTTCCTATGAGTGTCCCTCACCTTTCTCACGCCTAGGATGTTCTTATTTCTAAGTTCGAGACTGAGATTCTGGCGGGCTACTCTACAAGACTTGTCGTACCATCCTATTTTGGCCAATTTACTCTGGGCATTTCCTGGTTTCTTCTCCTTTTTAAAAAACTCCTGGAGTTTGGTAAAAAAAAGTCGTGTGGGCATCAAGCATAATTTCAGGGAAGTTTTGCTCGTTAACGTGTGAATTAATCTCAGCCACTACTTCTAGCACAACTTTTTTGAGCTCCTCTAACCTCTCCGTGTTCTCGGTAAGTCTGTCCCATTTTATGTGGCGCTGGTTGTTCGAACTTACAATATCTAGGGTGGTTTTACCACCCCCCTGGTTTAGTGTTCTTGTCTCAGCGTTTACTTTAAGAACCATGCAGAGAGAGTTGTGATCACTCTCTGTTCGGGTTTTAACTGCCATATCGATCAGCCTATGCCATATTCTGATGTCCACTAGGATATAATCTATTCGACTGGAGAATCTACCATTATCGAATGTTTTGTTCCCCTGTCGATCTGATGGGGTTCGTCCATTTGCTGCTCTGAGTCCTCTTGCTAGGCATAGGGCCTTCAGTTGGATGGCTACCGCTGTCTATTTAGTAACTACGGGGAGTTCTAGCTGTGGGATACCCCACTTGCTATCCTCTTCTTCGGTTAGGATTTGATCTTCTTGACCTAGCGGTTCGAAAGTGGTATTAACATCGCCCCCCACAATAAAGAACATATGTGTTGGGAGAGCTTCAAGCTCCTGATCCAGAGCAGTTATCATTTCTGATGTTTTACCACCCGCTACTCCCCTAGCATAGATATTAAATATGGCCATCCCATAACCATTGGCCCAGGTGAGAGTGATTGACAGTATGTCGTTAAGTGGAGAGCTCATTTGTTGTATTCTGCAGCATAAATTTTGGCGAACCCAGATTATCAAAACCCCTAATGGATGACCCTTAGGGTTTTTTGTAGCTGGAATATAGAAATTGAGGTACCCTACATGGTGTTTTGTTTGGTGTTCTAAGGGGGCGCACCAATAAGGAAGTCCAGAAACGTAGTCACTTGTATAAATAGAAAAGTTCTTTATTTGTTTTTGTCTATCCTTTTTAAAAAACAATCATCACGCACTTTACAAACAAATCAGCCAACGCGTTTCACTCCCTTCCAGGGAGTTTCTTCAGGGCAACTAGAATTTTCACCGGAAACGCCCGTATGTATCCTTCAGATTCGTAAATCCTGTTTACCCCCATATAACACCAAACAAAATACTCTTTGATCTGGAAAGCACAGCGACGTCAATTAGCAGCTGACGTCGGGGTTGGCAGCACAAAACTTTAAAGACTCTTGTTGGAACTGGGTTTTAGGTGCGGCATCGTAGTGTCCGCTGCTACATTCTTTGTGCCTACCCTACATGGTGTATCGAAATCACTGACCATGTTTCCTGGAACAGTAGGATGTCAAATTGATCTATAAATGTGCACCATTCAGGTGATGACAGCTTGTTAGTGATTCCAGCAATGTTCCAGGAGAGAAAGGGCAACCCTGTCTCTACCATTTCATCTACCACTACGTCTAGGGGGACCTGAGATAATGAAAAGTCTTGTAAATCGTCCCCCACCCTTGTTTCTAAATCTACGTTGACATGATAGTGGCATAGGGGATCGAGCAGAGATGCGACTGAATCGGGAACCAAACTTAGTTCTGCCATAGAGGGGACTGGCTGTAGCTCCAGATGTCTATTCTTGCTTCTACTATCTGGAGTAAATGCTTCCTCTACCCTATTCCTCGAGAGCGAGGAGATGGCATATGTCAGACAAGGTTCCTTCTCTGTGGGAGTGTCTGTGTTTTTTAGCTCTGATGGCTCAATAGGCACTACTCTATCAATCCGTTTAAGTCAATCACATTAATTCAGGTTTGACAGTGCCCCAAAACGATTCTCTAAATTTATTTCCCATTCGCCAGGTTGGGAAACCTTGCCCCATTTATGAGACACCGGGTTCCACTTGGTCTTTAAAATACTTGGGTTCCCTATTTTACTTCGGTGATAGAAAAAGTCCAGTGTTAACGGGATAGTATCTGTGCTCCTACGTTGTGGAGGAAAAAGGTTCCTCAAGACCTCAGGAAGTACTTCTGGGTTTAAAAAATGCAAGACTACGCAATCACCTTTAAATTTTTTAACACCATTCCCTATCCAATCCACCCTTCTTGCCATGGTGATTTCCTCCGCTAATTGCTGCTTACCCCAAGGGGATATCACCATGTTGTTGGATAACCAGTGGAAAGCTTTACTAATCAAGGAAGCAGTAGTTTCCACTTGGCCCGGCTTTAAAGAAGGTACATTGGCTAGGACGAGAACTAGGGGGGAGGCCTCTACAATAAGTTGAACCAGGCCTTTCTCAATACCTGTACTCTTGGGTTTGGATGGAAGAGCTTCAGTATTTATGCCCTGATTATTATTTGGTGCAATATGATGGGGCGTACGGGGAATCGGGCCGCTTTACCCCTGCCCTCTATCCCGGCGCCTGGTGCATATGCTAAAGAATCAGCTCTACTTGGGGCTAAAGTTGGTATATTGCCCACCTTTTTCACTGTCTTATTTATAATACCCCCAAGCCTATTTACCTCTGCTGTTAGATGGTCAATTTTGGTTATCAATGGTTTGACGATACCTTTAATCTTAGAGTCAATCATGCTCACAAGTGTTTTAATTTGATCATCCCCCATTGTTACCTTTCCACCAAGCTCCCCTGTTACATCTTTTATGGGCATGGTTTTAGGAGGGGAAGCGATTCTTTTCCTACTAGAGCGTAACCCGCCACGTTTGTTCGGGCCCTTTCTACATTCCCTAACTGCTCTAGTTGCTGGTACGAACACAGGGGAGGGGGGGGAGGGATATTTCTGGGGACAGGTTAGATTGATCTAGGGTATCATTGAGCAAGTTAATAGCAGTGGGGATGGTTTGGTCAAGGTTGTCTACCTGAGTGAATACACTAAGCATGGGCGGATTTTGCGGATTGGCAATCCGCGAACTTGCGTATTTACGGATTCGCAATCCGCGAAGATCCGCGAACTCTAGCGGATTTGCGGATTTTTCCGTTTTTTGTGTTGGCGCGTGTTCGCGCCGATTTTGGGACAAGTTCGCAATTGCGAACTTACTTTTCGGCTTGCAACGGCCGCGACTATGTTGTTTCTACGTCTGGTTTATCATCACAGGTTCACAGCACCCTCTGTTTCACCACTGCCACCCTCTGGGACACCCATGCCACCCTCTAGTACATCCTCACTGGCACCTATTAGGTTTATTTATCACTGTAGATTATGGTGGTTGAAAAAAGCAAGCACACCTGCCCTTCTTCAACTGCCATCAATTAATTTGTGTTTCATTAATGTGTCAGTAATTTTGAAAGTTCCAGTCTGGCTGGCACCTGCTTCCTTCCTTATCTGTAATTTGCTTTTTGTTGCAGTGAATTTTTTTTTTCACAGGACCTTTATGGTGCTATTCTATGAGCCTGCTGTTTGGGTCATAGCAGGGTCATAGAATAGTTGCAAACTCTGGAGGGGCCCATCAGGAAGCACTACCTTGAATGTTACTAATGTTAAGTTTGAACGTTTGCACCTGCTCATTGCTTTCAGTTTAGCTAAAATCGTTTTTTCTGCAATTTCGCGCGTTTTTTGGGGCGCGAATCCGTGCGAGATCGATTTCGGAAGCCGCGAATACGTGCGAATACAAAATTGTTTTTGTTGCGACGTGTATGTTCGCGTGATCTTGCGCGTGTTCGCGAGGCGCTTCTAGCTATACGTTTGCCAAGTTACCCTATCGGTCGTACACGGGCGCGGCCATCTTGTTGGCGTGACGTAATTCCGTTTCCGCCCGCTATGTGTAATCTCGCAAAGTGTGCTGCTCGCTAGTACAATTTCGCGCGTACTCGCAAGGAAAATCTCGCGCGAACTTACCCACGCGGTCGTGAACGGGCGCGGCCATCTTGTTTCTCATTCATTGCTATGGTTCTGGGCATGCTTTCTCTATCCTCTCTCAATCTCTGCCATCCTTTGCTTGTTTGAAGTTTTTTTGATCTAATTTTACTTATTATCTAACCCTCTATTTTTCTAGCTCTATATTTTTGTGTTTTCTGCAGCTTTTAGTTACTTTTAAACTACTTTTTTAAACTCTTTTCTTTTCTTCTTCACTATTCTATTTCTTCTTTATCATTTAAGTTTATTTCTGCCCAGACCATGGTAAAGAGAGCCGGGAAGCACCCTGAGAAGGGGAAGGGTCCCGCACCCCGTGCCCGGCTCCCGTGCGGGCGTTTAAGGGGGGAGCAAGTGGTCCCGAGGGAGATCTTCAGCGCGGAGGAAGTGGCGGCACTGATCTTCCACGTCCAGCGCCGCCTCCCCAAGACGATCCTGGGAGGCGGCAAGATCGCGACCGGCTATGGCATCCGGGAGCGCCGCCAGCAGTGGGAGAAGGTGTGCCGGGCCATGTACAAGATCTCTGGGGTCCGGCGCACATATAACCAGGCCACCCACCGCTGGACCGATGTCATGGACCGGGAGCGGGACTTGCTGGACGCGCTCGGCGTAGAGGTCCCCGGGCTTGGTGAGTAGTAGTAGTAGTACATTTACTACTCTGTTTTATCCTGCTCTGTTATTTGCAAATCTTTGTTCTTTACCAAGAGCAATAATGCTGCCGATTACATTGAGGTAAATTATATTTCAAAATCTTCTATGCATTTCATTTTCAGGTGCACTGCTCTCCTTCTCAGTAGCCTTGCTTGCTACTATGCTTCTTTGTTTTGTATGTTGTGTTCAGAAGCATTTCATTGGCCTGAGAAATTATGTATGAGTGTACTGTAAAGAAAAGAACTGCGTAATGCTAGACAGTAAGGGTCATATTTTCAATTACCGGCGCATCCCTGCAAAGTAGCAGGGATGCGGCAGTAATTGTGTGCCATGCCACCACCACCCATTGGCCCAAAACGTCACAGAAGCCTTACGCATCTGTGCCGTAAAGGCAGCGCATTGCTGGAGTTGCGTGCCAACGATGGCGCAGCTCCAGCAATGCTCTGGGGTACCCTATCTCCCCAATGCTGCATCAAGCCGTACGTCGGCTTCAAGCGCGCAGGGTTTGAGTCATGCATCATTGTCCTAAAAGTGACTGATTGACATCTTGTAGATTTCCCTCAGCCACTTTTAGGATTCGTTCCTGCGCAGGTACGCCCTCCCTTGCGCCGGAACGCCCCCTGATGGCGCAGGGCTTTACAACGTGATGCATCGCCCATATGCCCATATGTGTTTTTTTTTTTAATATATACGCCGCACCAACACCATGGCGAGTCTTTTGTTCTGCCGCTGCGTCAGAAAAGGCACGCAACAATGGAGGAAAATCAGCCGCAACTTCCGCAAGGGACTTATAAATCAGCCCCAACAGACTGAAGTCCAGTCCTTCCTTTAGACAGTCACATGGCTATCAGAAGAAATAGTGGCGGTGGTGGCGGGTGGATTGATAGTTTGAGTATTCACTGATCTGCAAGCAGGATGGACTTTGTCTGTCACGTGTTGCGCACTGCTGCCTGCAGTGCCAGGCCTAGGCAAACCTCTTTAGTAGTCTGTTTTTTGAGTTACATAGGAACTTTCTAAGTCAACGTTCCGCAAATCAGGCAATACGAATAACGTAGTATACCACATGAGATAGATCCCGTGGAATAGTTGTCTATCTATTTGCTATTTTTCCAAAATATGTTGTTATTGTTCTTTTCAAATGTTTGATTTGGTTGAAAAATCTCATCCATGTTTTCTGGTTTTTCTTTCTTTCATGTTGTACATCAGCTCCCCCCAAGGGCAAGAGGACACAGGAGGAGGGTGCTGAGGATGCAGGCCAGGATCGGGCAGGCGAGGGCTCCTTTGCTGGCCCCAGTAAGTTTACATTTTAATAAACAGTACCTATTTTTTCCTAGCGTTCCTCATTCGATTTTTTCTAAATCGTCTTTGATCTTCTTGTAGACTGGATATAAATTCTTATCCTGCCTCGAATATGACTCCCTGTGGTATTACTAGACTATTCTTATTAGTCTGTCTGTGTAGCTAACTAAGATTGGACATTTGGCAATTCCATTGGACTCCCATTATATTCAGCAATACCTCTATGCACTGTCTCCTTACTGACTAGATAGTGTGGCAGAGTCATTCAGCTCCCGAAGTCACCGATTATAGATCCCCAATGATCTCTAGATTATCGTACGCAGGACAAGAGAGTAGTACGGAGTCACAGCACAGTCAAGAAGTGTCAGAGGCACTCATGCTTGCAAAAATTCCAAAACCTTTAGCTCATCCACTCTAGTCTAGAGGAACAAAAACCACAGAGTCTATTTAAGTGTAAAAGCTTTATTAAAAGTAAACACATTTATTAAAATCTACTTTGTCATAAAACTATTTAACTGTAAACGGAAAAGTGGTTAGTGCTGACGATTAATTGGACACATTTCTTGTTGTCGAGCCGAACTCTCACCTAGTTTGAACTTGATCCTGGTCGTGTTCTTAGGACTCAGGAGTCAAGCTTCTGTCTGTTAGGAGAAAAAGTGGTGCGTGTTAAAAATCAAAAGCAAGCATTCATCAGTTGTGCATAAAAGTGCAGCAAGACAACAGCCTTCCCTGGAAAATGGGACATTTTTACTATGGAGTAGACAGTCACAAATTATTACATTGTATTCTGTTTTTTTAACATTTCTCCTAGACCAAATATTATATAGTAGTGAGTGGTGTATTCTAACATTCTTAAATGTACTTTGTAGGTGTAACATCTGGTGACGGGGCCAGCGCGGAGGTGGCTGTGTTGGACTTGGACTCGGAGGCCTCTGGGGAGGAGGCGGCGTTAGAAGAGCTGGTGGCCGTTCCTGTGGGGGATCAAACGGTGGTGGCGGAAACAGGTAAGCTATATATTCCTTACTTATTGAGATTGAAGACTGCATAGTGTGCTTTCTGCACGGGTGTATTACAATTACAAATCAACCAGGTAGTAGCCTCCTCGAAATGTACTTCGACTTAGCTGTGAAGTTTTTGGTGAGAAGAATCCCAATAAGTTCTTAGACGAACGTGATGGATGGGATGAACGAAAAGCGAAAGAAGGGTGTAAGTAAGTGGGACGCGAACTTGTATGATGGCTGGCAAAGAAGAACGATATGTGTTTGCTTGGACCCAGAGGTGGCTGGGAAGGAAAGAATATGGTATGGTGCATGGCTGGGTCAATGATGAAGCAAGGATGGGTGGAAGGACAGCAGCCTGGGTGGGTGAAACAGAAACTGTATGTGTGCGTATACTTTGACTGAATGGATGCCTGGAGCATGGTATTCTCTGACTCTTACATAGCACATGTGTATCTAGAGAGAGTAGATGGTCGCCAGGTGAAGTAAGTGTTACCTTGAAGAGCATGTACCACCGCACCCGCACGTCCGTCCCAGTGCAGGGAAGGCAAGGAAAAGAAATTGTAAATGTGTCCAATACTACCATGAATAGTAGCAGTACTTTGTATTGCGTTTGCATTCACAGCATATATCTGGTTATTACGGTGGACACTCCGTACCTCTCTTAATAACTTTAGTTTACTTGTAGTACGTCATTCATGTGTGGGTGTATCACTGTTCACTCAATATTAAGCAAAGCACCTAAAGTCATCTCATCTGTCATTAAATACGTCCCATGTGAAGTGATAGATAATCAAATTAGTTAGCTTCTTCAGTTTCCTTTTCTAGTACTCATTTGCACTGTAGGGTGAAAGGTAAATTAATTAAGCAGTAGCCCTTGTAACAGAGTATTCTCAGTGCCACCCGTAATAGAAAAGTAATAGCTTCACCACCTGCATGTACTGGACCGGTACAGTAACGCAAGTCTGTCTCCATCATCATGGTGTGCAACTTTTTTTCTCGGGTGCAACTTCACTGTGCTGTGTCCATGTCATTCTGCCGGCTTGCATAAGATAACGTACCCATTTCCCTAAACAAGAGAGAAGAAGAAGAATAAGACTGGTGTACTGTCATAGTCGACTGTAATGGAAGTTCATAGTGGTCGTAGAATTAGTTCATTAAACTACCACTACTGTTAGAGCAAGGATGCAGAAGTGGGAGGTTACATAGATACTGTCCTCAATAGTTATGTACTGTGCTTTCAATTTGCTACTTGTACTCTGTGACCCAACTTTCGGCTCAATCACTTTGTGTTATTAATAAGGAGCATTGGTTACAGACTATGTCTTTCTTTCTTCATATAGTTGCTCCTTCCAAATCAACAACAAGGAGGGAGCAGGCTAGATTGGCCCGGCAACGGAGGCTGGAGGCCACAGTCGCCGAGTATCGGCGGCTGGTGGCCCTGGAGGAGGAGGAGGACACGCAGTCGAGCGGGGCAACATCTTCGACTGTGACCACTGCATCCTCCTCCGTGACTAAGCCAGCGGGACCGAGCCGGGCTAAGAAAGCCGACCGCCACCGCCAAGCAACCGAAATACCAGCTGCCCCCCACAGGAGCTGCAAGGAACGCCAACGCCGCCTACGAGTCCGCATGTCCAACCTGGAGCAGGAGGTCCTGAGGTATAAGACCTTGGTTAAGGGCCTCCGCTCCGAGCTTGCCACCCTCCGCAAGGAGTATGATGCCCATGCCGCATCATGCACCAGCACCAGCACCCTCCAGTAGTGGAGTGTCCCTTGCCCTTTTTTTATAGACTTTTGGGGGGTGGGATTTGGGAGTTGGGATCGTTTTGGGACGTTTCAGAGACAATCGTTGGGGTTAGGGTGGGTGAGGGAGATTATTTTGTTAGGGATAAATAAATATATTTTTCAACTTTATCTGACCATACCTGTTTTTTACTGCTTTTCAGTCTGGTGGGTGGGGGGCGGGGGTGTAACAGTAACTTTGTTTTCCTGAACAGTCGTAGGACTTTAGTAGTACAACCGTCAATCTCTTGTCTACTCCGAAATAATACTCCATTATACTACCTCCCACCAAACGCTTATCTTACCTGTAATTTGTGTTAGAAATTAGGGCTAGGCCCAGGGCTGGCTCCAGGTGAAATGGGGATTAACGTTGTCATTCCTGGGTGGGTGACATTTCCTCATTGCGGTGGTACTAGTGGTGTGACACAGTGGCAGTTGCATGCCTATGGAAAAAAAGAAAACGAAACCTTGTTTGTACTCCTTACTGTAGCATTACAACGGTTACGGTACGATCGAGAAAATAGCAGGTGACAGTACACTAGAACAGTGCCATAATGTAGCCTAACAAATGGTAAAGTATTGCAAGTATAACTAGTACTTGCGTTGAATTTATTTGACATTGGCTACTACTACTAGAAGATATAGTACTGAAGCTGAGTAAGTCTAGAAGATATCCTCGTATTCCTTCACCAGCCTGTTGCTGCTATCACCTTATCCTCCCCAGCAAGTGTGTGGAATTATTGATGTCATTTTAGTCAGACATCAAGCAAAACAACACAGCCCGGGGGAAGAGGGTTAGGGTTTGTAAAATGGATGGGAATGGGGGTTTCTTTTTGGGTAGGTTTTGTTGAGAGAAGAAAAAAAAAGCAGAGCATGGACAAACAATAATTGAAGATACAGAGTTTACAGACAATCTTTGGTTACAAACTAAAGGTAAGCACATGCAGTCACACTCATAGAATAAAAGACAACAATGGATACTGTATCTGTATTGCGTATGTTGTTGGAGTTGTCCTGTTGAAATTGGTAAGTAAGTTGCATGCAGCAAACAATTCCTCTTATTGGCGGCACTCCTCCATTCCAGCTGACGCTTCGTCCATCAATGTGGTGGTGACCACTGACAGAAGAGACACCCTGTCCACTGCCTGCCTGGCGGATGTTGACTGAAACCCGGCCTGTAATTATTGAACGGAAAACAGGAAGTGCTATTACAATACCACTGATAAATAAATAAAAGGTATGTACGCTGTGTGGTTCAAAAAGTGACACTTTGATTTCCCTAATAGACAGTACAATATTTTTGAAATTGCGTGCTCTGTCTGAGTCACCTTTTTAAGGATCAATAAGTATGGCCAAAATATTATAGCGGATCTTTCCCCTCAAGGTGGGTGTACTACTGTGTTTTAGAACAAAATTTGACCTTCCCAGCAATGCTCCCACCAAGACCCTTACTAAAGCCAGTCGCAAAAATGTAGAAGAACCCAATCATATCTCCAAAAACGATGCCTAGCAGAAAAATGGTTACAAAACGTACTTTGAAAGTAACAGTAGACCCAAATACAGACCGTGGATTGTATTCAAACCACTTGCCTGCAAGCAAAAGTATCCATAGCCAGCATCGCTCCAACAGTGCTCTACAACAACAGAACCGCGTTGCAATAGAACCCCCCTAAACACATGCAATCCTGCTGCTAGGGCTAACCCTAACGAACCCTAACTTACAAAAAGTGACAAAACTGGTGTTTCCTTATGGATTTTGTCCAACAAACTTCTAGCCGGTATTAGACCTTCCCAGGACTGCCCCAGGCAAGACCCGCCAACCCACCCGCAAAAAAACACGCGACAACACCCCCAAACAGCGAAAAAGCTAAATCTCATACTTACAATATCTCTCGGCCTTCGGTCCAAAGTAACGCGCTGTGCAGCTAGGTCATCATCAATCATCATAACTCCTGTTTTCCACCACGGATTTCCTGAAAAGCAAATGCAATCAAGATTAGACTGTCGCAGCAGTGCTTCGACAGAGACCCCGGCCGCAACCCACCCACGAACAGCAGGAAGCCCCCCAAAACGCTACATTGAGCAAGATGTCTGAAGAAATGGCAAAAAAAAGGCTTTTCCTTAAGGATTTTGTCCAAAACACTTCTATCCGGCATTAGACCTTCCCAGGAATGCCCCAGCCAAGACCCGCCAACCCACCCGCAAAAAAACACGCGACAACACCCCCAAACAGCGAAAAAGCTAAATCTCATACTTACAATATCTCTCGGCCTTCGGTCCAAAGTAACGCGCTGTGCAGCTAGGTCATCATCAATCATCATAACTCCTGTTTTCCACCACGGATTTCCTGAAAAGCAAATGCAATCAAGATTAGACTGTCGCAGCAGTGCTTCGACAGAGACCCCGGCCGCAACCCACCCACGAACAGCAGGAAGCCCCCCAAAACGCTACATTGAGCAAGATGTCTGAAGAAATGGCAAAAAAAAGGCTGTTCCTTATGGATTTTGTCCAAAACACTTGTATCCGGTATTAGACCTTCCCAGGAATGCCCCAGGCAAGACCCGCCAACCCACCCGCAAAAAAACACCCGACACAACACCCCCAAACAGCGGAAAAGCTAAATCTCATACTTACAATGTCTCTCGGCCTTCGGTCCAAACGCGGCGCTGTGCAGCTAGGTCGTCATCATCATCAATCATCATAACTCCTGTTTTCCACCACGGATTTCCTGAAAAGCAAATGCAATCAAGATTAGACTGTCGCAGCAGTGCTTCGACAGACACCAAAAATTACACACAAACCCCCGGAACCCCGCCAAAGAGCACCTCAAAGGCAAGCAAGTCAGCAAAAACGGCAAGAAATTTCCACCTCATATTTGGTCCAAAACACTTTTGTCCATTATTAGAGCTTCACAGCAATGGGCCCAAAACCGTCAACTCACCCGCAAAGAAGTACAACACCCCCACAAGTGCTGAGTCTTTCTTCATTGGGCGTAATCCAGCACTCTGCTTGGAGGGAAATCGCAGTCTGGAGGAGGGGGATAGAGGAGCATGTTCTTCAGAACTTGTGAACCTGAGGAATGTAGACTGCGGCACCTTCAAATCAATAAGCAAACAAGTGAAGACAGTTCTGATGATGGTCTTGTTTTTGGGATTAGGTGATTAAAGTTTGAATTAAATTAACTGTGCAAAACAAAGAAAGAGAGACACAAAGCACACAGGAATAAAAGTGAATAAGGACGAAAAAGAAAGTTCTTGATTGATTGTCTCATTTTCAGGGCTCGGTGTCAGGGAATAAGAACAAGATTTCGTCATCATACTCTGCGAATTCAGGCTGGATGAGGTCAGTGGCACCGAACAGAGAAAAAATCCCCTCATCTACGTTGCTGTCCTCCTCGTCTTCATGCGGCGTGCTTTCTCGTACTTTGTAATCTGGTGGTATGAGGTGCTGATTCATCTTGATCATTGTCAGCCGCTCCACATTTTTGGGCGAGAGGCGGCTCCGTTTGGGAGTTACAATGCCACCAGCAGCACTGAAAACACGTTCAGAAGACACACTTGCGAGTGGGCAAGACAAATAGTTTATAGCCAGGTTGTAGAGCTGTGGCCACAATTGTTTTTTGCCATGCCAATACTGCAATGGCTCCTCATTAAGAAAGACCACTGTTGAGTCATTCAGATAGTCCTGCACCATCGACTCAAGGTCATCAACTGTTCCTCCACTTTGCTTACTTTTTGCTGTGCTGGCTGTGACATTTTTTCGAGAACCATACCCCATCAAACTTAGCCAATCCTCCTCCCCAGCCACTGTTAGTGTTGTCATTGTGTGTGGTGCAGATGATCCAGTTGCCGGTGTCTTTAACGGCTGAGAGGTCACTTGTGCCCCAGCCACAGGTGCAGAAGTGGATTCTTGTGACTGCGGATGGCCTGCTGATGCTGATGCTGATGTACTGGCTTCTCCTTCAATAACCTGCCGTTCTTTTTCAAACCTCTTGGCTGACCAGGCTAACCAATGTTTGTACTTTTGAACATCTGCATCAGCGAAAGGAAAGAATGCGTTGTCTGCCAGCGCCTTTTTGTAGCGTGGATCCAGAATAGTAGCACAAATGTAATGCTGATCTGAGTTGATGTTTTTAAGACGTTCATCACCACGTAGGCGATGTAATAATTTCTCAGACAAAATGAAATGGGTTTTTTTTTTTTCATCTTTTTGAAACTCAGAAGAAACCGCCATCAGTTGGTGCTCCAGTATGCACAACAATGGGATAGCTTTTCCCAAATTACAGTCCTCCTGGCTGACTGCACGCGTGAAGAACTCAAAAGGACGAAGCATGTCTGTCAGGCTTTTAACTATGGCCCATTGCGCCTTACTCATCCGCAGGTCCTCCTTCTGAGATGTAGCCTCTGTCAAGAAATAGTGATCGAGTACCGTATACTGCTCATACAGACGCTCAAGCATGTAGAAGGTTGAGTTCCAACGTGTTGCCACCTCCTGGATGAGTGCTTTCACTGGCATTCCACGTTCAAGTAGCAGTCTCCGCAGATGCTTCCGGGCCTTAAAAGAATGGCTGAAATGGTTGCACATTTTGCGGCAGGTGGCCATTACCTCGAACGCTGGACTCTCTTTATCACTCAAGAATTTTTGAACTACCAGGTTGATACAGTGCGCCAAACACGGCACTCTAACATGGTCACCCTTCGACATGGCCTTAACTACATTGGCGCCATTATCCGTGGAAACATAACCAATCTTGCGTTTTAGGGGGGATAGCATTGTCAAGACCTTTTTGTCAAACTCTTCCAAAAGGTTTTCTGCTGTGTGACTTTTCTCCAAGCCAAACATGGCTAGTGTTGCATGTTTCCGAGCAGCTTTGAAAACTTGGTCCGGGTCAACACCTGCGTTTAGCTTTGCTATAACACCTGAAAAAGAGACCCAGTGTGCAGTGATGCACATGTAATCATCGCCTGGGCCACTGGTCCACATGTCTGTTGTCAGATGTATTGTGTGAACAGCACTCTTCTGCAAAGCTGCCCCAATCGCCTGCAGCACATCTTCATGTAGTGCTGGAACCGCAACTCTGGCAAAATAGAACCGGCTCGGAACCTTCCATTTAGGGCAGAGCGTTGCCACTAATTCAAGAAAACCTACCGCTTCTACAAAAGAAAAAGGTAGAAGGTCCACAGCTAGCATTTTAGCCAGCTTAGTGTTATACAGACGCGTCAGTGGGTGGTTGCGTTCATATGGCACGTCTGAAGTAAGCATTGTTCTAATGTTGCCCTGGACCAAGCATTTACGGGCTGATAATGACTTCGTTGACCCAATTTTGCTCGCTGGTGAACTTTTGTGCGTTGGTGTCTCACTCGCTCCAACACTCTTAGTGTGCCTCACATTGGGTGTGCTGCTGACAGGGGTACTGGGTGTAAGGGAAGTGTTTGACACGTCTTCTTCCTGCTCGTCATCATCAGATGAAACATCAACGTTTCCTTGAATTTGGCCTTTCTTGATCGCATCTAGGTGCGCAAACCATTTGACAGTGTGCTTTCTCTCAAGATGACCTCTCTGGCCGCCGGTACCATAGTTGGTACCTGACTTACCACGACTAACTGCAAGCTTACAAAGGGTACAAATGGCAAACTTTGGATTTTTTGGACAAACAGTAAAGAAGTCCCAAACTGGGGACTTGAAGTGTCTGTGGGACATGGAGGAGGCGGCGATACTGGTGGTGGTGGTCATGAAGCTAATGCCAGATGAAGTGGAGGATGTGGATTGCCCAACTTTTGTACGTTTTGCACTTTCACCGCCACTAATTAAGGTCGAGGTTGACGGAGGTCTCTTCTTGCCAGAAAGAAATATGGAAGCGGGACGAGTTGGTGTACTACTTAACTCCAATGATTGTGGTGTTTCCACTGCCTCCTCATCGACAACATCATCATCACGCTCAGCAGCTCTTCGGGCTAGGGTCAAAATGTCTGTTTGCTGCATGCCCGCTGGGGCTGCAGTGACCTTTATGATGACTGGGTCGTCGTTGGCAGAGTCTTCATCAGCAGCAGTATCCGCCACTTCTTGTTGAGACTCATCACACTCCATAACTCTGAGACTTTGGACGAGCTTCCTTTTACGCTTAACTACCTTTGTTTGTTCCCAAGTTTGATCCGTATCATCAGAAGGAGGTGTGCTTGAAGAGGATGTAGACACCACCCTTGATCTCTTCCTTGCTAGGGGTGTGGAAGACAATGAAGGATCATCAGGAGGAGTGGCTTCCTCAAATGATACCTCGCCTTGATTGTCGATTTCCTGATGTGCCCCTACTTCGGGAGGAACAACTATTGTGGGCACTTGTTGTGACCCTCCATGCACCTCTGCTTGCGCATCTCCTTGCGCTGCCTCTCCTTCCACATGTACTTGGGCTTGTACTTGCACATGTGATTGTTGTTGCCGCTGTGGTTGTTCAACACTCGTCAGATGAGCTACAACAACCTGTGTTGATTGAGGGACATTGCTGCTGCTTTCTTGCGATGAGCCAACATCACTGGTCGATGGTGATTGAAGAAGTATACTGGCTGCCTCTGCAGCACTCAAGGGCTTGGACTTAAGTTGGCGTGGTGGTGGTGGTGGCACTGAGCCCAATGGAGCGGGGGTGCTGCTGCCAGCTTGGTCCCCAGCAGATCCCGCTGCAGCTGCTGCAGGCATACTTTTTTTTTTACTCACAAAAAAAGGGGCGGGCGGCACACCAGTGTCCTTGGTAACTTGCTTCTTCTGCTCCTTACTGGCACCTTTCTTGCTAGAGGAGCTACGGGTTACTTTTTTTGGGGCCATCTTCTTCAGAGCAGGTCAGCAGGCAGCAGTTGCACGAGTTGCAGAGGGTTCTGTGTCCAGACGTGACGTCGCGTGACGTTATGCTGCACACACCGCTGCAGGACTTCTTCCTGGCACTGGTGGTTCTATTGAGTCTTCTTGTGCACCTAAAAGCAATGGAAGACAGAGGAACATCAGTTCAGTTATACACCCCAAAAAATCGACAAAACACAGAAAAATGAGCACAATCCCATGCCATCCATGATGTTTACATTGAAGACACCCCACAGAAAGACTAGGGACATGCAAGTATGCAACACTCACTACCCCTGGGCATAAGGGATGAAAAGTAGGCAAAATAAGTGCAGGCCTCAGACACTGCCTCTCCTCAAAATGGCCCCCTTACACCCCAAGCACATGTTGCCTGTACCAGCCAGCACTCAAGATGGCCACCACCACCACCCACATGGCCAGTCCACATCAACAGTACACCCCCAAAAAACAGAAAAACAGCCAGAAATCACCACAATCCAATGCCATCCATGATGTTTACATCAAAGAGAGTGAGACAACACCACAGGCACACTCAGTCCATGCACCACCACCACCCCTGGGCAAGCAAAAGGCCACACCAGCAGCCCCCCAAAAACGACAGCAAACAATAAAATAAGCACAATCCCAGCCCATCCATGGCCTCAATTATGTTTAAATTCAAGAAGACATCCCACAGAAAGACTAGGCCCATGCAACACTCACCACCCCTGGGCAAAGGGCCACACCAGCAGGCCCAAAAAACCCGACAAAAACCAATAAAATCTGCACAATCCCAGCCCATCCATGGCCTCAATGGTGTTTAAATTCAAGAAGACACCCCACAGAAAGACTAGGCCCATGCAACACTCACCACCCCTGGGCAAAGGGCCACACCAGCAGGCCCAAAAAAACGACAAAAAACAATAAAATCTGCACAATCCCAGCCCATCCATGGCCTCAATGGTGTTTAAATTCAAGAAGACACCCCTCAGAAACACTAGGCCCATGCAACACTCACTACCCCTGGGCATAAGGGATGAAAAGTAGGCAAAATAAGTGCAGGCCTCAGACACTGCCTCTCCTCAAAATGGCCCCCTTACACCCCAAGCACATGTTGCCTGTACCAGCCAGCACTCAAGATGGCCACCACCACCACCCACATGGCCAGTCCACATCAACAGTACACCCCCAAAAAACAGAAAAACAGCCAGAAATCACCACAATCCAATGCCATCCATGATGTTTACATCAAAGAGAGTGAGACCACACCACAGGCACACTCAGTCCATGCACCCCACCCCTGGGCAAGCAAAAGGCCACACCAGCAGCCCCCCAAAAACGACAAAAAACAATAAAATAAGCACAATCCCAACCCATCCATGGCCTCAATTATGTTTAAATTCAAGAAGACACCCCACAGAAAGACTAGGCCCATGCAACACTCACCACCCCTGGGCAAAGGGCCACACCAGCAGGCCCAGAAAAACGACTAAAAACAATAAAATCTGCACAATCCCAGCCCATCCATGGCCTCAATGGTGTTTAAATTCAAGAAGACACCCCTCAGAAACACTAGGCCCATGCAACACTCACTACCCCTGGGCATAAGGGATGAAAAGTAGGCAAAATAAGTGCAGGCCTCAGACACTGCCTCTCCTCAAAATGGCCCCCTTACACCCCAAGCACATGTTGCCTGTACCAGCCAGCACTCAAGATGGCCACCACCACCACCCACATGGCCAGTCCACATCAACAGTACACCCCCAAAAAACAGAAAAACAGCCAGAAATCACCACAATCCAATGCCATCCATGATGTTTACATCAAAGAGAGTGAGACCACACCACAGGCACACTCAGTCCATGCACCACCACCACCCCTGGGCAAGCAAAAGGCCACACCAGCAGCCCCCCAAAAACGACAAAAAACAATAAAATAAGCACAATCCCAGCCCATCCATGGCCTCAATTATGTTTAAATTCAAGAAGACACCCCACAGAAAGACTAGGCCCATGCAACACTCACCACCCCTGGGCAAAGGGCCACACCAGCAGGCCCAAAAAAACGACAAAAACCAATAAAATCTGCACAATCCCAGCCCATCCATGGCCTCAATGGTGTTTAAATTCAAGAAGACACCCCACAGAAAGACTAGGCCCATGCAACACTCACCACCCCTGGGCAAAGGGCCACACCAGCAGGCCCAAAAAAACGACAAAAAACAATAAAATCTGCACAATCCCAGCCCATCCATGGCCTCAATGGTGTTTAAATTCAAGAAGACACCCCTCAGAAACACTAGGCCCATGCAACACTCAGTACCCCTGGGCATAAGGGATGAAAAGTAGGCAAAATAAGTGCAGGCCTCAGACACTGCCTCTCCTCAAAATGGCCCCCTTACACCCCAAGCACATGTTGCCTGTACCAGCCAGCACTCAAGATGGCCACCACCACCACCCACATGGCCAGACCACATCAACAGTACACCCCCAAAAAACAGAAAAACAGCCAGAAATCACCACAATCCAATGCCATCCATGATGTTTACATCAAAGAGAGTGAGACCACACCACAGGCACACTCAGTCCATGCACCACCACCACCCCTGGGCAAGCAAAAGGCCACACCAGCAGCCCCCCAAAAACGACAAAAAACAATAAAATAAGCACAATCCCAGCCCATCCATGGCCTCAATTATGTTTAAATTCAAGAAGACACCCCACAGAAAGACTAGGCCCATGCAACACTCACCACCCCTGGGCAAAGGGCCACACCAGCAGGCCCAAAAAAACGACAAAAAACAATAAAATCTGCACAATCCCAGCCCATCCATGGCCTCAATGGTGTTTAAATTCAACAAAACAGTTGTATCATGCACCCATAACCAACCCTGGTCCTACTGGATACTGTGGCTACCCACAATATAATTTATTTAATTTTCTGAAAAAGTTCCAAAATTGTACTTGCAGCAACTGTAATGCCCCAAACAAACTTACTTGTGAAAGTTGATTTCTAATCCAAAAGTGATCCAAAGACAGTCAAAAAGGCCTCAAATCCAAATATCCAGCAGCACCCACAAAAAGTAATCCTTCCAGCTCCAGATCCAAATGAAAGTGACCAGGAGATGGACAAAGCACTGGGAGGAGCCTGCTGGACAGGAACAGGAAGTTGGAGACTGTGGGGCACTTCCTTCCTCCCCCCCCCCAAAATGGACTCCTTGCAAAAAAAAAAAGCCATGCAAATGTCAACCTGAGGAGTGATTCTGATAAAAATCATAATTTTCTGAAGGTTTATCCTGTTTGCTGGTGATTTTCTTGTGCGAAATTGCAAAATCTCTATTTCGCAAGTGCGAGATTGTTCCTTTCCGCCGCAACTACGTGTTCGCAATTGCGAACTCTCGCGAGGTGTGCTGTGCAAGGTGGCAAGCCGCGAGTACGTATTCGCGGGCGACAAACTCCCGCGGGAACACGCAGCAAGATCTAAAATGGCGCGTCACTCGCAAAGAAAAACAACTCGGCAAACGCTAAAATGACGGAAAGTGAACGCCGTGCACCACGCCGCGCGCCGCAACCAAGCAAAAAATCCGCCGCGAGCGGATTCACGGATTTTCGACAAATTCGCGAGCGTTCGCGGATTGCGGATTTGCCGAAAATCCGAAAAATCCGCGAGCGGAGCGGATTTTACGCCCATGCTTAGAATACACTCTCCGGGGTGGCGCTACGATGTACCTGTATCGGGACTTCGTCCAGGTTTGGTTCTAATAGAGAATTCTGTGTAGGAATTAAAGAAGTGGAACTCAAGCCAAGTGAAATCCTTCTTGAGCTGTTTATTTTACTCTCTACCTGCACTAGGTAGTTGTCTAAAGTATTAGAAACAGAGGATGACTTGTGTTTAGACATCATGTACTCAGTAAGATGGTGCCACAGGAGGCTCAAGAAGCAACAAAAAATAACAATTAACAATGGAGCACAATACCAAACAATACTCAAGGGTATTTGCAACAAAGAATCTTACGATCAAGCACTGCAAGGGTGGCGCGAAGTCAACAAATAAGAGTCCTGGCCCAGTCCAGTCACGGTCAGTCTCGGACTGTCTCAGACTGTCCGCCCATTGTCCGGGCTTCGTTCGGCGTCCCGCTCGCGTCCCGCTATGCGTTGAGGGGCGTGACTAATTAGGAGAAGCAGGGGGCAGGAAGAGACACCAGGTGCGCTGCGTTTGTCGTGCACAAAGGACCCTGGTTCTCGCAGTCCTGGCCCCTGTGTGCAATCAGCTGTAATTCAACAAAGAAGATATCCCTTCCGCAAAGCTGGCTGGCTCTCAATGTCAGAGAAAGGCAGGATCAAGTTCCGTGTCCCAAGGTAACAGCTGCGAGCGGCGCGCGCGAAGCGGGGGCCGCGAGCTGTAAATAGCCGGTGAAGCAGGGAGAAGCAGGTGGCGGGAAGAGACACCAGGTGCGCTGCGTTTGTCGTGCGCAAGGGACCCTGGTTCTCGCAGTCCCGGCCCCTGTGTACAATCAGCGGTAATTCAACAAAGAAGATATCCCTTCCGCAAAGCTGGCTGGCTCTCAATGTCAGAGAAAGGCAGGATCAAGTTCCGTGTCCCAAGGTAACAGCTGCGATATCTTAACGGGTAAAGATCTAAAAACTTTACAAGTGTTGGAGAGCTTAACAACTGAGGAAGCAGAAGCTGCAGATATAACTTTAGGCTTTTCTCAGCTAATGCACAAATAGGAGTGAAGCAATGTGGTGGCTCAAGTCCATTTAAAACAGCGTTTGTATTCCTCCCACAGATGCCGGCGGACACCATTGACACTTTTTCCGAATCTGTGATTAAAGATCTTTTACGTCTCTGTGGAGACAACAAATATTTGAGGAAAGTAGCTAACTTTACCAAGCAACGACAACTTGCTATGGAAGGCTTATGTCAAGACAGTTCACTAGTCTGTAAACCCTCAGACAAAGGGGGTAATATCGTTCTTCAGACATGGGAACAATACAATGCAGAGGCCATTTGACAACTGACAGATGTCCAGAGCTTCGAGAAGATCAAAGAAAGAGCATCACATATTACCATTTGATGATATCTCAATGGTACAAGAAAGATTTGTTGGAATTAGAGGAACATTTATTTCTTAGATGCCTGACCCCAACCATTCTAACATTTTACCACCTGTCCAAGGTTCATAAGGATATACTGAACCCTCCCGGGAGACCAATTGTTGCTTCACAGGGAAGCTTAACAGAACATATGTCTACATACATAGACTTTTTTCTCTCCCAACATGTGGTCGAAATTAAATCTTATATAAGAGACACTAAGGATTTCCTCGGATGCATCAAGGAAATACAGTGGGAGGAGGGATTCTCTATTGTAGTTTTGGACATCGCTGGCCTATATACCTGGCTTGAGAGCAGTACAGTTCTTTTTAGACAATCCCCCTCTCAAATTCACTGAACATAATGTTGATAACCTTCATCAATTTTTCCCTTAATAACATGTTTCTTTTTCAGAATCAGCTCTATAGATAGGTCTCAGGGACCTGCGATGGGCACCTGCTTCGCTCCCAGCTATGCAAATGTATTTGTGGGCTGGTGTGAGGAGCAGGTGGCCTGGGCCGCACCCAATAAAACATGGATGGACAGGATAATCTCTTGGCAAGGCTATATTGATGACCTGTTTATTGTCTTCAGAGGGTCACCAGAAACAGCTAGAATGTGCATAGAGGTATTGAATTCCAACGATAGTAATTTAAAATTCACTAGGGAAGTAAGCACACAGGCTGTCAACTATCTAGACCTGAATGTCTACGTAGCAGAAGGACAGTTGCATACCATGTTCCATGGAAAATTGACGGTAGGGAATTCCACCCTTCGTGCCACGAATAGCCACCCCAAAAAACAAATTAACATTATTCCCTATGGTGAACTGCTGAGACTGAAAAGGAACAACACTAGTGATTTTGAAATTAAAGTGGCAGCTGAAGCGAGTATGAAACGCTTTAGCCTGAGGGGGTACAGTTATGAGGTCCTCACTCAGGCTACGCAGAGAGTCAATACCAAGAGAATGAAAAGAGTTGATTTACTTACTGAAATCGATGGAATGAGAGTGAAGAAGGCCAGTGAGTCCCAGACTAACAATGGGAAGTTCATAAGAATACTACATATTATGACAGTGCGGGCCAATTAAAAAGGATTCTTTGAAAAAACTGGCACACCCTCCTTTGCGATCCCATAATAGGGGGCGAATTACCATCTAACCCTTTGGTCACCTTCAGAAAACTAGATCGTTACGGAAGGCCTTGGTTCATAGCTATCAGAATATAGAAACTACCAAGTCTATTCTAAGACCTCTAAACGGGTTTTACCCATGCGGGAAATGTAAGGCGTGTAAAAAAAAGCAAATAAGTCTTGACCTACAATGTCCCTGGAATGTCTATACCTATAAAAATCAAGACATTTCTGACATGTACTACTCCATACACAGTATATTGCCTCACGTGCCTGTGTGGGCTGTGTTACATTGGCAGCACCATTCACCCAACTAAAATCTGGGTATTAGAATATATGAGGGCTATAACTATTGGTGACAAGGCTTACCCAGTTGCAAGACATTTTAATAAGGAGCACAATCACAACAGGGATCTGTTAACATTCTACTGTATGGATCATGTACCGGTTAATTGCAGGGGAGGTGATAAAAGTTTAAGTTTGAGACGTTTCGAATCCCGCTACATTATAGATTTACAGAGTAAAAGTCTGCTAGGTCTGAACAGTAGCGATAAACTAGCAGTACATCTGGGAGAATGATTATGAAATTTTCATTGCATTTAAGGTCACAGCCGTTATTCATACGTGCAATTTGATTGGATATAATTGTATGGTATTTAATTTGATTTTGAGTTCCTCCTTCAAATTTATTGATTGTTATAAGTTGGCTTTGTTCCCAGGAAATTCACCGGCAGTAATGACATATTAGAGAAATTAACACGTTTTGCACTTCCCTACAGCCTACTGTTTTTAATCTAGGTAATGAAATGTATTGGTAGCATAAGAATTGTATCCGGGTAGTAATATAAGAACATGTATAATTGCCCTTCCAGGGCATGATTGAGCTGCAACAACCTCGTCATAGGCATTTGCTTGTAGAAGTGAATTTTGCCCATTCAGGGCATAATTCGATAGACTTGGTTGTGATGGGTGCGTCAGTTGGAATTTATAATGTCTGTAGGCAATGATATCATTGTTTAAAAGTATTATGCTGAGCACTGACAGGGTTCTTGTCTGTTTTTTACATATTACAAAATGGCAGAATCGTTGTGGTAACTATGCAGACATGCACGGACATTAAGTCCTTTCACTGTTTTTATGTACCCGGAAATGTGTAATTGTTAGAAATGGGGATCTCTGGTTGGCTAAGGCTTGCGCCAAAGCCAGGCAGAGACCACCACTCTAGTCAGGGAAAGGGGGTTACACGCCAAAGATAACTGTTGTGTAAATATCAACAAATTGAAGGTTGAAGAAACAAGTTTATTCATAGAAATGAAGCACTCCCTGCATGCAGCTCCGGTCACAGAGAAGATAGTCAGTAACTGACCATAATACAGTTAGGGCATGCAGTACAACATTAACCAACTGGAGATGGTCTCGAGTGATGCACAATTGAACAATAATATCACTCGAGACCAAACTGAATAAAAACAATAGCTCGAGTCGGCGCGAGTCCATGTGATGAGTATACGAGGGAAACCTCGCACCAACACGTACTCGCGCTGACTCGCGCACAACACAACACACCTTTCCCCCTTAAAGAGAGAAAAAAAAAAACACAGTAAATTACACTTTTCTGGTAATAAAGGCAACAAAATCAGACAACCACTTCGGTTTCTTTGTGACTCTTTTAGGTGAAGAAACCCCATACTGGACAGTAACATCTTGGTTGATGACACTGCTATCTGGACAAGGAGTTACAGTAGGAGCAGTATCTTGGTTGGTAAGACAACTATTTGAACAACAAGGTGAAACGTCTGCAGTACAAGAATCTTCATCCAAATAGGAAAAATCAGGATGTTCATGAGTAACTTCCTTACAGTAGACATCCTTGTCAGCCTTAAGGACAGCAATTCTATTCAAATTCCAAACTTTATTATTAGATAGTCTCACAGAGTTTTTTAAGACTTCTGATACTTCAAAAGGACCCATAAATGAACTTTCACCTTTCTTGACTTTCCATGGTTTCTTGACCTTTACCATCATGCCTACTTCTACTTTGGGATCTTTTTTTGAACCACATTTCTCATCAAAGTATTTTTTGTTTGAACAATGGGTGCAAATGAGGTTTTCCTTGATTATACTTAAATCCACTTTGGAAGGAGTGGACTTCACCAACCACGAGGGGTTCACCTTTGTCCTAGGAACTCTTCCTCTCATAATCTCAAAAGGAGAATACCCAGTCATTGAGTTTGTGGTAGTTCTGTACATCCACACCTTCTTAAAAATTTCTATCTCCCATGTTTTGTCATCATTACTAGTGATCTGTATGGCTCCTTTAAGAACCCTATTGAATCTCTCTATAACCCCATTCCCACTGGGATTATATAAAGAAGTGGTAGAGTGAACAATGCCAAGTCTTGAAAAATAGTCATTAGCTTTCTTGGAGATAAATTGTACACCATTGTCTGATATTATCTTTACTGGTAACCCTTCTTCAATAAAAACTTTATCTAAGAAACAAAGGACAGAATCCGTATCTATTTTCTGGACAATTTTGATAATAGGCCATTTAGAGAAAATGTCAATAGCTGATATAACATACTTGGATTCGTAGCCAATGGGACCCATAATGTCTATGGCAATGGTTTCCCAGGGATTATTAGGAATACTATGTGTACTCATATTGGGTTTCAAAGTAACTAAAGACTTATCAGAATTGGCACATGTCACACAATTTCTGACCAACCTTTCGATAAACATGTCCATCCCTGGCCACCAAAATAAATGTTTAACTTGTTGTTTGGTTCTAACCATGCCACTATGACCCTCATGACCCTGTAAAACTATCACTTTTCTTACGCCTACTGGTGGAACGATACGCTCACCTCTTTTAATGATGTCCCCACAACATGAAAGTTCTGACCTTACTTCCCAGAAGCTTCTCAACTCCGGGCTTAAACACTTCTTTTCAGGCCAAGTACTAATTATATATCTGGCAACACTTTTTAAAATATCATCACTCTCAAAATTTTCTTTCCACAAAGTCTGATCAATAGAAATGGGACCCTCATCATGTATCATGGCAATCTGAAAATTGTCCCATTCATTATGCAAATCCTCCTGAATAGGTAAAGGCATTCTAGACAGAAAATCCGCAGAGACATTCTCTCTTCCCGGTAAATATTGTATGTTATAAATAAAATCCTGCAAACGCATGGACATGCGTGCAATTCGTGCTGAAGCTCTTAACATACCTTCTGTAGTAAGTAGCCGTACTAACGGTTTATGATCACTCCTAAGAGTGCATTCCTTACCCCAGACAAACACTCTGAAATGTTCTAACGCCCAGATGCACGCTAAAGTTTCCCTTTCTATTGTGGAATACTTTTCCTCTGCAGGAGTAAGTGCCCTTGAAGCATGTGCAATGATAACCTCTTTTCCCTCCTTATTCTTTTGCGAAAACACAGCACCTAGGCCTTTTGCGCTAGCATCAGTAGTAATAATGTTTTCCAGAGAAGGATCAAAACAAGATAATGCACTTGCAGAGCAGATAGCATTCTTCACATCACTGAACTCTTTCTCACATTTACTAGTCCATTCGAATACAACCCTATTTTTAATTAACTGCCTGATATTATATGTTCTGCACGAGAAGTCAGGTACATACCTAGCGTAGAATTCAACTAACCCTAAAAAAGACCTTACGTCATACTTAGATAAAGGGTGAGGAGCTGATTTAATCGCTTCTAGAAGTGAAGGTTTTGGTTTGATACCCTCTGCACACAATTCATGGCCTAGGTAATTTACTGAATGAACACCAAACTTGCACTTCTCATGCTTAATGGTAAGGCCATGTACATTTAGTGCATTTAAGACTTCTTCTAAAGCCATAATATGTTTATCTTTATCATCATTGAACACCAAAATGTCGTCCTGAAAGCAGATGGCGTTTTTACAATCCTTCAAAATATCTTGCATGACTCTCTGGAAAATAGCTGCTGCGGACGCTAGTCCAAAAGGCATCCTATTGAATCTGAAACATCCAAATGGCGTAATAAATGCCGTCAAATCCTTACTCTTCTCACTTAACTCTATCTGGTGATACGCAGCAGATAGGTCGATAGTTGAAAAAATATTAGACCCCCCAACCACAGATAACATTTCAGAAATGCGAGGAAGGGGAAATTGATCTACAACAATATTATTGTTAAGATGGCGAAGGTCAATGCATAATCTCACTTTGCCATTGGCTCGTCTGGCAACCACTATGGGCGAAACCCACTCAGAGGACTCTATTCTCTCTATTATTCCTTCTTCCACTAAAGTATTTAATTCATTCCTAACCTCCTCTCTGACAGCAAAGGGAATATTACGAGCCTTATGTATTTTAGGACAAGCATTGTCTCTTAAACGGATTTCATGTTTAAAGCTGGTCAACTTTCCAATGTCTTTGGAAAAAACATTTGGAAATTTACTTAACATAAGAGAAGAAATACCATTTTGTTCATCAATCAACATCACTGGAGTAGGACTATTGGGATCCAATACAATGTCAAGTTTGCCAAAATCAAACCAGCTAAGGACTGAGGGACCTTTCTTTGAAACATATAATTTTGCAATGCATTTCCTGTTCTTAAATCTGAAAACTAAGGTTCTGAATCCTAAAATATCTATCATCCCACCAGAATATCCTTCAGGATTTATATCACTCTCTTCTAAATGACTGCCAAGTCGAGGTACAAATAATTTTTTCCAGACAGATTCACACACTATGGAATAGGGTGATCCAGAATCTGCATACATGTTAATCTTTACACCTCCAATTATCATGTCACATAATGGCTTTTTTTTGATGGAATGGTCATTTACATTTAAAACAGCAGTATCTTTTATGCTCAAAACAAATGAACAGTTGTTGGGGTCGTCTGTAAAATCATCTTCATCACTATTCTCATTCAACTCAATACACTTGACTTTTTGATTGACATTACCTTTTCTGCAAGCAGAAGTGAAATGTCCTTTTAACCCACATTTGGAACATTTTTGCTTCAAACCAGGGCAAGTTTTATCGTTGGCTAAATGTGATTTGCTGTTACATCTAAAACATTTCAAATTACTCCTTGAAACTTCAGAATTAGCTTTGGAAGAAAATATTTGCTTCTTTTTGAGAGCATCCCTATTATTACTGTCATACCTTTGATTAATTTTTGCAACAATATTTTTACTGACGGAAGTTTCCTTCCCTTTAACTTGTAGTGCACTTCTACAGGAAAGTTCGGCTTTTCTGACAATGGATAAAATAAAGTCTAAATTCTCATCACCATTAATCCAAAGTCTCTCCTGTATGGTTTCATTTTTAGAGTGCATGACTACCTGGTCCCTAATAAGATCTTCTTGTAGGTTTCCAAATTTACAATCTAACGCTAATGTTTTTAGGGATGAAACAAAATTATCCACAGTCTCCTCATTTAATTGTTTTCTTTGAAAAAACTTAAACCTAGAAATTCCTATGCACACTTTAGGAGAACAGTACTTATCAAAATCATATACTGCCTTATCAAATACATTCATGTCATCACTTGCTTGTGAGATAGGAAGTTGATTGAAGGCTTTTAGTCCTTCTGGTCCTAAACTGTGTAAGAAAATACCTTTTTTCTCTGGAGCTTTCATTTTGCCATTTGCATCTAAAGTCTCAATATAGTTTAAGAAGTAAGCTTTCCATTCAATCCAAGGCATACAAGGAGAACTACCAGCTGACCAATAGCTTTGTGGAGGTGAAAGTGTATATCCTTGAGCACACATTGTAATAGAAGTAAGTAAATAAACAGAATACTTTATACTGAATACTAATGGCAAATAGAATAATATCAAAAATTAGTCTTAGTAAAAATAAAGAAATGTTCGGGTGTTGCAGAAAAACAAAACAGTCACAAAGAATAATGAAAAAATAAAAGAATTTCCTGTGTCTATTTATTACCATACATCTGTTTCTCTGCTTTTTAAGATCTTAAATACCATCCATTCCTCTGTCTTCGAGATTTTTACTCCGTTATTTGAATAAATCTCTTCGTTTTTTAAGTAGGACGAGGAAAATGAAAGTCACCTTGTCAGTTTCACCCAAAATAGTAAACCAATGGAGAGCGGCGTCTTTAATTTCCACAGGAAATGCAGCAATTGGTTCCGTTTTATCCAATCAGCCACAGCGTAGAAAATGTAGCAGTTTTGCTTAATAGACAGCTAGTATTTCTGCTTAATCCTGTGCGATCAAAGAAAAGAAGACGCGCACCTCCACACGCGAGTGAAACAAAATCGGCTTTTCGGAAGAAAATTCAATTCCTCAAATCCCTCGATAAATCAGCTCTTCAGGAGACTGTGCGCCGCTTTCAATGTAAGTTGGAGCATAAGCGAACGCGTTTAAATGCTTTAATTTTCATGAAGCATCAGAAAAGAAAAAAAAACGTAAATAAGTATATATCCGGACAGGAAGTGCTTCCTTCAGGAACAGGTTCAGTGCTCCGTCCCTCGTCGCCAAGTTTGTTGTGTAAATATCAACAAATTGAAGGTTGAAGAAACAAGTTTATTCATAGAAATGAAGCACTCCCTGCATGCAGCTCCGGTCACAGAGAAGATAGTCAGTAACTGACCATAATACAGTTAGGGCATGCAGTACAACATTAACCAACTGGAGATGGTCTCGAGTGATGCACAATTGAACAATAATATCACTCGAGACCAAACTGAATAAAAACAATAGCTCGAGTCGGCGCGAGTCCATGTGATGAGTATACGAGGGAAACCTCGCACCAACACGTACTCGCGCTGACTCGCGCACAACACAACAATAACCCTGCTCACCCCCTTGGTAGCTTGGCACGAGCAGTTTGGCTTATCCCGGTAGCGATGTGTAAAGCATTTGCACAACACACACAGTAACAACATACTAGGCACACCACAAAAGGAACTCCACACAAGGTTATATATAAAAATAGCCTTTGTATTATCATAAAACACATTAGATGGTAATCACACAATATACACTGTGCCAACTGGCATGGGCAATATTTACAGGGGATTATTTGCACATGACAGGGCCACATGGGCCACTGTCAGAATTATCACTTGGTAAAGAATAGTAAAAGTAAGAATATATCAGGAACTTAGAACACAGCCAGTAATCACTGCGTCAACCTCATAAGCTAACATATGGTACACCATAATCTCCTAAACTTAACTTGCATTAGGAAATAAAACATAACCTGCAGTAGGGAATAAATTAAACCTAGACCACAGTAGAAAACATAAGACAGTAGGTAAAAACCTAATAAGCGTAAAAGCACATCTATAAGCATAGATCAAGGTGCATAAAACATACTACAAACATTACATTTCCTAGCACCTATAAAAAACACATTAGGGCATGGCGCCCTACAAATCTAACAGTCCCCAGGGCCAACTGTCCATCTCTAAGGGGCTCAAATGCCCTCTGTCCAAAGTCAGGGTGGCTGCCAATGCAGCAACAGTCAAGGGTGCGCCACTGCGCAATCCTAAACGTTGCAGCTGCCCACTACTTGCTGGGCAGCTGGGAGTCTTAAATGAAGGGCCTAAATGTAGCAGCTGGCACTAAGTGCTGCGCAGCTGTGCAAGCAGAGATGGGGCAAAGGAGTGTGTCTCGCTCCTAGATTAAAAAAAACATGTCCCCCTAAAATGAATGACCTAAACGGTGCAACTGCCCACTACTTGCTGGGCAGCTGTGAAAGTAAAAATGCGGTATAGGCTCTCACTGGCCCTCAGAACAAATGTGCAAAACATTGGAGCTCTCTAGGCTCTGAAAATAAACATAGGTCCCCTGGAGCACACTGGCTCCTGAAATGGTTATGCGCCAACTAGGGAAAGAACTGGCCCCCAAGCACTGTGGAGCGCGCTGGCGCTTTAAACAAATGTACCCATGGTGGAGCCATTTAGGCTCTAGGAATAATGAAGCCAAAATGTTGGAGCCACAGGGCTCTAGACATGATGGGGGCAAACGTGGGAAAGAACACAGGCCCCTCTGGCCCTTTTTACAGTCATGGCCCTTTAAAGTAAATATGCCCCATGCCCCTCACAGGGACTTTTAAACAAATAATGGCCAAAATCATGGAAGCCACACGGGGCTTTAAACAAAATATGCCCCCAGATCGGTGGAGCGATCCGCTGTGAGACGGGGCCGCTCAAGACTGGCCAATGTACTGTGCCTCAAGAAACAGGGAGCCCCCACTCACCGGTCTGGACGCCTCGCCGGGGATCGGTCTCCTCAGTCCACGCGGTGGGGGCAGGCACCGGCAATGTGCCTCGAGCTCCCTCCGCCTCCAAGCTGTACTCGGTGGCACCTGCAGGGCTCTCCCTCAATCATGGGAGCCTCGCGCAGACCGGCGCATCACCTGTTCCTCCGGGCGGCTTCTCTGGCGGCGTGCGCAGGACTTCCTTCACCAAACCAGAAGTCCCGCCTGCGGTCTGGCACATCGCTGCCTGGATTCCACCCTGTCCGCGAGACGGGCTGCCGCTGTGATCTTTCTGGGTGAAAAGCGAGGGGTAGGCTCCCTCAAGAGCAAAATAAATTTAGAAGTGGGGTGGGCACCTGTGCTAGACGCTAATAAGCGGGGTGGGCACGCGCAGTAATTATAAAATTAAAACAAAGACGCAGGGTGGGCACCTGTGCACTATTAAATAAAAGTCAAGCGGCCATAATGCAGGGTGGGCACCTTTTTAAGGAACTAAAAATAAGCAGGGAGGGCACCCGCTAATGCCATCATCACGGGGGAATCCCTATGCTGGGCATTCCCTCTTAAAGGGCCAACAAGAAGAACGAGCACAATGCTCACAAGGCACTAAAAGATGCAGCAAGGTCCTGTAGAGAGTAGATATAAGTCCCAGCAACAAAATTGTCCTTAAAGACGAAAAGTGGTCAGGCAGGGCCCAGGGACAAGAAGTCCTACAGGCATCCAGGGGCAGGGCAGAGCCCAGGGAGGCAAGCCTTCCCCAGACCCCTAGCAGCAGCATGCCCCTGGTAGATTCTAGTCGCATACAGGAACATTTTCATGGGGTCACAGCCCCTCCTTTTATACAGCTAAATCCTTTGTTCTCAAAGGTGCAGGCAAGGGGAGAACCAGATCCAACTAGTTCTGGAGCACTTTGTTTTGCTCAGCTCCTCTCTCTCTTTCACAAGACAGGCCAGAGACATCAGACTCACCACAGGAGGTGGAGCCAGCATTGTGGAGGGAAGGCACAGCCCTATTCAGGTCCCAGGTGCAACTCCTCCCTCCTATCTACATGCAGATCTCCCTATTCACCACCGGGCAGACTCACCCTGGCTCCTGGAGCCAAGCACACCAGCCAGCCCCTGTCACTCACAAGCCAGACAGGCAATTCACATATCACAGCACACAGAAATGCCAACTTATAAAAGTGGCACTTCTCCACTAGACACAATAAATCTGTGCACACCATTGTGCAGCATTTATTGTCACGAGTTCGCACATACGAAACTCGACCCTGCACTCCCCACATATCAGAAATTACCAGGGCCACACATATACCCTATGCATTCCTATGGGAGGGCAGGCCATCTCACCACATGCACTCAGAGTGCGCATGCACTTTACACTGGGCCACAGTACTAAAGTGCGCAGAGGCCTAAAATCACTACTACTTTGCCAGAGGCTAAAGGCAAAACGTTTATGGGTGAACTTTCCAAAAAGGCCTAAGTCCAACGGTAATGCTTTGAACACTGTATGCATATAAAAAAATGACTGCTCCGGCATTTCTGGTAAACATCAAAGAAGGCGTTTGCCGAAATGCGGCTGTGTGCCCAGAGTCTGTTTTTTCTGATTAAAATTACCGAACTTGCACCTGAGAGTGCTGTTGTCGATTACCCGGCGGAGTTGGTAGCAGTATATATATATATATATACATATATATATATATATATTACCTACTGGCGGTCGCCAGTAGGTAGTTATAGTTAAAACCTAGTTTCCATAGGAAATCCGGAACATTCTATTTGGAAAACTTTGGCGCCGGTAGACGAATCTTCGCTAACTTCTCCAAGAAAATGGCCTGCTCGGCTCCGCTCCTTCCCTGAAAGTTTGGGGGTGATCCGTGAAGCAGGGGCCGAAAAAAAAGGGGGTCCCAAAACGTGTTTTCCCCATGCAATTTTCCATAGGACCTTTAGGCAGGGCTCTAGCCCGAATGGCTGAACGGAATTACACTAAATTTGACAAAAAGGTAGAGTTTGGTTCGCAGATGACCCTTTTTGTTGAATGGTGTAAATCCGTGCAGTAGTTCCTGAGAAAATCATAAATATATCTAGAGGAGCTTACTGTAAGCTTACTGTAAGCTTACTGTACTCTGTACGTTCCCGAGCACGAGCTGAATGTTAATTGGCTGTCAACTGTCTGTCAACACTCCAAACCAGAAAGTGTTGGCAGCCATCTTGTGCCTCGGTAGACTGAGGCACAAGAAAGCAGAAAAACAAACGTGTAGAACGCAAAAAGGGGGCAGGGTAGAAACACCCTGACCCCCTAGGCCTCCTCATGGGGTCAGGGTGTTTCTACCCTGCCCCCTGAGGACCACCAAGACCCCCCAATTTGTTTTTTTTTCACAAAAATCGCTGGGTACGAGTACCGTACGCGTACCTTTCCGAGTACGAGCTGCATGCTCATTGGCTGTGAACACTCCAAACCAGGAAGTGTTAGCAGCCATCTTGTGCTCGTTAGACCGAGGCACAAGAAAGCACTAAAACAAACGTGTAGAACGCAAAAAGGGGGCAGGGTAGAAACACCCTGACCCCCTAGGACTGCTCCGGGGGTCCCACAAGGACCCCCAGGACCCCTCATTTCTTTTTAAAAACCCGGTCTGCTTTTTTTCAAATTACCCTTCCAGGGGGACCAAATCTCGGGAGAATAGTGAAAAATAAGTGTGGGATGGGTCCTAATCCCCCCCACACTGCCCCAGGAACCACCACCCCCCGGGGCAAAACAACGCAGCCCCCTGGCGCATACTGTAGGTTCCAGGTGGGCTAGTTGGCCCCCATGGACCCACAGTATGCAAGGGGAATTGGTTCTCCCTCTGTAAACGCACCAGGGGGCTGCGTTTCTGAGAGGTGTAAAAAGGAGGGTGGCCTCATTACACCTCTCTGCAATGCAGCCCCCTGGCGCATACTGGAGGTTCCTGGTGGTCTAGTTGGCCCCCATGGACCCCCAGTATGCAAGGAGAATTAGTTCCCCCCTCTGCAAACGCGCCCGGGGGCTGCATTGCAGTGAGGTGTAAAAAGGGGCGTAGCCTCATTACCCCTCTCTGCAATGCAGCCCCCTGGCGCATACTCGAGATTCCTGGTGGGCTAATCCCCCAACTTAGAACACTCTATAGGGCGCGTTAGCACAGTGGTGAAGGTAGGGGGCGGGCCTTGAGGTGATGTGAGTGCAAACATGCCCTGAGGCGCGTTTTAAGTTGGGGAATTAATTTCTGTTCAATCCTGAGGTCCCCTAGGGGGCAACTAGTCCAACAGGTATCTCCAGTAAGCGCCATGGAGCTGTGTTGCAGAGTGTTATAAAAAGGGGGCGTGCCCTTTGAACGACTCTCTGCAACACAGATGCCTGGCGCATACTGGAGGTACCTGGTGGGCTAGTTGGCTCACAGGGGACCGCAGGATTGAAGAGGAATTAATTCCCCAATCTAGCTCACTACTATTCTTGAAAAGTAAATTTAACTGTACTTACCAGTAACTTGAATTTCCTTCCATAGGATATCATTGCCTGCAATGTAAAATATATATAAATTTTAAAAATATTAAAAAATAAATAAATATTACAATTTCAATATTTAAAAAAAAATTTTTTCAATGTATATTAAAAATGTGTAATGTAATTTAAAAAATAAAATATCTAAAAATAAATAGTTTAAAATAATGTAGTAAATCAGTATAAAAAAATATAACAATTAATACATTTAAAAATTCTCATTTACAAAACCTTTGAAATTCACTGAAAAAACCATAGGTTTCAGCCACGTTATTGTTAAGATTTAGCATTTGAAAAACCTTAGAAATTCACTGAAAAAACCATAGGTTTCAGCCATGTTATAGTTAAAAATTAGCTTTTAAAAAACCTTAGAAATTCACTGAAAAGCCATAGGTTTCACACACATTATAGTTAGGAATTAGCATTTAAAAAACCTTTGAAATTCACTGAAAAAAACATAGGTTTCACACATGTTATAGTTAGCTGGACATTTCACTCATACAAAATCATTGAAATTCCCCCGTTATAGTTAGTTCAGCTAACTATAACTCGTGCGCCCGCAATGCACTGCTGATGACGTCACATATTACATCCCTCATGACATGGTCAGTGACATCACTCATGACATCACTGATGACATCTCAAATTAATACCAGTTTTAATACTTTACCAAGCTGTGTGATCCTAGACAATTGTTTAATTTCACTTTCCTTCCTTTTTCAACATTATCATCTACAAAATAACATGACTTCTGGATGTGCATTGTACAAAACCTTCTCCTGTGTTTAATTTAATAAACGATATATGTATAATAGGAACCCAGCCCAAACAGTGAACTTTACAACTGACTTGCATCTTAGGGGGATATTCTCAAGAACTTGTGATAACCATCAAAAAATTTGCTTACCCCAACTTTCAACATCGCAGTCTACCACAGGAGAAAATTATGCTGTGTTAACTAAGTATTCACAATATGGCAGTATCATGCAATAGTTTCACAATAATGCGTCAAATAACCACGTTAAAACCAACACGACGCTGCAAAATTGCAAAACACGAACGCAAAAAAGCTGCGATGAGGCCAATCGCGATACAAAAATCCAGCCACAGGCCTGCAATTCACACGCATCAGGCGGGAAAAATCACCATAAAAGTAGAAAAAAACAGACAAACAAATGCCAAACAACAATGAAGCACAATGGATGTTGTGGTAGCAAGTACGGAGGAGAACCAGAACCCCACAAGCCCCCTGGAGCCTCCTGGGACCTCGGGGTCAGGAAAAGCCAATGAGAAGAAGAGTAGGAAGAAGCGGTTCAGTCCGCAGGAAAACAGGATCCTGATAATGCAGGTGGTAGAACACCATCAACAACAGTTCATCACCTCCACTTTGTCATTGGCAAACAAAAATGGACTATGGCAGTACATCGTGGACAAGGTGAATGCAGTGGGAGTGCTGAAGAGGACAATGGAAAAGGTCAAGAGGCGCTGGAATGATGTCAAGTGCAAAACCAAGCTGAAACTCACCAACAACCGGAAGGCAGCAATGCAGAGTAGAGGTTGGAGTCCAGCGCCACAGGAGGAGCTGGACGATATGGAGGAAATGGCTTCCACAGTCATCAGTGGGGAGACGGTGGCAGGAGTTGGAAGACCGGGCACTGCTCAACATGACCAGACACAACAGCACCAGGGTGAGTACCGACCAGGGACTGGGGGGACAGGGAGAGATGGGCACAATGGCACACATGTACAATTGAACTGAGCACATCTGCGGACAAACCATGCATCAGCCCCCATCTCCCACCAAGAGACCAATGTACCCAAGTATGCAACATCTCAGCACTGCATAGGCACAGAAGTCAAAGGCACATTGCCTGAAATAGAGAAGGGGCAGAAAATCAGAGCAGAAGGGGTGACTCCCCTGAAATGCAGCACACACACAAAACATGCAGAGCACATCAACACTGACAACAATGTGGTACAAACCGCAACACGTCCACAACAGAACTCAGGGCACAACTGGTGCCAACTGGGTGTAGACACTGGCCAATCACATTTGGCATTGCAGGGAAATATGAGTTGATAATGTACAAGTACAACACACACACGTCATGTTGTCGAAATGTCCACTGTCCCCCATCAAATAGGCAGCACCTCCCAAACAGTCCCAATGTACACAGTCATGCAGTCTGAATGAAAACATTTACAATGCGACAACATACATGTGGACACATTGTTAATCTGCATCTCCCCTTCTCATTGCAGAGGGAAAATCAAAACTTCCTGCAGAGCAGCCTGAACCTCTCTTCTGTGATGACGAAGAGGACCACCACAGCTTCGACTCCGACGCCCTCCAACAGCTCATGGACAGCCTCCACAGCCCACCTCCAGGAGCAGGGCAGCCCAGCTGCTATGAGGAGCCCCACCCCCCTGCACAGACCACACAGCAGGCAGCACCCACCACCACGGTTGCCTCCCAGGACTCCCACGAAGAACACATGGCCTTCCAATGCTCTGTGTTGGGGTGCCAGGAGAATCTGGCTGAACAGGTGTGGGTGGGCTTTGACCACATGGCAGACAAATTAGATGCCATACATGGGTGTCTAAGTTCCATCAGGGACCACTCACAGTCCCTAACAGACACCCACAGTCAGTTCCATGCCCTCCAATGGACCATGGCTGACATTGCCAGAGCCCTGACTCAGAGAATAGAACAACTGTCCAGTCAGAGTGGCTCTAGCAATGTCACACAGGATTTGGGAAACATGCAGAGGTTAATGGAGACCATGGATTGGCCGAATGTGGAAAGAGCGGCTGCCACGGCTGCACACCAGTGAGTGGTAGATGGGTTCCTCAACGACCTCAAGACCTTCCTCATGGCATTGCTCCCACCAGGTCTGGCGCTGATCCATGCTGCTGCTAAAACTACGTCCACATCTCCGCACCCTGAAGTGTCAGTGCCACACAGTGCGGCAGATATTCCACCTCCAGCCCCTCAGGTGTCACTGCCACACAGTGCAGGTGAGAGAACCCCACCACCCACACATGAGGCACATGCCACAGCAGTGGATAAAGATGCGGATGAAACTGCCTGTGTGGTACGAAGGACGCAGTAGCATTCTTCTCCGCCATATGTCCAGTTTCTGCTTGGTCCTGCCCTCTGCAACATCACCTTCCACTGTACCCCGATGCACTCTGCAACACTCAGCTTGGACCTCGACATGGACTGCCATGTTGATCGCCAATGCCAATCAGACTGCGGACTGAACTCTTCCTTTTCCTTTGGACTTGTCATTCCCTGAAGGATTCTGGCTGGCCCTCCATGGGCCAACATCATCATGTGGGGTTTGCATGGCCCTGTACTGCTCCAGATGCAACACTCCACTGAATGTGCATTAAACATTCATAATCACACAGATGTATCATGTCTATGGTCTTTCAAGTGTGGAAGTATGGATGAATGTAGGCTCAGTGAATTCCAATTACGTCCATGTGGCTCATGTCGTAGAACTTGGGTCACAGGGTGAAACATTGCCGAATATGGTCCGGGTGGTGCCGACACAACAACAAGGACACATGCATTAGGTACTTCCTTGTCCAGCCCACTAAAGATCCACACCCAGAGCCCCGGGGTCATTGTTCACACCCTTACGCCAGGACAGCCCACTCCACTTTTTACACCACTCTGCAAACGGGCCTCTCGCTGGGTCAGACCCCCAATCCATAGGCACGCTATAAAAGCATTAAAAAAAACAAATTGCTGTGAAATTTCGACAAAAAAAAAGCAGGTGCTCCTGTGCTTGCTTTAATTAACCCCCTGGGCGGGCCAGGTACCAGGGGAATATAATAAATATAGGAGGGGCACACAGAGCCCCCCTAATAGGTCTTATCAAAGCCCCAGGGACTGCCACCTCCCTGGAGTTCATTTCAATAATATAGGGGGACCTCATTGACGCCCCTCCCACTGGACCCCCACCTCAGCAGTGCTAAAATAAATACCAAAGCGTGAGGAGCTCTGGTCCTTACACGCAGCCCGGGGGACCACCTCCTCCTCGGGACAAATTTCAATAAAGGTGGCCATCCCCCAGGGCCCGCTCCACCAATGTCCGGGGTGCCATCCCGGGACATCACAGTTTGCGATGGCATGCCATAGCAAACAGGGTTGTCCTCTTTGAGCAAGAAAGAGAATTTTGCTCTTGCTTGCTCAAAGCAGAGCACACTTTGCTTTTTACACCTAGGGAGCTGCTTGTCAGCAGTTCCATAGGTTTGAAAATCAATGCTGGCTCTCGCAGGAGGCGTTAGCCGGCAGGGACCATGGAGGCCTTGAGGCTCCCCCACGGTCCCCAAGAAGTGCCCATGACCTGGAAGATGGGGTTCCCAGGGCCAAAAATGGGCTGGGAGAGGGGCTGCTCAGCCCCCTCCCTTTTTATAAAAAATATAAAGAAAAAAAGGCCATGCCCTGAGGGTTGGGTGCCCGGGGCCAAAATCGGCACGGGAGGGAGGCCGCATACCCCCCTCCCATTTTTTATGAAAAAAGCATCAGGCCCTGGGGGATGGGGGCCCTATGACACAAAATATTCCAGGCAAGGGGGCCACACAGCTCCCCCTTCCTAAAAAGCAAAAAAAAGGCAAAACCCAGGAACTCGCCAGTGGTCCCACCCCCTTACTCCACTAGACTGGAAACTCACCTCCTGGCACGCGCCTGGTTGGGAGATGAAGTCCCCTTGGCTGCTGAGGGTCCTTAGGGGCAAGAAGACCTCCTGTTACCTCCAGTAAGCCCCCTTTCTCCACCACCCTGCAAACACATCTCTCTGCGCACTGCTGGTGGGGGGATGAGGTCCCCTTGCCTGCTGAGGGCCTCAAGACTAAAGTGGACCTCCTCCCTGTAGCATTAGTGTGCCAGGAGCTGCATTTGCAGAGTGGTGGAGAAAGGGTGGAGAAAGGAGGCAAACTACCTTGATTTTTAAAGACATCTTGCAGCAAAAGTGTATTAATATGATAATTTCTCTTCAAAATTCGAAAAGTGTATTATATTAACATGCAGAACAGTTTTACCCCAGTACATCACATTATAAAATATCAGTGGATTGAGAAGGATTTGTTTTTGAAAGCAATAGTTTTCAAACATGAATTTACAAACATTCATTCTTTCTACCACCCTGACAATAATGTCACTAATGAACGAAGGGGCATATTCTCAAGGAGTTATTGCTGAGTTAACTGCACTTTATTGCAGCCAAAGTGGCGATAAATATATCGCCCTATTAACAGGCTGGTGCAAACAACCCATATCACCCGTTAACCAGTGATAGCAGCCTCAAAAAACATCGCCACGGATGACCATCGCTAATGAGATTCAGAGTAGGTGTTCCCGTGTCAAAAGCCGCGACAGCACCACTCCGCAACATTCTCAATGATCAGCCAGATCGGAGATGAGAACCCAAAATAGGTGATAAGGCGCGTTATCAGCAGGTAACTATCACCTGCTCTGACCTGGTGTAAAGTCGGACGACAGCCTGCACCAGAAAAGGAGCCCAGCCCAGAGCCAAACCTGAAGGGCAACAGATGCCATGGAGCCAACGATCATGTAGCTGGGAGCCCCAACAGGGCCACAACACCCACCGCCACCACCCCCAGACCCCCCCCTCTTAGCACACCCCCAGTAAAGACATGCCACATCAATTACATGAAACATGTACCAAATAATCTGCCTGATGACATGCATGTGTTTTTACAAAAATGAGCATCACACATTCATCTTCGAATTGACAAATAAAAATGTATTCAAACAAACACAGAACAGAAATGAAGACACATAGCGGCTCTCTCCGGGACAATCTGTAGGTCACAGCCTGCAAGACAAAATTCCAGATAAGTAGGTGTGACATGCGCACATCAAAGGACAGAGAGCGAGAGAGAAAGAGAGGGAGAGAGAAAGACAGAAAGAGAGGGAGAGAGAGAAAGACAGAAAGGGAGGGAGAGAGGGAAAGATAGAAAAAGAGGGAGAGAGAGAGGGAGAAAGACAGTCAGAGAGGGAGAGAGAGAGAGAAAGACAGACAGAGAGTGTGAAAGATAGAAAGAGGGACAGAGAGGGGCAGAGAGAGAAAGACGGAAAGAGAGGGGGCGAGAAACACAAATAACAGAAGAGATGGACAGGGAGAGAGAGTGCCGACACTGCGCACCCTGGCCTCACTGCTCACCTGCTGACACCGGTGTGTCTCCTACCACGTGCTGGTATGTAGTGCAGTTCACCAGGTCCCACATCTGAAACAGATCCGTCATCTGAAACAGAGTCCATGTACATGAATGCCAAAGTACATACAATTGCACACAACATCATTGCCTGTCTGCCCCTGTACACCCAAACAGCTGCATCCCAGCCCCTCCTGCCACCCAGTGGTGCATGTCCGCCCTGCAAACCCAAGCCTCACTGCTCACCTACTGCCACCGGCGTGTCGCAATGAGGGCCCACCACATGCCGGTGCAAGTCCCAAGCCTGTGGCCTGAGTACATGGCACCCTCCACATCATGCAGCCCTGATTTAGCGATGGCAGAGGACATACCAGTGCACCCGACATCATCGCAGGCTGCACACCCACTCAGCCCTTGAGGTGCCACTAACTCTGTGATCCGGGAGGCGACGCCACGTGGCAGTAGGCCCACACTGCCCGCTGGCTCTGGCCTACACTGCAGTCCAGCAGGGCACACAAATGCTGAGCAGTCCAGACCGACGGGATGGGGCATCATCGCAGGCTGCACACCAGCTCAGCACTTAAGGTGCCCCTACCGCAGTGCACTGAAAGTCACCATCCCGTGGCGGTGTGCCTGTGCCAGCCGCAGCACATCTGGTGCCACTAAGTCTGTGCCCTGCAAGTCTTGGACCCTGTATGATTGGGTATTATGGTGCGGATGCCATCATGTCACCTCCGAGCCAGGGGAATGTGATGTTACAGGGCCCTAGGCCCTCATGCCTTCATGATCACCACACAGATACACCCAGGGAAAGGGCGTTGCGCACATGCGCACACCCCTTTTTATTGGCAGGGTCACATGTCCTGTGATGCGTGTGCTGGATGGGTGTGGTGTGGGTGTACATCAGCCATGAGGGAGTGGCTGTAGCATGCTGACAACTAGACCAGTGACCAGCAGATCACTATAGGGAAGATCTGGGACATGTAGAGTTGCCACCCCCCCCCTGTGAGCGTAAGTGGAGTGGGCTGCCCTGGCCAGGGTGGCGGTCACATCCTCTATTTTTAACATTGCGGCGGGTGCAGCTTCAAGCTGCACCTGCCGCAATGTTAAAAATGCATGCACGGCATTTGCGTGCACAAAGCGGCAGGCACCGCGCGGTGCCTGCCGCTTTGTTCACGCAAATGCAGGGGGGTACCATAGGTACCCCCCATGTGCACCCCCCACCCACCCTTCACCCAGGGGGCCCACAACGGGCCCCCGAAGTGAAGGTCCGTATGCTTTTCCACGGCGGAAAAGCCACCGTGGAAAAGCATACTTTTTACTCCATCATAATATGGCTGGCGGTGTCTGATAGACACCGCCAGCCATGTTAATGCTTTTCTGCCGCGGTCGGAATGCGGCGGAAAAGCGGAGGACAGATTCTAAGACCCACCAGCCATCCTAATTTGGCGGTGGGTCTTTAAAGCATCCGCGGCGGTTTTCCCGCATCCCCCGGGCCGGCGGTGGCTTCCGCCGGCTTGGAGGATGCGGGAAATCCGCGATCCTAATGAGCCCCCTAGTGTGCTTTGTGGAGAGACAGAGGATGAAGGTGTCTAATAGTGATTGCAGAGGATAGTAGTCTCAAGGGGAGAAAATAACTGATTGAGATAATCTGATGACCACTACCTATTTCTGCCTCTACCACTGTTTGAGTCTCATAATTTCAGAATTGATGCATTTGCAATTCTTATTGCTAACTAACTTGAGTAGAAATTACACAAACTACTAATATAATGATTGTATCTAATTAATCTGATAATACTAAAAGCATCTGCAAAACCAACAGGTCTGGGTTGTTTTAGGTGTATATATTCATTTTTAAGTGCTATTTCTAGATACAATAACACAAAACAAGAAGGCATCTAATGCTGGCCTCATTACATGTTGCGTGAAGCACATAAAAATGTAGAAATACAATTTTGCATTGACCGAGGGGCACTGAATGATGTACTCAACAGTGCTCAACAACATGTGGGGCCTCCTGTCATAGAATTTAAACCCACAGTTTTTGTTCAGAAATAATTAGGAAAAGGGAGAAGTACTGATGAAAGAACCCGCATGGCTCGGAGACAAATGGCACCTGGTTCCTCTTATAAGTGTATTTGGAACATTCTGTGATTGAAAACGTTTCCCACTTTGTAAATGTATTTTTATGGCATTGACTAATATATTAAACCTCAAATAAACGTGTATCCATTGGTTGTAGATGCCAAACATACTAAACATTGGTATGTTTTGCTCTTTTTAGCCTCACTTCTGACTCTGCCCACTGACCCAATACTCTGGTTATTCCCGCCTCCTGATGCTCCACCCACAGTTACCCTACTTTTTTCCCCCCACTTCGACCACTGGCTTGGATACAGGGGTGTGTTATTTTGTCATGTCTTGTGCCGCGCTCCAGTGCCACCTTTCTTGGACCGTGGATGGCGGGGTTCGAACCCTGACCGGTAATATGAGTAAAATGCAATACAACATTTGATTGTTAATTCATCTGAACTCATGGGCACCTGTCAGTCCATAAAGTTAGCCTGCCTCAAGGAATTTCCAGTTAGCAAGTTGTCACTGGAAGCTGGTGGTGGCTTTTGGACACAATGACCTGCTTTGAAAAAGATGTTAAGAGCTGAATTACATAAATTGTGTCAAACGGTGTTAAATGTTCATTGTACTTAACATGGTGCTACGGTTGTGCTTGGACCTCTTCTCAAGTGGTGAGGAGGCGAGAGCTTCTCCTTCCCGATTCTCGGATGCCACTCCCATCCAGTGGTGCCAGAAGATTGACAGTGGGTCCGTCTCTATCACTGCTTCACCCAGTACACCTGGCAGCATTAACTGCACGTCATCTCCTACGAAATCAGAGTTCATGCAGTTTTATACACACCTGGTATGCAGTCACATGGTCTAAAACAGTCTCAGTTGTGTCAGTTATGGTTATAGAAAAATCATTGATAAATTACATGCCGGATGATGTACAATGTGTGCAGCAAATTAGTGCAGCGTCAATAATACCATTTAAAAATGTTATTTTTTGGCCATTTCGACTCATTAGAGTGCAATGTGTTTCAAGACTCACAATTCAACTAATTTGTGGAGGCCGGGACTGCGGGTACCAGAGTCTGCGCAGAAGTGCTCCCGACCTGAAACAAGTACTGGCGTCAAGACCCAGGAGCAGCAGCGGTGGAGCTAATCTGTGGGTTGATCTGTGGGGGTGCCGCCCCTTCAAGGGAGACGCTGACCAGGTGTCAGCAGCCCCGAGCGGGTGGCAGCGTCTGCCTGGGGCCTGGAGGCTCTCTGTAGCGGTTCGGCGGACTTGGCGGAGCGGCTCGTAGCTGTGGCGGGGTGCGTGGGGGGCAGCAGTAAAGCTCACCACGCCCGCCTGCCTGAGCCAGTGCTAGACGCGCCTCCTTTACCCTTTACCCTTTTCCTCAATTCCAACAGCGTCTGTCTTGTTGTTTGGACTCACTAATGCAGGAAAAGAATACGTTTTGCCTTTATAAGCTTTATAAGTTGATGTTTATTTTTATCTGAAGTCGTTTTTCAGTCAAAATATATATATATATATATATATATATATATAATCTGCGAGATCGGCTGATCCACGTGAGCCACGAACGCCGAGTCCGGTAAGGCACCCAGTGCGTACCGACTGCATATTTTGGATATTCTAAGCGGGCTTTGGGATAATTTTTCCCCGGGATTACTGACAAAACTCTGTAGCCATCAAGCAGTGAAGCGGCATAATTTCTGTAAAAGCCGTACAATTTAAATCTTTGCAATATGATATCCAGCGACGCGCTCAGAAGTTGGTAGACGGCGGCTGAGGCTCTCTATGAAAACCTACCGGTGGTGAATGATGCACCACTCACTGCTAATCGTGCAATACCTGCCAATAGCAATGTTAAGGACCTACTAAAGAACTTGGAGAAATTACTCCGTAATGAGTTGTCTAAATGGTGGGAGAAAAAGTCGCTTGAGAAGTACCTTGACGCAAACCGGGTACCAAGGGGTCTTCGGGTACTGATTGTTCCGACCTATGAGAACCCCGACCCCAAAATGTTGCAGGAGTGGGCCGATAATAATCTTCAGGCCTCAAAAAATATGCTGCACATTCTAATCAAGTATGCCCAAACTGATAGAGATGCTCTGCTTTTAGAAATAGATCGTATCAATGGATTGCTAGAGGCTGCCAGTGAGACTGACCTCATCAATAAAATTAGAAAAGAAATTGATGCCCGTTTAAGCAAATATGAAGAATCAATTAAGGAACGCAAAATTCACAAATTTGCAAGAGATCAACGCGACTATGCAACCGGTCGCATCTTCCCTTTTGCAAGGAAGTATGACTCCCTATAAACGCAAGGCCATGTCTGGGCAACAAAAATCAGGGCCGGTGGCAGGGCAATCAACAAATACAAATGTGGATCCAACAGACTCTGACACTGTGTCCTTGCTATCTTACAGCGGGTCAGAGGACAGTCGAACAGTCACTTCTCTGGAGCCAAATGAGCAGACAAACTTCTCGGTTATAGATGAGCTTAATTTTGTCAGCGAGGACCGGAGGTACCTTCTGCGCCCCCGCAATCCTCATCAAGCACAAGGCAGAGCAGCAGCCCAAAACGCCGCATCAGGAGGCGCAATACCAAAACGAGGTACATCAAGGGGCAACACGCCCAAAAACTGGAACAATTGAGCATGGGGCAACAAAACACTGTGATTAATTTTACTGACGTTGTTCTTTCTAAAGCTGAGGAACAGCTACTGTCCTTGGGCCTGTCATACTGGCCACCAAATGACTTCTCTTACACTCAGGCACGCATAGACGTTTTTAAGTTTATTCGGAAGATCAAGCTTATAAAATATTTTCAACTTCACCCTATGCAAAAAAAACAAAGAGCCCGCGGACATTGATATTGCTCCTGTCTCTCTACAGGTTAAGAACCTTGAGGGTCTTCAAACCTTGTTAACCTTAGCTCATGAAGAGAGCTCACAGGAAGCCGCATCGGTCAGTCAAGTAGTTGCAGTCAACAAGCCAGTATCCAGGCCTTTTCGTGGCAAATCTACTTTTCTGCCCCTAATGCCAAAAGACGCTGTTGATGTCTTCAGTAATAGAGTCATCCCTGAATTGAAAAATCTGAACAGGGTAACTTTGGGAAGAAAAAAGCAACAAGACTACAATAATGAACAATATCATTTGTTAATAAAGAAAATACAGGGTAATTCATCGGTGATTGTGAAGAATGCGGACAAAGGTGGTAACACGGTGTTGTGGGCAAAAACTGATTATTTGAAGGAGGCTACGAGACAATTGGGTGACCCCACGTGTTATACTAAAACCACCAAATTTGCCATGATGAAAAGCAATGAATGCACTCGCAAATCCATCTACCAATGGCAAAGACAAGGCCTCCTTACTAAAGACGAGGCCAAATTTCTAAATGTCACATATCCAATCACTCCAGCCCCTTATCTTCTTCCCAAAATTCACAAACTTGTTACCCCTGTCCCTGGACGTCCTATTATTTCGGCACGTGGGAGCATGAACGAAAATTTGTCCAAATATGTTGATTTTTTCCTCCAACCCCACATGACCTCACTTCCTTCTTATCTTAAGGACACTACAGACTTTTTAGTTAAAATCAAAGATGTCAATTGGTGTTCTGATTTTAGTTTTTTGGTGATGGACATTGAATCTTTATACACAAGTATTCATCACTGCCAGGGCCTAGAGGCCACCAAACACTTCTTAGACACCCGTGATGCAGTCCTGCGAAACCACAATACCATGCTGCTAGAAATGATAACAATTTGTTTAACTAACAATCACTTCCAGTTTCAAAATGACATTTATAATCAACAACGAGGTGTCGCTATGGGGTCGTGCTTCTCCCCCCAGTTATTCATATCTTCATGTTGGCTGGTGGGAGGAGCACGTGCTGCACAAAGTCCATCGCCATTGGTTACCACACTTAGCTTACTACTGGCGCTTCATAGACGACATTTTTGTCATTTGGAAAGGTTCACAGGAACAGGCAAAGGCATTTGTGGATGAAATTAATATCAACAACCGTAATCTAAGATTCACTGCTTCAATCACATCTAGCCCGGCTTTATTCTATATTTTTCATGTGTACTGCTATCAGTCATTCATCTGTGATTATGCTGCTAAATTAGATAAATTTGTTGAGGCACTTGCCATCATTTGTCAAAATACTTTTTGGCCACTCTATCATTTGAGGATAGGAGCACTATGCTCTCATTGCTATAAATACACCTTTATAGTTTGTATTTTGTATATCCTCTTGTCATCGTTGTATTCTATACTACAATGCCTTTCGTATACTCTTAGCCTTTCATCCCTTTATCTTTGGGTGATAGGTCTTTTAAAACACTTTAAATTGGTTCAACTGCTTCTGGCGCGCCATGTGACCAAGCTCCGTCCGCGGAGCGAAACCCGTCGAGGAGAGCACTTGCTCCATGATTGCAAAATAAATTCTTTCCACTGCTGACACGACTTTGGTGTGATGGCGTCTTACTGAGACTTTGAATTGTTGTGGGGAAAAGAGGTCTGCGCCTGCTGAAGTCCGCGTTGATAGCGGACAGGACTGTCTTCGATATACACATATATATATATATATAATCAGTACCTTCAGGTTTCGGTAACAACACTGACGAAGGCTATCGCCGAAACGTTTGTTTGCTAAAATAATAAAAAGCACTGTGAATCTGCACTTGCTGGAGTGCTGTTTTCTTCCTCCCGTATCAGTGAGGACTTTGAGCGCCAGATATCGCTGGGGTCACGACCCGCTATCAGCACCCGCTCCAGAGTGCTCGAGGCATTCTTCGTGGAAAACTGAGCGTTTTTTGGAAACATTACGTCTCTCGAGCACCGCCGCAGCTATATGAATGGACATGGGAGCACCGAACGGAGCAACGCGGTGAAAATCTCCCTGGATGCCTGCTGAGACCAGCGCTGCGAGTCTCGCCGGTGAGTCCTCCCTCCTTAACGTATATGTAAGAGGATTATAGCGGATAAGCGGCAGAGCGCCTTGGCAATAGACAGACACACACAGTGAAGCTCAACCTGGTGGGGTTACGAGCATAGCAATAGGTGAGAAAAAGTTACCAATACCTAGGTCAAGTATGGACTTGTTCGGTGAAGAGGAGCGCCGTGCTTTGGCGCAGGATATGTTTAAAAGGCGGGATAAGCCACCGGCGGCGACAGCCTCGTCTTCTGCCATGGGAGCAGTGAGCAATAAATTAAATGAAGTAATGTTCAAACTTGAGAGGCTGCACGAACGTGAGATCCGGAAGTGGTGGGAGGCCACTAGTCTGAGCAGCTATATTGATGTAAAAAGGGTACCAAGGGGACTGAGGGTGTATACTGTACCCTCATATGAGCACCCGGACCCTCAACTACTAACAGACTGGCACGAACAGACCGAGGCATATTGTGAGGGGATCCTCAAGCTATTGGTCAAATATGCATGGAGTGACCGTGATAAGGCATTGGCTGAAATCAAGATCCTGGAAGAGGATGTGGATAAAGAGGAAGACATCGCCAAAGTACAAGAATTAAAAGAGGCTATGAAAAAACGTTTAATTAGGTACCAACAAAAAAGAATGTCGCGCAAACAAGAAAAATCTGAACGCGACGAAAACGACTATAGCCAGGGGCGTGTCTTAACATTCCCCAAAAAATATGATGCCCCGAGAAAAGCTATGAGCCAGGGCACCTTGGTCACTCCGAGCTCCAGTATAGCAACCTCTGAATCTGAAGTAACAGCAGACGTATCAGGAGAGGAACAGCGAGACCGTGCCACGTAACGCAGAAGGGTGGCTGTCCCTTTTCACACCGAGTTCCAATTAATTCGACAGAACTGGTTGAGAGGGGGGAAGAACAAGCCCCCAGAACAAGAAGAAGAAGAACCAGGAGATCGGGAGGCGGCGGCAAAAGGAAGAGGAAGGGGCAGAGTCAAGACCCAGAATCGATCCTACCGCAACAAAAAGAAGTAAGGGGCATAACGCAGACTACGGCGACCAACCTGACTGTAGTGAACCTTACCAATCGACCCCTTACCAATGAACAACACGAACTCCTGGCATTAGGACTCACCTTCTGCCCAACCACCAGTCTGGAATTCACGCAGACCAAGATCGATCTTTTTCGGTTCACCAGAAATTTAAAACTGCATAAACACTTCAAGCTAAGACTACACATCAAGGGACCTACGAAACACGGGACAAGACTGACAGCTACCGATGCCTTGGTAGGCAATGATATGTCTTGCATTGAAGCCTTGTATGTCCTTAGAGGCGACTTGGAACCTGAGGACATCACAGGAAGAGATATGGTGCAGCGGGCCGCATTACAGGGGATTGAACAAGAGAGGGATGAAAGCCATTTTAAACCCCTGTCTACTTTCATCCCCCAGTCACCTTGGGATGCCATTGACGCCTTTTCAGAGGCTATAATTATGGAACTTGTGAAACAGAGAAAAAATACCAACATTGAACATAGTAACATCACAGAACCCCAGAAAAAAGCCTTACAGGAGCTCACCAGCGACAAGAAAATCATCATCAAACCCTCGGATAAGGGGGGGAATGTCGTTCTAATGACTAGAGATTACTACCATGGTGAAGCTATGAGGCAACTCTCTGATGCAAAGTATTATATGATTACCACCAGGAATGCTTATGACTCCAGCGTCAGAGAGTATGATGACCTGGTTCTGAAATAGTATAATTGCTCTATGCTGGGAAAAGATGAACACATCTTTCTGCGGAGCAACAACCCTATAATACCGACTTTCTACCATTTACCCAAGTTGCATAAAAACAATGTCACTCCACCAGGCCGTCCCATTGTGGCTTCTATTGATGCGCTGACAGAAAATATGTCCAAATTTGTGGATAATTATATCTTCCCTCTTGTCTTAGACCTGAAGTCATATATCCAAGATACCAAAGACTTTCTGAGTAAAGTGTCCACAATGGAGTGGAAATCAGACTATCTATTTCTGGTGATGGATATCACCAGCCTCTACACTATCATCGATCATAATCATGGACTGGCCGCCATTGAACACTATTTGAGCAAACTTCCAATTCGCTTTGCCCAACATAACATCATGCTAATTGAATTTGTGCATTTTTGCCTAACTCATAACATTTTTTTGTTTGAGGACAGATTCTACAGGCAAATCTCTGGGACAGCGATGGGCACCTGCTTCGCCCCCAGCTATGCGAATTTATTCGTCGGCTGGTGGGAGGAGCGGGTGCCCAGGAGCTGGAATGAAGGCCAGGAGAGCGGTAAGGTGGTATACTAGTACCGCTACATTGATGACTTGTTCATCGTGTGGCAGGGTACCAGGGACACGGCAGAGAGGTACATCGAGTCTCTGAATGACAACATCTACAATGTGCACCTATCGGGGACAATTAGCGGGGTGGCAGACAACTATTTGGACCTCCGGGTGTACATTGAAAATGGCCATGTCCATACCGCACTGTACCGCAAGGAAACAGCGGGTAATTCTATCCTCTTTGCGAATAGTGAACATCCACCGAAACTCATAAGGAGTATACCCTATGGGGAACTCTTGAGAATAAAGAGGAATAGTACTCAAGACCGGGAATTTGAGGCGGCCGCCTCGGATTGCCTAGACCGCTTCCGGATGAAAGGGTATGAGGAACCACTCCTAAGAAGTGCACTAAACAAAGTCAAAAAGATCCCAAGAGAGGACCTACTCAGAAAGAAACAGAAAGGGCTGCATACCACCATAAAGGACACCTTTAGGATGATAACTCCTTACTCCTCAGGCGCTAATAAACTGAAATCCATTATGCGCAAAAATTGGCATATTCTGCTGACAGATGAGGTGTTGAAAGAGGATTTACCACCATATCCCTTAGTGACCTTCAGAAAGGCTAGGTCTCTGGGAGACAAGTTGGTGCACAGCCACTTGGAAGCTCCCATTACTCAACCCAATACCCTGATGGAAATGAGTGGTTTCTTTCCCTGTGGAAAATGTAAGGCGTGTGCCAACAGCCGTAGGGTGTTACAATATGACATCCCGGATGCTGGCAGAACTAATAAAATCCGTAAGTTCATTACGTGTAGTACTGTCTATGCAGTGTACTGTCTAATATGCCTGTGCGGCCTACGCTACATCGGCAGCACTATTAACCAGTTGAAGCTGAGAGTGCTGGCGCACTTAAGGGCAATTGATAAAGTAGATCCCTCGTACCCAGTGGCCCGGCATTTTGCGGAATACCATAACAAAGATAGAAACAAACTGAGATTCTTTGGGTTAGATCATGTTCCGCAAAATCCAAGAGGTGGAGACAGACTTAGGAGGCTGCGATGCCTCGAATCGAGATATATAATTGATCTGTCCACTAAGTATCCTAAAGGCATGAATGGTGGGGAGGAATTGACAGTGCATCTTGGAAAATAGAAAGGAGAAAAATACTGACTAGCGTTTTGAATCTGAATATGTGCTTTTTTCTTTCCTTGCATTATGATGAGTATATGAGATCTGTGACAGCAGCTGTAATTCTCGCAAAGTTCTTTGTATGTACTAATTTGTTTTTTCCTGGTTTTTCTTGGTTTTTTGATGGACCGAATATTGATCATGCATATACCTTTCAGGATTTATTTACTATACATGTATGATGACATCTTCATGAATTTTACTATATACGTTTGCAACTATGAATTGCCCACTAGGTGAGTTGTATCTCACCACCCATTACAGGAGACTTGGTAGTTTCTGCCATCCATTGGCTATATCGACTTTTATAATGATTTACTTGATATTTAATAACAAATTTCTCTTCTCTTCTGTAGGTTTGATAACACACCATTTGTAGATCAAGATTGTTTGTTGTACATCTGCATAGGGACATTAGCCGATCCACGGCGTTATTGTTTAAAGCCCCACGTTTTTTGGTCTTGTAAATATGAGAATTTACGCTGACATCATGTATTATCCTCCAGCAATGGAAACATGTTTTAAGATGGCGCTTGTGCAGGCGCCTGTGGGGCTGGTCCCTTGTTGATGTCCACTTTATTCTACCTGGTGTGTATTTAAATCAGTACCTTCAGGTTTCGGTAACAACACTGACGAAGGCTATCGCCGAAACGTTTGTTTGCTAAAATAATAAAAAGCACTGTGAATCTGCACTTGCCGGAGTGCTGTTTTCTTCCTCTCGTATCAGTGAGGACTTTGAGCGCCATATATATATATATATATATATATATATATATATATATATATATATATATATTTGTTTTCCTTTTCATTTTGTTTCCATACACTATCGAGAAAGCACAAAGATCCCCTTAGTGTATTTTTGACTTAATTGCAGCCCGTTCATGGATGTTTTCCTACCTGCCTGCCATCACTGACCTCTGCATGCTCGTGAGGACCAGGTGGTGCTTACTAAGGGGGCCCGTTCTAGGTCACTTCCTACTTGCCATCTCCGAGCGCTGCCAGTTGAGAAAACTACATCTCCCAGCATTCTCTGTGGCATTGACGTCGCACGGCACGCTGGGAAATACGCTCGTGAGCACCAGGAGGTGCTTATAAGGGGGGATCCCATCTAACTTCTGTGGCAGCCCAGATTAGTCGTTGCCCACTTATTACTGATATATTGGGGATATATATTTCCTGGGAACTTTGCATTCATCGTGCCCCGCTAAAATAAATGCCCGTGAGGGAAAGGGTAGATCTGCACTGACTGGGGGAAGTATCGTTGGGACTCTGGACCAATTTCTAATCAGAGCCAGCTCGGTCTTAGCCCACGAGATTGCTTTGACCGAGTGTCAACTTTCCCTAGACCCCTTGCAAACTAAGCATTCATCATTGGGTGGTTTGGTGTCTGCACGTACTTTTGAACGCCCCTTGGCCACAGACATTGATTGACTCCATTGATCTAGCAAGAAGCGCTAGTCAGGTACCACAGGTGCCTCTGGATATTTCAACAATTATGGAGGCTCCAATCAGCCCGCCACCTGCGGAGATGGCCAAAGACGACGCACCTTGTGATATACTTCCACGCATTGCCACAAGGTCGGTACCCAAAACCTTAACTCAATCTGTGGACCTTACCCCGGAGCCGGCTACAAAGAGGAAGAGGGGAGGGGGGCCTCAAACGCAGAAAAACGCAAAAATGCAAAAGACTAACAGGAATGGTGGGACTGTATCCCCTTTGACATCTGTGCCTCCGCCCGTAACCTCTACATCTGTTGCTTCAAATGCAGATTTACTGGGTGCTCCCCTGTCCGATGCCTATGAGGTTTTGTTGGTTAAAGTGGGGGTTCTTATGTTGTCATCCTTATCCCCAATCCTCGATAGACTGATATTGATAGAGGAAAGACTAACCAACTTTGAAATACTTGTTGTATCTAATTTTAGCACTATTGAGGATACTTTGGGAAAGATCAGTAGGCCACCCGGAATCTTAACAAAGGTTTTGTGTAACCCGGAAATCCCTAACAGACAAAATGTAATTACTGATAGTGTGGGTAGACATGTCTGACGCCAAACAATGGGGCCTCCTGTAGTTCTACCAGCCTCTACACATGATACTCCCAGAATGTTGATCCCCAATGTACATAACAATAATGGTAGGACACAGACAGTGGCACAAGGTAGCCTCAAAAATACTGGTTGTTTAATGTCACAAGGTGAATCACAGACATCCATTAGTTTGACAGCCTCTCGCTCCCATATAATCCCATCTGTTCCTTTAATCTGTCTGGAGGAAAAGTCAAATCCATTGTGCTCAGAAATTAGAGTCCCTCAGCACCAAGATGATAGTGCAATACCAAGTCAAGATTAGATCTCCCTCCAGCTGCTTGTCCATATGTTATAGTGCTAGCTAATATCCCAGAACTGAAACCAAATGTGACAGAAAATACGGAGCAGCTAATAAATAAATCCAAGCACTGGTTATCTAATTCCCTAAGGGAAAATGTTAATTCCCTCCATAACATTATTATGGCTAGGAGGGTTTCCTGGGTAGGAAGAGCCCCCAAAAGTATCAAAGGAGACTGTATCGTAGTAAACTTTGATAACCATCATATAGTGGGTGAACTTTTATCTGCCTTACCTAATATACCCTCATTTCATTCGCAAATCTTTGCTCTACCTCTAGCTTTCTTCTATAAACCCCATTCTTCACAACAGCTGCCTATTGTTAGATCTAATGTTCTTTGGAGGCCTTCACACCTCCTGTTAAATTCGCCATTTCTCTCCTCATTCCCACCGTTTCCCTTAAGGAATAGATTTGCTGCCTTAGAAGGCATGTCCGTCTGTGATTGACTGGAATATGAGGCTATATTACCTAGTGAAGATGGTGTCTTAGATCTACAAAAGCTGTCTCCTTCGCACACTCTCTCTCCTATAAATTCTAGTGTGACTTGAGTCAGTCATCAAGACAGTTTAAACCTGCCAAGGATCCCACTTCCTCAAGAGAATATTTCAGGATCTATAGCAACCTGTCATGGAACATTGCTGGTTTCAACCAAAAAAGGACTAATACTGACTGGTTGTCTCTGTTGACACCTATTGACATAGTGTGCCTTCAGGAGACCTGGGAAATAGATCCAATATTCTTGAATGGGTATCATTCTTTTTGTACTCCTGCTACCTGCTGGTCGAGCCAAGGGTGGTTTGTTGACGCTGCTGTCTAATGACTTTTCTTTTAAAGTGAAGTCATTTTTTAACAAGTCACCTTATTATCACATTATTCTAATTGATCATTGTGAGGATTACTGCTGGCTCTTTATCAACTTCTATATTAATACATTTGGAAGTAATCAAGCAGATGTGCTGCTCCCTTTGGAAAAGGATATTAGTGAGCTACAAGATAAGTGTACCAAACCTTGCAATATAACTTGGCTTGGGGATTTCAATATTCACCCATGTGATAAGATAAATGTGTTAGCTTGTGGAATACAGGATTATGATGGGGAGAGCGTTTCTCACTTTTGTCACACAGAGTATGATAATACCTTGAACAGACTATTAATAATAAATAATCTTGTATTTCTAAATAACTCTGAAAATTTAACTGGTCAGTTAGAACCTACTTTTTTAAATCATTTTTCTACTTCTACTCTTGACTATGTGTTGGTCTCTAACTCTATAAAAGGCCTTTTATTCTCGTTTTGAGGTTGTATTCTACCCATTTAGTGATCACGCTGCAAGAACCTTTTCTATGCAAACCGTAAAGAAAGCCGATTGTACTTTTAAACTCCCTATAAACCCGGTAATTGCAAGAGAAAATGGGATTGTCCTAAAATGGGAAAAAATAGATACTGTGAGTTTATTGACCAACCTAGTGTCCAACCGCCTTGCGGAGATAATGCTTTGCCTGGATTTAGTTTTACACAAGAGAATTATTTTAGATTTTGAGCTAATCCAATGTGATGTTAAAAATAGTTTAAGTTGCCTTATTCGTATTGGCGTACATGAAAAATATAGTTGGTTTGATGATGATTGTGATAAAACTCTGATAAGTTTACATGTAGCTTTGAAGTCTAAACCCTGAGACACACTATTAGTTAAAAATCTACATACAGCCTATAAAAAAAGCAAGAATTACCAGGCTTAAAACCTTAAAAGAGGAATGGTGGGAAAACCTGCAGAAGGCAGCAAAACTAAAAAGCTCGCAAGCATTTTGGTCCTTGAACAATGCTCCGTTCTTAAAAGATGAACAGGCTACGACCACAGATACCAATGTAGACCAGGAACAATGGGTGACCCACTTTGAAGGTCTTTTCGGAGCGGGTGATATGCCAACTATACAATCTGATCCCCAATCTCTAGAAAGTAATAAGACTCCTGCTTGCTTTACACTTGCTGAAACTAAGCAGGCCCTAAATCAATGTAAACGAGCAAAAGCACCAGGACCAGATGGAGTCCCTATTGACCTATTTTTAGATAATCAAGACCTCTGGGTACCACTCCTTACAAATGTTTTTAATAAAATCGCCCAAACATGTGCACCACCATCGTGGAAGACAACTGTAATTGTCCCAATATATAAAGAGGGGGACAGGTAAATTTATAAAAACTATAGACCAATCTCTCTTATTGATTCTACTGCAAAGTTGATGGGCCGCTTGATTTTAAATAGGATTGGGCCCTGGAAAAAAAATATTATTATTCCTTGCCAGTTTGGCTTTAGAAAAGGGAAAGGCACTGTGGATCAGTGTCTGAACTTCACCCTAATTATAGCGAAATACACGGCTGTAAAAAAAGGTCATCTCCACCTGGCCTTCATGGATCTGTCCGCAGCGTTTGACTGCGTGACACAGCCTAGGCTGTGGCAGATCATGGAGGCCATGGGAATTTCCCTCAATATCATTAATATTATTCGTGTCCTGTATTCAGGTGCCACAGCACGTGTTCGCTATGGACGGAACGGCGAGTGTACTAGATCTTTCAAAATTGCAAGAGGTGTAAGGCAGGGGTGCATCCTTGCCCCCTTCTTATTCGCTCTTTATACCAATGGCGTACAATCTGCTCTAACAGGTTCCACCCCGGATGTCCCTTATATAAACTCAGCACAGGTGGCAATTTTATTGTAAGCGGACGACGCAGTGCTTTTAGCTCGAACGGGCAACGCACTGCGCCGCCTAGTTCTGGAGTATACCCAATTTATGAATAACCTAGATATGAAGGTTAATTATTCTAAATCGTTTATTTTAGTGGCGGGTATTAAACAGCGTAGTTATTCACAAATCATTACTGAAGGGGGGCGTAAAATGCAGCTCAGACAGTGACGTGTAGCCCTTTATTACCTCCAATCATTACCTGACCCTTTTGTTTGTTGTTCTCTGGCATCCTTTTTGCTATCTGCATTAAAAAAGAGACGTACAATTTGCTGAACTTCTATACCGAACAACTAACTGATTTTATTGTACTGTGTAAATAATTATGAATTCGTATTTTTATATTACCATTTTTATATATTTTAACCATACAGTAATGTTGTGAAACAATGCAAATGTTTCTTTTTACTGTAGTATACTTTTTATGCCTACATTGTGTTGGCGAAATAAAGTTATTCTGACTGACTGACAACTAATTGGTTACTACCGAATTGGTGCAATTTTTGTGGTCTAAACACCTAAAAAGTAGTGTGACAGCAAACGATGCCATATTCAACTCAGAAACTGACAGCACTCTTTTCACAATGCATCTACTCTAGCCTCTGGGGAATCAGTTGCATCATGGGACTTGTTTTGGTGTCTTTTTTGTAACTAGTAGAAGTGCACTCATTTTTTCTGCCAGGACTATGTAATTCAATGTCCACAAACTAGTCACAAATGAATACAGTAACAAACTTTGTCAACCAGCTAAAAGAAATCTCCACCACGCTAAACTAAACAAAGAAAGAGTGTTTTTAATCACTTAGAACTGAAGATCTTTCTTCCACGAAAACGGTAGTAAGCAGGGCAGTTGAAATCGATCGGCAACACCTACCTGCATATTTGCTGCAATTTGTTAAACTTGCCCAATTACAATATTCCTCCATAATCCTAAAGTAGAGTTGCATCTGTTAAGGGAGAGTACGTGACGCTTCGCCTAGGGATAGTGGCGGAGCGGCTAGAGGTGCGAGCCAGTAATCAAGTTTGAGTCGCTGCATCGGCGCACCATCCTGTGATTCCATGCAAATCACATAATCTCCCCATGCCCACCATCAGCCCCTGGATACCCTCACGGAGGATAAGCAGCGCTATATAACTAACTTTTATTCTAGGGCGTTTTATGTTTAGTTCATATCTTGCTCTATCACTAAGCAATTCAGGAATGTCGGCAGAGAGCCAGCTGTTCCGTAGCAGAGGAACTCATAGCTACTGTAGTGACACTAGAATTTCTATGTGGGCGCTCTGTTTACTTAAGCCCTCTTCATACACAAACTAATGACAAATACTGTACAACATCTCCATACAGACAGCTGGCCCAGACGCCAGCCCCGGGGGTGGCGGTTCCCGGGGCTGGGGAGGCCTCCCTGGGCCCCCGCTCTTACATTTTCGCATGCCCCCGGTACTTGGCCCACCCGGGGGCTAAATAATAACAAAGCGCAGGAGCCTGAGCTTCATTTTTTTAAAGTTTTGGCCGAAATTCACTCTGGGTGCGTAAATCTCACCGATTAAAAATAAAATGCTTTTTTTGGCCCTGAGCAGGCCTAGGGGGTCCGGGTGTTTCTACCCTGCCCCCTTTTCTTATTTTGAGCATTAGTTTTTCCGTTTTCTTGTGCCTCGGTTACTGAGGCACAAGATGGCTGCCAACACTTCCTGGTTTGGACGGTTGACAGTCAATTAGCATCAAGCTCGTGGTCGGGAGGGTGCGCGGATCCACTGCGGCCATAGACATTGAAACTTTTATTTTTTGATTTTCTCAGCAACTACTGAACGGATGTACACCATTTAACAAGAAGGTCTCTTTCTGAACCAAGGGCTACCTCTCTGCCAAATTTGGTGTATTTCCGTTCATCCATTCGGGTTATAGTCGTGCCTAAAGATTCCTATGCGAAATAACATGGAGAAAACACGTTTTGGGACCCCCCTTTTTTTTCTCGGCCCCCGCTTGCCAAATCACCCTGAAACTTTAAAGATAGGAGCTTACTGGAGCGAGCCATACGTTTTGAAGAATTTGCAACGATTCAGCAACCGGCGGCAAAGTTATTGGGAAAAGAAAATAAATACGCTTTTTGAATAGAAACAAGGTCCTAACTATAACTAACTACCTACTGGTGACCGTCAGTAGGTAATATATATATCTATATATTACCTACTGGCGGTCGCCAGTAGGTAGTTATAGTTAGGACCTAGTTTCCATAGGAAATCCGCAACATTCTATTGGGAATAACTTTGGCGCCGGTTGACGAATTTTCGCGAATTTCTCAAATTAGGTGGCCAGCTCCGCTCCGCTCCTTCCCTGAAAATTTGGGGAGGATTCGTGAAGCAGGGGCCGAGATAAAAGGGGGGTGCCAAAACGTGTTTTCCCCATGTTAATTTCCATAGGGCGGTTGGACTCACTTTTAGCCCGAACGGCTGAATGGATTCCCACCAAACTTGGCAAAATTGTAGGGACTGGTAGCCCGATGTGCCTTTGCTATGTCTCGAGATATGTGCTCCAGTGAATTTTGAGTAATTTAGGTTTAAAAAAATATATATATCTATAAGCGCGCCCCGGTACGTGCACGGGGAGCGCACCGGGCGCGCTACGCGAGTACGCGAGCGGAAAGATGATTGGCTCTCGGGTGTTTGTCAACATTCTAAACGGTCCGGAGCGGCCGCCATCCTGTGTGTCGGTAGGATCGAGACACAAGAGGTGGCAAAAACAAAGGGGGAAATGACTAAAAGGGGGCAGGGTAGACCCCCCTGACCCCATAGGTTTGATGTGGGGGCCATAAAAGTGCTTCGCGGGGCAATTTTTTTTTCGATTTTCACAGGGGGAAGGGACCGGGTACGCGCACCGGGGAGCGTACCGGGGAGCGTACCGGGGAGCGTACTGGGAAGCGTACCATGGAGAAAAAAGAATGACAGAGTTTCCAAAAAATGTAGCATTTTTTTATAAATTTGAGGTAGTTCTAAAAAGAACTGTTTTTTATTCTTTTTGTTGTTTTATATTTTTTTTATTTTTTTTTTGAACATTTTTTATATTTTTTTGTAATTTTTTATGGGGAGAAACAAAAAAACAGGGAATTGTAAATGGCTCAACTGGAGCAAAAAAAAAAATTAATGTTTCTTCGGGCACTTGTGGTGATCCCAAGCACGGGTGATAAGTGTAATGCTTTGCTCACCATAGCATATTGTCACTCCACAAAATATGCAAACGATTTTAAAATTGGAAAATTTGGATTGAATGCAAGGGATCATCTCCCTTGCCTCTGGACCCGATGGGGTGGGTTGATTACTTTGGGAGGTGCTGGCAGAAGATTGGGCAGGGTTTTTGGCCAGTTCCCTGACCTCTGCCCTAGCATAGTTATTAGGGTGCCGGCGTTGCATGTGCCAAATCATGGTGTTGTTGCCAAAAGAGTATTTTTTGTTAGGGTTCCCCCTTGAAAGTTGAAAGCCACAGATTAAACAAGTCGCCTTTGGCGCATTAACTTTCTTCTTGTCCTTTGGGATGGAAAAAAACTGCCAGATGAAGTGCTCCTTTGGCTTATATGGGGTAGTATCTTCTGGTAGGAAACTCCCCTCGTCCTCCTCCTCCTCCTCCTCTTCTTGTTCTCCACCACTGTGGTGTTGTGGTGGTCCTTGTGGTGGTGGTGGTGGTGGTGGTGGTGCAGATGCTCCTGCAGCTGCTGCTACTGTAGCCATTTTTCAGACAAATAGGTACAGAGAGGTCTTTCAACAGGTCTTCCTCACTCAAAGTACAAAGTGAGAATGAGGAAAATAGGTGGGGGCTTTCATCATTTTGAAAACAAAACTGTCCTGAACCAATGAAAAGTGTTACTTTCAGGTCACATGACTGTGGCCTTCATCATTTGGAAACCAAAACTGATCTGAACCAATAATAAGTGTTATTTTCAGGTCACATGACCCGACGCGCTTACGCTACGCGCCCCGGGGCGCGTAGCATAAGCGCGTCGGGACGCGCCCAGCGGCGCTTACGTTGCACGATCGTATACGTTCGGGCGCTTCCGGGTGCGTTTACGCCGTGCGTCATAAGACGCATCACGCGATACGTCACAATGATGTTTTCGTTCGCAGCAATAGCGCTAACGGGACACTCCCCAATACGCGCACCGGGGCGCGCCGTAACACTGCGCTCACCGGTGAGCGCATCGGTACGCGCCCCGGGAGCGCTCCGGGGCCAAAAAAAGAATAAAAAAAAAATAAACATAAACATTTTTTTATTACATAATTATACAATATAAAATTCATTATAAAAAATATTACATTTCATACCTATAGAGATTTGCTATTAAAAAACCTGTGAAATTCACTGAAAAAACCATAGGTTTCACACCAGTTATAGTTAGGAATTAGCCTTTAAAAAACCTATTAAATTCACTGAAAAAACCATAGGTTTCACACCAGTTATAGTTAGCTGGAAATTTCGCTTGCATAAAACCATTGAAATTCCCACGTTATAGTTAGTTGGACTCACTATAACTTGCGCGTGCAATGCACTGCTGATGACGTCACATATTACATCACTCATGACATGGTCAGTGACATCACTCATGACATCACTGATGACACCATCCTTGTGACAGAGTGACAGACCTCCTTTCACTGTAATTTGGAGGGGAGAGGAGTGGAGGGAGTGGAGGGGAGAGGAGTTGGCCTAACGGCTAGGGCGCTCGACCTCGGACCTGGGGATCTGGGTTCGAGTCTCGGTAACGACGCCAATAACTCCTGTGATTCTGGGCAAATCACTTAATCTCCCCGTGCCTAAAATGAAAGTAACTGGAACAAAAAACTTTAAAAATGTAATGTAACTGGAAAAATATGTAAAGCGCTCTGATACCTGATTCGGTGTGGGTCTAGTTCGCGCTATATAAAACTCCGCAAAAAAAAAATGTAACCCTTGAAACACATATTCAATAATAGAAACTAACATTTTCAAAAAAATGGAGATACCCATACCAGTTACAACAACCAATTCAATATTTCCACCATCTATATACACATCCACTCATTCACCAACAGTTCTATATAGTCACTCATACATATACTCACTCATCATATGTAGTGATACACCTATACATCCTGTTGCACACCAACAGTCATCTAAAAGATACTCTGACGCATACTCACACATGCAAATAAACTATTAAACATCCATTTATTTGCATATACAGCTATACACACACTAGCAATTTACATCTAAAGAAACTTACACATACTTACTCTCTTAAACAATCACTTATAGAAACACATACTAATTTAAACAGGAACTCTTACAATCTCTTACTCTCACATATACTCACTTATATACATCAATATTCACATATACTAGATTAAAACATATGTAGTTACTGATAAAGACACTAGTGAGACAGCCATTCACTCACTAACACACACATATACACACTCATCCACCCATACAGTCCTGCACATATGCTGTCTTTAAAACACATACAAAGAGAGAGTCAGTCATTCATGCATCTATGTGCTAGGTAATACCCCCACCAAACCATACAAACACTCATACTGATACTAAGAAAAACATCTAATAACCCATATACATACACATGTAGCTACTCACCAACCATACACATGTAGCTACTCACCAACCCATGCAGCCACTTATACACAAAGTGAAACACTAATACATATATTTAAATATTTAAACATTACTCTCTAATATATGTATTCACTAAGATACACTTAATAAGCCAGTTAACCAATCAATTAAAAAAAAAAAAAATCCATATAAACACTTATTTAAATATTTATTCTTCCATCACCTTTTACATATACATATATAACACATATTTATTTTTCAGAAAGACACACATTCACTGGATGGTGTCATGAGTGATGTCATGAGTGATGTCACTGACCATGTAATATGTGACGTCATCATCAGTGCATTGCACGCGCAAGTTATAGTGAGTCCAACTAACTATAACGTGGGAATTTCAATGGTTTTATGCGAGTAAAATTTCCAGCTAACTATAACTGTTGTCAAACCTATGGTTTATATATTCACTTAAAAAACCATAGGTTTCAGGCCTTATATAGTTAGGAATTAGCATTTAAAAAACCTTGCAAATTCACTTAAAAAACCATAGGTTTCAGGCCTTATATAGTTAGGAATTAGCATTTAAAAAACCATTGAAATTGCTCCTATATAGTTAGTTGTACTAACTATATTTCGCGCACCCGCAATCCACTGCTGATGATGTCACATATTACATCATTCATGACATGGTCAGTGACATCACTGATGACGTCACTGATGACATCACTGATGACATCACTGATGACATCTGATTTGACATCACTGATCACATCACTGATGATATCATTCATGTGATAATACGATGCACCTCCTCACACTCTAATATAGCCTTTGATACACCCAGTGTTAAATACAGACTACCATTCTTGAAACCATTGACACACCAATACCAGTTACTACATACGCACTCACTGATTCCTAGATCTACACACACATTCACTCATTCACCCATAGAATCACTCATACATACAGTCACTCATCAATACAACACTATCATATGCACTCATACACCTATACAGACACTCACACACTGCCACTCATCCATGGGGTTACTCACACACCTAGTCAGTCATGCAAAGAATCAATCACACTTCCATTTCCTCAACTATACAGTTATATATATAGTGGAGAAGTGTGGCTCAATGGTTAGAGCGGCAGACCCTGATGAAGAGATCTAGCCCGGGACCAGGGTTCAATTCCCCGCCTCGGCGGGTCTTGGGCTAAAAAATTCCAGGGACCTGATAATTCTCGCCTCGGTGTTTATTCCAATCATGGAGTCCCACTCTGCAACTCTGGGCAATAGCTTGCTTAATCTCCACAACGGCCCCCACAACGCTAAGGATGCCTGGCCTCCACCTTGGGGGTGCCCAGGAGTGGACATCTCACAGGGAAAGCCAGGATGGGTTCCACAGCGGTATTCGTACAAGCGCCTTGAGACCCTTGCGGGTGAGTAGTGTGCTATACAAGTATTAATTTACATACACACACAACACCTTACTTATTCAAACATATACTAACACATACTTACTCTCTTATACAATCACTGATACAAGTACACAATGATCCATACAGCCACTCGCACATTGACTGGCTCTCATGTATAGTCATTTATATATGCCAACTCTCACATGCACTGTGTTTTACATATGTACTTACTTGGACATGTAGCACTGAGATATCCATTCACTCACCAACACACCCATGCACACAGTCAACCGCCCATATAGCTGTTTCCACATCCACTCTTGAACTCATACACCTAGTGAATCAACTGCTCACACATCTATGCACAGAGTCTCACACCTCCCAGCCACCCACACACACACTCAGTCTCCCATTCAAATACTTGGGCAACCAATCAATAACCCATATAGCCACTCATATAGCTACTGATCAACACATGCAGCAGCTTACACAACAACAGACATACTGATGCACACATTCAGACAGTTTAGTCACTAACCCATGCATTTAGTAAAACACATTTAATCACTCACTCATACAGTCAGTCACGCACCTACTAAATCCTTCATCCAGACACTTATACATCCACTCATTCTTCAATATGTAAAACATATTTAAACTTTACAGAAACACACAGTCACTGGATGATGTCATCAGTGATGTCAAAAGAGATGTCATCAGTGATGTCATCAGTGATGTCATTTGAGATGCCATCAGTGATGTCATCAGTGATGTCACTGACCATGTCATGAATGATGTCATATGTGACATCATCAGCAGTGGATTGCGGGTGGGCGAAATATAGTCAGTACAACTAACTATATAGGAGCAATTTCAATGGTTTTTTAAATGCTAATTCCTAACTATATAAGGCCTGAAACCTATGGTTTTTAGTGAATTTGCAAGGTTTTTTAAATCCTAATTCCTAACTATATAAGGCTTGAAACCTATGGTTTTTTCAGTGAATTTGCAAGGTTTTTTAAATGCTAATTCCTAACTATATCAGGCGTGAAACCTATATTTTTTTTTCAATAAATTTCAAAGGTTTTGTAAATGCTAATTCTATTAGCGGATAACGTTTATATATGTTATTATCCTTCTGGGACCACCTGAGCAGCCATCTTGTTTCTCAGGAGAAGTGAGGCACAAGAGAGCACAAAACAAGAGTGGAAAACGCAAAAAGGGGGCAGGGTTGAGACCCCCTGACACCCTAGCCCTTCTCAGGGGGTCCCAGAAGGACCACCAAGTGCAAACATGTTTTTATTTTATTTTTAAATCACGGGGTACGCGCACGGTACGTGTACCGTACGCGTACGGTGCGCGTACCCCGTGATTTGTTTTATTTTTTATTTATTTTTTGTCCTTGGGGGTCCTTTTAGGACCCCCTGAGAAGGTCTAGAGGGTTGGGGGGTCTCTACCCTTCCCCCTTTTCGTGTTTTCCACTCTTGTTTTGGGCTCTCTTGTGCCTCAGTTCTCCTGAAAAACAAGATTGTGGCCAACACTTCCTGGTTTGGACAGTTTGGAATGTTGACAGTCGACTGCCAGCCAATCAGATACTCGCTCTTGCACGTACGCGTACGGTACGCGCAGGTACGCGTACGGTATGCGTACCGTACGGTGCGCGTATGGTGAGCGCATATAGATATATAATTTGCTCAAATTCAATTTTCTCGACAACTACTGGAGGGATTTTCACCAAATATAGAAAAGGCACTACTGCATACCTGTCCCTACCATTTTGCCAAGTTTGGTGTCATTCCGTTCAGCCGTTCGGGCTGTAGCCGTGTCTAAAAGTCCCTATGGAAATTAACATGGGGAAAACACGTTTTGGGAGCCCCCTTTCGGCCCCCGCTTGACAAATCCCCCCAAACCTTTCAGGAAAGGAGCGGAGCGGAGCTGGCCAACATTCTGGAAAATTGCACACAGATTCCTCAATAGGCACAAAGTTATTCCCAATAGAATGTTGAGCGCATATAGATATATAATTTGCTCAAATTCAAATTCTCAACAACTACTGGAGGGATTTTCACAAAATATAGAAAAGGCACTACTGCATACCTGTCCCTACTATTTTGCCAAGTTTGGTGTAATTCTGTTCAGCCGTTCGGGCTGTAGCGGTGTCTAAAGGTCCCATAGAAAATGCCATTTGAAAATTTTCAAATTCAATTTTCTCAAGAACTACTGGAGGGATTGTCACCAAACATAGCAAAGGCACATCTGCATACCAGGCCCTACCGTTTTGCCAAGTTTGGTGTAATTCCGTTCAGCCGTTCGAGCTGTAGCCTTGTCAGAATGTCCCTATTGGAATTAACACGGGGAAAACACGTTTTGGGACCCCCCTTTTTTCTCATGCCCCCGCTTGGCGAATCCCCCCAAAACTTTAAGGAAAGGAGCGGAGCAGCGAGGCAAATTTGAGGCAGATCCCTCAATCGGCGCCAAAGTTATTCCCAATAGAATGTTCGGAATTTCCTATGGTAACTAGGTCCTAACTATATATACCTACTGGCGACCACCAGTAGGTAATATATATATATATATATATATATATGTATATATATATATATGTCCACCGCTTGGCTCCCTTCCTCTTCGCTAGGCGCTACTTTACCTTGGTCGCGTTACTCCTGCGGTTGAGCCTACCGCTAACAATTCACAACAGGTTTCCCCGGTCCCGGGGATGGGCGGAGTCGCAAACAAAAACGGCAATCAATCGCTTGTTTCAGGTACATTTCTGTGTTTATTTCACAAATCCATTGGGGGGTCAAACAAAAAACAACCAACGCGTTTCGACAGCGTCCGCTGTCTTGGTCACGGTAAACACAGAAATTTAACTGAAACAAGCGATTGATTGCCGTTTTTGTCTGCGACTCCGCCCATCCCCGGGACCAGGGAAACCTGTTGTGAATATATATATATGTATGTATATATATATATATATATATATATATATATATATATATATATATATATATATATATATATATATATATATATACATTTAACAAAGAAAAGTGCACTCTAGGGCATACATTGGGGTCAGTGACATGTGCAACCATAAACACAGGAGTACATTTTCCCCAGTAATACGAACTCATGAGGGAAACGAAGAAGCGGACACCCTCTAGAACACACTGGAGAAAGAGCAGAAAATTGAAATTGCAAAAGACCCACTTATTACATCCCAAAAACAAATTTACGCCAGAGGATATGCCGATTGAACCCATGGCTATCCTTACAGGTAGAGACTTACAAGTTTTACAGAAATTAGATGGAAATGTTTGAGATCCAACTAGAAAAACTTATGAAGGTATATTGGACACTTTGGAATTAGCTGTTATCACACAAGATACAGGAAGGAGTGGCTTTGCACCTAAATCCTGGTACATTGCTTAAACATCTTATGATGCGATAGACTGCTTCAAAGAAGCAGTCATCAAAGAATTGGACAATTACAGAAGGAAAAGGGGAATACAATGTGAACAAGGGTGGCAATAGGAAAAGATACAATCTAGCAAAAGAATAATGGGAAGTAGTTTTGTGTCTTAAAAATTATAATACTTTGATTATAAAACCCTCTGACAAAGGGGGAAATATTGTCCTTCAAACAAAGCAGCAATATTCATAGGAACCTCTGAAACAATTACAAGATGAAATTTGTTATGACCGGATCACTTAGGAACGATACATGGAAAGTGCACAAAGTTTCTAAAGTCTACTTGAAAGATGGCGAAATCGAGGGACATTGTGCTATGACGAATATCGATTCCTTGTACTTGAATACCCGGACATACCAACTTTTCATCACCTTCCCAAGATTCACAAAGACCATCCACACCACCAGGAAGACCAAGTGTATCCTCCAAGGGGAGCCTATTGGAGAATACATCAGTTTATGTGGATCATTTCTTATCTTCATTTGTTAAGGATGTAAGCTCATATTTCAAAGACACCACAGATTTTATGAGGATGATTAAGGATATACAATGGAAAGATGATTTTCTTCTCATCACACTAGATATAACATGTCAATACACCTGTATATCACACATGCAAGGATTGAAATTGGTGCAATATTTTCTGAGAAATTTTCCCCTGGAGCTACAAGAACATAACACGATGCCATTGGAGCTGATTACATTATGTTTGAACAATAAAAAAATGATTTGCAGGACAGCTATATAGACAGAAACAGGGAACTGCAATGGGTATGTGCTTCACTCCCAGCTATGCACATTTATTTATGGGCTAGTGGGAGAAGCACATACCCTATGCGGGTGAAAATTATAAGTAGATGGACAGCATAGCAATTTGGGCTTGCTATATAGATGACTTGTTCTGGGTGTGGAAAGGCACACAGAAATCTGTGGAAGAGTACATTAGAAAGCTAAACATCAATACTTTTAATCTACAATTCATGAGTTTTATTAGTAATACATCAGTCCTATTTCTAGATCTGACTTATTATATGCAGGATGGAAAACTGCAGACAACACTATACAGAAAGCCAACCTCTGGGAATGCAATCCTCCACGCCAATAGTTAACACCTGAAAAGCTTGGTAAATAGTATACCATTTGAGGAATTCTTGCATATTAAATGCAAATTTTCCATACCAACCACTTTTACAAAGGCAAAGGATTAGGCCCTATCTAGATTCAGGTTAAGAGGTTATCCAAATAAGATACTGAAACAAGCAGAGCATGTAGTACAAATTCTGTACAGAAAAACTCTGATAAGAAAGAAAGACAGAGACAGAAAGGAGGCAGGGGGAAATGTGATGAGTCTAATTACAGGCATTTCTATGGAATCATCACATTTCTATAACATCCTGCAAAACAAACGTAGTATCCTGAAATCAGATCCTGTATTAGGTCCCATTTTCCAACAAGACCAGTGGTTACCTACAGAAGAGGCACTTATATGTATTTGTGCCCCCAAGCGCTACCCTCTCACCATCTGCCATGTTGAATAAAAACCCCTGCATTACTTCACATTCAGAGGCCTTATTTCTCTGTCACCAGGCCCCTCCATGCCAGACCCTGAAAAAGGCACACGTTACATTTCTCTGCAGCACATTAGATATTTTTTTGAGCAGTCACGGAGAAAAGGCCCAGCCCGGGGTGTCTTAACAGTGTCAAACAAGGGTCAACTTGATAAAGCTGCATTCCGGCCCCGAGCAGAGGGCGAGCAGAAGCCCATCTGCAGAGATAAGGCCCAGTTCTGCATTCTGGCCCCAAGCAGGAGGCGAGTAGAAGCCCATCTGCAGAGATAAGGCCCAGTTTTGCTGTCGGCTCTCAGAGATAGGTGGGGCCCATGTCAAGGGAAACCTCCAAGACAGTTACACAAGGGGTGTGGACAGGAAGGGCCAAACCAACTGCTAGTATGAAGCAGCAACACTTCTACAGGTGAGAGCAATCTGCATGCTGCCCGAGCTAGAGATAAGACCAGACATGCTAGTCACTCTGACACACAGGGCCCTCCCTAACCAACAGAAAGGAAACAGCCCTCGTGGAAGGGTCTGATAAAGTTACACAAACAGGCAGTGCGAGTTTTAGCTGACCTTGCTGCCCCCTCTATGCACCCACCCACCTATGACTCATTACAGTGAACGCCTACATGCTCATATCTTTTTCTTTCCTTCTGCTTGGAGGGCTCCTCCCTATGTATGCAAAGAATGTATAAATATTGTACTCTGAGAAAAAAGCTCAGACCACTCCTGTGCCTGCTTGGTGCTGGAGCTCTTCCTTAACTCGAGTTACTGCAATAAAGCCCATTGACTCTAACACCACGGACTCTGCTCCTCATTTATGCTTGACCCTTTTGATATTTATAGAAATTATGATAGTGTAAATAATTTATTTACCACATTCTGGCGCCCGAACAGGGACGCATCCCCTTCCCCACGCGCCGGCGATGTAGGTCCGGCCCCTGCCCCCTTCTACAGCCTAGACGGACTTCAAGTGTACACGCCAGCGGGACTTCCCGCCAACTCCCTCAGGCCCACGGAGGAGGCGGACTGCGACCAGACATCCACACGAGGCGGTGAGGAAGATTGCGGAGCGTCCTGACCCAGAGCCCAACCCGTGAGAGAGCCGAGTCCGAGGTCTTCAGAGGTCCGCCATTCCTGCGCAAGCGTCAAGCGTCCGATGACCAGGTCTTCAAGTTCTGCTTCCCGGTGAGTACCACTGAGAACGCATAAAGACGGGTTCATTTAATAAACACGGTAAAGACGTGTCTCCTTCACGAGACCGGTATGGTTGTACTGTATTTCAGTGCATAGGAATATGTTATATATGTTTTAGGTTTGAAATTGTTTTAATTGGGTTTTAAGCATGCCGCTGTTTTCAAAATTGCGTAAAATAGGCACTAAAAAGGGAATATTAGAAGAGGCAGTTAATGTTCCGCCAAGAGATACTCCCGGCCATTTTATGTATAACAAACATGGCATCAGCGCTATTCTCTATTTAGACCTCTGGGTAGATTACACAAAGGATCTAGAGATGGTGCATAGATGGCCTGCTACCGGCACATGGGATTCAGAATGTATTCTGAGAGTAGAGGAACAACTATGGAAAAGGAAGTCGAGGCCCTCGCAGAAAGAGGCCATTGAATTATGGCGCAAAGAGGCTAATAGGAGGGCCCTGAAAGAACTTAACAAAGCCGAGAAAAGCAGGCAAATGTCAGAACAGGCAAAAGAAAAAGAGCTACTAGAAGAGGGTGAACAGGTTCGAGCGGAACAAATGGATAGGGAAAGAAATGCTCTTGTTGCTGGTATCTACCCTGTACTCTCAGAGGAGATTGCGGAGGAAGTTCCCCAAAATGTACCCCTTAAAACTAAACCAACGGCACCAGAGGCGTTCCTTTCCGCCTACCTAGCAGAGCCACCCCCAGCCTACATAGACGCACCATTTCCCCAGCTCCCACCAGAGGCCGTGCCCCAGCCAGTCCAGGAGCAACAACAGGTTTCCGGGGGTGCGGAGGGGGGGGGGGGATAAGGATATAAAGGATGACGTCGAACTCCCTAGATGTATATATGATTTACAACCAGGTATTACTGGTCCAATGCGCGTCATATCAATACGAGTAAGGCAAGCCATCGCAGAACTAGATGGACTGCCTGATATGAATACACATTTAGATGCCTTGTATGAGTTCATCAGAACAGGACAGAACCATGAATGCGTAGCTCAAGCTATGGAAAATAGAAAAGTAAAAGCTAAGAACAACATCCTCCGTTTTATTATCAACTGTCTGATCAGGGAACTTGATGAGGGTGATGGGGACGTGGAGGTTAGTTTAATAGAGTGGAGCAACAGCATCAATGACGGTAAACATGATAAGGTAGCGCAGACAGAAGCAATGACGAACAAGATTAAAAAGAAAATACTAGCAATACGCAACGCCGAGAAGGAAGGCAGGGATAGTGTGTCAGAGGAAGGGGATAACAACGAGCCGGCAGACAAAATGAATTTTCTGGGCCTAGCACGGCACTATAATGGCGCCAAGCACCATCGACCTCAGAAAACAAGGGTTAACAAGGAAACAAACATCTCTCCTGAGGATTTGTTCCAAACAACTGAAAAAGCCCTAGACCATTGGATGGACGACGAGCCACCCCTCACGCCACATGAGAGGGAGTTGGCTCGGTCGGCCACCCAGTGGGTGTCCCAATATCATGTATATAATCCCGACATAGTGGCCCAGATGTTCCTGAGCCTCCCACCACTCGAACAACGCCTGGCCAGCATCTATATGGTCCAACACTTGATCACGTTGTATGAGAGCCAATATCACCACCCTGGCAAATTATATAAAATACTGGAAAAGGTAATACTAGATAGATGGATGAAACAGGGCCCAGAACTGATTAACACCATTTTAGACTTGCGTCTCCAATATGAACAATTCCTGTCCGCCTCAATGACACCCGATCCTCGCCCCAGAGGACAGTACCCTCTGCGAGAGGTCCACCCCATAAGAAAACAAGATGGCACTGTCCAGCGGGTATATGTCTATACCCTTCTCACCAAGCTAGAAATACTGGAAATGAAGAAATTGTTACCTTCCCATGATAAAGACCCGGGGGGGTTTCACAGGGAAATAAAAGATATACTCTGTATAGGAGACTATACTTACCCTGGTATCCTAAGGTTACTAAAGGTCTTGTTACCTGCAGGCATTTACGAGAAACTTAAAGAGAAAGACTGGGATGTGGGAGATAAAATGTTGAAGTGGGCAGAGTTGCAAGCTGAAGATGCAGGTAGGGCCCCGGGGGATGGCCTTGGTGAAAAAATTAAGGGGCTCCCCGAACTCCTTATACAAATTTTACCAAGACTATTGACGACCAAAAAGGAAGACTGGGATGCAATTTCAGCCTGTAAACAGAAACCAGAGGAAGACACGAGCGATTACTACACTAGGTTGGAGAAATGCTTCGCTGTCAACAGTGGTTTAAAACACAGTAGTGAGGCCTATCCCCACCTTTTTGTGACCAAACTGGTAGATAACGCACTTCCTCAGATTAGGAATAGAGTGCTGAAGGTTAAGAGTACTTGGCAAGCAAATAGCCCCTCACAAATGTTACATATGTTGCAATACCACCAAAATAGAATAAGGGAAGAGCAAGAACAAGAAAAGAAACGCATGAAGGATACAAAAATTAAGGTGTTAGTTGCCCAAACAGTACCTGCAAACACGAACAAGAATGGTACCGCACCCACTAAAGGGACCTGCAATTATTGTAAACAACAGGGTCACTTTGTAAGGGAATGCCCTGTCCTAAAGCACAATATAGCCACAGGTAAAACAAAGGAACGGACCTATACACCCAGACAGCACAACACTCAACAGACACAAGCCCCCACCCGGCAGCAGGTCCAGACACCCGCTGCCGCTGCACCTCAAATGTATCAGTACACGCAGTCAGACTACCCAGAATACCAATCTTTTTCATGAAACAGCCTCGAGAGGGAAGACTGTTTGCCCCTTATCCCAGTTCCAGTGGACCAAGAGGGTCCTTATGTACATGCTCGTTTGCTGGGGCAAGATAGAAAGTTTCTGATTGACACAGGGGCAAGCAGGACTACCATCAGTCACGACGAGGTCCCAGGGGCACCTCTCTCGGGCTCACAGAATATATCCCGGTGATTTTCTGGAAAGCCAATTGTCAACAAAGTATCAGAACCAGTCTCTTTAGGGGTGGGTCAACTGACACGCACCACAGACCTATTACTCACTAAAACATGTCCAGAAAATTTACTAGGTATAAAGACCCTAAAAGAACTGGGAGCAGTTATCTGTTGCTCACCAGAAGGAGTAAGACTGTTTTTGCGTGATTTCAAAGGGCATTTCACGGTTAGAGATTTTGATCCCAGACTTCAGGATGTCCCACAGTATCTATGGGCACAAGGTTCGACTGATGTAGGTTACATGGATATAACACCACACGAGGTCACTCTTAAGGAAGGAGTAGTCCTACCCCGAATACGACAGTACAGGATTCCACCTGAGGCTGAAACAGCCTTATTAAAAATAATTCAAGAACTCATTGAACAAGGGGTGGTGGTGGAGACAGACTCGAATGTGTGTAACTCCCCCGTCCTCCCTGTTCTTAAACGCACAGACCCTCAAGCACCCCCAGTTTACAGACTAGTAGTTGACCTTCGAGAACTCAACAAATGTGTGGTCCCACAATACCCAGTGGTCCCAGACATTTCCTCATTATTTACTGCCATTGATTCTGAGGCAACATTTTTCACGGTCATTGACCTGAAGAATGCATTCTTCAGCATTCCAATACATCCTGACAGTCAATATCTTTTCAGATTCAGTTTAAAAGGACGCAGCTTCAAATTTACAAGAGCTCCCCAAGGCTTTACAGAAAGCCCAAGTGTTTACAGTCAGGCATTAAAGAGACAACTTGACAGTATAAGTATGCCTACCAACACAGCATTAATACAGTACGTAGATGACATTCTCATCACAGCAAGATCAGAAACTGACTGTGAAAAGGCTTCCCTCACGGTCCTTCATTTTCTGGCGGACAAGGGGCACAAGGTGTCCCCTTCAAAGTTACAGTTCTGTGAACAGCAAGTGGCTTACTTAGGGCACTTGCTGTCCAAGGAGGGTAGGCAGCTGACACAAGAACGAATTAAATTGATTTCCAACATTCCACAACCCAAAACACAGAAAGAAGTACGTGCATTCATTGGCCTTACTTCCTATTGCAGACAATGGATTCCCCAGTATGCCCACATAGTCAAGCCACTCATACAATTGACTACATTGGATGCAGCCACCTCTAACGTCCTCCCTTGGACATCAGAGCACACCTTAGCATTTGAGGAACTAAAACGGGCATTATGTCAAGCGCCAGTTTTAGCCACTCCTGATTACAAGAAACACTTCACCCTGTTCGTGACAGAGCGGGATGGAACAGCACTATCTGTCCTCACACAAGACCAAGCAGGGAAACACAAGCCATGTGCTTATTTTTCTAGTACACTGGACCCTGTAGCACAGGCTCTGCCAGCATGCTTGAAATCTGTTGCGGCCACAGCTTTGGCCATAAGACAAAGTGACTCGATAGTGCTGGGACCCTCCCTGACAGTACAAGTACCACACGCAGTGGAAGTTCTCCTGAATAGGACACAGACGCAACACCTGACTGTAGCAAGATTGACAGGATACGAGCTGACACTGTTTCAACCCCACATAGAGATTAGAAGATGTAACATACTCAACCCTGCCACTCTTTTAACCTCAAGCACAGATGACACCACACCCCATGACTGTGTGGAAGTAATAAATGTAGTGACGAAGCCAAGACAAGACTTGACAGATGTTGCACTCCCAGACCCTGACATAACGTTTTATGTAGATGGATCATGCATGAGAACAGGGGCAGGAGAATTAGTGGCAGCATACGCCGTAACTACTGACCATGAGATCATAGAGACACAAAGAATAGATATCCTGTCAGCACAAGCAGCAGAGCTCATTGCTTTGACGCAAGCCTGTAAACGAGCAAAACAGTTAAGGGTTAACATCTACACTGATTCACAATATGCGTTTGGGGTAGTTCATGACTTTGGAGTACTATGGAGGGAGAGAGGTTTTCTGACCTCACACGGGGCCAAGATACAGCATGGCCCTCTCATACAGGCCTTGTTAGAAGCAATACACCTACCTACAGCCATAGCGATCCTGAAATGCAAAGCACACACCAAGGCCACAGATGTCATTTCCCAAGGTAATGACCTGGCATACGGAACTGCTAAACAGACAGCTCAGACTCCAATTGACATAACAAACTCACAGGTATTACCACTGACAAGGACTATGACAGTCAGGGATCCCTCCAAAGATGTACAAGATATACAGACCCATGCCACTCCAGATGAAATAAAGAAATGGACTGAACAAGGAGGGGTCCAGACTGACCAGGGTTGGATGACTAAAAACAAAAAGACATGGTTCCTCCCAGATTCTATGGTACAGGTGATAATAGAGACAGCACATAGCCCGGCACACTTGGGAGAGAAGGGAATGTTGGATGCCCTGCAGAATATCTGGTTTAACAAACACTTGCGAGCGGCAGCAAAACAGAAAGTGAAGACTTGCATGATTTGTTGCCAATTCAACCCTGGAAAAGGCATCTCAGTGGAACAGGGTGGATTTCATCCCCCTGATCACCCTTTTGAGTTTCTCCAAATGGATTATATCCAAATGGACAGATGTAGAGGTTACAAGTATGTCCTGGTAGTAGTGTGCGCCCTAACCAGATGGACAGAAGCTTACCCAGTCCCAGATTATACTGCAGTTACAACAGCCAAACAGTTAGTGAGGGAGTTCTTCCCGAGATACGGGTTGCCACGTGTCATTTACTCAGACAATGGCCAGCCCTTCTCCTCTGAGCTCATGAAACAGGTATCCCTTCTGTTGGGTTATACCTGGAAGTTCCATTGTGTGAGGCATCCCCAAGCAGCAGGTCTAGTAGAGAGACATAACCAGACCCTAAAAACAAAATTAGCTAAAGTCTGTGCAGAAAAGGGCGTGGATTGGATGGTAGCCTTACCGGTTGCCCTCTTTTACATGCGCATGGTAGCTCATTCTAGAACCAGCCTATCACCATATGAGGTGGTTTTTGGCAGACCACCAAATATGTGGGGTACACCAATGCCTAAGAAAATAACTGATGTTGACAGTACTATGCTTACAGATTACCTGGCTTCCTTGATGTCTGCACTACTCTCTTGCCGTTCACAGGTTGCCGCTGCTTTCCCTAACAACACCCAGGTCGAGGACCATGCCATAGCCCCAGGGGACTGGGTGCTCATAAGGAACTTCGACCGGACGAGCCCTCTGGACCCCAGGTGGAAGGCACCAAAATTAGTCCTGCTAACGACAAGGACGGCCATTAAAGTCGAGGGAAGAAAAGGGTGGCTACATGCTAGTCACTGTAAAAAATACTTTGGGACTACCGGAACATTTGCTAAAAACAAAGACAGTACAGACTTTGAGCCCCCCTTTTTGGCAAAGACTCCCCAGCAAGAGTACACTTCCAAACTGAGATCTAGAAGGTCAGTCGACGTTTGATTGTCTAAGTCCACTCGGTGGTGAAGCGGTTGAACATGATGTCTGACTTGAATAAACTAGTGAACAGTAAAGAAAAAAGGACTAATATGAGAGAGAAATACTGCAAGCTATTACACAGCAGATGTATAGTGTCTCTGATTATTGTAATTTTTATGAGCATTGTGGTAATAAGTATTGGCTGGTTCTTAGATGTTCTCTATCCACCTGCTGTCTCACAGAACGCCACCACAGTACACTCACATGTTGAGCTCCCAGTACACTTAGAGAACAGAAAAAATGAATTTAAGAACAATACTTTCATCACCCTTTTACAACAACATCAACTGGCCATAAACACATCCAACTGCTGGGTGTGCGGTCTTCTTCCCCATACAGTTGCCAAAGGCATGCCTTTCATCACTCTCCCTTTTTCTTATGAAGGCTCTTGTACCGGTTGGTGGGAAACAAACAAAGCTTCCTATATGGCTAATACTGACACAAAAGAGCAGTCTCAGCTCCGATATCACCTATACATATTATGTTGGCGAGGTGAAGAGAACAGGGCAGGTGGTACCCCGCTAGAGCAGGAAGCCTATGCTGACCACGGTAACAGATCTAATAAGTTATATTATCAGTATATGGACAGGAGAAAAAGATCCATTTCACCTGTTTTTGTGGCATCAACGAAAGCCCCTTTTTGTGTCCAAAGTAAAGGAAAGATACGTATGGGTGATAGCTAAGTATGGGCGGATCTAGCGGATCTCGCGTACGCAAATTTGCAGATTTACGGATTCGCAATCCGCAAAAATACGCGAACTCTCGCGGATTTGCGGATTTTCCCGTTTTTTGTGTTGGCAAGCGTTAGCGAGGATTTGTGGACAATTTCGCAATTGCGAACTTACTTTTCGGCTCGCAACGGCCGCGACTATGTTGTTTCTACGTCTGGTTTATCATCACAGGTTCACAGCACCCTCTGTTTCACCACTGCCACCCTCTGGGACACCCATGCCACCCTCTGGTACATCCTCACTGCCACCCATTAGGTTTGTTTATCACTGTAGATTATGGGGGTTGAAAAAAGCAAGCACACCTCCCCTACTTCAACTGCCATGAATTAATTTGTGGTTGATTAATGTGTCAGTGATTTTAAAAGTTCCAGTCTGGCTGGCACCTGCTTCCTTCCTAATTTGCTTTCTGTTGCATTGAAAGCAAGCACACCTGCCCTTCTTCAACTGCCATCAATTAATTTGTGGGTCATTAATGTGTCAGTAATTTTGAAACTTCCAGTCTGGCTGGCACCTGCTTCCTTCCTTATCTGTAATTTGCTTTCTGTTGCAGTGCAATTTTTTTTCACAGGACCTTTATGGTCTACTTGTAGCTATTCTATGAGCCTGCTGTTTGGGTCATAGCAGGGTCATAGAATAGTTGCAAATAGGCAACTGAACTCTGGAGGGGCCCCTCAGGAAGCACTAAAGTGAATGTTACTAATGTTAAGTCTGAACTTTTGCACCTGCTCATTGCTTTCAGTTTAGCAAAAATCGTTTTTTCTGCAATTTCGCGCGATTTTTGGGGCGCGAATCCGTGCGAGATCGATTTCGGAAGCCGCGAATGCTTGCGAATACACTAATTTTATTTTTGCGGCATGTATGTTCGCGTGATTTTGTGCGTGTTCGCAAGGCGCTTGTAGCTATACATTTGCCAAGTTACCCTAGCGGTCGTACACGGGCGCGGCCATCTTGTTTGCGTGACGTAATTCCGTTTCCGGCCGCTATGTGTAATCTCGCAAAGTGTGCTGCTCGCTAGTACAATTTCGCGCGTGCTCGCGAGGAAAATCTTGCGCGAACTTACCCACGCGGTCGTGAACGGGCGCGGCCATCTTGTTTCTCATTCATTGCTATGGTTCTGGGCATGCTTTCTGTATCCTCTCTGAATCTCTGCCATCCTTTGCTTGTTTGAAGTTTATTTGATCTATTTTACTTATTATCTATCCCTCTATTTTTCTAGCTCTATATTTTTGTGTTTTCTGCTACTTTTAGTTACTTTTAAACTACTTTTTTAAACTCTTTTCTTTTCTTCTTCACTATTCTATTTCTTCTTTATCATTTAACTTTATTTCTGCCCAGACCATGGTAAAGGGAGCCGGGAAGCACCCTGAGAAGGGGAAGGGTCCCGCACCCCGTGCCCGGCTCCCGTGCGGGCGTTTGAGGGGGGAGCAAGTGGTGCCACGGGAGATCTTTAGCGCGGAGGAGGTGGGCGCACTAATCTTCTACGTCCAGCGCCGCCTCCCCAAGACCATCCTGGGAGGCGGCAAGATCGCAACCGGCTATGGCATCCGGAAGCGCCGGAAGCGGTGGGAGAAGGTGTGCCGGGCCATGTTTAAGCTCTCTGGGGTCCGGCGCACCTATAACCAGGCCACCCACCGCTGGACGGATGTCATGGACCGGGAACGGGACTTGCTGGACGCGCTCGGCGTAGAGGTCCCCGGGCTTGGTGAGTAGTAGTCGCTATTCATCACTACTCTGTTTTATCCGGCTCTGTTATTTGCAAATCTTTGTTCTTTACCAAGAGCAATAATGCTGCCGATTACATTGTAGGTAAATAATATTTCAAAATCTTCTATGCATTTCAGGTGCACTGCTCTCCTTCTCAGTAGCCTTGCTTGCTACTATGCTTATTTGTTTTGTATTTTGTGTTCATTTCATTGGCCTGAGAAATTATGTATGAGTGTAGTGTAAAGATAAGGACTGCGTAATGCTAGACACTAAGGGTCATATTTTCAATTACCGGCGCATCCCTGCAAAGTAGCAGGGATGCGGCAGTAATTGTGCGCCATGGTGGTGGCATGGCGCACAATTACTGCCGCATCCCTGCTACTTTGCCCATTGGCCCAAAACGTCACAGAAGCCTTACGCATCTGTGCCGTAAAGGCGGCGCATTGATGGAGTTGCGTGCCAACGATGGCGCAGCTCCAGCAATGCTCTGGGGTGCCCTATCTCCCCAATGCTGCATCAAGCCGTACGTCGGCTTCAAGCAGGCACAGGGTTTGAGTCACGCATCATTATCCTAAAAGTGACTGGTTGACATCTTGTAGATTTCCCTCACCCACTTTTAGGATTCGTTCCTGCGCAGGAACGCCCTCCATTGCGCCGGAACGCCCCCTGATGGCGCAGGGCTTTACAACGTAATGCATCTCCCATATGCGTTTTTTTAAATATATACGCCGCACCATGGCGAGTCTTTTGTTCTGCCGCTGCGTCACAAAAGTCACGCAACAATGGAGGAAAATGAGCCGCAAGGGACTTCTAAATCAGCCCCAACAGACTGAAGTCCAGTCCTTCCTTTAGAGACATGGCTATAAGAAGAAATAGTGGTGGTGGTGGGTGGATTGATAGTTTGAGTATTCACTGATCTGCAAGCAGGATGGACTTTGTCTGTCACTTCACGTGCTGCGGACTGCTGCCTGCCAGGCCTAGGCAAACCTTTTTAGTAGTCTGTTTATTGAGTTACATAGGAACTTTCTAAGTCAACGGTCCGCAAATCAGGCAATACGAATAACGTAGTATACCACATGAGATAGATCCCGTGGAATAGTTGTCTATCTATTTGCTATTTCTCCAAAATATTTTGTTATTGTTCTTTTGAAATGTTTGATTTGGTTGACAAATATCATCCATGTTTTCTGGTCTTTCTTTCTTTCATGTTGTACATCAGCTCCCCCCAAGGGCAAGAGGACACAGGAGGAGGAGGAGGAGGGTGCTGTTCAGGAGGATGCAGGCCAGGATCGGGCAGGCGAGGGCTCCTTTGCTGGCCCCAGTAAGTTTTAATTTTAATAAAGAGTACCTATTTTTTCCTAGCGTTCCTCATTCAATTTTTTCTAAATCGTCTTTGATCTTCTTGTAGACTGGATCTAAATTCTTATCCTGCCTCGAATATGACTCCCTGTGGTATTACTAGATTATTCTTATTAGTCTGTCTGTGTAGCTAACTAAGATTGGACATTTGGCAATTCCATTGGACTCCCATTCTAGTCAGCAATAGTTCTATGCACTGAGTGCAGTCCTCTGGGATTGTCCATAATGTCTTTTCAAGTCTTCTAAATGTTTATGCTTTGACAATTGCCAACAATAAAAAGGTGAATGACCACCAAGAAAGACTAAGATACTACTTCTACTACTGTTGCAGGGACAAATCTGCACAAACCGAACTATGAACACTAAATAGTGCATTGTTTATCAATTATAATAGGCGCAGGTAGACTTTCTTTCCACATACCTCAGTGATATCAGACTTTGAAGAACCCCCAATCTCCTTACTGACTAGATAGTGTGGCAGAGTCATTTAGCTCCCGAAGTCACCGATGATTGATCCCCAATGATCATTAGATTATCCTACGCAGGACAAGAGTACGGAGTCACAGTCAAGAAGTGTCAGAGGCACTCATGCTTGCAAAAATTCCAAAACCTTTAGCTCATCCACTCTAGTCTGGAGGACAAAAAACCACAGAGTCTATTTAAGTTTAAAAGCTTTATTACAACTAAACACATTTATTAAAATCAACTTTGTCATAAAAGTAAACGTTTAACTGAAAATGGAAAAGTGCTTAGTGCTAACGATTAATTGGACACATTTCTTGTGGTCGAGCTGAGCTCTCACCTGGTTTGAACTTGAGCTTGACCCTGATCGTGTTCTTAGAAGTCAAGCTTCTGTTAGGAGAAAAAGTGTTGTGTGTTAAAAATAAAAAGCAAGCATTCAACAGTTGTGCCAAAAAAGTGCAGCAAGACAACAGCCTTCCCTGGAAAAAGGGACATTTTTACTGTAGAGTATACAGTTACAAATTATTACATTGTATTTCTTTTTTTTTTTATTTCTTTATTCCTCCTAGACCAAATATTATATAGTAGTGAGTGGTGTATTTCTAACATTCTTAAATGTACTTTGTAGGTGTAACATCTGGTGGCGGGGCCAGCGCGGAGGTGGTGGTGTTGGGCGAGGAGGACTCTGGGGAGGATGCGGTGGAAGTGCCGGCGGACGTTCCTGTGAGGGTTCGCACGGTGGTGGCGGGAACAGGTAAGCTATATATTCCTTACTTATTGAGATTGAAGACTGCATAGTGTGCTTTCTGCACGGGTGTATTACAAATCAACCAGGTAGTAGCCTCCTCGAAATGTACTTCGACTTAGCTGTGAAGTTTTTGGTGAGAAGAATCCCAATAAGATCTTAGATGAACGTGATGGATGGGATGAACGAAAAGCGAAAGAAGGGTGTAAGTAAGTGTGGAAGGACGCGAAATTTTATGATGGCTGGCAAAGAAGAATGATATGTGTTTGCTTGGCCCCCGAGGTGGCTGGGAAGGAAAGAATATGGTATGGTGCATGGCTGGGTCAATGATGAAGCAAGGATGGGTGGAAGGACAGCAGCCTGGGTGGGTGAAACAGAAACTGTATGTGTGCGTATACTTTGAATGGATGGATGCCTGGAGCATGGTATTATCTGACTCTTAGATAGCACATGTGTATCTAGAGAGAGTAGATGGTCGCTGGATGAACTAAGTGTTACCTTGAAGAGCATGTAACACCGCACCCGCACGTCCGTTCCAGTGTAGGGAAGGCAAGGAAAAGAAATTGTAAATTTGTCCAATACTACCATGAATAGTAGCAGTAGTTTGTATTGCAACTGCAAGCACAGCATATATCCGGTTATTACGGTGGACACTCCGTACCTCTCTTAATAACTTTAGTTTAGTTGTAGTACGTCATTCATGTGGGTGTATCACTGTTCACTCAATATTAAGCAAAGCACCTAAAGTCATCCCATATGTCATCAAATACGTCCCATGTGAAGTGATAGATAATCAAATTATTTAGCTTCTTCATTTTCCTTTTCTAGTACTCATTTGCACTGTAGGGTGAAAGGTAAATTAATTAAGCAGTAGCCCTTGTAACAGAGTATTCTCAGTGCCACCCGTAATAGAAAAGTAATAGCTTCACCACCTGCATGTACTGGACCGGTACAGTAACGCAAGTCTGTCTCACTCATCATGGTGTGCAACTGTTTTTCTCGGGTGCAAGTTCACTGTGCTGCCATTCTGCCGGCTTGCATAAGATAACGTACCAATTTTCCTAAACAAGAGAGAAGAAGAAGAATAAGACTGGTGTACTGTCATAGTCGACTGTAATGGAAGTCCATAGTGGTCGTAGAATTTGTTCATTAAACTACCACTAATGTTAGAGCAAGGATGCAGAAGTGGGAGGTTAGATAGATACTGTCCTCAATAGTTATGTACTGTGCTTTCAATTTGCTACTTGTACTGTGACCCAACTTTCGGCTCAATCACTTTGTGTTATTAATGCTAAGGAGCATTGGTTACAGACTATGTATTTCTTTCTTCATATAGTTGCTCCTTCCAAATCGACATCACGGAGGGAGCAGGCTCGAATGGCCCGGCAACGGAGGCTGGATGCCACTGTCGCCGAATATCGGCGGCTGGTGGCCCTGGAGGAGGAGGAGGACACGCAGTCGACCGGTGCAACCACAACATCCTCGACTGGGACAGCTGCATCCTCCTCCGTGACCCCACGGGCCGCCAGCATGCGCAGTGCTCCAGCGGTACGGAGCCGGGCTAACAAAGCCAACCGCCACCGCCAAGCAGCAAAAAGACCAGCTGCCCCCCACAGGAGCTGCAAGGCACGCCAACGCCGCCTAGGAGTCCGAATGTCCTACCTGGAGCAGGAGGTCCATAACTATAAGAACTTGGTGGAGGGCCTCTGCTTCGAGCTTGCCACCCTCCGCAAGGAGTATGATGCCCATGCCGCAAAATGCACCAGCACCCTCCAGTAGTGGAGTGTCCCTTGCCCTTTTTTTAGAGACTTTTGGGGGGTGGGATTTGGGAGTTGGGTTCTTTTTGGGACTTTTCAAAGACAATCGTTGGGGTTAGGGAGGGTCTTGAGGGAGATTATTTTGTTAGGGCTACATAAATATACTTTTTTAAACTTTATCTGACCATACCTGTTTTTTACTGCTTTTCAGTCTGGTGGGTGGGGGACGGGGGTGTAACAGTAAGTTTGTTTTCCTGAAGAGTCCTAGGACTTTAGTAGTACTACCGTCAATCTCTCGTCTAGTCCTAATACTCCATTATACTACCTCCCACCAAACGCTTATCTTACCTGTAATTTATGTTAGAAATTAGGGCTAGGCCCAGGGCTGGCTCCACGTGAAATGGGGATTAACGTTGGCAATCCGGGGCGGGTGAAATTTCCTCATTGCGGTGGTACTAGTGGTGTGACACAGTGGCAGTTGCATGCCTATGGAAAAAAAGAAAACGAAACCTGGTTTGTCCTTACTGTAGCATTACAACGGTTACGGTACGATCGAGAATATAGCAGGTGACAGTACACTAGAACAGTGCCACAATGTAGCCTAACAAATGGTAAAGTATTTGCTTGCAAGTATAACTAGTACTTGCGTTGAATTTATTTGACATTGGCTCCTACTACTAGAAGAAATAGTACTGAAGCTGAGTAAGTCTAGAAGATATCCTCGTATTCCTTCACCAGCCTGTTGCTATGACCTTATCCTCCCCAGCTAGTGTGTGGAATTATTGATGTCATTTTAGTCAGACATCAAGCAAAACAACACAGCCCGGGGGAAGAGGGTTAGGGTTTGGAAAATGGATGGGAATGGGGGTTTCTTTTTGGGTAGGTTTTGTTGAGAGAAGAAAAAAAAAAAACAGCCTGGACAAACAATAATTGACGATAAAGAAATCTTTGGGTACAAACTAAAGCTAACCACATGCAGTCACACTCATAGAAGAAAACAATGGATACTGTATCTGTATTCTGTATGTTGTTGGAGTTGTCCTGTTGAATTTGGTAAGTAAGTTGCATGCAGCAAACAATTCCTCTTATTAGCGGCACTCCTCCATTCCAGCTGACGCTTCGTCCATCAATGTTGGTGACCACTGACAGAAGACACCCTGTCCACTGCCTGCCTGGCGGATGTTGACTGAAACCCGACCTGTAATTATTGAACGGAAAACAGGAAGTGCTATTACAATACCACTGATAAATAAATATAAGGTATGTACGCTGTGTGGTGCAAAAAGTCACACTTTGATTTCCCTAATAGACAGTACAATATTTTTGAAATTGCGTACTCTGTCTGAGTCACCTTTTTAAGGATAAATAAGTATGGCCAAAATATTATAGCGGATCTTTCCCCTCAAGGTAAGTGTACTGTAAACTGTGTTTTAGAACAAAATTTGACCTTCCCAGCAATGCTCCCACCAAGACCCTTACTAAAGCCAGTCGCAAAAATGTAGAAGACCCCCAATCAGATCTCCAAAAACGATGCCTAGCAGAAAAATGGTGACAAAACGTACTTTGAAAGTAACAGTAGGCCCAAATACACCCTTACTGACCGTGGATTGTATTCAAACCACTTGCAAGCAAGCAAAAGTATCCATAGCCAGCATCGCTCCAAGAGTGCTCTAAAACCCCAGAACTGCGTTGCAATAGAACATCCCGAAACACATGCAATCCTGCTGCTAGGGCTAACCCTAACGAACCCTAAGTTACAAAAAGTGCCAAAAGGTTTTTCCTTATGGATTTTGTCCAAAACACTTCTATCCGGTATTAGACCTTCCCAGGAATGCCCCAAGACCCGCCAACCCACCCGCAAAAAAGCACGCGACAACACCCCCAAACAGCAAAAAAGCAAAATCTCATACTTACAATATCTCTCGGCCTTCGGTCCAAACGCGCTGTGCAGCTAGGTCATCATCATAACTCCTGTTTTCCACCACGGATTTCCTGAAAAGCAAATGCAATCAAGATTAGACTGTCGCAGCAGTGCTTCGACAGAGACCCCGCAACCCACCCACAAACAGCAGGAAGCCCCCCAAAACGCTACATTGAGCAAGATGTCAGAAGAAATAGCAAAAAAAAGGCTTTTCCTTATGGATTTTGTCCAAAACACTTCTATCCGGTATTAGACCTTCCCAGGAATGCCCCAAGACCCGCCAACCCACCCGCAAAAAAGCACGCGACAACACCCCCAAACAGCAAAAAAGCTAAATCTCATACTTACAATATCTCTCGGCCTTCGGTTCAAACGCGCTGTGCAGCTAGGTCATCATCATAACTCCTGTTTTCCACCACAGATTTCCTGAAAAGCAAATGCAATCAATATTAGACTGTCGCAGCAGTGCTCCCAGACCCCAAAACTCACCCACAAACACCCGGAACCCCGCCAAAGAGCACCTCAAAGGCAAGCAAGTCAGCAAAAACGGCAAGAAATTTCCACCTCATATTTGGTCCAAAACACTTTTATCCAGTATTAGAGCTTCACAGCAATGGGCCCAGAGCCGTCAACTCACCCGCAAAGAAGTAGAACACCCCCACAAGTGCTGAGTCTTTCTTTATTGGGCGTAATCCTGCCCTCTGCTTTGAGGGAAATCGGAGTCTGGAGGAGGAGGATAGAGGAGCATGTTCTTCAGAACTTGTGAACCTAAGGAATGTAGACTGCGGCACCTTCAAATCAATAAGCAAACAAGTGAAGACAGTTCTGCTGATGGTCTTGTTTTTGGGATTAGGTGATTAAAGTTTGAATTAAATTAACTGTGCAAAACAAAGAAAGACAGACACACAGGAATAAAAGTGAATAAGGACGAAAAAGAAAGTTATTGATTCATTGTCTCATTTTCAGGGCTCGGTGTCAGGGAATAAGAAGAAGATTTCGTCATCATACTCTGCGAATTCAGGCAGGATGAGGTCAGTGTCACCGAACAGAGAACAAATCCCCTCATCTACGTTGCCGTCCTCCTCGTCTTCATGCGGCGTGCTTTCTCGTACTTTGTAATCTGGTGGTATGAGGTGCTGATTCATCTTGATCATTGTCAGCCGCTCCACATTTTTGGGCGAGACGCGGCTCCGTTTGGGAGTTACAATGCCACCAGCAGCACTGAAAACACGTTCAGAAGACACGCTTGTGAGTGGGCAAGACAAATAGTTTATAGCCAGGTTGGAGAGCTGTGGCCACAATTGTTTTTTCCCATGCCAATACTGCAATGGCTCATCATTAAGAAAGACCTCTGTTGAGTCATTCAGATAGTCCTGCACCATCGACTCAAGGTCATCAACGGTTCCTCCACTTTGCTTACTTTTTGCTGTGCCTGTGACATTTTTTCGAGAACCATACCCAAGCAAAGTTAGCCAATCCTCTACAGCAGCCACTGTTACTGTTGTGTGTGGTGCAGATGATCCAGTTGCCGGTGTCTTTAACGGCTGAGAGGTCACTTGTGCCACAGCCACAGGTGCAGAAGTGGATTTTTGTGACTGGGGATGGCCTGCTGATGCTGATGCTGATGTACTGCCTTCTCCTTCAATATCCTGCCGTTCTTTTTCAAACCTCTTGGCTGACCAGGCTAGCCAACGTTTGTACTTTTGAACATCTTCATCAGCAAAAGGAAAGAATGCTTGGCCTGCCAGCGCCTTTTTGTAGCGTGGATCCAGAATAGTAGCACAAATGTAATGCTGTTCTGACTTGATCTTTTGAAGACGTTCATCACCACGTAGGCGCTCTAATAATTTCTCCGACAAAATAAAAGGGTCTTTTTTTTTACATCTTTTTCAAACTCAGAAGACACCGCCATCAGTTGGTGCTCCAGCATGCACAACAATGGGATAGCTTTTCCCAAATTACAGTCCTCCTGGCTGACTGCACGCGTGAAGAACTCAAAAGGACGAAGCATGTCTGTCAGGCTTTTAACTATGTCCCATTGCGCCGCACCCATCCGCAGGTCCTCCTTCTGAGCTGTACCCTCTGTTAAGAAATAGTGATCGAGTACCGTATACTGCTCATACAGACGCTCAGTACAAAAATGGGGTTGGTCCGAGTTGAAGAGTTTCAAAAGGCTTATAGAAAGCCAGTTATTTGGTTGGTCACACAATCAACGACTTCATTATCATTTACTTTAAAGTATATTCTCCATAAATTTAGACAATTTATTTCAAGATTCATTGGCATTTATTCAAGCAAAGTTTCAATCAAATTGCAGCCAATAGTTCATTTTGAGGACATAGCAAACATGTAATTGTAAACTCATTACATTCATAAATTCAAAAAAGTGCTCTCGGTGAGAAGGGGAGGGGTGAGTGAAGTGAGGGGGACACAGTAAAGGTGTAGTGACATTTTTATGGCATCATTTTGCAGTTGAAAAGCCTTTACACTCAAATCAGTAAGCAAAGGTTCCCAATGTTCATCACACATAGAAGGCGAGACACAATCTCTTATTTGAGTCCTATGGTGTGAGGTAAGAAAAGCGTAGTTCTACGTTTCGACCCCCGGTTACGCTAAAGGGTTGCTTTCAGCCTCATGTTGGGGTCTTCATCAGGAAAGGGGGAGAGCCTAGGGGGCAAGGTAAAAACTTAATTTAGTAACTATCAGTGATTGTGCGTTTTAAAAAATTGTGACACTGGGGATGTGGTAGTACCTACATCAGAAGACGGTCGGCATCTGTACCGTCTTAGGCGGGGCCATGGCACAGCTCCCGATTTACTCTGAAATAAATTAACACTAGGCATCAAGGTGCTAGTTTATGAAAAACTGCCAAGGGGTGAGCGGTCAAGCAGGACGGGACTTACTTTTCAACTGTACTTGTTGGCATAGTACCGGATTACGCTGTGGGATCGTTCCACACGCCCGGGGACATCAAGTGCTCCTTGGCTGCGGGAACAGAAAAGTAGCGCATTGAGGTTAGAGGGGCGCGGGCATAGATGTTAGGCATTTGCCGCGAGAGGGATTAGTTTTTAGGTCTACAACCAAGCAGGAAGGGTTGAGGCTTTACCTTAAAACGGGACCGCAGTGGGTAGATTCCCGTTCCAGCGGCGAGCTGCATCCGAGTGGTTACTCGCGGTGCAGCCGCTGGATGCCGGTCAAGGGAGAAGGGGCTCGTCTCACCCGACCAATCAGAGCGTAGGGAGGGCGGATCCGCTCCAAAGCTTAAGGGAGCGTCTAATATGAATTCAGTTGGAAGTGACGACGGCAAGGGGGAATATAAAAACACCATAAATCGTGTGTATACATGGAAGGCTTCAAGATAACTCCGTGTTGTTTTCAGTAACGAAAAAAGATGTGGAAGCATCATAATAGCAATAACGGTGGAAAACCATTCATAATTTCACAGATATATTGTCAAATAATTTAAAACGCTTATATGCAGCCGGTCGTGGCCGTAGGCATAGAACAAAACGGAAATGCAAACATTTCATTGTGATAAATTGCACGTCCTAAACAATAACATGTAGCACATCAATGTAGCTCAATGGGACGTTAGAAAATAAAGATGAATTTATAAGCACCTTATAGCAATACAAATGTCGATGATCAGAAATCATTCATAATGTCACAAATAGCTTAGAGGCACTTACGTACGGATGCTAAAGGGACAATGATAAATTTAGAACCACCTTGACATCATAAATAGTAATGGCAGTGATAAGGGATCATTCATAAATACACCAATATTAAAAAACACGCTTGTGTATGGATGGTCCTAGCAGCAGACCTGGAGCAATTTGGAAAACCAGACATTACATTGTGACAAACTGCATGTCGATAACAATGTACCATGTGTATCCCATACTCAGATAATGCACGGAAGGGCGATTACTGTGAGGGAGAGGGCTCTAGGGTGACACCCAATGTTCATTCTGGACATAGTCCGGCCATTTGGGAGAAATTTGCGTCGAGTTCATTTAGTCCCCTCCTTATAGTTTGAAATTTCTGCATCCACTTGCATTCCCTGGTGTTAAGGATAGAGGTCAAGTTGCCTCCCCGTGGCCCCAGACAGACTTTCTCTATCACTAACCAGCGTAGTGATTCTGGTGTATAGTTTCTTTCTTGGAAATGTTCCACCAGAGGAGCCCCGGTTGTGGAGCACCGGATTCTGCTGCAGTGCTGAAATATACGATTTTTGACTTTTTGTATAGTTTGACCTATATACATCAGGTCGCAGGGGCATAAAATTGCATAGATCACCCCACTGGAGTTGCAATTGGTCAGAGACTTGAGATTGATAGTGAAATTGTTATATTGTATTTGTTTGGTCTCCCAGCACATCGGACATGCTTTGCAGGAGGTGCATTTAAAGTGTCCAACAATTTCAGGTAACTTCCATAGGCTCTGGATCGTAGGTGCCTGTGGAGTTTCAAGCAATGATCTCACCACCATATCTCTGACGTTTCTCGCTTTTTTGAAGGCGTGCATTGGAGGTTCATGCACCTCAAGAATATCTGCCACCAGGCCCCAATGTTTGTTAACACATTTTCTTATGATGTTACTCTGGGTACAGAACGTGGTGACGCATATCATGCGTTCAAATGATGATGTTCGTTTCTTTGGTTCACGTAAGGTTGATCGGTCCTGGAACCAGGCTCTCTTACGGGATCGCTTCACTAGGCGTTTGGGATAACCTCTGTCTATCAGACGGTTGATGAGTTCATCTGATTCCTTAAAAAAGTCCTCTTTTTGTGAGCAATTTCTTCGGAGGCGCAAAAACTGCCCGAAGGGTAGGTTGTCCCTCAACCCCCTCGTGTGGTGGCTGGAATAGCGTAGGAGGGAATTTCTCTCCGTTGGTTTACGGAAGAGGGTGGTATACAAGTATCCATCTTTCTCCTTGATGCTGATGTCGAGGAAATCGATCGACTCTTTATCCATATGCATCGTGAATTTGATGTCTTGGGATTGGTTATTCAACCAGAGTAGAAGAGCATGGAGGTTGTCTTCATCACCAGTCCATATCATTATAACATCGTCGATGTAACGGTGCCAAGTTGTTATCATCTCCCTGTGTGGGTTGTGTTGTGAGAGGATGCAGTCTTGCTCAAATTCAGACATATAAAGGATAGCTAGGTCCGGGGCGAAGGCAGCGCCCATGGCTACTCCTTTACTCTGTATGTAATAGTTGTTCTGGAAAATGAAAAAGTTCTTAGTCATTGCAATTTCAAGCAATTCGATCAGAAACTCCGTGGGGACTGGCATGGGTTGTTCCCGTCTATTGAGTATTCTCCTCATGCACTCCAATGCTGGTCTCTGCGGAATGCTGGTATACAGCGAGACGATGTTCATGGTCACTAGAATCTGGTTCTGTTTGCTAAATGTTTTCTGGTCAAAGAGATTGATGACTTGCATGGTGTCTCTTAAGTACGTCGGGGTGGCTTCCGCTAGCGGCTTCAAAAAAACATCAATATACTTGCACAGTGGTTCAATCAAAGAGCCACATCCTGATATGATGGGTCGTCCAGGTGGCTTGCTGAGGTTCTTGTGTACCTTAGGTAGTACATATATAGTGGGAGTCCTTGGGTGATCCACATTGAGGTACTCGAACTCTTTCTTGGACAGGAATCCCATTTCCAAGGCTTGTGTTGTGATAGTCACAATGTCTTTTCGTACTTCTCTGGTGGGATCCCTTGCCGTCGGTCTGTAACTGACCCCGTCAGTGAGTTGGGATTGGATCTCAGCTTTATAATCATCCACATCCAGGATAACTATTGATCCTCCCTTGTCCGCCGGCTTAATTACCACAGACTTGTTGTTTTTCAGAGATTGGAGAGCACTCCTCTCACCACCGCTAATGTTCTGTTTAACATATTGTTTTTTGTTGATGGTTTTGAAGACATCCCTCATGACTACACTTTCATAAGTTAGTATCTCATGGGCTACTGATGCCATTGAGGGCATGAAGGTGGACGGTGGTCGCAGATTGGTGAAGGCAGTCATGGCTGGAGTAGGTTTATTTTTAAAAAAGAATTTCAGCCTCAGTTTCCTGAAAAACCTTGTAAGTTCAGTTTGTATGTTGAACTTGTTCGGGTAGGAGGTTGGTACAAAAGAGAGGCCTTTGCACAGTATGTTTCTCTCATCTTCAGTGAGTGTGTATTTGGATAAATTTATGATAGGGTCACTTCTATCAGGTGGCCTGGTTACCACCTGTATGTCTTCCTCCTCGTGCTCCTTTCCCAGTGATCTTCTTGTTGAAAACGTACTTGTTTGGGAGTGTTGCCCTGCTGTCTCCCGCCGGCCCAATTCTGCTGTTGGTTGCCTCGATTGGGGCGGTTGTTCCATGACCCTCCTCGGCCTCTTCCTCTCGGTGGTCTCCACTGGCTGCCCTCTAAAAAAGCCGATTGGTGTTCGTGTGGAAATTCCTGTGGTTGGTACCATTGATCCTGTTGTTGGTAGTTGGCACTGGATGCGCTCTGGTCGTTCTCGCTGTCACCACTATAAGAAGAATCCGAGAAATTGGTGTACCTTCTTGTGCCCCTATATCCTCCCCTGCCTCTGTTGGAGAAACGGCCTTGGTTGTCTTGCCTGTAATAGTCTGGTTGTAGGTATGGATAGGTTTTTTTCCGGTCGAAGTACTTAATATCCTTAGCCAATTTGTCTAGTTTTTTTGTTTGGGTCTCAACATCAAAGTCTTTAAGAGTCTTTTTCAATCTCTCTAATGTTTCTTTAGCATCCGCAAACGCCGAATGATTAGCAATCTCCGCCTTCAAATCGTCAATTTCTTTCGTCAGTTGTTCCACTTGGTCTTTGGCCGTCTCCACTCCCAGCACCATCCAGTGCCGGGAGCAGTTATTGGCCACGAAACTGAATCCTTCCTTAAATTTCGGGTTATCCACGAAGATGGCTGGTTCGTTCCGGACCTGGAGTCCGGTTGGTATGATGTTTGCTCTGAGATAACCTGTTAGTAAGTGACCATGTAGCTTGGTTCTAACTAGTTTTTTCTCTAAGCGTTCAAGTCTAGTGATTTTCTCATTAAGGGAATGGTCCACACTGCGAGTATCACTGGTTAGAAATGCAGTTCCCGTTTCACCCCGATCAGATTCTTAATATAGTCTTCTGTATATGAGAGGGTCTCAAGTTCCATATTGATGAAGCCCTAACTATACACCAAATGAATTAATCAAAATTATTTCAAAAGAACGAAAACCCTCGCAAGAGATCTCTTGCTCTGAGAGTGTGAGTACAAAAAGGGGTAGGCCCTTAAGAACTCAGGACCTGGGTCCGTGAAGCAGTACAAAAATGGGGTTGGTCCGAGTTGAAGAGTTTCAAAAGGCTTATAGAAAGCCAGTTATTTGGTTGGTCACACAATCAACGACTTCATTATCGTTTACTTTAAAGTATATTCTCCATGAATTTAGACAATTTATTTCAAGATTCATTGGCATTTATTCAAGCAAAGTTTCAATCAAATTGCAGCCAATAGTTCATTTTGAGGACATAGCAAACATGTAATTGTAAACTCATTACATTCATAAATTCAAAAAAGTGCTCTCGGTGAGAAGGGGAGGGGTGAGTGAAGTGAGGGGGACACGGTAAAGGTGTAGTGACATTTTTATGGCATCATTTTGCAGTTGAAAAGCACCTTCATGCCCTCAATGGCATCAGTAGCCCATGAGATACTAACTTATGAAAGTGTAGTCATGAGGGATGTCTTCAAAACCATCAACAAAAAACAATATGTTAAACAGAACATTAGCGGTGGTGAGAGGAGTGCTCTCCAATCTCTGAAAAACAACAAGTCTGTGGTAATTAAGCCGGCGGACAAGGGAGGATCAATAGTTATCCTGGATGTGGATGATTATAAAGCTGAGATCCAATCCCAACTCACTGACGGGGTCAGTTACAGACCGACGGCAAGGGATCCCACCAGAGAAGTACGAAAAGACATTGTGACTATCACAACACAAGCCTTGGAAATGGGATTCCAGTCCAAGAAAGAGTTCGAGTACCTCAATGTGGATCACCCAAGGACTCCCACTATATATGTACTACCTTAGGTACACAAGAACCTCAGCAAGCCACCTGGACGACCCATCATATCAGGATGTGGCTCTTTGATTGAACCACTGTGCAAGTATATTGATGTTTTTTTGAAGCCGCTAGCGGAAGCCACCCCGACGTACTTAAGAGACACCATGCAAGTCATCAATCTCTTTGACCAGAAAACATTTAGCAAACAGAACCAGATTCTAGTGACCATGGACATCGTCTCGCTGAATACCAGCATTCCGCAGAGACCAGCATTGGAGTGCATGAGGAGAATACTCAATAGACGGGAACAACCCATGCCAGTCCCCACGGAGTTTCTGATCGAATTGCTTGAAATTGCAATGACTAAGAACTTTTTCATTTTCCAGAACAACTATTACATACAGAGTAAAGGAGTAGCCATGGGCGCTGCCTTCGCCCCGGACCTAGCTATCCTTTATATGTCTGAATTTGAGCAAGACTGCATCCTCTCACAACACAACCCACACAGGGAGATGATAACAACTTGGCACCGTTACATCGACGATGTTATAATGATATGGACTGGTGATGAAGACAACCTCCATGCTTTTCTACTCTGGTTGAATAACCAATCCCAAGACATCAAATTCACGATGCATATGGATAAAGAGTCGATCGATTTCCTCGACATCAGCATCAAGGAGAAAGATGGATACTTGTATACCACCCTCTTCCGTAAACCAACGGAGAGAAATTCCCTCCTACGCTATTCCAGCCACCACACGAGGGGGTTGAGGGACAACCTACCCTTCGGGCAGTTTTTGCGCCTCCGAAGAAATTGCTCACAAAAAGAGGACTTTTTTAAGGAATCAGATGAACTCATCAACCGTCTGATAGACAGAGGTTATCCCAAACGCCTAGTGAAGCGATCCCGTAAGAGAGCCTGGTTCCAGGACCGATCAACCTTACTTGAACCAAAGAAACGAACATCGTCATTTGAACGCATGATATGCGTCACCACGTTCTGTACCCAGAGTAACATCATAAGAAAATGTGTTAACAAACATTGGGGCCTGGTGGCAGATATTCTTGAGGTGCATGAACCTCCAATGCACGCCTTCAAAAAAGCGAGAAACGTCAGAGATATGGTGGTGAGATCATTGCTTGAAACTCCACAGGCACCTACGATCCAGAGCCTATGGAAGTTACCTGAAATTGTTGGACACTTTAAATGCACCTCCTGCAAAGCATGTCCGATGTGCTGGGAGACCAAACAAATACAATATAACAATTTCACTATCAATCTCAAGTCTCTGACCAATTGCAACTCCAGTGGGGTGATCTATGCAATTTTATGCCCCTGCGACCTGATGTATATAGGTCAAACTATACAAAAAGTCAAAAATCGTATATTTCAGCACTGCAGCAGAATCCGGTGCTCCACAACCGGGGCTCCTCTGGTGGAACATTTCCAAGAAAGAAACCATACACCAGAATCACTACGCTGGTTAGTGATAGAGAAAGTCTGTCTGGGGCCACGGGGAGGCAACTTGACCTCTATCCTTAACACCAGGGAATGCAAGTGGATGCAGAAATTTCAAACTATAAGGAGGGGACTAAATGAACTCGACGCAAATTTCTCCCAAATGGCCGGACTATGTCCAGAATGAACATTGGGTGTCACCCTAGAGCCCTCTCCCTCACAGTAATCGCCCTTCCGTGCATTATCTGAGTATGGGATACACATGGTACATTGTTATCGACATGCAGTTTGTCACAATGTAATGTCTGGTTTTCCAAATTGCTCCAGGTCTGCTGCTAGGACCATCCATACACAAGCGTGTTTTTTAATATTGGTGTATTTATGAATGATCCCTTATCACTGCCATTACTATTTCTGATGTCAAGGTGGTTCTAAATTTATCATTGTCCCTTTAGCATCCGTACGTAAGTGCCTCTAAGCTATTTGTGACATTATGAATGATTTCTGATCATCGACATTTGTATTGCTATAAGGTGCTTATAAATTCATCTTTATTTTCTAACGTCCCATTGAGCTACATTGATGTGCTACATGTTATTGTTTAGGACGTGCAATTTATCACAATGAAATGTTTGCATTTCCGTTTTGTTCAATGCCTACGGCCACGACCGGCTGCATATAAGCGTTTTAAATTATTTGACAATATATCTGTGAAATTATGAATGGTTTTCCACCGTTATTGCTATTATGATGCTTCCACATCTTTTTTCGTTACTGAAAACAACACGGAGTTATCTTGAAGCCTTCCATGTATACACACGATTTATGGTGTTTTTATATTCCCCCTTGCCGTCGGCACTTCCAACTGAATTCATATTAGACGCTCCCTTAAGCTTTGGAGCGGATCCGCCCTCCCTACGCTCTGATTGGTCGGGTGAGACGAGCCCCTTCTCCCTTGACCGGCATCCAGCGGCTGCACCGCGAGTAACCACTCGGATGCAGCTCGCCGCTGGAACGGGAATCTACCCACTGCGGTCCCGTTTTAAGGTAAAGCCTCAACCCTTCCTGCTTGGTTGTAGACCTAAAAACTAATCCCTCTCGCGGCAAATGCCTAACATCTATGCCCGCGCCCCTCTAACCTCAATGCGCTACTTTTCTGTTCCCGCAGCCAAGGAGCACTTTATGTCCCCGGGCGTGTGGAACGATCCCACAGCGTAATCCGGTACTATGCCAACAAGTACAGTTGAAAAGTAAGTCCCGTCCTGCTTGACCGCTCACCCCTTGGCAGTTTTTCATAAACTAGGACCTTGATGCCTAGTGTTAATTTATTTCAGAGTAAATCGGGAGCTGTGCCATGGCCCCGCCTAAGATGGTACAGATGCCGACCGTCTTCTGATGTAGGTACTACCACATCCCCAGTGTCACAATTTTTTAAAACGCACAATCACTGATAGTTACTAAATTAAGTTTTTAACAAAGATAAGCTCTCGCAACTACATGTGTGTTCATCAAAACAAGGTAAATTGACCAAAAGTTAAAAAGAAGCGCAGAAGCAGGTTCTTTGGTGTAAGTCTTCTTGTCACAGCAAGATGTTTAATTTTCTCCAGACTTGAGAATAATATCAATCGCCGACACGTGTTTCGTCGTGTGCGGTTGAGTCACACGACTCTTCAGGGCTGGTAATACAAAATAATGTAGGCAAGTTGTTATCTAAACATGTTTAACTTGATGCTGCATATGGTGACAATTGTGCAACCGACATGCAGTTGTGACGTGCGTTTGTATCGCACATGGTTGGTGAGATTTGGTGAAGAAACTTTCATATTCGGGCAAAGTGATTGGTCTATAGTGCTAATGTGCACGTAGAGAGTGAGATGGACTTAAAAAGACCTATGTGTGGTCATGTGTCACTCGTACACAGTGGTCCTAGAAATTAGAGGGTGTTCGTAGTGATGGTGAATGAAACGTGAGATGTCAGATATATTTAATCTAATTAAATATGTGAGGAGGTATTTGTGTGGCCTCATGACGTGGTAGTGATAAGGGTGCCTATATAGGTTAAAGATCCAGAGAGCACAATTCATGCAAAATCTTCTGTTCTATGGATGATAGGTATTACCTTCCACTCCAATTCCAATGTGTGGTTGGAGTAAGTCTGGGTCTTTAAAAGCTCAGTTTCAAGCTATATAAGGTAAGGGTGAAAAAGAGAAAAAGGAACTCATAAGGAGGCTTCTAAAGGAAGCAACTACATTACCCCCCTTGTCAGCCTCCCTAATGATGATATTGGGGTTCTTACTGAGATTTGAAAGTGCCGAGCGTTCACCTCTAGTTAGATTGTCCTTGTATTTGAACTTAATGTCTAGGTTTCTGGTATTAGTTCTATCCAGGTCTTCCAGAACACGTTTGTGAAAGTTGTCAATGGTATTGCCACCTGATAATGTAGGTATCCATTTGGATTTGCATTTCAGACCACTCGTTATGTTATAGTCAGTTTCTATATCAAGTTCTTCCAGTAACTGTTCCATTTCCAATGGACTATCTTCCCTGTCCGTCAAAGAAAGAAGCAGGTGTGTTGCTTGTACATCTTTAATAGTCAAAGGTACATCGTCAAATACAGTTGGAACAAGAGTAGGTTGTCTTTGTAACTGTTGTGATCCCACAAAATGTTTTTTGAGTTTCAGGTTGCGTGTAAACTTAAACAGGTCGATTTTAGTTTGACACAAGTCACCTGTAGCATAGGGGTTGAAGTTAAGGCCTTTGCTGAGTAGGGAAATCATATCAGGTGTCAATGATATTGAGGAAAGATTGATGACTTGGACATTATCAAGTGGTGTTGTTAGTTCCTCTGTGTCCCTGACCTCAGTTTTCTGCGATATTCCTCGCTTGTTCCCGCGTTTACCCCTATGGGGTTTTGGTCTACTGCGGCCTGTGGAGGCTAGGTTCTGTTGCCCTTCCTCACCCGCTCCACTTCTAAAAAAAAGTTGGAATTGTTAGGTTGTGCGTTAGCAAGGATTTCGTTCTCGATGTCACTGAGTCCAGTGGAACTCAGGGAAGTAGTACTAGAGTGAGCGGAATTGGAAGTGTTGGGTCTCCCAGGTTGGGAGCTATTTTTAGGTCTGGGGATCAGTGAATCGTATTTGCGGTCAAAGGTGTAAACTCTCCCATTTTTGTAGTCTGCCTCGTCCCTCTTGATTTGGCGTGCCTTTCTATTCTTTATTTCTGTCTGGTGTTTGAGCAGAATTTCATCCAGTAGGGTGTAATTCTTTACGGTGGCCTCGGGTTTGTTTAGATCTTTAATCTCTTGTTCAATATTAGAGATTTCTGTCTGTAGCTTAGCGGTCTTTCGGTCAGCACTTTCAATAAGAATGTCCATAAGTGTGGTAGAATTCAGATTTAGTGAATCCTCCCATTTGACCATGAGATCTCGGTCGAGATCATCATAGGTGGGGAAGATGTGGGACCGTAAACCCCTAGGGACTATCTTGAGTTTTAAATAGTGCTTAAGAGTGGCCCCATCCCACCATCTGGAATTTTCTTGTTTTTTAAGTTTCTCTAGTTTCAGGAATTTGTCTCTAAGACCCTCAACTCGTGCAGGACCTGCTGCGGCCGATGCCTGGTGTGTGGGCATGCCTCTGGCCAGGTTTTCAAAGAGATCTGCTGCTGCTCTATCCCTGTCCATTCTATAGTGGACAATAGCCTGCTGTGTGACAGTCACTAAAGTAGGAATGGTAACGTGGAGGCACCCAGTCCTAAGCCAAATCAGGAATACTGTGCAAAGGGGTTTTTAGAAAATTAGGACTAGAGGGGCGCGCTGCCTGGGTTAAAACGTTACAAAGTGTGTATGGAGCAAGAGTGTCGTTGTGTAGTGCGTGAAGAGCAGACGGCAAAACACCCTTAACCGTCCAAACAAGTCAAGAGACAAGGCAAATTAACAAAGATAAGCTCTCGCAACTACATGTGTGTTCATCAAAACAAGGTAAATTGACCAAAAGTTAAAAAGAAGCGCAGAAGCAGGTTCTTTGGTGTAAGTCTTCTTGTCACAGCAAGATGTTTAATTTTCTCCAGACTTGAGAATAATATCAATCGCCGACACGTGTTTCGTCGTGTGCGGTTGAGTCACACGACTCTTCAGGGCTGGTAATACAAAATAATGTAGGCAAGTTGTTATCTAAACATGTTTAACTTGATGCTGCATATGGTGACAATTGTGCAACCGACATGCAGTTGTGACGTGCGTTTGTATCGCACATGGTTGGTGAGATTTGGTGAAGAAACTTTCATATTCGGGCAAAGTGATTGGTCTATAGTGCTAATGTGCACGTAGAGAGTGAGATGGACTTAAAAAGACCTATGTGTGGTCATGTGTCACTCGTACACAGTGGTCCTAGAAATTAGAGGGTGTTCGTAGTGATGGTGAATGAAACGTGAGATGTCAGATATATTTAATCTAATTAAATATGTGAGGAGGTATTTGTGTGGCCTCATGACGTGGTAGTGATAAGGGTGCCTATATAGGTTAAAGATCCAGAGAGCACAATTCATGCAAAATCTTCTGTTCTATGGATGATAGGTATTACCTTCCACTCCAATTCCAATGTGTGGTTGGAGTAAGTCTGGGTCTTTAAAAGCTCAGTTTCAAGCTATATAAGGTAAGGGTGAAAAAGAGAAAAAGGAACTCATAAGGAGGCTTCTAAAGGAAGCAACTACATTACCCCCCTTGTCAGCCTCCCTAATGATGATATTGGGGTTCTTACTGAGAGTTGAAAGTGCCGAGCGTTCACCTCTAGTTAGATTGTCCTTGTATTTGAACTTAATGTCTAGGTTTCTGGTATTAGTTCTATCCAGGTCTTCCAGAACACGTTTGTGAAAGTTGTCAATGGTATTGCCACCTGATAATGTAGGTATCCATTTGGATTTGCATTTCAGACCACTCGTTATGTTATAGTCAGTTTCTATATCAAGTTCTTCCAGTAACTGTTCCATTTCCAATGGACTATCTTCCCTGTCCGTCAAAGAAAGAAGCAGGTGTGTTGCTTGTACATCTTTAATAGTCAAAGGTACATCGTCAAATACAGTTGGAACAAGAGTAGGTTGTCTTTGTAACTGTTGTGATCCCACAAAATGTTTTTTGAGTTTCAGGTTGCGTGTAAACTTAAACAGGTCGATTTTAGTTTGACACAAGTCACCTGTAGCATAGGGGTTGAAGTTAAGGCCTTTGCTGAGTAGGGAAATCATATCAGGTGTCAATGATATTGAGGAAAGATTGATGACTTGGACATTATCAAGTGGTGTTGTTAGTTCCTCTGTGTCCCTGACCTCAGTTTTCTGCGATATTCCTCGCTTGTTCCCGCGTTTACCCCTATGGGGTTTTGGTCTACTGCGGCCTGTGGAGGCTGGGTTCTGTTGCCCTTCCTCACCCGCTCCACTTCTAAAAAAAAGTTGGAATTGTTAGGTTGTGCGTTAGCAAGGATTTCGTTCTCGATGTCACTGAGTCCAGTGGAACTCAGGGAAGTAGTACTAGAGTGAGCGGAATTGGAAGTGTTGGGTCTCCCAGGTTGGGAGCTATTTTTAGGTCTGGGGATCAGTGAATCGTATTTGCGGTCAAAGGTGTAAACTCTCCCATTTTTGTAGTCTGCCTCGTCCCTCTTGATTTGGCGTGCCTTTCTATTCTTTATTTCTGTCTGGTGTTTGAGCAGAATTTCATCCAGTAGGGTGTAATTCTTTACGGTGGCCTCGGGTTTGTTTAGATCTTTAATCTCTTGTTCAATATTAGAGATTTCTGTCTGTAGCTTAGCGGTCTTTCGGTCAGCACTTTCAATAAGAATGTCCATAAGTGTGGTAGAATTCAGATTTAGTGAATCCTCCCATTTGACCATGAGATCTCGGTCGAGATCATCATAGGTGGGGAAGATGTGGGACCGTAAACCCCTAGGGACTATCTTGAGTTTTAAATAGTGCTTAAGAGTGGCCCCATCCCACCATCTGGAATTTTCTTGTTTTTTAAGTTTCTCTAGTTTCAGGAATTTGTCTCTAAGACCCTCAACTCGTGCAGGACCTGCTGCGGCCGATGCCTGGTGTGTGGGCATGCCTCTGGCCAGGTTTTCAAAGAGATCTGCTGCTGCTCTATCCCTGTCCATTCTATAGTGGACAATAGCCTGCTGTGTGACAGTCACTAAAGTAGGAATGGTAACGTGGAGGCACCCAGTCCTAAGCCAAATCAGGAATACTGTGCAAAGGGGTTTTTAGAAAATTAGGACTAGAGGGGCGCGCTGCCTGGGTTAAAACGTTACAAAGTGTGTATGGAGCAAGAGTGTCGTTGTGTAGTGCGTGAAGAGCAGACGGCAAAACACCCTTAACCGTCCAAACAAGTCAAGAGACAAGGCAAATTAACAAAGATAAGCTCTCGCAACTACATGTGTGTTCATCAAAACAAGGTAAATTGACCAAAAGTTAAAAAGAAGCGCAGAAGCAGGTTCTTTGGTGTAAGTCTTCTTGTCACAGCAAGATGTTTAATTTTCTCCAGACTTGAGAATAATATCAATCGCCGACACGTGTTTCGTCGTGTGCGGTTGAGTCACACGACTCTTCAGGGCTGGTAATACAAAATAATGTAGGCAAGTTGTTATCTAAACATGTTTAACTTGATGCTGCATATGGTGACAATTGTGCAACCGACATGCAGTTGTGACGTGCGTTTGTATCGCACATGGTTGGTGAGATTTGGTGAAGAAACTTTCATATTCGGGCAAAGTGATTGGTCTATAGTGCTAATGTGCACGTAGAGAGTGAGATGGACTTAAAAAGACCTATGTGTGGTCATGTGTCACTCGTACACAGTGGTCCTAGAAATTAGAGGGTGTTCGTAGTGATGGTGAATGAAACGTGAGATGTCAGATATATTTAATCTAATTAAATATGTGAGGAGGTATTTGTGTGGCCTCATGACGTGGTAGTGATAAGGGTGCCTATATAGGTTAAAGATCCAGAGAGCACAATTCATGCAAAATCTTCTGTTCTATGGATGATAGGTATTACCTTCCACTCCAATTCCAATGTGTGGTTGGAGTAAGTCTGGGTCTTTAAAAGCTCAGTTTCAAGCTATATAAGGTAAGGGTGAAAAAGAGAAAAAGGAACTCATAAGGAGGCTTCTAAAGGAAGCAACTACATTACCCCCCTTGTCAGCCTCCCTAATGATGATATTGGGGTTCTTACTGAGAGTTGAAAGTGCCGAGCGTTCACCTCTAGTTAGATTGTCCTTGTATTTGAACTTAATGTCTAGGTTTCTGGTATTAGTTCTATCCAGGTCTTCCAGAACACGTTTGTGAAAGTTGTCAATGGTATTGCCACCTGATAATGTAGGTATCCATTTGGATTTGCATTTCAGACCACTCGTTATGTTATAGTCAGTTTCTATATCAAGTTCTTCCAGTAACTGTTCCATTTCCAATGGACTATCTTCCCTGTCCGTCAAAGAAAGAAGCAGGTGTGTTGCTTGTACATCTTTAATAGTCAAAGGTACATCGTCAAATACAGTTGGAACAAGAGTAGGTTGTCTTTGTAACTGTTGTGATCCCACAAAATGTTTTTGGAGTTTCAGGTTGCGTGTAAACTTAAACAGGTCGATTTTAGTTTGACACAAGTCACCTGTAGCATAGGGGTTGAAGTTAAGGCCTTTGCTGAGTAGGGAAATCATATCAGGTGTCAATGATATTGAGGATTGATTCTGGTATTAGTTCTATCCAGGTCTTCCAGAACACGTTTGTGAAAGTTGTCAATGGTATTGCCACCTGATAATGTAGGTATCCATTTGGATTTGCATTTCAGACCACTCGTTATGTTATAGTCAGTTTCTATATCAAGTTCTTCCAGTAACTGTTCCATTTCCAATGGACTATCTTCCCTGTCCGTCAAAGAAAGAAGCAGGTGTGTTGCTTGTACATCTTTAATAGTCAAAGGTACATCGTCAAATACAGTTGGAACAAGAGTAGGTTGTCTTTGTAACTGTTGTGATCCCACAAAATGTTTTTTGAGTTTCAGGTTGCGTGTAAACTTAAACAGGTCGATTTTAGTTTGACACAAGTCACCTGTAGCATAGGGGTTGAAGTTAAGGCCTTTGCTGAGTAGGGAAATCATATCAGGTGTCAATGATATTGAGGAAAGATTGATGACTTGGACATTATCAAGTGGTGTTGTTAGTTCCTCTGTGTCCCTGACCTCAGTTTTCTGCGATATTCCTCGCTTGTTCCCGCGTTTACCCCTATGGGGTTTTGGTCTAATGCGGCCTGTGGAGGCTGGGTTCTGTTGCCCTTCCTCACCCGCTCCACTTCTAAAAAAAAGTTGGAATTGTTAGGTTGTGCGTTAGCAAGGATTTCGTTCTCGATGTCACTGAGTCCAGTGGAACTCAGGGAAGTAGTACTAGAGTGAGCGGAATTGGAAGTGTTGGGTCTCCCAGGTTGGGAGCTATTTTTAGGTCTGGGGATCAGTGAATCGTATTTGCGGTCAAAGGTGTAAACTCTCCCATTTTTGTAGTCTGCCTCGTCCCTCTTGATTTGGCGTGCCTTTCTATTCTTTATTTCTGTCTGGTGTTTGAACCCAGCCTCCACAGGCCGCAGTAGACCAAAACCCCATAGGGGTAAACGCGGGAACAAGCGAGGAATATCGCAGAAAACTGAGGTCAGGGACACAGAGGAACTAACAACACCACTTGATAATGTCCAAGTCATCAATCTTTCCTCAATATCATTGACACCTGATATGATTTCCCTACTCAGCAAAGGCCTTAACTTCAACCCCTATGCTACAGGTGACTTGTGTCAAACTAAAATCGACCTGTTTAAGTTTACACGCAACCTGAAACTCAAAAAACATTTTGTGGGATCACAACAGTTACAAAGACAACCTACTCTTGTTCCAACTGTATTTGACGATGTACCTTTGACTATTAAAGATGTACAAGCAACACACCTGCTTCTTTCTTTGACGGACAGGGAAGATAGTCCATTGGAAATGGAACAGTTACTGGAAGAACTTGATATAGAAACTGACTATAACATAACGAGTGGTCTGAAATGCAAATCCAAATGGATACCTACATTATCAGGTGGCAATACCATTGACAACTTTCACAAACGTGTTCTGGAAGACCTGGATAGAACTAATACCAGAAACCTAGACATTAAGTTCAAATACAAGGACAATCTAACTAGAGGTGAACGCTCGGCACTTTCAACTCTCAGTAAGAACCCCAATATCATCATTAGGGAGGCTGACAAGGGGGGTAATGTAGTTGCTTCCTTTAGAAGCCTCCTTATGAGTTCCTTTTTCTCTTTTTCACCCTTACCTTATATAGCTTGAAACTGAGCTTTTAAAGACCCAGACTTACTCCAACCACACATTGGAATTGGAGTGGAAGGTAATACCTATCATCCATAGAACAGAAGATTTTGCATGAATTGTGCTCTCTGGATCTTTAACCTATATAGGCACCCTTATCACTACCACGTCATGAGGCCACACAAATACCTCCTCACATATTTAATTAGATTAAATATATCTGACATCTCACGTTTCATTCACCATCACTACGAACACCCTCTAATTTCTAGGACCACTGTGTACGAGTGACACATGACCACACATAGGTCTTTTTAAGTCCATCTCACTCTCTACGTGCACATTAGCACTATAGACCAATCACTTTGCCCGAATATGAAAGTTTCTTCACCAAATCTCACCAACCATGTGCGATACAAACGCACGTCACAACTGCATGTCGGTTGCACAATTGTCACCATATGCAGCATCAAGTTAAACATGTTTAGATAACAACTTGCCTACATTATTTTGTATTACCAGCCCTGAAGAGTCGTGTGACTCAACCGCACACGACGAAACACGTGTCGGCGATTGATATTATTCTCAAGTCTGGAGAAAATTAAACATCTTGCTGTGACAAGAAGACTTACACCAAAGAACCTGCTTCTGCGCTTCTTTTTAACTTTTGGTCAATTTACCTTGTTTTGATGAACACACATGTAGTTGCGAGAGCTTATCTTTGTTAATTTGCCTTGTCTCTTGACTTGTTTGGACGGTTAAGGGTGTTTTGCCGTCTGCTCTTCACGCACTACACAACGACACTCTTGCTCCATACACACTTTGTAACGTTTTAACCCAGGCAGCGCGCCCCTCTAGTCCTAATTTTCTAAAAACCCCTTTGCACAGTATTCCTGATTTGGCTTAGGACTGGGTGCCTCCACGTTACCATTCCTACTTTAGTGACTGTCACACAGCAGGCTATTGTCCACTATAGAATGGACAGGGATAGAGCAGCAGCAGATCTCTTTGAAAACCTGGCCAGAGGCATGCCCACACACCAGGCATCGGCCGCAGCAGGTCCTGCACGAGTTGAGGGTCTTAGAGACAAATTCCTGAAACTAGAGAAACTTAAAAAACAAGAAAATTCCAGATGGTGGGATGGGGCCACTCTTAAGCACTATTTAAAACTCAAGATAGTCCCTAGGGGTTTACGGTCCCACATCTTCCCCACCTATGATGATCTCGACCGAGATCTCATGGTCAAATGGGAGGATTCACTAAATCTGAATTCTACCACACTTATGGACATTCTTATTGAAAGTGCTGACCGAAAGACCGCTAAGCTACAGACAGAAATCTCTAATATTGAACAAGAGATTAAAGATCTAAACAAACCCGAGGCCACCGTAAAGAATTACACCCTACTGGTGAAATTCTGCTCAAACACCAGACAGAAATAAAGAATAGAAAGGCACGCCAAATCAAGAGGGACGAGGCAGACTACAAAAATGGGAGAGTTTACACCTTTGACCGCAAATACGATTCACTGATCCCCAGACCTAAAAATAGCTCCCAACCTGGGAGACCCAACACTTCCAATTCCGCTCACTCTAGTACTACTTCCCTGAGTTCCACTGGACTCAGTGACATCGAGAACGAAATCCTTGCTAACGCACAACCTAACAATTCCAACTTTTTTTTAGAAGTGGAGCGGGTGAGGAAGGGCAACAGAACCCAGCCTCCACAGGCCGCAGTAGACCAAAACCCCATAGGGGTAAACGCGGGAACAAGCGAGGAATATCGCAGAAAACTGAGGTCAGGGACACAGAGGAACTAACAACACCACTTGATAATGTCCAAGTCATCAATCTTTCCTCAATATCATTGACACCTGATATGATTTCCCTACTCAGCAAAGGCCTTAACTTCAACCCCTATGCTACAGGTGACTTGTGTCAAACTAAAATCGACCTGTTTAAGTTTACACGCAACCTGAAACTCAAAAAACATTTTGTGGGATCACAACAGTTACAAAGACAACCTACTCTTGTTCCAACTGTATTTGACGATGTACCTTTGACTATTAAAGATGTACAAGCAACACACCTGCTTCTTTCTTTGACGGACAGGGAAGATAGTCCATTGGAAATGGAACAGTTACTGGAAGAACTTGATATAGAAACTGACTATAACATAACGAGTGGTCTGAAATGCAAATCCAAATGGATACCTACATTATCAGGTGGCAATACCATTGACAACTTTCACAAACGTGTTCTGGAAGACCTGGATAGAACTAATACCAGAAACCTAGACATTAAGTTCAAATACAAGGACAATCTAACTAGAGGTGAACGCTCGGCACTTTCAACTCTCAGTAAGAACCCCAATAGCATCATTAGGGAGGCTGACAAGGGGGGTAATGTAGTTCCTTCCTTTAGAAGCCTCCTTATGAGTTCCTTTTTCTCTTTTTCACCCTTACCTTATATAGCTTGAAACTGAGCTTTTAAAGACCCAGACTTACTCCAACCACACATTGGAATTGGAGTGGAAGGTAATACCTATCATCCATAGAACAGAAGATTTTGCATGAATTGTGCTCTCTGGATCTTTAACCTATATAGGCACCCTTATCACTACCACGTCATGAGGCCACACAAATACCTCCTCACATATTTAATTAGATTAAATATATCTGACATCTCACGTTTCATTCACCATCACTACGAACACCCTCTAATTTCTAGGACCACTGTGTACGAGTGACACATGACCACACATAGGTCTTTTTAAGTCCATCTCACTCTCTACGTGCACATTAGCACTATAGACCAATCACTTTGCCCGAATATGAAAGTTTCTTCACCAAATCTCACCAACCATGTGCGATACAAACGCACGTCACAACTGCATGTCGGTTGCACAATTGTCACCATATGCAGCATCAAGTTAAACATGTTTAGATAACAACTTGCCTACATTATTTTGTATTACCAGCCCTGAAGAGTCGTGTGACTCAACCGCACACGACGAAACACGTGTCGGCGATTGATATTATTCTCAAGTCTGGAGAAAATTAAACATCTTGCTGTGACAAGAAGACTTACACCAAAGAACCTGCTTCTGCGCTTATTTTTAACTTTTGGTCAATTTACCTTGTTTTGATGAACACACATGTAGTTGCGAGAGCTTATCTTTGTTAATTTGCCTTGTCTCTTGACTTGTTTGGACGGTTAAGGGTGTTTTGCCGTCTGCTCTTCACGCACTACACAACGACACTCTTGCTCCATACACACTTTGTAACGTTTTAACCCAGGCAGCGCGCCCCTCTAGTCCTAATTTTCTAAAAACCCCTTTGCACAGTATTCCTGATTTGGCTTAGGACTGGGTGCCTCCACGTTACCATTCCTACTTTAGTGACTGTCACACAGCAGGCTATTGTCCACTATAGAATGGACAGGGATAGAGCAGCAGCAGATCTCTTTGAAAACCTGGCCAGAGGCATGCCCACACACCAGGCATCGGCCGCAGCAGGTCCTGCACGAGTTGAGGGTCTTAGAGACAAATTCCTGAAACTAGAGAAACTTAAAAAACAAGAAAATTCCAGATGGTGGGATGGGGCCACTCTTAAGCACTATTTAAAACTCAAGATAGTCCCTAGGGGTTTACGGTCCCACATCTTCCCCACCTATGATGATCTTGACCGAGATCTCATGGTCAAATGGGAGGATTCACTAAATCTGAATTCTACCACACTTATGGACATTCTTATTGAAAGTGCTGACCGAAAGACCGCTAAGCTACAGACAGAAATCTCTAATATTGAACAAGAGATTAAAGATCTAAACAAACCCGAGGCCACCGTAAAGAATTACACCCTACTGGATGAAATTCTGCTCAAACACCAGACAGAAATAAAGAATAGAAAGGCACGCCAAATCAAGAGGGACGAGGCAGACTACAAAAATGGGAGAGTTTACACCTTTGACCGCAAATACGATTCACTGATCCCCAGACCTAAAAATAGCTCCCAACCTGGGAGACCCAACACTTCCAATTCCGCTCACTCTAGTACTACTTCCCTGAGTTCCACTGGACTCAGTGACATCGAGAACGAAATCCTTGCTAACGCACAACCTAACAATTCCAACTTTTTTTTAGAAGTGGAGCGGGTGAGGAAGGGCAACAGAACCCAGCCTCCACAGGCCGGAGTAGACCAAAACCCCATAGGGGTAAACGCGGGAACAAGCGAGGAATATCGCAGAAAACTGAGGTCAGGGACACAGAGGAACTAACAACACCACTTGATAATGTCCAAGTCATCAATCTTTCCTCAATATCATTGACACCTGATATGATTTCCCTACTCAGCAAAGGCCTTAACTTCAACCCCTATGCTACAGGTGACTTGTGTCAAACTAAAATCGACCTGTTTAAGTTTACACGCAACCTGAAACTCAAAAAACATTTTGTGGGATCACAACAGTTACAAAGACAACCTACTCTTGTTCCAACTGTATTTGACGATGTACCTTTGACTATTAAAGATGTACAAGCAACACACCTGCTTCTTTCTTTGACGGACAGGGAAGATAGTCCATTGGAAATGGAACAGTTACTGGAAGAACTTGATATAGAAACTGACTATAACATAACGAGTGGTCTGAAATGCAAATCCAAATGGATACCTACATTATCAGGTGGCAATACCATTGACAACTTTCACAAACGTGTTCTGGAAGACCTGGATAGAACTAATACCAGAAACCTAGACATTAAGTTCAAATACAAGGACAATCTAACTAGAGGTGAACGCTCGGCACTTTCAACTCTCAGTAAGAACCCCAATATCATCATTAGGGAGGCTGACAAGGGGGGTAATGTAGTTGCTTCCTTTAGAAGCCTCCTTATGAGTTCCTTTTTCTCTTTTTCACCCTTACCTTATATAGCTTGAAACTGAGCTTTTAAAGACCCAGACTTACTCCAACCACACATTGGAATTGGAGTGGAAGGTAATACCTATCATCCATAGAACAGAAGATTTTGCATGAATTGTGCTCTCTGGATCTTTAACCTATATAGGCACCCTTATCACTACCACGTCATGAGGCCACACAAATACCTCCTCACATATTTAATTAGATTAAATATATCTGACATCTCACGTTTCATTCACCATCACTACGAACACCCTCTAATTTCTAGGACCACTGTGTACGAGTGACACATGACCACACATAGGTCTTTTTAAGTCCATCTCACTCTCTACGTGCACATTAGCACTATAGACCAATCACTTTGCCCGAATATGAAAGTTTCTTCACCAAATCTCACCAACCATGTGCGATACAAACGCACGTCACAACTGCATGTCGGTTGCACAATTGTCACCATATGCAGCATCAAGTTAAACATGTTTAGATAACAACTTGCCTACATTATTTTGTATTACCAGCCCTGAAGAGTCGTGTGACTCAACCGCACACGACGAAACACGTGTCGGCGATTGATATTATTCTCAAGTCTGGAGAAAATTAAACATCTTGCTGTGACAAGAAGACTTACACCAAAGAACCTGCTTCTGCGCTTCTTTTTAACTTTTGGTCAATTTACCTTGTTTTGATGAACACACATGTAGTTGCGAGAGCTTATCTTTGTTAATTTGCCTTGTCTCTTGACTTGTTTGGACGGTTAAGGGTGTTTTGCCGTCTGCTCTTCACGCACTACACAACGACACTCTTGCTCCATACACACTTTGTAACGTTTTAACCCAGGCAGCGCGCCCCTCTAGTCCTAATTTTCTAAAAACCCCTTTGCACAGTATTCCTGATTTGGCTTAGGACTGGGTGCCTCCACGTTACCATTCCTACTTTAGTGACTGTCACACAGCAGGCTATTGTCCACTATAGAATGGACAGGGATAGAGCAGCAGCAGATCTCTTTGAAAACCTGGCCAGAGGCATGCCCACACACCAGGCATCGGCCGCAGCAGGTCCTGCACGAGTTGAGGGTCTTAGAGACAAATTCCTGAAACTAGAGAAACTTAAAAAACAAGAAAATTCCAGATGGTGGGATGGGGCCACTCTTAAGCACTATTTAAAACTCAAGATAGTCCCTAGGGGTTTACGGTCCCACATCTTCCCCACCTATGATGATCTCGACCGAGATCTCATGGTCAAATGGGAGGATTCACTAAATCTGAATTCTACCACACTTATGGACATTCTTATTGAAAGTGCTGACCGAAAGACCGCTAAGCTACAGACAGAAATCTCTAATATTGAACAAGAGATTAAAGATCTAAACAAACCCGAGGCCACCGTAAAGAATTACACCCTACTGGATGAAATTCTGCTCAAACACCAGACAGAAATAAAGAATAGAAAGGCACGCCAAATCAAGAGGGACGAGGCAGACTACAAAAATGGGAGAGTTTACACCTTTGACCGCAAATACGATTCACTGATCCCCAGACCTAAAAATAGCTCCCAACCTGGGAGACCCAACACTTCCAATTCCGCTCACTCTAGTACTACTTCCCTGAGTTCCACTGGACTCAGTGACATCGAGAACGAAATCCTTGCTAACGCACAACCTAACAATTCCAACTTTTTTTTAGAAGTGGAGCGGGTGAGGAAGGGCAACAGAACCCAGCCTCCACAGGCCGCAGTAGACCAAAACCCCATAGGGGTAAACGCGGGAACAAGCGAGGAATATCGCAGAAAACTGAGGTCAGGGACACAGAGGAACTAACAACACCACTTGATAATGTCCAAGTCATCAATCTTTCCTCAATATCATTGACACCTGATATGATTTCCCTACTCAGCAAAGGCCTTAACTTCAACCCCTATGCTACAGGTGACTTGTGTCAAACTAAAATCGACCTGTTTAAGTTTACACGCAACCTGAAACTCAAAAAACATTTTGTGGGATCACAACAGTTACAAAGACAACCTACTCTTGTTCCAACTGTATTTGACGATGTACCTTTGACTATTAAAGATGTACAAGCAACACACCTGCTTCTTTCTTTGACGGACAGGGAAGATAGTCCATTGGAAATGGAACAGTTACTGGAAGAACTTGATATAGAAACTGACTATAACATAACGAGTGGTCTGAAATGCAAATCCAAATGGATACCTACATTATCAAGTGGCAATACCATTGACAACTTTCACAAACGTGTTCTGGAAGACCTGGATAGAACTAATACCAGAAACCTAGACATTAAGTTCAAATACAAGGACAATCTAACTAGAGGTGAACGCTCGGCACTTTCAACTCTCAGTAAGAACCCCAATATCATCATTAGGGAGGCTGACAAGGGGGGTAATGTAGTTGCTTCCTTTAGAAGCCTCCTTATGAGTTCCTTTTTCTCTTTTTCACCCTTACCTTATATAGCTTGAAACTGAGCTTTTAAAGACCCAGACTTACTCCAACCACACATTGGAATTGGAGTGGAAGGTAATACCTATCATCCATAGAACAGAAGATTTTGCATGAATTGTGCTCTCTGGATCTTTAACCTATATAGGCACCCTTATCACTACCACGTCATGAGGCCACACAAATACCTCCTCACATATTTAATTAGATTAAATATATCTGACATCTCACGTTTCATTCACCATCACTACGAACACCCTCTAATTTCTAGGACCACTGTGTACGAGTGACACATGACCACACATAGGTCTTTTTAAGTCCATCTCACTCTCTACGTGCACATTAGCACTATAGACCAATCACTTTGCCCGAATATGAAAGTTTCTTCACCAAATCTCACCAACCATGTGCGATACAAACGCACGTCACAACTGCATGTCGGTTGCACAATTGTCACCATATGCAGCATCAAGTTAAACATGTTTAGATAACAACTTGCCTACATTATTTTGTATTACCAGCCCTGAAGAGTCGTGTGACTCAACCGCACACGACGAAACACGTGTCGGCGATTGATATTATTCTCAAGTCTGGAGAAAATTAAACATCTTGCTGTGACAAGAAGACTTACACCAAAGAACCTGCTTCTGCGCTTCTTTTTAACTTTTGGTCAATTTACCTTGTTTTGATGAACACACATGTAGTTGCGAGAGCTTATCTTTGTTAATTTGCCTTGTCTCTTGACTTGTTTGGACGGTTAAGGGTGTTTTGCCGTCTGCTCTTCACGCACTACACAACGACACTCTTGCTCCATACACACTTTGTAACGTTTTAACCCAGGCAGCGCGCCCCTCTAGTCCTAATTTTCTAAAAACCCCTTTGCACAGTATTCCTGATTTGGCTTAGGACTGGGTGCCTCCACGTTACCATTCCTACTTTAGTGACTGTCACACAGCAGGCTATTGTCCACTATAGAATGGACAGGGATAGAGCAGCAGCAGATCTCTTTGAAAACCTGGCCAGAGGCATGCCCACACACCAGGCATCGGCCGCAGCAGGTCCTGCACGAGTTGAGGGTCTTAGAGACAAATTCCTGAAACTAGAGAAACTTAAAAAACAAGAAAATTCCAGATGGTGGGATGGGGCCACTCTTAAGCACTATTTAAAACTCAAGATAGTCCCTAGGGGTTTACGGTCCCACATCTTCCCCACCTATGATGATCTCGACCGAGATCTCATGGTCAAATGGGAGGATTCACTAAATCTGAATTCTACCACACTTATGGACATTCTTATTGAAAGTGCTGACCGAAAGACCGCTAAGCTACAGACAGAAATCTCTAATATTGAACAAGAGATTAAAGATCTAAACAAACCCGAGGCCACCGTAAAGAATTACACCCTACTGGATGAAATTCTGCTCAAACACCAGACAGAAATAAAGAATAGAAAGGCACGCCAAATCAAGAGGGACGAGGCAGACTACAAAAATGGGAGAGTTTACACCTTTGACCGCAAATACGATTCACTGATCCCCAGACCTAAAAATAGCTCCCAACCTGGGAGACCCAACACTTCCAATTCCGCTCACTCTAGTACTACTTCCCTGAGTTCCACTGGACTCAGTGACATCGAGAACGAAATCCTTGCTAACGCACAACCTAACAATTCCAACTTTTTTTTAGAAGTGGAGCGGGTGAGGAAGGGCAACAGAACCCAGCCTCCACAGGCCGCAGTAGACCAAAACCCCATAGGGGTAAACGCGGGAACAAGCGAGGAATATCGCAGAAAACTGAGGTCAGGGACACAGAGGAACTAACAACACCACTTGATAATGTCCAAGTCATCAATCTTTCCTCAATATCATTGACACCTGATATGATTTCCCTACTCAGCAAAGGCCTTAACTTCAACCCCTATGCTACAGGTGACTTGTGTCAAACTAAAATCGACCTGTTTAAGTTTACACGCAACCTGAAACTCAAAAAACATTTTGTGGGATCACAACAGTTACAAAGACAACCTACTCTTGTTCCAACTGTATTTGACGATGTACCTTTGACTATTAAAGATGTACAAGCAACACACCTGCTTCTTTCTTTGATGGACAGGGAAGATAGTCCATTGGAAATGGAACAGTTACTGGAAGAACTTGATATAGAAACTGACTATAACATAACGAGTGGTCTGAAATGCAAATCCAAATGGATACCTACATTATCAGGTGGCAATACCATTGACAACTTTCACAAACGTGTTCTGGAAGACCTGGATAGAACTAATACCAGAAACCTAGACATTAAGTTCAAATACAAGGACAATCTAACTAGAGGTGAACGCTCGGCACTTTCAACTCTCAGTAAGAACCCCAATATCATCATTAGGGAGGCTGACAAGGGGGTAATGTAGTTGCTTCCTTTAGAAGCCTCCTTATGAGTTCCTTTTTCTCTTTTTCACCCTTACCTTATATAGCTTGAAACTGAGCTTTTAAAGACCCAGACTTACTCCAACCACACATTGGAATTGGAGTGGAAGGTAATACCTATCATCCATAGAACAGAAGATTTTGCATGAATTGTGCTCTCTGGATCTTTAACCTATATAGGCACCCTTATCACTACCACGTCATGAGGCCACACAAATACCTCCTCACATATTTAATTAGATTAAATATATCTGACATCTCACGTTTCATTCACCATCACTACGAACACCCTCTAATTTCTAGGACCACTGTGTACGAGTGACACATGACCACACATAGGTCTTTTTAAGTCCATCTCACTCTCTACGTGCACATTAGCACTATAGACCAATCACTTTGCCCGAATATGAAAGTTTCTTCACCAAATCTCACCAACCATGTGCGATACAAACGCACGTCACAACTGCATGTCGGTTGCACAATTGTCACCATATGCAGCATCAAGTTAAACATGTTTAGATAACAACTTGCCTACATTATTTTGTATTACCAGCCCTGAAGAGTCGTGTGACTCAACCGCACACGACGAAACACGTGTCGGCGATTGATATTATTCTCAAGTCTGGAGAAAATTAAACATCTTGCTGTGACAAGAAGACTTACACCAAAGAACCTGCTTCTGCGCTTCTTTTTAACTTTTGGTCAATTTACCTTGTTTTGATGAACACACATGTAGTTGCGAGAGCTTATCTTTGTTAATTTGCCTTGTCTCTTGACTTGTTTGGACGGTTAAGGGTGTTTTGCCGTCTGCTCTTCACGCACTACACAACGACACTCTTGCTCCATACACACTTTGTAACGTTTTAACCCAGGCAGCGCGCCCCTCTAGTCCTAATTTTCTAAAAACCCCTTTGCACAGTATTCCTGATTTGGCTTAGGACTGGGTGCCTCCACGTTACCATTCCTACTTTAGTGACTGTCACACAGCAGGCTATTGTCCACTATAGAATGGACAGGGATAGAGCAGCAGCAGATCTCTTTGAAAACCTGGCCAGAGGCATGCCCACACACCAGGCATTGGCCGCAGCAGGTCCTGCACGAGTTGAGGGTCTTAGAGACAAATTCCTGAAACTAGAGAAACTTAAAAAACAAGAAAATTCCAGATGGTGGGATGGGGCCACTCTTAAGCACTATTTAAAACTCAAGATAGTCCCTAGGGGTTTACGGTCCCACATCTTCCCCACCTATGATGATCTCGACCGAGATCTCATGGTCAAATGGGAGGATTCACTAAATCTGAATTCTACCACACTTATGGACATTCTTATTGAAAGTGCTGACCGAAAGACCGCTAAGCTACAGACAGAAATCTCTAATATTGAACAAGAGATTAAAGATCTAAACAAACCCGAGGCCACCGTAAAGAATTACACCCTACTGGATGAAATTCTGCTCAAACACCAGACAGAAATAAAGAATAGAAAGGCACGCCAAATCAAGAGGGACGAGGCAGACTACAAAAATGGGAGAGTTTACACCTTTGACCGCAAATACGATTCACTGATCCCCAGACCTAAAAATAGCTCCCAACCTGGGAGACCCAACACTTCCAATTCCGCTCACTCTAGTACTACTTCCCTGAGTTCCACTGGACTCAGTGACATCGAGAACGAAATCCTTGCTAACGCACAACCTAACAATTCCAACTTTTTTTTAGAAGTGGAGCGGGTGAGGAAGGGCAACAGAACCCAGCCTCCACAGGCCGCAGTAGACCAAAACCCCATAGGGGTAAACGCGGGAACAAGCGAGGAATATCGCAGAAAACTGAGGTCAGGGACACAGAGGAACTAACAACACCACTTGATAATGTCCAAGTCATCAATCTTTCCTCAATATCATTGACACCTGATATGATTTCCCTACTCAGCAAAGGCCTTAACTTCAACCCCTATGCTACAGGTGACTTGTGTCAAACTAAAATCGACCTGTTTAAGTTTACACGCAACCTGAAACTCAAAAAACATTTTGTGGGATCACAACAGTTACAAAGACAACCTACTCTTGTTCCAACTGTATTTGACGATGTACCTTTGACTATTAAAGATGTACAAGCAACACACCTGCTTCTTTCTTTGACGGACAGGGAAGATAGTCCATTGGAAATGGAACAGTTACTGGAAGAACTTGATATAGAAACTGACTATAACATAACGAGTGGTCTGAAATGCAAATCCAAATGGATACCTACATTATCAGGTGGCAATACCATTGACAACTTTCACAAACGTGTTCTGGAAGACCTGGATAGAACTAATACCAGAAACCTAGACATTAAGTTCAAATACAAGGACAATCTAACTAGAGGTGAACGCTCGGCACTTTCAACTCTCAGTAAGAACCCCAATATCATCATTAGGGAGGCTGACAAGGGGGGTAATGTAGTTGCTTCCTTTAGAAGCCTCCTTATGAGTTCCTTTTTCTCTTTTTCACCCTTACCTTATATAGCTTGAAACTGAGCTTTTAAAGACCCAGACTTACTCCAACCACACATTGGAATTGGAGTGGAAGGTAATACCTATCATCCATAGAACAGAAGATTATGCAGGAATTGTGCTCTCTGGATCTTTAACCTATATAGGCACCCTTATCACTACCACGTCATGAGGCCACACAAATACCTCCTCACATATTTAATTAGATTAAATATATCTGACATCTCACGTTTCATTCACCATCACTACGAACACCCTCTAATTTCTAGGACCACTGTGTACGAGTGACACATGACCACACATAGGTCTTTTTAAGTCCATCTCACTCTCTACGTGCACATTAGCACTATAGACCAATCACTTTGCCCGAATATGAAAGTTTCTTCACCAAATCTCACCAACCATGTGCGATACAAACGCACGTCACAACTGCATGTCGGTTGCACAATTGTCACCATATGCAGCATCAAGTTAAACATGTTTAGATAACAACTTGCCTACATTATTTTGTATTACCAGCCCTGAAGAGTCGTGTGACTCAACCGCACACGACGAAACACGTGTCGGCGATTGATATTATTCTCAAGTCTGGAGAAAATTAAACATCTTGCTGTGACAAGAAGACTTACACCAAAGAACCTGCTTCTGCGCTTCTTTTTAACTTTTGGTCAATTTACCTTGTTTTGATGAACACACATGTAGTTGCGAGAGCTTATCTTTGTTAATTTGCCTTGTCTCTTGACTTGTTTGGACGGTTAAGGGTGTTTTGCCGTCTGCTCTTCACGCACTACACAACGACACTCTTGCTCCATACACACTTTGTAACGTTTTAACCCAGGCAGCGCGCCCCTCTAGTCCTAATTTTCTAAAAACCCCTTTGCACAGTATTCCTGATTTGGCTTAGGACTGGGTGCCTCCACGTTACCATTCCTACTTTAGTGACTGTCACACAGCAGGCTATTGTCCACTATAAAATGGACAGGGATAGAGCAGCAGCAGATCTCTTTGAAAACCTGGCCAGAGGCATGCCCACACACCAGGCATCGGCCGCAGCAGGTCCTGCACGAGTTGAGGGTCTTAGAGACAAATTCCTGAAACTAGAGAAACTTAAAAAACAAGAAAATTCCAGATGGTGGGATGGGGCCACTCTTAAGCACTATTTAAAACTCAAGATAGTCCCTAGGGGTTTACGGTCCCACATCTTCCCCACCTATGATGATCTCGACCGAGATCTCATGGTCAAATGGGAGGATTCACTAAATCTGAATTCTACCACACTTATGGACATTCTTATTGAAAGTGCTGACCGAAAGACCGCTAAGCTACAGACAGAAATCTCTAATATTGAACAAGAGATTAAAGATCTAAACAAACCCGAGGCCACCGTAAAGAATTACACCCTACTGGATGAAATTCTGCTCAAACACCAGACAGAAATAAAGAATAGAAAGGCACGCCAAATCAAGAGGGACGAGGCAGACTACAAAAATGGGAGAGTTTACACCTTTGACCGCAAATACGATTCACTGATCCCCAGACCTAAAAATAGCTCCCAACCTGGGAGACCCAACACTTCCAATTCCGCTCACTCTAGTACTACTTCCCTGAGTTCCACTGGACTCAGTGACATCGAGAACGAAATCCTTGCTAACGCACAACCTAACAATTCCAACTTTTTTTTTAGAAGTGGAGCGGGTGAGGAAGGGCAACAGAACCCAGCCTCCACAGGCCGCAGTAGACCAAAACCCCATAGGGGTAAACGCGGGAACAAGCGAGGAATATCGCAGAAAACTGAGGTCAGGGACACAGAGGAACTAACAACACCACTTGATAATGTCCAAGTCATCAATCTTTCCTCAATATCATTGACACCTGATATGATTTCCCTACTCAGCAAAGGCCTTAACTTCAACCCCTATGCTACAGGTGACTTGTGTCAAACTAAAATCGACCTGTTTAAGTTTACACGCAACCTGAAACTCAAAAAACATTTTGTGGGATCACAACAGTTACAAAGACAACCTACTCTTGTTCCAACTGTATTTGACGATGTACCTTTGACTATTAAAGATGTACAAGCAACACACCTGCTTCTTTCTTTGACGGACAGGGAAGATAGTCCATTGGAAATGGAACAGTTACTGGAAGAACTTGATATAGAAACTGACTATAACATAACGAGTGGTCTGAAATGCAAATCCAAATGGATACCTACATTATCAGGTGGCAATACCATTGACAACTTTCACAAACGTGTTCTGGAAGACCTGGATAGAACTAATACCAGAAACCTAGACATTAAGTTCAAATACAAGGACAATCTAACTAGAGGTGAACGCTCGGCACTTTCAACTCTCAGTAAGAACCCCAATATCATCATTAGGGAGGCTGACAAGGGGGGTAATGTAGTTGCTTCCTTTAGAAGCCTCCTTATGAGTTCCTTTTTCTCTTTTTCACCCTTACCTTATATAGCTTGAAACTGAGCTTTTAAAGACCCAGACTTACTCCAACCACACATTGGAATTGGAGTGGAAGGTAATACCTATCATCCATAGAACAGAAGATTTTGCATGAATTGTGCTCTCTGGATCTTTAACCTATATAGGCACCCTTATCACTACCACGTCATGAGGCCACACAAATACCTCCTCACATATTTAATTAGATTAAATATATCTGACATCTCACGTTTCATTCACCATCACTACGAACACCCTCTAATTTCTAGGACCACTGTGTACGAGTGACACATGACCACACATAGGTCTTTTTAAGTCCATCTCACTCTCTACATGCACATTAGCACTATAGACCAATCACTTTGCCCGAATATGAAAGTTTCTTCACCAAATCTCACCAACCATGTGCGATACAAACGCACGTCACAACTGCATGTCGGTTGCACAATTGTCACCATATGCAGCATCAAGTTAAACATGTTTAGATAACAACTTGCCTACATTATTTTGTATTACCAGCCCTGAAGAGTCGTGTGACTCAACCGCACACGACGAAACACGTGTCGGCGATTGATATTATTCTCAAGTCTGGAGAAAATTAAACATCTTGCTGTGACAAGAAGACTTACACCAAAGAACCTGCTTCTGCGCTTCTTTTTAACTTTTGGTCAATTTACCTTGTTTTGATGAACACACATGTAGTTGCGAGAGCTTATCTTTGTTAATTTGCCTTGTCTCTTGACTTGTTTGGACGGTTAAGGGTGTTTTGCCGTCTGCTCTTCACGCCCTACACAACGACACTCTTGCTCCATACACACTTTGTAACGTTTTAACCCAGGCAGCGCGCCCCTCTAGTCCTAATTTTCTAAAAACCCCTTTGCACAGTATTCCTGATTTGGCTTAGGACTGGGTGCCTCCACGTTACCATTCCTACTTTAGTGACTGTCACACAGCAGGCTATTGTCCACTATAGAATGGACAGGGATAGAGCAGCAGCAGATCTCTTTGAAAACCTGGCCAGAGGCATGCCCACACACCAGGCATTGGCCGCAGCAGGTCCTGCACGAGTTGAGGGTCTTAGAGACAAATTCCTGAAACTAGAGAAACTTAAAAAACAAGAAAATTCCAGATGGTGGGATGGGGCCACTCTTAAGCACTATTTAAAACTCAAGATAGTCCCTAGGGGTTTACGGTCCCACATCTTCCCCACCTATGATGATCTCGACCGAGATCTCATGGTCAAATGGGAGGATTCACTAAATCTGAATTCTACCACACTTATGGACATTCTTATTGAAAGTGCTGACCGAAAGACCGCTAAGCTACAGACAGAAATCTCTAATATTGAACAAGAGATTAAAGATCTAAACAAACCCGAGGCCACCGTAAAGAATTACACCCTACTGGATGAAATTCTGCTCAAACACCAGACAGAAATAAAGAATAGAAAGGCACGCCAAATCAAGAGGGACGAGGCAGACTACAAAAATGGGAGAGTTTACACCTTTGACCGCAAATACGATTCACTGATCCCCAGACCTAAAAATAGCTCCCAACCTGGGAGACCCAACACTTCCAATTCCGCTCACTCTAGTACTACTTCCCTGAGTTCCACTGGACTCAGTGACATCGAGAACGAAATCCTTGCTAACGCACAACCTAACAATTCCAACTTTTTTTTAGAAGTGGAGCGGGTGAGGAAGGGCAACAGAACCCAGCCTCCACAGGCCGCAGTAGACCAAAACCCCATAGGGGTAAACGCGGGAACAAGCGAGGAATATCGCAGAAAACTGAGGTCAGGGACACAGAGGAACTAACAACACCACTTGATAATGTCCAAGTCATCAATCTTTCCTCAATATCATTGACACCTGATATGATTTCCCTACTCAGCAAAGGCCTTAACTTCAACCCCTATGCTACAGGTGACTTGTGTCAAACTAAAATCGACCTGTTTAAGTTTACACGCAACCTGAAACTCAAAAAACATTTTGTGGGATCACAACAGTTACAAAGACAACCTACTCTTGTTCCAACTGTATTTGACGATGTACCTTTGACTATTAAAGATGTACAAGCAACACACCTGCTTCTTTCTTTGACGGACAGGGAAGATAGTCCATTGGAAATGGAACAGTTACTGGAAGAACTTGATATAGAAACTGACTATAACATAACGAGTGGTCTGAAATGCAAATCCAAATGGATACCTACATTATCAGGTGGCAATACCATTGACAACTTTCACAAACGTGTTCTGGAAGACCTGGATAGAACTAATACCAGAAACCTAGACATTAAGTTCAAATACAAGGACAATCTAACTAGAGGTGAACGCTCGGCACTTTCAACTCTCAGTAAGAACCCCAATATCATCATTAGGGAGGCTGACAAGGGGGGTAATGTAGTTGCTTCCTTTAGAAGCCTCCTTATGAGTTCCTTTTTCTCTTTTTCACCCTTACCTTATATAGCTTGAAACTGAGCTTTTAAAGACCCAGACTTACTCCAACCACACATTGGAATTGGAGTGGAAGGTAATACCTATCATCCATAGAACAGAAGATTTTGCATGAATTGTGCTCTCTGGATCTTTAACCTATATAGGCACCCTTATCACTACCACGTCATGAGGCCACACAAATACCTCCTCACATATTTAATTAGATTAAATATATCTGACATCTCACGTTTCATTCACCATCACTACGAACACCCTCTAATTTCTAGGACCACTGTGTACGAGTGACACATGACCACACATAGGTCTTTTTAAGTCCATCTCACTCTCTACGTGCACATTAGCACTATAGACCAATCACTTTGCCCGAATATGAAAGTTTCTTCACCAAATCTCACCAACCATGTGCGATACAAACGCACGTCACAACTGCATGTCGGTTGCACAATTGTCACCATATGCAGCATCAAGTTAAACATGTTTAGATAACAACTTGCCTACATTATTTTGTATTACCAGCCCTGAAGAGTCGTGTGACTCAACCGCACACGACGAAACACGTGTCGGCGATTGATATTATTCTCAAGTCTGGAGAAAATTAAACATCTTGCTGTGACAAGAAGACTTACACCAAAGAACCTGCTTCTGCGCTTCTTTTTAACTTTTGGTCAATTTACCTTGTTTTGATGAACACACATGTAGTTGCGAGAGCTTATCTTTGTTAATTTGCCTTGTCTCTTGACTTGTTTGGACGGTTAAGGGTGTTTTGCCGTCTGCTCTTCACGCACTACACAACGACACTCTTGCTCCATACACACTTTGTAACGTTTTAACCCAGGCAGCGCGCCCCTCTAGTCCTAATTTTCTAAAAACCCCTTTGCACAGTATTCCTGATTTGGCTTAGGACTGGGTGCCTCCACGTTACCATTCCTACTTTAGTGACTGTCACACAGCAGGCTATTGTCCACTATAGAATGGACAGGGATAGAGCAGCAGCAGATCTCTTTGAAAACCTGGCCAGAGGCATGCCCACACACCAGGCATTGGCCGCAGCAGGTCCTGCACGAGTTGAGGGTCTTAGAGACAAATTCCTGAAACTAGAGAAACTTAAAAAACAAGAAAATTCCAGATGGTGGGATGGGGCCACTCTTAAGCACTATTTAAAACTCAAGATAGTCCCTAGGGGTTTACGGTCCCACATCTTCCCCACCTATGATGATCTCGACCGAGATCTCATGGTCAAATGGGAGGATTCACTAAATCTGAATTCTACCACACTTATGGACATTCTTATTGAAAGTGCTGACCGAAAGACCGCTAAGCTACAGACAGAAATCTCTAATATTGAACAAGAGATTAAAGATCTAAACAAACCCGAGGCCACCGTAAAGAATTACACCCTACTGGATGAAATTCTGCTCAAACACCAGACAGAAATAAAGAATAGAAAGGCACGCCAAATCAAGAGGGACGAGGCAGACTACAAAAATGGGAGAGTTTACACCTTTGACCGCAAATACGATTCACTGATCCCCAGACCTAAAAATAGCTCCCAACCTGGGAGACCCAACACTTCCAATTCCGCTCACTCTAGTACTACTTCCCTGAGTTCCACTGGACTCAGTGACATCGAGAACAAAATCCTTGCTAACGCACAACCTAACAATTCCAACTTTTTTTTAGAAGTGGAGCGGGTGAGGAAGGGCAACAGAACCCAGCCTCCACAGGCCGCAGTAGACCAAAACCCCATAGGGGTAAACGCGGGAACAAGCGAGGAATATCGCAGAAAACTGAGGTCAGGGACACAGAGGAACTAACAACACCACTTGATAATGTCCAAGTCATCAATCTTTCCTCAATATCATTGACACCTGATATGATTTCCCTACTCAGCAAAGGCCTTAACTTCAACCCCTATGCTACAGGTGACTTGTGTCAAACTAAAATCGACCTGTTTAAGTTTACACGCAACCTGAAACTCAAAAAACATTTTGTGGGATCACAACAGTTACAAAGACAACCTACTCTTGTTCCAACTGTATTTGACGATGTACCTTTGACTATTAAAGATGTACAAGCAACACACCTGCTTCTTTCTTTGACGGACAGGGAAGATAGTCCATTGGAAATGGAACAGTTACTGGAAGAACTTGATATAGAAACTGACTATAACATAACGAGTGGTCTGAAATGCAAATCCAAATGGATACCTACATTATCAGGTGGCAATACCATTGACAACTTTCACAAACGTGTTCTGGAAGACCTGGATAGAACTAATACCAGAAACCTAGACATTAAGTTCAAATACAAGGACAATCTAACTAGAGGTGAACGCTCGGCACTTTCAACTCTCAGTAAGAACCCCAATATCATCATTAGGGAGGCTGACAAGGGGGGTAATGTAGTTGCTTCCTTTAGAAGCCTCCTTATGAGTTCCTTTTTCTCTTTTTCACCCTTACCTTATATAGCTTGAAACTGAGCTTTTAAAGACCCAGACTTACTCCAACCACACATTGGAATTGGAGTGGAAGGTAATACCTATCATCCATAGAACAGAAGATTATGCATGAATTGTGCTCTCTGGATCTTTAACCTATATAGGCACCCTTATCACTACCACGTCATGAGGCCACACAAATACCTCCTCACATATTTAATTAGATTAAATATATCTGACATCTCACGTTTCATTCACCATCACTACGAACACCCTCTAATTTCTAGGACCACTGTGTACGAGTGACACATGACCACACATAGGTCTTTTTAAGTCCATCTCACTCTCTACGTGCACATTAGCACTATAGACCAATCACTTTGCCCGAATATGAAAGTTTCTTCACCAAATCTCACCAACCATGTGCGATACAAACGCACGTCACAACTGCATGTCGGTTGCACAATTGTCACCATATGCAGCATCAAGTTAAACATGTTTAGATAACAACTTGCCTACATTATTTTGTATTACCAGCCCTGAAGAGTCGTGTGACTCAACCGCACACGACGAAACACGTGTCGGCGATTGATATTATTCTCAAGTCTGGAGAAAATTAAACATCTTGCTGTGACAAGAAGACTTACACCAAAGAACCTGCTTCTGCGCTTCTTTTTAACTTTTGGTCAATTTACCTTGTTTTGATGAACACACATGTAGTTGCGAGAGCTTATCTTTGTTAATTTGCCTTGTCTCTTGACTTGTTTGGACGGTTAAGGGTGTTTTGCCGTCTGCTCTTCACGCACTACACAACGACACTCTTGCTCCATACACACTTTGTAACGTTTTAACCCAGGCAGCGCGCCCCTCTAGTCCTAATTTTCTAAAAACCCCTTTGCACAGTATTCCTGATTTGGCTTAGGACTGGGTGCCTCCACGTTACCATTCCTACTTTAGTGACTGTCACACAGCAGGCTATTGTCCACTATAGAATGGACAGGGATAGAGCAGCAGCAGATCTCTTTGAAAACCTGGCCAGAGGCATGCCCACACACCAGGCATCGGCCGCAGCAGGTCCTGCACGAGTTGAGGGTCTTAGAGACAAATTCCTGAAACTAGAGAAACTTAAAAAACAAGAAAATTCCAGATGGTGGGATGGGGCCACTCTTAAGCACTATTTAAAACTCAAGATAGTCCCTAGGGGTTTACGGTCCCACATCTTCCCCACCTATGATGATCTCGACCGAGATCTCATGGTCAAATGGGAGGATTCACTAAATCTGAATTCTACCACACTTATGGACATTCTTATTGAAAGTGCTGACCGAAAGACCGCTAAGCTACAGACAGAAATCTCTAATATTGAACAAGAGATTAAAGATCTAAACAAACCCGAGGCCACCGTAAAGAATTACACCCTACTGGATGAAATTCTGCTCAAACACCAGACAGAAATAAAGAATAGAAAGGCACGCCAAATCAAGAGGGACGAGGCAGACTACAAAAATGGGAGAGTTTACACCTTTGACCGCAAATACGATTCACTGATCCCCAGACCTAAAAATAGCTCCCAACCTGGGAGACCCAACACTTCCAATTCCGCTCACTCTAGTACTACTTCCCTGAGTTCCACTGGACTCAGTGACATCGAGAACGAAATCCTTGCTAACGCACAACCTAACAATTCCAACTTTTTTTTTAGAAGTGGAGCGGGTGAGGAAGGGCAACAGAACCCAGCCTCCACAGGCCGCAGTAGACCAAAACCCCATAGGGGTAAACGCGGGAACAAGCGAGGAATATCGCAGAAAACTGAGGTCAGGGACACAGAGGAACTAACAACACCACTTGATAATGTCCAAGTCATCAATCTTTCCTCAATATCATTGACACCTGATATGATTTCCCTACTCAGCAAAGGCCTTAACTTCAACCCCTATGCTACAGGTGACTTGTGTCAAACTAAAATCGACCTGTTTAAGTTTACACGCAACCTGAAACTCAAAAAACATTTTGTGGGATCACAACAGTTACAAAGACAACCTACTCTTGTTCCAACTGTATTTGACGATGTACCTTTGACTATTAAAGATGTACAAGCAACACACCTGCTTCTTTCTTTGACGGACAGGGAAGATAGTCCATTGGAAATGGAACAGTTACTGGAAGAACTTGATATAGAAACTGACTATAACATAACGAGTGGTCTGAAATGCAAATCCAAATGGATACCTACATTATCAGGTGGCAATACCATTGACAACTTTCACAAACGTGTTCTGGAAGACCTGGATAGAACTAATACCAGAAACCTAGACATTAAGTTCAAATACAAGGACAATCTAACTAGAGGTGAACGCTCGGCACTTTCAACTCTCAGTAAGAACCCCAATATCATCATTAGGGAGGCTGACAAGGGGGGTAATGTAGTTGCTTCCTTTAGAAGCCTCCTTATGAGTTCCTTTTTCTCTTTTTCACCCTTACCTTATATAGCTTGAAACTGAGCTTTTAAAGACCCAGACTTACTCCAACCACACATTGGAATTGGAGTGGAAGGTAATACCTATCATCCATAGAACAGAAGATTTTGCATGAATTGTGCTCTCTGGATCTTTAACCTATATAGGCACCCTTATCACTACCACGTCATGAGGCCACACAAATACCTCCTCACATATTTAATTAGATTAAATATATCTGACATCTCACGTTTCATTCACCATCACTACGAACACCCTCTAATTTCTAGGACCACTGTGTACGAGTGACACATGACCACACATAGGTCTTTTTAAGTCCATCTCACTCTCTACGTGCACATTAGCACTATAGACCAATCACTTTGCCCGAATATGAAAGTTTCTTCACCAAATCTCACCAACCATGTGCGATACAAACGCACGTCACAACTGCATGTCGGTTGCACAATTGTCACCATATGCAGCATCAAGTTAAACATGTTTAGATAACAACTTGCCTACATTATTTTGTATTACCAGCCCTGAAGAGTCGTGTGACTCAACCGCACACGACGAAACACGTGTCGGCGATTGATATTATTCTCAAGTCTGGAGAAAATTAAACATCTTGCTGTGACAAGAAGACTTACACCAAAGAACCTGCTTCTGCGCTTCTTTTTAACTTTTGGTCAATTTACCTTGTTTTGATGAACACACATGTAGTTGCGAGAGCTTATCTTTGTTAATTTGCCTTGTCTCTTGACTTGTTTGGACGGTTAAGGGTGTTTTGCCGTCTGCTCTTCACGCACTACACAACGACACTCTTGCTCCATACACACTTTGTAACGTTTTAACCCAGGCAGCGCGCCCCTCTAGTCCTAATTTTCTAAAAACCCCTTTGCACAGTATTATAAATTAAGTTTTTACCTTGCCCCCTAGGCTCTCCCCCTTTCCTGATGAAGACCCCAACATGAGGCTGAAAGCAACCCTTTAGCGTAACTGGGGGTCGAAACGTAGAACTACGCTTTTCTTACCTCACACCATAGGACTCAAATAAGAGATTGTGTCTCGCCTTCTATGTGTGATGAACATTGGGAACCTTTGCTTACTGATTTGAGTGTAAAGGCTTTTCAACTGCAAAATGATGCCATAAAAATGTCACTACACCTTTACCGTGTCCCCCTCACTTCACTCACCCCTCCCCTTCTCACCGAGAGCACTTTTTTGAATTTATGAATGTAATGAGTTTACAATTACATGTTTGCTATGTCCTCAAAATGAACTATTGGCTGCAATTTGATTGAAACTTTGCTTGAATAAATGCCAATGAATCTTGAAATAAATTGTCTAAATTTATGGAGAATATACTTTAAAGTAAACGATAATGAAGTCGTTGATTGTGTGACCAACCAAATAACTGGCTTTCTATAAGCCTTTTGAAACTCTTCAACTCGGACCAACCCCATTTTTGTACTGCTTCACGGACCCAGGTCCTGAGTTCTTAAGGGCCTACCCCTTTTTGTACTCACACATACAGACGCTCAAGCATGTAGAAGGTTGAGTTCCAACGTGTTGCCACCTCCTGGATGAGTGCTTTCACTGGCATTCGACGTTGAAGTAGCAGCCTCCTCAGATGCTTCCGGGCCTTAAAAGAATGGCTGAAATGGTTGCACATTTTGCGGCAGGTGGCCATTACCTGGAACGCTGTACTGTCTCTATCACTCAAGAATTTTTGAACTACCAGGTTGATACAGTGCGCCAAACACGGCACTCTGAAATAGCCACCCAGCGCCATGGCCTTAACTACATTGGCGCCATTATCCGTGGAAACATAACCAATCTGGCGTTTTTTTGGGGATAGCATTTTCAAGACCTTTTTGTTAAACTCGTCCAAAATGTTTTGGGATGTGTGACTTTTCTCCAAGCCAAACATGGCTAGTGTTGCATGTTTCCGAGCAGCTTTAAAAACTTGGTCCGGGTCAACACCTGCGTTTAGCTTTGCTTTAACACCTGAAAAAGAGACCCAGTGTGCAGTGATGCACATGTAATCAGCGCCTGCGCCACTGGTCCACATGTCTGTTGTCAGATGTATTGTGTGAACAGCACTCTTCTGCAAAGCTGCCCCAATCGCCTCCAGCACATCTTCATGTAGTGCTGGAACCGCAACTCTGGCAAAATAGAACCGGCTAGGAACCTTCCATTTAGGGCAGAGCGTTGCCACTAATTCTAGAAAACCTAACGCTTCTACAAAAGAAAAAGGGAGAAGGTCCACAGCTAGCATTTTAGCCAGCTTAGTGTTATACAGACGCGTCAGTGGGTGGTTGCGTTCATATGGCGCGTCTGAAGAAAACATGGTTCTAATGTTGCCCTGGACCAAGCATTTACGGGATGATAATGACTTCGTTGACCCAATTTTGCTCGCTGGTGAACTTTTGCGCGTTGGTGTCTCACTCGCTCCAACACTCTTAGTGTGCCTCACATTGGGTGTGCTGCTGACAGGGGTACTGGGTGTAAGTGAAGTGTTTGACACGTCTTCTTCCTCCTCGTCATCATCAGGTGAAACATCAACGTTTTCTTGACTTCCAATTCGGGCTTCCTTGATCGCCTTTAGGTGCGCAAACCATTGGACAGTGTGCTGTCTCCTAAGATGACCTCTCTGGCCTCCGGTACCATAGTTGGTACCCAACTTACCACGACTAACTGCAAGCTTACAAAGGGTACAAATGGCGAACTTTGGCCTTTTTTGGCAAACAGTAAAGAAGTCCCAAACTGGGGACTTGAAGTGTCTGTGGGGGCCGGAGGAGGCGGCGATACTGGTGGTGGTCATGCTGCTAATGCCAGATGAAGTGGAGGATCTGGATTGCCCAACTTTTGTACGTTGTGCACTTTCACCACCACTAATTAAGGTCGAGGTGGATGGAGGTCCCTTCTTGCCAGAAAGAAATATGGAAGCGGTACGAGTTGGTGTACTACTTAACTCCAATGATTGTGGTGGTGTTTCCACTGCCTCCTCGTCGACAACATCATCATCATCACGCTCAGCAGCTTCTCGGGCTAGGGTCAAAATGTCTGTTTGCTGCATGCCCGCTGGGGCTGCAGTGACCTTTATGATGACTGGGTCGTCGTTGTCAGAGTCTTCATCAGCAGCAGTATCCGCCACTTCTTGTTGAGCCTCATCATCACACTCCATAAGTCTGAGACTTTGGACGAGCTTCCTTTTACGCTTAACTACCTTTGTCAGATAATGGTGTGCCTCACTCTCAGACGGCAGTGGTGCTGGTTCCCAATTTTGATCCGTATCATCAGAAGGAGGTGTGCTTGAAGAAGATGTAGACACCACCCTTGATCTCTTCCTTGCTAGGGGTGTGGAAGACAATGAATGATCATCAGGAGGAGTGTCTTCCTCAAATGATACCTCGCCTTGATTGTCGATTTCCTGATGTGCCCCTACTTCGGGAGGAACAACTATTGTGGGCACTTGTGACCCTCCATGCACCTCTGCTTGCGCATCTCCTTGCGCTGCCTCTCCTTCCACATGTACTTGGGCTTGTACTTGCACATGTGATTTTTGTTGCGGCTGTGGTTGTTCAACACTCGTCAGATGAGCTACAACAACCTGTGTTGATTGAGGGACATTGCTGCTGCTTTCTTGCGATGAGCCAACATCACTGGTCGATGGTGATTGAAGAACTATACTGGCTGCCTCTGCAGCACTCAAGGGCTTGGACTTAAGTTGGCGTGGTGGTGGTGGTGGCACTGAGCCCAATGGAGCGGGGGTGCTGCTGCCAGCTTGGTCCCCAGCAGATCCCGCTGCTGCTGCAGGCATACTTTTTTTTTTACTCCCAAAAAAAGGAGCGGGCGGCACACCAGTCTCCTTGGTAACTTGCTTCTTCTGCTCCTTACTGGCACCTTTCTTGCTAGAGGAGCTACGGGTAACTTTTTTTGGGGCCATCTTCCTCAGAGCAGGTCAGAACAGCAGGCAGCAGTTGCACGAGTTGCAGAGTTGTCTGTGTCCAGACGTGACGTCGCGTGATGTTATGCTGCACACACACACCGCTGCAGGACTTCTTCCTGGCACTGGTGGTTCTCTTGAGTCTTGTGCACCTAAAAGCAATGGAAGACAGAGGAACATCAGTTCAGTTATACACCCCAAAAAATTGACAAAACACAGAAAAATCAGCACAATCCCATGCCATCCATGATGTTTACATTGAAGACACCCCACAGAAAGACTAGGGCCATGCAAGTATGCAACACTCACTACCCCTGGGCATAATGGATGAAAAGTAGGCAAAATAAGTGCAGGCCTCAGACACTGCCTCTCTTCAAAATGGCCCCTTACACCCCAAGCCAGTCCACATCAACAGTACACCCCAAAAAAACAGAAAAACAGCCAAAAATCACCACAATCCAATGCCATCCAGGATGTTTACATTAAAGAGAGTGGGACCACACTACAGGCACACTCAGTCCATGCACCACTACCCCTGGGCAAAAGGCCACACCAGCAGCTCCAAAAAAACGACAAAAACAACAAAAAACAGCACAATCCCAGCCCATCCATGGCCTCAATGGTGTTTAAATTCAAGAGGACACCCCACAGAAAGACTAGGCCCATGCAACACTCACCACCCCTAGGCAAAGGGCCCCACCAGCAGCCCCAAAAAAACGACAAAAAACAATAAAATCAGCACAATCCCAGCCCATCCATGGCCTCAATGGTGTTTAAATTCAAGAAGACACCCCACAGAAAGACTAGGCCCATGCAACACTCACTACCCCTGGGCATAATGGATGAAAAGTAGGCAAAATAAGTGCAGGCCTCAGACACTGCCTCTCTTCAAAATGGCCCCTTACACCCCAAGCACATGTTGCCTGTACCAGCCAGCACTCAAGATGGCCACCACCACCACCCACATGGCCAGTCCACATCAACAGTACACCCCCAAAAAACAGAAAACCAGCCAGAAATCACCACAATCCAATGCCATCCATGATGTTTACATTAAAGAGAGTGAGACCACACCACAGGCACACTCAGTCCATGCACCACCACCCCTGGGCAAAAGGCCACACCAGCAGCCCCAAAAAAACAACAAAAAACAATAAAATAAGCACAATCCCAGCCCATCCATGGCCTCAATGATGTTTAAATTCAAGAAGACACCCCACAGAAAGACTAGGCCCATGCAACACTCACCACCCCTGGGCAAAGGGCCCCACCAGCAGCCCCCAAAAAACGACAAAAATCAGCACAATCCCAGCCCATCCATGGCCTTAATGGTGTTTAAATTCAAAAAAACAGTTGTATCATGCACCCATAACCAACCCTGGTCCTACTGGATACTGTGGCTACCCACAATATAATTTATTTAATGTTCTGAAAAAGTTCCAAAATTGTAGTTGCAGCAACTGTAATGCCCCAAACAAACTTACTTGTGAAAGTTGATTTCTAATCCAAAAGTGATCCAAAGAAAGTCAAAAAGGTCTCAAATCCAAATATCCAGCAGCACCCACAAAAAGTAATCCTTCCAGCTCCAGATCCAAATGAAAGTGACCAGGAGATGGACAAAGCACTGGGAGGAGCCTGCTGGACAGGAACAGGAAGTTGGAGACTGTGGGGCACTTCCTTCCCTCCCCCCCCCCCCCAAAAATGGACTCCTTGCAAAAAAAAAGGCCATGCAAATGTCAACCTGAGGAGTGATTCTGATAAAAATCATCATTTTCTGAAGGTTTATCCTGTTTGCTGGTGGATTTCTTGTGCAGAATTGAAAAATCTCTATTTCGCGAGTGCAAGATTGTTCCTTTACGCCGCAACTACGTGTTCGCAATTGCGAACTCTCGCGAGGTGTGCTGTGCAAGGTGGCAAGCCGCGATTACGTATTCGCGGGCGCCAAACTCCCGCGGGATCACGCAGCAAGATCCAAAATGGCGCGGCACTCGCAAAATATGAGCGAGAAAAACAACTCGGCAAACGCTTAATGACGGAAAGTGAACGCCGTGCACCACGCCGCGCGCCGCAACCAAGCAAAAAATCCGCCGCGAGCGGATTCACGGATTTTCGACAAATTCGCGAGAGTTCGCGGATTGCGAATTTGCCGAAAATCCGAAAAATACGCGAGCGGAGCGGATTTTACGCCCATGCTTAGTGATAGCATCTGCAATCACACAGTCAATTTGAATGGAACAAACAATACACGGCTTATAGCCGCACAGGGCACCTACTTCATATGTGGGGATAAAGGTTATACATGGCTCCCACAGGGCTGGTCCGGCACTTGTTACATTGCTTTTCTCCTTCCCCCCACCTACACTGCCCCTGCGGACTATCATGAAATTGAGCCTCTGACTGTCTATAACAGACGGCAAAGGGGGGTCATAGATACAGAAGATACAGCAGGGCAGGAGGCGGGAGACTTCTTTGCCGGAGTCATTCCATTTTGGGGTCCCATGGTAAACAGCAGGAACATCCGCCACCTTACACGAGTGGTGCAAAACACGATAGATGCAACGGCAGGTGCCCTCTCTAATCTCACAGCCGAGGTGGTCGCGGATAGACTCATGACCCTACAAAATCGCATTGTTTTAGACATCATTCTGGCTGACCGTGGTGGTGTATGCAGATTAATCTCCACGAGTTGTTGTGTGTTAATTCCAAATAACGCACCTACGGTATACCAAGCCATTGCCAAGCTACACAAGATGTCAAGTCAGCTAGACATGGATAAAGGAGAATGGTCCTTAAGCAGCTGGTTGTGGGGATTAGTATCAACCTGGGGATGGAAAGTGTTGACTGTAGTAGGATCAATACTGTTTATCATCTTCAGTTGTTGCCTCTGCATCCAATGCGGCCCGGCCATCTGCGGTCTGTGCGCCACTGCCTGCATTCCCCGTCCACATGTGCAGAGCAGAAAAAATGAAAAGATCATGTTGCAAGAACACATTAACGGCCTGATGAAAATAGAGGTGTGTTAGAGGGGTGCGCTTGGGGACAAGGAGGGAATGAAGAAAATTACATATTTATATGTATTTGTGCCCCCAAGCGCTACCCTCTCACCATCTGCCATGTTGAATAAAAACCCCTGCATTACTTCACATTCAGAGGCCTTATTTCTCTGTCACCATGCCCCTCCATGCCAGACCCTGAAAAAGGCACACGTTACATTTCTCTGCAGCACATTAGATATTTTTTTGAGCAGTCACGGAGAAAAGGCCCAGCCCGGGGTGTCTTAACAGTGTCAAACAAGGGTCTACTTGATAAAGCTGCATTCCGGCCCCGAGCAGAGGGCGAGCAGAAGCCCATCTGCAGAGATAAGGCCCAGTTCTGCATTCTGGCCCCAAGCAGGAGGCGAGTAGAAGCCCATCTGCAGAGATAAGGCCCAGTTTTGCTGTCGGCTCTCAGAGATAGGTGGGGCCCATGTCAAGGGAAACCTCCAAGACAGTTACACAAGGGGTGTGGACAGGAAGGGCCAAACCAACTGCTAGTATGAAGCAGCAACACTTCTACAGATGAGAGCAATCTGCATGCTGCCCCAAGCTAGAGATAAGACAGACCAGACATGCTAGTCACTCTGACACACAGGGCCCTCCCTAACCAACAGAAAGGAAACAGCCCTCGTGGAAGGGTCTGATAAAGTTACACAAACAGGCAGTGCGAGTTTTAGCTGACCTTGCTGCCCCCTCTATGCCCCCACCCACCTATGACTCATTACAGTGAACGCCTACATGCTCATATCTTTTTCTTTCCTTCTGCTTGGAGGGCTCCTCCCTATGTATGCAAAGAATGTATAAATATTGTACTCTGAGAAAAAAGCTGAGACCACTCCTGTGCCTGCTTGGTGCTGGAGCTCTCCCATAACTCGAGTTAATGCAATAAAGCCCATTGACTCTAACACCACGGACTCTGCTCCTCATTTATGCTTGACCCTTTTGATATTTATAGAAATTATGATAGTGTAAATAATTTATTTACCACAACATGCTGATGCAGAGTCATTATCTACAGAAAAAGTAGCGAAACCCAGGATTACAGGACTTTTTCGGTGCCTAAAATGCAAGGCATATAAATACAGCATGAAAGTCAAGGAATATGAGGTTCCGGGGAAGAAGAATATTACAAAATTGCTTAACCCCTTCGCTGTGCCCGTCGGCCAATGGTCGTCACGAGCACTACCTTCGTAGTGCTGCGCACGTTCATTGGCCGAGGCGGCCCCGCCCACTGATTGAAACCACCGCACCGCGGCGGAATTTGTGCCGCGGTTAAGCAGTTAATTGCAATTCTAGTTTTTTTGTATATTGCAGATTGTCCTTGCAGACGTAAATACATTGGGAGCACGATACACATAGCTAAAAAGAGGGTGTTAGAACATATACGTACTATAACAAATGCAGACATCTGTTACGCAAACGCCAGACATTTTCAGACAGCACATAAGGGCAATAGAGATCTCCATAGTCAGAGTTATAGCCAAGTGTGCAAGTCCTCGGTGGTGTTCAGCCCATGTAGGTTTTTACTATCCACCTCCAAGATGTATCTAGTTTCTAAACATCTTAGAATTGCCTCTCTATTTCCACCTCTTCTTGGTTGCAAGACTGTGTCTACTGCAAAGAATTTCAAGTGGTCCAAATTATTGTTATGGACCTCCTTGAAATGCCAGGCCACTGGATATGTTGTTTGCATCTGAGTTGGTTATGGCCCTTAAGTGCTGGAGAATCCTCTTGTGGACCTGTATTTCCGTGCTGCCCAGGTACCGCAGTCCACAAGAGTACTCCAGCACATAGATGACAAATTCTGTCTTACAGGTTTGTAACTTGTAGATTGTCACTGGTTTGTCCCTGAATGGCGTACTGTAGGTCATCTTGCTTATGCCAAACTTGCATGCCCTACATGAGGTTCATCTAACAAAACGCTTGTGGCCTGATAGCCAACTAGTGCCTGTTTTGATCTCTGGGCTAACCAGAAAGTCACTAGTACTAGGTGCTTTCCTTAATGTTATTGTAGGGGTTTGTGGAAGTTTATCCCTGTCACTGGGTCACTGTGAACCAGATGCCAGTTCTTCTTGATTATTCTAATAAGACTATCTTTCTGCTTGTTGAATGTCAAAATAAGCCTAGGATTAGGAATATCTTGCCCTGCACTCTTTGCTTGTTTAACCTTGCTGTGCGATGGCTTAAACAGCAGGCCCTCCCTAGAAAGTGTTCTGGTACGGCCTATGGCCTTATCAATGATGTTTTCAGAGTAGCCTTTAGTTAGGAAGCAAAATTTGCATTCCTCTTGTGCATCTATCAGATCTTGCTCACTGCTACAGTTTATGCATATCCTTAGCATTTCCACATAAGGTATGCTGCAGATTTTTTGTCTGGGATGGAAACTTGTTGAATAAGGTATTTCCTGCAGTAGGTTTACGGTATAGCCTTGTTTGGAAGCTACCATCAATTACATATACTTCTACATCCAGGAAGCACACAGAACTGTTACTTATGGTATGCGTGAGGTGCAGGTTTATATTATTACTGTTCAAATTTGTAACAAACTCCTTTGCACTTTTCTTGTCTCCCCGCCAAATCACAAATAAATCATCAATATATCGAACCCATTTTATCACATGGTCTGCCATAATATCTGCACATGTGGTGCACACAATCATCTCCTCCCACCACCCTGTATGAAGGCAGGCGTAGCTTGGAGAGAAGCTGGCCCCCATCCCCATGCCCTTGTCTGTTGATAGACCTCTTGTTAGAACAGAAAGTCATTGTTCTCTAGGCAAAATCTTGTCAGACTAAGGATCATCTTACTATGCAAATAAAATTCAATCAGTCTGGTGTCTAAAAGGTGTTGCAATGCCCTTATCCCATCATTATATATATCTATCAAAGTAATTAGATTCGTACAATTCCCTGAGACTAGAAAAAACCGACATGGACAAGATCTGCAGAAAAAAGCAACAGAGGAGCTGAAAGAGGCAAGTGATGTGCAGGAAGAAGCAAGAGAGGTGCAGAAAAAGGCAATAGAAGTGCAGAAAGAAGCAACAGAGGTGCAGAAAGAGGCAAGAGGGCTGCAGAAAGAAGGACGAGAAATGCAGAAAGAAGCAACAGAGGTGCTGAAAGAGGCATGAAGGGTGCAGAAAGAGGCAAGAGAAGTACAGAAAGTACCAAGAGAAGTGCAGAAAGAAGCAACAGAGGTGCAGAAAGAGTAAGGAGGGGTGCACAAAGAAGGAAGAGCAGTGCAGAAAGAAGCAACAGAAGTGCTGAAAGAGGCAAGAGAGGTGCAGAAAGAGGCAAGAGATCTGCAGAAAAAAAGGAACATAGGTGCTGAAAGAGGTAAGTGAGGTGCAGAAAGAGGCAGCAGGAGTGCATAAAGAAGCAACAGAGATGCAGAAAGAGGCAAGATGGGTGCAGAAAGAAGGGAAAGAAGTGTAGAAAGAAGCAACTGAGGTGCTGAAAGAGGCACACAGGGGGCAGAAAGAGGCAAGAGAAGTGCAGAAAGAACAAAGAAGTGCAGAAAGAAGCAACAGATGTGCAGAAAGAATCACGAGGGGTGCAGAAAGAAGGAAGAGAAGTGCAGAAAGATGCAACAGAGGTGCTGAAAAAGGCACGAAGGGTGCAGAAAGAGGCAAGAGAAGTGCAGAAAGAAGCAACAGAGGTACAGAAAGAGGCAAACGGCGTGTAGGAAGAGGGAAGAGAGGTGTAGAAACAAGCAAGTGAAGTGCAGAAAGAGGCACCAGAGGTGCAGAAAGACGCAAGAGAGGTGCAGAAACAGGCAAGAGAAGTGCAGAAAGAGGAAAGTGAGGTGCAGAAAGAAGCAAGTGCAGTGCAGAAAGAACCAACAGAGGTGCACAAAGCGGTAGGAGAGGTACACAAAGGCAAGAGAGGTACAGAAAGAGGTAGGAGGGATGCAAAATGAAGGGAGAGAAGTTCAGAAAGAGGCAAGAGAATTGCTGAAAGAAGCAGCAGAAGTGTAGAAAGAAGCAAGAGAAGTGCAGAAAGAGGCAAGTGGAGTACAGAAAGAAGCAAGAGCAGCGCCGAACAAACCAACAGAGGTGCAAAAAGAGGCTAGAGGGGTGCAGAAAAAGGTAGGAGGGGTGCACAAAGAAGCAAGAAAGGTACAGAAAGAGGCAGGGGGGGGTGCAGAAAGAAGGAAGAAACGTGCAGAAAGAGACAAGAGAATTGCTGAAAGAAGCAACAGAGGTGTGTAAAAAAGAAGAGAAGTGCAGAAATAGGCAAGTGATGTGCAGAAAGAAGCAAGAACAGTGCAGAAAGAACCAACAGAGGTGCTGGAAGAGGCAACTGGGGTGCAGAAAGAGACAACAGATCTGCAGAAAAAAAAGCAACAGAGGTGCTGAAAGAGGCAGGTGAGGGGCAGAAAGAAGCAATAGAGGTGCCGAAAGAAAGAAGAGAAGTGCAGAAAGAAGTAACAGAGGTGCAGAAAGAGGCAAAAAGGGTGCAGAAAGATGTAAGAGGGATATAAAAAAAGGCAAGAGAGGTGCAGAAAGAGGGAAGAAGGGTGCAAAAAGAGGCAAGAGGGGTATAGGAAGACGCAAATGAGGTACAGAAAGGGGCAACAGATGTGCAGAAAGAGGGAAGAGAGGTGCAGAAAGTAGAAGAGATTTACAGAAAGAAGCAACAGAAATGCAGAAAGAGGCAAGAGAGTCATAGAAGGAAGCAAGAGTGGCTTGCACACCATTCATACCAATTTAGCACCCACATTTAGCAATAAGTAACAGGTGACCATTCTAGGTTTGGAAAGGGCCTTCCACCAGGCTGGAACACTTGTTGCTCCATTTTTTGTAACGTTTTAGCCGTTTGAGCTAGAAACAAGGCTTTTTTTGTTAAAATCTGCAGATTAGGGAGCAGACGATGAATTGTGTGGCTAATGCAGAAATTGTGCGAAAGTCGGTGAAGCCAAACAGTCGCATAATTTTAGTGGCCCTGCTCATACCTCTGACTAGGTCCACAAGTGCTTCTCAGTGATTCCTTCCTTTTTTGTCTCATTAAGTTCATAGTTGAGCTTCTATGGAAATGAGGAAGACTAAACCTAAGGTTACCACTCCACAACAAAGACTACAATACTACATAATTACTCTCCATAACACATAATCCCACTCTACATAATTCCTATACACTAGAAACCACATTCTTTCTATCCATATAATTTCACTGCACAACATACAGCATAATTCCACTACGCACAGCTAACATCCATTCCACTTCATAAAACATTAGTAAAAAACGTTTATATTTATAACACCAATAGCTCAAACTCTTGCAAATGCGAAACCTATTACATTGCAAACACTTCTTAACTAGTGGTCGCGTTGGCAGAGTGGTGGAGAAAGGCTGCTGGGCCTCCGTCCAGCGCTCAGGATTTCAGCTGTGTAGGTTTTACAAGAGGTACCTGACGGGCTTCTTGGACCCCATAGTCCCTCATGATTAAAGTGGACTTCATCCCCCAATCCCATAGTCTGCCGAGAGGCACCTTTGCAGACTGGTGGACAAAGGGGGCATGGCCTCCGAAGACGTCTTCGCAATCCTACTGTGTGGGACTTACTGGAGGTAACAAGAGGGGTACTTTGCCCCCAAGGACATCCTTGGGGGACAAATACCCCTCCTATTACCTCTAGTAAGTACCACACAGCAGGATTGCACAGGCCATGCCCCCTTTGCCCACCATTCTGCAAATGCAATCCCCGGCAGGCTCTTCGATGGGGATTGAAGTCCCTTCACTGCTGGGGGTCCTTTGGTGGCCAACTAGCTTACCTCTTACCTCTAGTAAGCCCCACACAGTGGGATTGCTGAGAGGAGGACACAGGCCATGCCCCCTTTCTCCACCACTCTGCAAACACGCCTCCTGCTCGATTGCAGAGAGGTGGTCCGAGGTCACGAACCCTTTTTCACCACTCTGAAAACGTGCCACCTGGTGCACTGCTGCTCAGGGGATGAAGTCCACTTGTGTCCTGAAGTCCTCAGGACAGAAGAGACACAAGACACAAGAAAATACTTACCTGTCACATTTTTATCACATATATGCCTTTACCATACATGCGTTCACAATGATTTTTCGTTGTAAAGGCATGCGTGGTAAAGGCATATGCGTAGTAACATTTTGTGTGATAAAGACTTGCATGGTATGTATTGCGGTTGTTGTAATGTGTGGTAATTTTTCCGTCATACATTCTTCCCATTCTCCAACGCTTACCCCCTGCATCTGATGTAGCAGATGAGAAGTTTTCTCTTTTTCCTACCTAGCAGCAAAGACGTAGAATGGGGTACCCGTTTTAGGCTGGACCTCCCCATCTCTTTCAGAGTTCCAAAAATCCCTGAAGACCTGGCTATTCATCAAACTAACTGGACCCTGCCAGCTGCTGAATACTGTCAAGGGTGACAAGGGGTGCTCTACAAATCTACTGATTGATTGATTGATGGAGTCCAGAGTATGGTGGGCAGAAGTTGCATTTTTCACACTCTAGGTGTTTCCAGAGGTGGGATTTAACTCACAAGTAACGTCTAAGACAAGGATGAGTAATACTAAAACTAACGATGAGCATCAGTAAGTAATAGGGCCATTTAAAACTGAGCTATTTTCAGAGCCTTTCTGGGAAGTGCGTTGCTACTGTGGCAGAAGCAGTCTCATGGTAGTGTGCGTGAGGTGCTGATAAAAGTCAACAATAGACATCTAAGTACACAAGACATGGTACTTCAGTAATACACTATGCTGAATTGTCTTAAGCCAAGTATCATCACTTTTATGTCCGCTCTTTTACCAATTCTGGTAAGACCTTTTGTTCCATCGTTTTTGCTGCAACCTTTAATCAAGTTTTATTTGAATATTTTCCTTGTTAAGTAGATTGGCTCTATGTGTGTTTGTGCTGAGTCCTGCATAGAAGGCTTAAAGAGGGCAGTGGGTGGTTAGTTAATTGATGAAGCAAATTAAATTTAGCTATTAGTTTAGATGTGGACTTAACAATTTCAAAACTCAAGTTGAAGCATTAATTTTTACACCATTCAATATAGCCTAAATTCAGTTTTATGTCACTTTAACAGCGAGAATCTCTTATCTTAATTACTTTGTTAATTGAATACATTCATTTTAATTGGAATTATTTAGCTTTATTCTGTAAACAATGTGTAAAAATGCACCCATAACAAACTCTAGTCCCTATTTAAATAGAAATGTACTAACCGAATTACTTACTACTTCCCAGTGTCGAAAGAATACAGCCATTAAAATGTTGTATGTTCTGTAAATGCAGTTAGTTTCATAATTTTCTTTAAATGGGTATTGTTATTCCTTTGTTTTCATAAAGCGTGTGTCTGGTGCGTATAATCTGCTTTGAACTTTAGTTTGCTTTTTTTAAGTACTGACTTTTAATTGCTCTTGTGTGTTTGGTTTGACAAGTACATTTAATTAGAAAGTCATGCTCATTTTTGCTAATTCAAAACCCAAACATTGAAACTCGCACTTGGCTCACAGCAACGTTGAGCACGTTGTCTGTGTTTGACATAAAACACAGTCAGGCTGTTCAGTTCATATTCTGTTCCACAAACCATCTGGGTTTTTCACATGCAAGTGCACAGTCTCAGGCCATGTATATTTGTGCAATACATATCTTTATATGTACAGCTGCTCGAAAACACTGTCTATTCACAGAATGAGACTATGCTGAAGCCATTTATTTCTCCATCAAAAGTATTCGCTGTTTTAGATTATTCACAAACATTTCGAACAAAGATGAGAAAATATTAAAAATTACCTCGTACTTTAATAAATAGAATTGTTTTAGCTTTAGTCATTTACAGTGCTATCCACAGTGTTTTACAATGGGTTGGCATGTGTAAAGAAAACCTTCTTTATAAATGTTATCCTCAAAATAGTAGAAATTCAGGGAGACAGACTATTCGCAATTGTAGTTTACCACTCTGATCTCGTGCCTAGGGCGGTGCGAGTATTTTGCCTGCCGGAGCACTCTTCTTACATGGCAATTTTGCAGACTTTTTGTGGTAAGTTATTGCTGCCACCACCATGCGCTGTCCTAAGGCTGCTCCATTCCCCCCTCCACCCTCCTCCCGAGCAAAAGTACAGTCAGTGTCTTTACCTATAGAAAGAACATTTGGAATGTTTTCACTTCAGAAAATGCAGTCTGACTACACCAAATACAATTACCTGAATCCTGAAAACCTGCATGATTGGCCAAATATCTGTGCACCCCAATGATAGATCAGAAGGTACAGAAAGTAACTTAAAGCAATAATTTGCAAAGCCAACAAGTCTTGCCTTAGGGAACTCTTGCCTTTACCAATGGTCCTTGCCATTGCTGCGAAGGACTTTTAAAAAAGAAAAAATCCTATGACACAAATGGCAGCGTCATTTTGTAGGCCCTTATACAAAGCATGTTTGTGGCCACAAAATGACGTGAGCGATTTATTTTCTTTTTGCTACGCTCATCCAAGTATGGCTGTGTAAAAAAAAAAAGAATTAGTGTAGTTGTTGTAAAGCAACACGGGTGGAGGTGGTTTTTTGGAGTCACAGAGGTCAGTGGAAGCAACAGGGAGATGGGGCCACTGGTGGAGGGGTAGCAACACGCATGTTGAGGGGAAGGAACATTGAAGATACATGGGAGGGGCAGCAAACAGAGAACGACAAAGGTGGGGGAAGTAAATGGATCAAATAGGGCACAGCATTGAGCTCGGGAGAAGCACACAGGCAAAAAAGCAATGCAAGAGAATAAGCACACAAGGACATCATAGAGGAGGGAGAAGGATAAGCACGTGGGCACTAAAAGAGCAACACCAGCGAGTGTTGGAGAGCGGGAGAAGTACATGAAGGGGACAGCTGTAAAAACACTCACATTCTTGTAGAGTGCTTAAACAAAAGGAAAAAGTTCTGCCTGGAAAGGGAGCAAAGGAAGGACACAATAATATGCTCATGCTCCAGGGGTGTAACAAACACAAGATGAGCATGGAAAGTCCAGGCATGCTAATAAATAAGAAGCATTCAAATTAAAATGACAGTGAAGTGAGCAATCGTAAGCATCGGGTGAGCTCTAAGTCTGCTGCAAGCCTACAATGTATATCACAACAGATGATTCAAGTTGGATCTGTAAACAAAAAGGATCTGTAAACAAAAAGAAAAAAATGTAGCATGATTGGTGGTAGCAACACCAAGAGGGTAGGGCTGACTCATGGGAGGCAGAGAAGTAATCAGAGAGCGAGGGTAAGCAACACATTGGGTGAGGGTGGGAGGGGTGCAAAACAGAACACGTGGGGAAGAAACATCAGAGGGCATGGGTGAAGGCTAGTAAACTGAGAGTATCATAAGGGGGAGCCAACAGATGAGAATTAGCACAACATGGAGCTGGGAGGAGAAGCCAGGGGATAAAAATGCAGTACAGTGGATAGGCACATAGGGGCTTCATGGAAGAGGACGGGGCAAAGCACATGGGCAGAGAAAGAGCAACACCAACACCAACACGTCCGTTGGAGGGGGAAAAGTACATGAAGGAGACAGCAGGAAAGAAAAGACAAGTAGTTAAAGTAGTATCTGAAAAGTGAGCATTGGAAGGGCACAGTAATGCATCCATGCACCAGGGGTGGGGCAAACACAAGAATAGGATGTAAAGTCCACACACGCTTACGAATAAAAAAAATGCAAATATTAGTGACAATGATTCCAGCCAATGGTAAAGAATGAGTGGGCTCTGAGCCCGATGTACGCTAACAATATTTATTGTCAAGACAGCATGTGCTTTGTCCAGTAGGTGAGTCCTAACAAACATAATATATTGTTGTTGTAATTTGTATCAAAGCAGATTTCATGGGGCGTGGCTTACGCGTCGAGGCGAGATGGCGGACAGTCCGTGAGCTCCGCTGAGCTACGGGACTGTATGGACCTCGTTCACCACCGTTAAGAGCCTACTTTGCATGAATTCGGTTGGCGGAAACTTGTCTGCAGCGGGCGACGACATCATTCACAGGTTTTCGTTGTTATTACCTCAAATATGACGAGCGGATGAATTCCTCCGTTCTGGACGCGGGCGGCCGCCATTTTGTGCTACCGTGCCCGCGTCCTCTCACAACTTAACTCCTCATCTCTATCACCTCATGTGAAGCGGTTCCATCAACCAGTATAGGAGTTTCAGTGCCAACTCATTATCAGCTAAATGAAAGGTATGGCGACTTTCACGATGTTTTCCTCATCATAATGGCATATTTCCTGTCAGCTGTTTACTTCTTTGAGGAAGACGGTGTAGCTCTCCTGGTTTTTATTTTGTTGGGTACGGACTGCCACTCTGCTGCGTCACTGAGCTCGTAGCCCTCAATTACTGATTGTCTGCAGAGGAGTTTTCTACTGAGACACTTACTGCTATTATATTGCCTTACCCATGTATGCTTTATCCAAATTATGGCATTATACCATGCTTTTGTCGACTTTTTCATTCATATATCTTTGGTTCAATGCCTATTTTTGAAGTTTCTTGCGGTGAATTTCTTTCCTATTTGGATGCGGGCGGCTGCAATGTTCTTGTGCCGGTGAGCCTGTATCCTTTCCCAGATAATCATAACTACTTCGCCGCTGGCTCATGGGATATCTCCTCCACCTCCAATTTGAATCACGTTGCCTCCTTATTTCAAGCTCTCCTCAAGAATTGCCTCAGCCCGTGATGTTATTGCTCTGCCTGCTGAACTGTTCTGTGTCATATGGTCCTATTTTTGCTCTCTTGTGAGATACATGGTTGTCGTTTTGGGAAACTGAATGCAGGACAGTTCTTACATGTGCTTATTCTGTTCCTTTTGTTGCCTTTTTCTACACCATAATTGATGGCTCCACGCTTTTGGTCTGCTATATCTCATTACTTTTGAAGGGGTCATTTTGGCGTTTTCTATCCTGGTTCATCGTCTGAGAGGTTGCTTTTACCCAGTCCTCCATCTTCTACTGTAGTTGGGTTTCTTACTTTTCACTTCAGCATGGCGCATGATACCAATAACGCTAAGACGTCTCACACTGGAACAAAGCCCAAACGACTAAAAAATGACCCCCCTTCCCCCCATCCATATTTCTCCAAATCCTGTCCTGGACTCCATTTTGGAGGAAGTAAGGGGTCTACAGCCTTTCATGAGTGCGACCAATGAAAAGCTTAAGCAAATTGAGGAGAGATGGGTCATTATGGAAGGCTTGGTGTTGAACCTGGAACAGCGTGTCAGTGATATACAGGATGTTGCCTCTAAAGTTCCTCTATTGGAACAAGAAATTCACAAACTAAAACTTCATACAGAGGACCTTGAAAACCGAAATCGTAGGAACAACCTACGCCTTTATGGCGTTCCGGAAAATGTTGAGGGGTCAGATATGGTAGTATTCCTACGAAAACTTTTACATGATCTTTTGGAACTCCAACCTTCGTCACATCCTCTTAACTTACAGAGGGCTCATCGCTTGGGTCGTCTTACTCCTAATGCCTCCAAGCCTCGTGGTATTATCCTGGTATTCCTTGAATTCCCTGAGTTAATGAATGTTCTTAAGGCAGCCAGGCTTAAAAGTCGTCTCCAGTGGTCTGGACATAATATATTCATCTCCCAGGACCTCTCCAGTGCAACAAATGCCCAGCGTAAGGAATTTCTCAACCTTCGTCCTCTGATGAGACAGCTGAACATTCAATATGGCATCCTGCATCCATGTTTCTGTAAAATTACTCATAATGGCCGTACCCGCACATTTGAAGCTTCATGCATATTTGCTGAGTATCTCCTCTGCTACCATGGACACTAACTCTTGAAATCTCCTTTGTTTTTGAATGCTCTGGTTGTGCTCTATGCGACATCATGGCTCTTTTCCAACTCTTCTTTGTACTGACTCTTCGCTCGAGACTCTCCTTGTTTTTCCTTTCTTCTTTGTCTTCCTCCTCTTCTCTTCTGGCACTTGTTGGAGTCCAAGTCCCCTTTGGCGCCCCTTCACTCCTGCTTTATTTGTTTGATCTGGCGTCGTTATGGCTCTGCTATATGTCCTCCTTCTTTTTGAGGTTCTACCTTTTCTTCCTTTTCTTTGCCTGAATTTGCTCCTCGCTGCTCTCTGGGATCCATGTCCCCTGTGGCATCTCCTCGCCCCTGATGTCTTGGTTATCTCTTTCTTCTCAGACCTGGCTTCTTTGCCTTGATCTGTCTTCTTATCTCTGTCCTGTTGTTGGTCTCTTTTCTCTCTTCTTCTTAACTAGTTCTCTCCGTCTCTGTCTTTTCTCTCTTTCCTGGGTACTCTCTTATATTCCCCTTCCTGTACAATCTCTGTTTTACTTCTTCTGGTTTCTATGTTTTTTGTTGTTGGTCACAATGATTTTGGGCGTATTTACTCCTCTCAAGGTGCATATAATGAGTATATTGTTCTTATGTAATGTATTTTTTTGCTGTGTCCTTGTTTTTAGCTGTTCTCCTGCAGTGTGTCTACCCCAAGTGTTTTTCCTCCTCTTTACCTTCCATCATGTGTAATTTTGTATCGTGGAACGTTCGAGGTCTTGGTCACCCTGTCAAGCGTCAAAAGGTACTGTCTCATTTATCCAAACTTAATTCACAAGTTGTTTTTCTTCAAGAGACTCATTGTACAGTTGTTGAATCTTCTAAGTTAAAAAGGCATTGGGTGGGTCAAGTAGTGTTCTCTCCTGCTGTTAACTAAAAAGGGGGTGTTGCTATTTTGTTCCATAAGGGGTTGTCGGTCCAAATTGTATCCTCTCGAAACGATGATGAAGGATGCTGGGTAATGGCTAAGGTTGTGATCCAAAACAAGACTTCGTTCTTATTAAACATTCATGGTCCGGTTTGGCCAGATCCCACATTTTGGAATGATATCAAAATTCTTATCTCCACTATTTATTGTCCAAATATTGTTCTTGCTGGTGACTTTAATCAATGGTTAGATCCATTCTCTGACAGACTTTCCACGAGCAAATTTCACCCCGGTAAGTCTCATAAATGTTTCCAATCTGCCATTGCCTCGCGTCCATTTTATGATGTACGGAAAACTTGCAATCCTGACTTCCTGGAATATACATTTTTTTCGAATGTTCATTATCCCCGTTCAAGGATAGACTATATTATGGTCAGTAAGTCTCTCCTTCCCTCAATACACAAATCTGATATTGGTTCTATTTTTATTTCTGACCATGCCCCTGTTTATGCGGTCCTTGACCTTACCCTAACGTCCTCTAGATTCAGTCGGTGGAAATTCAATACATTTCTACTGTCTGATACTGTTTCTGTTAAAGAAGTCACAGTGTTTATTAATGAGTTCTTCACGTTTAATGACCCATCAGACACCTCTATCCCTAATAATTGGGATGCTTTCAAAGCTGCCCTTCGAGCATTCACTATTTCCTATGTCGCTAAAAAGAAGAAAGCAAATAGAACCAAATATGAAGACAAACTGAAAAATATTAAGCGGCTTGAACATTCATATTTTTCCTCTAAGTCCACTAATATCCTTCAGAATCTAATTAAGGCAAAAACTGAGCTAAATAAAATTGCCACTGTTGAAGCATGTAATACCTTATTAAAAGTCAAATCTAAGTATCATGGGGGCCAAAACAAGGTGGGTAAAATGTTGGCAAATTACCTAAGATTAAATCTGAACGCAAAAGAGTTGGCCCTATTTTTAATGATTCTACCAATAAATTGGTTTCCTCTGATGAAGACATAGCGGACGTTTTTCATAATTACTACCACACTCTTTATACTGATGACACACACCCTTCTGATGTCAACTTAACTTCTTTCTTTGATGGTCTCCCTTCTCCACCGTCACTCCCGGATGAATTTGCCCAATTAGAAAAAGCCATATCCCCCAAGAAGTGTTTCAGGCTATCAAAGCTCTGAAAAAATCTAAGGCTCCAGGTCCTGATGGAATACCAGTTGAATTTTATTCTACATTTCATGCTATTTTTGTGCCCAAATTGCTCCAACTCTTTAAATCTTTTATTTCCACTGCTAAGGCCTCCGGATCTTTCTTGGAAGCTCTAATTGTCATTATTCCCAAACCCGACAAGGATCATTCCCAATGTAAAAACTATTGCCCCATTTCCCTGATTAATTATGATTGTAAAATTTTTGCCAAAATTCTTGCTTCCCGTCTTGATTCCCTTATCCCATTTTTGTTTAAAACGGACCAGGTTGGCTTTGTAAAAGGTAGATTGGCCGTTGATAATGCCCGTATGTTTTCTAATATTATTTCCCACAGAAAAACCTATAAAACTCCACTAGCAGCTTTGTCTTTGGATGCAGAGAAAGCCTTCAACCGCATCAATTGGCAATTTATGTTTCGTACTTTGCAGTGGTTTAGATTTGGTCCCTCTTTTATTTCCTTGATTAAACTCCTTTATTCCTCTCCTCGTGCTAGTATTTTTGTCAATAACCATTTTTCTAGATTTTTTTCCCTATCTAGGGGTACAAGGTAAGGTTGTCCTCTTTCCCCGTTATTGTTTATCCTATGCCTTGAACCTTTTTTGGAACTAATCCGTAATAGCCCTAATGTTAATGGTTTTAAATTAGCCTCCATTGAAACGAAAATTTCTGCATACGCAGATGATATCTTAGTCTATATGGCTAACCCAGTCACGTCCCTCCCTCCTTTCATGGAAGAAGTTCATTTGTATTCTTCCATTTCAGGATACAAGCTTAACTTATCCAAAACAGAAGTTCTACCCTTAAATTCTACCTGTTATCATTACATGTTTGACTCTATGGATTTTGCTTGGTGTCCTTCCAAAATAAAATACCTTCGCATTTGGTTTTCCTCATCCCTTGTTGACACACTAAATTTACTTTTGATTCCCTTATCAAGAAAATCCAATCCCTCCTCCAGAGTTGGTCTCCCTTATTCCTATCTTGGTGGGGTAGACTAGACACCATTAAAATGATGATTACGCCTCATGTACTCTATACTGTATCTATGCTCCCCATAAAAATACCTAATTCATATTTTGTTCGCTTACATTTTATTTGTTCTAAATTTCTATGGAATGATAAACACTCCCGCATCGCTTTGCAAAAACTCATCCGTCGCAAGAACAAAGGAGATGTCCGTTTTCCCAACTTCAAAGTATATCATTCTGCCTTTGTAATTAAACAATCCTTTTCTTTAGCTTACAATTTTCTGGATTCTCCAATACCTCGATGGGTTGTATTTGAACGCTCACTGTTAAAGGACTTTTCGTTTCAACATACTGTCTTTATGTCCAATTGTTCTTTTTTGTCTAAACACCCAGTTCTAAAATATTCTCAAACACTGTTGCATGACACATTCTCTAAGGACTTATCCCCTCTTCAATGTTTTATGTCATCCAGTGTGTGGTATAATAAGTTTCTCAAATATAAGGGCAAGTCTTTCTATTTCAAATATTGGAAAGAGAAGGGTATTTCCTTTGTTCATCAATTATTTTCTAATAACGCTCTTCTCCCTTTTCCTGAAATGCAAAATGTTTATCAATTGCCCACTACATATTTAACTGAGTATACCCACATAACTAATGCTATACAATCTCACCTATCGATCCTTTCCTCACCTGATACCTTACCCTCTTTCTCTCCCTCATCTCCACTTTATCCTTTGTTTTCTCTTCAACAACCTAAAGCTGCCCTTGTATATAAAATATTGCTATCAAATGTTATTGACCGACCCAAATCATCAACTGAGATTGCTTGGGAAATTGACTTGAATATTTCGTTATCTGTTGATGTTTGGGATCGTCTATGGTCCAAATTATATAAAGTTTCTATTGCTGCACGTAACTTATTACCCAATCCCTCTTTTTTATTTATCATAGAGTTGTTATTACACCTGCAACTATTTCCAAGTTTTCACCTCCATCTCCTTCTTTATGCTGGTCTTGTTCCTCCGAAACAGGTACACTTAAACATGAATTATATGAGTGCCCTTCTGTTTTATCCTTCTGGAATTCTGTTTGGGATATATGTATGCAAATGTTTCATTGTTCTTCCTCTTTAACATTAGTGAATGTATTTTTAGGTTCTATATCGGATAATATAGATATTGTCTCATCTAAGGCTAAGTTACTTGATCTTTTCATTGCTAGTGCATTTAAAGTGATTTTATCCTGTTGGAAAGATAACTCCAAATTGTCTATAACTACCTGGTGGAATTTCATATGTGATGAGCATAGGATTGCTGTTGCCTCCTCTTCTTCGATTTCTTCAAAAATTAAGTCTGATCTCCTTTGGCTCCCTTCTGTTACTTACCTCTCTTCTAACTGTCCCAATTGATTACCTGAGTCCCTTGCTCACGTTGCCACTGGAGTCAAGTAAGCCCGGCTGAAGACGGCTGTAATGCCAGAAACCCGTCCTGGGAAGCTTGATTCCGGTCCAGGGAAGACATGGCTTGGCAGTTCGGGCTGGACTGTTCCCATGAGGCACAGGGTCAGACTGATTTGCATATGGCCATGTCTGAACTGGGGTGGAGGAGTGAGCTAAAGAACGGTGATGGATTAAACCCAGATCAGTTGACTGGGGGTGAGTGTTTGTATTGTCAACGCTCCGTCCATCACCACCTTTGGTTTTTCTTTGTTCGCACCTTTCAGCAGGAGCACAAGCCCTTTTACAGTTGCATGCATCCATAATGGGAGGCCTTAACACTTGGCTGCTGTGTTGGTGGTGAGTAGTATCATGAAGGGACCATTCCGATGAAGCTGCAGTGCTCTCGTTCTCTGATGTATCTTCATGTGCACTCGTTCCCCTGGCTGACGTTGATCACAGAGGTGACTGGGTTCTTTGAGAAAGGCTCTTAATACCTGTGAATGGAAGGTCTTTACACGACTTGCAAAGCATGGCAATAATCCAAGGCAATGTGTATATATAATGCAGATAGGTGTACCGGTGACAGGAAGTCTCATGACTCGGCCTACTACAATCACATACAGGCTAAGGCCTCTTTTCCTATTTGCTGTACCTCACATGCACATGAGAGCGATGAGCAATGCATCAGGCCAAGCGATGTCAGTTTCTGCACAGACCTTGCAAGCTCCACTATTTTTCTCAACTTTACCTGCTTACAGTTCAGTGTCAGCACAGTGAAAGTTCTGTTGTACTTGGAAGGGTCTAGCCAATAGCATGCATTGTTTGGGCAGTAAAGTTAGTTCCATTATCACTGTTTATGGCTGGTACAATGCCAAACTGATGAAACACTTTTTAGCAGTATTTCTGTTACTGTCTTTGCATCGGATTTCATAAAGGTGTAGACTTCTCACCAACCTAAAAACATATAAATAAATATATGGGTGTAAGGGGACTCTTTCAAATGCTGTGGTTACCTAGGCGTGTGTAGGGAGCAGATGAAGGAAGATGAAGTAAGCCTGCGAAGAAATCAAAAATATCTTTAGGAGTCTCGTCATCATGAGTAGGGCTTCCTTTAAGCTGTGGACACTTCGGGCGGTAGGCCTAACTATTAAGTTTTTCTCTCTGTCATCAGTCAACTCTTTGTGGCATCATCCTTTTTAATATCTTCACTTGTTGCTTTAATGTTCCTTGAAGTCTTTGAAACACCTCTTCATAACAATCACAATATGCATTCCAATTATCTTTTGGCACCCAACTTTTTCTTGCTTACAAAACTCCCCTTAAATGCACTATTTTTCAAAATCAAAAGCTCCTTCCACTTGAAATAGTTTGGAGGGTTCTACTTTATTTGTACCAGTGACATTTAACTAAATACTTTTATGCTCTGTGTACAAACTGCACATAAATATATACGCTTGGGTCACTTTTAAAGGGGGTGATTTCCCTTGAGCTTGCTCCCATATAATTCACTTCACACCAATCACTTTTTATAAAAAACACATGGCAAGAGCAGAGGTTGTGTAGTGCTTATATATTTTTTCTTTCTCTATGATATTTCTCACTAAAAAGCAGTACACAAGGTATCACTCTGGACTTGAGGCACAAACACAGTGTGATGTTTCTCACTAAAGAGCAGTACACTAGATGTCTCTCTTGCCTTGATGCGCCAGCATAGTTCAATGTGGAAAGATAATGAAGAAAGAAATGAACAATATCAGAACACACAGGGGCATATTCACAAGGAGCTAAAGCTAACGCCAAATTAACGTCACTTTAGCGCAGCCAAATTTACCCCACCATTCACAAGCAGGTGCTAACAGCCCAAGGCACCAGTTTTCTAGCTATAGCAGCCGCAGAAAACACCGCCACAGAGGACCACCGCAACTATCGCTAATGAGATGCAGAGTAGGCGTTCCCTTGACAAAAGCCACAACAACAACACACCTCAACATTCACAGCGACTACCCAGATCGGCGATAAGAACACAAAACACGCAATAAGGCGCATTAGCAGCAGGACATTTATACCTACTCTGACCTGGTGTAAAGTCAGACTACAGCCTGCACCACAAAAGGGAGCCCATCCCAGAGCCATGCCTGAAGATAAACAGAAGCCATGGAGCTACTGATCATGCAGCTCGGACACCTAAGAGGGCCACAACACCCACCCGGCACACCCCCCAGACCATCACAGAGGCAGCGCAGACAAAGACCGCGGCCCCCCATTACAAACACACCTGCCTCACATGCACAACTACTGACAATGTCACTGTCCACCACAGGCTGAAATGGACAACCATCCTTCGCATCCTGGCCGTCATTGCCCAACAGGCCAACGGCACCAACACAGCGGACAACCAACATCTTACCCCACACCTAGCTGCTGGCTGTGCTCCACCTCCGCCAGAGTCGGCGGAGTCTCACAGTCAGCCACATCCAAGTCCCCCACACCTGTCATGAATATCAGCATCACCCTGGCACCCCATGCTCCATACAGCCAATACAATGCGCATGTACCGCTGGAGACCAGGCAAGGACCATACGCCATAGCCGGATGCACGCATTTGTTGGGGGCAATCCACTGCACCCATGTCCCACCTGTGCCCCCTGGTGACACAGCACACAATCAGCACAACAGGAAGCACACGTCACACATCTATGTGCGGGCAACATCAGAACACCGTGGGAACTTCACCAATGTTGCATCCAAATACACAGTCAGTGTGCATGATTCATTTGACTTCCGACATTCCATCAGCAACCAGCATTCCCAGGATGGCACCCAGGGAAATGCCCAGCTCCTTGGCACATTCCCAATTAACACCCTGCTCACCTCAGCTCCTCAACCATGTAATCCACAAATCTGGCAATGCACATGTCACAAGTTCACAACCAACATGCACAACAACATGCCCACCCACCAGACATGATTGAACAACTTACAACGGTAACCTGGGCAAGCCGTGAACATGACCAATCAACGTCATGGCAACTCAGCCACACAATAGACAAATGTGGGGAGAGGAGGCAAGCGGGCATGTGTGAAGGATGCAGTAGAACCATGATTGGGAAAGTACACAATGCCAAGAGTTGCAGCGAAGTGCTTGACAGACCCCAGTATAAAGCACACATCACTATCCACAGTGACATACACCTCTGGTGTATGGAGTATAGTGGAGAGTGGACGCAACCATGTCACCCCAGCCAGTGGGTGTCTTTGCGGAAATGTTGCCTGTTATGCCCCCCATAAGTGTGAGCAGAGTGGGATGGGCCAGCATACGCCAGGCCAGTGTAGGGGTGTGAATAAAAAGCACGTAGCCCTGGGTGTGGTCCTCTTCCGGAAAGCACAAAGTCCCTGCCAGGGCGGCGCCTCCCACCATACCACGAGACCGACACCGTCCTCATTAGCAGAGGATCCTTTGATCCTGTGCGTCTGCTGTACCCCGGCATGCTGGATCATAAGCCTGTTAGGGCCAACCCTGCGCAGCCAGGCCACACTGATCAGCAGCAGACACCGCCATGTGTCGAGGAGGGCCAACCACGTGCCAGTGTAACCTCCAAGCCCGAGGCCCATGACCCGGACAACCTTTCAGACCACCGCTGTCCCCCTGACGTGGGCCCACATTACTCCTTTCTCATTTACATATTCTACTGGCATCCTCTGCTGCTTAGAGGGTCCCATATGTGAAAGCATGCCCTGGCTAATGAACGGCAGTGACCCCAAATCCGCCAGCACCGGAACCCCTTCGATCAGTGAGGCATAGTTCCATATGCGCATCTTGCGACACGTGCTGCCACAAACCCTGTTCAACGCCAGCTGGCGACACGTGGATGAGGGACCAGGACTACCCTGTGGACCAGAAGGTCTCACATCCAGCACCTCGTCGCGATTCAAGAATGGCAGAGTCCATACCAGTGGTCGCACAGAGAGGAGTGAGAGGAAGATGCAGCTCAGTCCAGGTCACAGTCACGGAGGTGACCGAACACGTGGTGCCACTTAACCTTAACTACGCAGGCCGGGGGGGCCACCAACCTATGCTGGCAAAACTCGGTGAATGGCCTGTGCTGACTGCTCCCTCCGGCCTACACTGCTCAAGGCCTAGTCTGCTCTTGAATAGGCCACAGATTTTGAACTTTACATTGAGTATGCAAAGGCAGATAACACTTCATTGGATGCAAGGAGAGACATAAGTGGATGACACCTTGCATCTTGGCAGAGAGAAAATGATCATCGTTACGGAGGTGTACGTACACTACTGACAACTGCCCTGGTGTCACTAACTATGTGCATCACGAGCCAATGGCACGTGGCTGTGGGCCACTGCTGACCACTGCCTCTGGCCTACACTGCGGTCCAGTAGGTCACAGAGTCATGATTCAGCAATGTCGGAGTTCATATCAGTGTACCAGCATCATCACAGACCACATCCCCACTAGACCTGTGCCGCTAAGTCTGTTCCCCGACATTCATGGACACTCTCTGGTCGAACTGTGAAAGCGTCTGAGCCTATGGACTAGGGGGCAGCTTTCATCCTCTTGTAGCTGATACCGAATTGGTGGTGGCCACAAGGCTGTCACATTCCACCCCTCCATTTGCTTCTTACTGATAAAATCAAACCTTTCGGCGTCTTGCCCTAGAGGACAACTTCCACTGTCCTCCGAAACACTCCGAAACATACTGAGGTTCCGTGAATCCTGAACCCGTTTCAGAAAGATCATGGTTTCGTTACGAATTTGGTATTAGCGAACCGTAACCAGTTAGTACGGCAAGCATGAGTGTTTTCGTCACGTTACACCGATGGATTCACTACGTATTTAGGGATTCGTTCTGAACCCTCAGGTTCCATTTTGTGTACCGCAGCCAATTTGTGGTTTCCCTCACATAGGCTGACGACTTCGGCCAAACGAGTCTTTAGCACATGTACACCTTAGCTGACTTCTGAATGACCCGAGCGAACGACCCTCTTGCCTGAAGCCAAAACTTGTTAGGCCAGTTCCTTTCCCAGTAGCTGATCGAGATTGAGGATCAAGGCACAGGAGATCATAAACCCTTTTATTGCACACAAATATGTCTTATCTTACTCACACCTGTCTCTGCTCCTTTCTTGATGGCCTGTTTACGATGGGGATGTGCCCGGTTTTATGATGGGTTCGATCGACCTGTCTGATGAACAATGTTAGGTTTGACCAATGATCGATTATGGGCTGGACAACTGAAAAGTGGGTTTTACCGTCATGCGATACCTCTGATCTGGATGCATGTGATTGGACAGTTTGTAAATGTAAAGTATTTGTCTGGAATGTGATTTTTGGCATAAAAGGGGATGGCTTGCTTTGTAAAATTGAGCAGTCTCCTACGAATATACAGCCATTGTACTTCATGGACCTCTGTTTCTGGTTGCAGCCAATAAATTCGAACTTTGATGTCACCAAGAAGATTCCGTGTCTCTGTATGCCAAGACAGGTGAACTCGGAGACTTTGGGCGTGTCCCCTGACGCCGCTGGGTCTTAAATAACCCGGTTCTTCATTTGGCGCCCAACGTGGGGCGACTTCAGCGGTACCGGTCCAAGCCTGAAGATCGTGAGGAGCTTTGTGTGGAAATTCTGGAGGAAGGCCTGCCACTTCATCGACCCCTGTATGTCGTCGTGGTCCGAAAGTCTTTGCTGCGAGGTTTCCCGCTTTCTGACGGCTACAAAGGACTGCTGCCCTGTCACCCTGTCTTGGAGCCTTTGATGATTTGTAGAGCGAGACGATAGACGGATCTTCTGGCGACATCATCGATACTTCAGTTAAGTATGAGTGGAGCGTCTCCCAGTCCTTAGTTTTGTTTTTGGGTATCCCTTGGGATCTTTGATTTGGAACTTGCAAGCTCCAAAGCCGAGGGACTTGTGTATTCACGAGACTATCGTATTCGATATTCCCTTGAAGTTTGAAGCTAAACTAGAGAGTGAAGATGCCTGGTCTTAGCAGACTTGGAAGAATATTTTGTTGTGGTCGTAATAGGGATTCCCGATTGGAGGACTCGTGTCCGGTTCCTCCGATTGGAACTCCAACCTATGAGCTCTATGTGAAACATGGCGTGGGCCCCATCACGTATAAGGAAGTATGGATTAGGTACACTAGGAAGGACGGTGTCCTCAAATGGCCCGAATATGGTAGTTTTGACACGGAAGTTTTAGATAATCTAGAGGTTAGACTTTTTAAGAAGAAAGCCCGGCCGGCGATGTTTGACTCTTTCCGCCTATGGCGAAAGGAATCCAAACAGAAAGAAATTAAATTAGCGAAGAGAAATAAAAGAGAGAAGGGTATCTCGATAATGCAAGCTGCTATACAGTTTAAAGATAACGAAGAAGAACAAGCGAGTGAGCAGTTGCACAGGCAACGTAAAATGGTGATTGATAAATGCTACCCAGTTTTGCCGCCTCTTCAGCAAGATGCGATGAAGGATCTTGTGAAAGATCCTTTGATGTCACATTTGTTGAATTCGCCACCCCCTTATGCGCAGAATGCTACAGCACCTCCGCAACCTTTAGTTGCGCAACCTCCGGTTGCTTTGCCTCTTGCTATTGCACAGCCGCCAGCTCCTCTTCAGTTGGCTCCTACTCCTCTGGTGCAGCCTTCTCAAGGGCCGCCGATTTTGCTACCTGCTCTGCCTTTAATTCCTACGACTTTTCCGCCTGTTCTCGCTGCCTCCTCTGCTTCTGCTCCTACATTAACTTTTTCTCAGTCCACTTTATCTCCTGTCCTGTCAACGTCTCCTTCTGTTCGACAGAGGATGACTGATACTGTTACTAGTTTTTTGTCTCCTTTCTTTGGGTCATTTAGTACGACCCCCGTTTCAGAGCGTAAGCAGTTGCGTAGCCAACTGCCTGATTCCCGAGAGAGGGAAGTATTGGATCATTTAGCACGCAAATGGGTCACTCGTCCTTTAAGATATGATGTAGAGTCTGTTATGGATGTCTTCCGTCAATGGGAAGCACCGAAGCAGAGATATGTCTTCGATAAGATGTGCACTTTCCTTCGTGAGGAATGGGAAGATGGTGATCTGGAACAAACTCCGCCTGAGTTGTCCAATGTTCAATCCGAGTTTGCGAAAGGCCCGATTGTGGGTCTCGACGTTGAAATAGCGGTAGCGACACTGCTTTAGTTCAGGAGCGAGTCTCCTTCTCGGTCATTGTTTGAGCCTGACCCTTCTGTTAGGAGAAAGGTGAGACAGTACCCAATGAGAGAGTTCCTCCGGTATGGAAGGAAGCAGTTCAGGCTGATGTAGGTCTTGGTATTGTAGCTGCACCGGCTCATTTTCAACGAGTTTGGGTGTATGTTCCATGGAAACGAGCTGAAGTCTTGGCCCTTAAGCAGACTTTGCCTGACCCCCGTAAAAATCCTGCTGGATATTATAAGGAATTATCACAGACCGCAGACTCATGTGTTATGAATCTAGCTGATATAGACATGTTGTTTGGTAATGTGGTCCCGCAGCCTTTATGGGGTTTGATTCGTTATACTGATCATGCGCCGGAGTTAGGTGATACATGGGTTAACATTAGTGCTGCGGATGGCCGACAAGTTGGTGGTGCTAAACCTGAACCGGTAGTTGCAGAACTCCCTGGTAGGGTCATTACCTACATGAAAACATTAATGCCTGCTATGCGAGTAAATTGGGACAAATTGTCTGCCTGTAAGCAGAAGAAAGATGAAAGTGTATCTGATTTCTTCACTAGGTTTGAAGAAACGTTTATTGACCATAGTGGTCAAGACATGAGTATCGAGGGTGGTCAACGGTTGTTTGTTGATAAGTTTGTGCATAATTTACTTCCCGAGTTATGTACTAAGTTAAAGGATTTAGAGAGTTATTGGGCTGTTTCCTCGTCAGCACAGATATTAGCTACTGCGCAATACTACGAAAATAGGGATAGGATGAGAAGGATAGAGCAGACAAGAAGACTAAAGATTTGAAGACGAAGGTTCTTTTACAGCAAGCGTACCTGCCTCGTAATAATCAACGTGATTATCAGCAACCTCAGCAGTTTCAGCGAAGCTCGCAAAGGTTTGAGCCCTCTCAACCGCGTTTCCCTGTAGGCACTAATCAATGTGCATATTGCAAAGAAGAGGGTAATTTTAAACATAGTTGCCCTGTTTTGTTACAGCGTATGAATGGTGTTTCTGGCGCAAGAGGTCGAGGTGTTCCCCAAGCTTCTAGAGGTAGGGGATGTGGAGGTTCCCCCAGAACACGCGTTCCTTCCCTCAACAAAATTCAATGAATTGTTTCGATCAGCAGAATAATGCGTCTGGTAGGACGACTCAGTACTATGCTGACGACTACTATGTCGAAGGTGAGAATGTGGATGGTAATGATTGCTAGGACAGCCATGGACAAAGAGAGGGAGTTGTTTCAGTTCCAGTAGATCAGAATGGACCTTATGTTGAAGTGATTACATCAGGTGTGTCAGAGCCTTTTCTGTTGGATACTGGTGCTGCGAAGAGTTCTATCATGCACTCTAGACTCCCTGGCGCACCATTGTCTGGCTTAACAAATGTTTCAGTAGGTTTTTCTGGTGCCCCAGTTAGAAACCCGATTTCTAATCCTTTGTCTCTTTCTGTTGGACCTCGTGAATTCGAAGCACCCCTTATTCTGATGACAGGTTGTGGTGAGAACTTGTTAGGGTTGGATCTGTTGAAAAGATTGTATGCGACGTTGTATTGTTCTCCTTTGGGAGTACAACTTACACTGGGTAAGAAAGTGGTCTCGCCGATGTATTTGTCGAAGGATCAACTTCCGACAGAATTGTCTTCTCTTCCTGATACTATTTGGGCTACTGGTCCTAATGATGTGGGTCTTTTGGAGATACCGCCATATGTTGTGACGCTGAAAGCAAACGTTAAAATGCCACGTATTCCCCAATATAGGATTTCTAGTGATGGTGAAAGAGCGTTGCTAGCGATTATCCATGATTTAATTGAGAAAGATGTGATTGAGGAAACAAGAGGTAATGTGTGCAATAGTCCTGTCTTGCCTGTCTTGAAACGCACTGACTCTTCTCAAGCCACCTGTTTACAGGTTTGTGATAGATCTTCGCGAGGTGAATAAGATTGTCGTGCCACAATTTCCTGTTGTTCCAGATATTACTGCATTATTGACCATGTTTCCAGCTTCGGCCACTTGGTTTTCGGTGATTGATTTGAAGAATGCTTTCTTTAGCATCCCGATTGCCGAGGAGAGTAGGGATATCTTTGGCTTCTCTTTAGGAGGCCGAAGCTTCCAGTTTAAGAGAGCTCCTCAAGGCTATTGCGAAAGTCCTTCTATCTACAGTCAGGCTTTGAAAACACAGCTTGATACGATTGCTTTACCTGATGGTGCTGCTCTTCTCCAGTACGTTGACGATTTGTTAGTCGCTGCCGATACTGAGGAGATTTGTAAGGAAGCTACCTTGTCGTGGTTGCGTCATTTGTCTGATTTTCATCACAAAGTGTCTCCCTCGAAGTTACAGTATTGTCGACAAGAAGTGACCTACTTAGGTCATCTCTTATCGAAGGAGGGAAGAAGATTGACCCCAGAACGAATTCAAACGATTGCGAAAATGAGTGTGCCAATTACACAGAGAGACGTGCGTGCTTTCTTGGGTATCACGTCATATTGCAGACAATGGATACCGAATTTCTCTCTGCTGGCCAAACCTCTGGTGGCATTGACCTGTAAAGATACACCGAATCCCCTCCCGTGGTCTGATGATTGTCAGAAGAGTTTTTCCGAATTAAGCGATGCATTGTGTTCGGCTCCTGTGTTGGGTACCCCCAACTACAGTAAGCCCTTTACGTTGTATGTCCACGAGAGAGAGGGATGTGCATTGGCAGTGTTGAAACAATCTTTTGGGGACAAGCAACGTCCATGCGCGTATTTCTCGTCAACTTTGTATCCGGTAGCTAGGGCGTTGCCGAGTTGTTTGAGAGCCACAGCGGCAGCAGCTGTTTCCATTCGACAGTCTGCTGGTTTGGTCATGAATAATACGTTAATTGTGATGGTTCCACATGCAGTGGATACTTTGTTAAACAGGACTAAGACACAGCACTTAACTAGTGTTCGATTGTCAGGTTATGAGTTGACACTTTTAGCGAGTCATGTGCACATAAAGAGATGCAATACATTGAATCCAGCTACGTTGTTGCCGATTTCAGTAGAGACAGATGTTTCTGAACAGCATGATTGTTTTCTCAGGACAGAAGAGGAAACAAAAGGGAGAGTAGATCTTAAGGACACTCCTCTTGTGAAGTGTGAGGGTACCTTATGGGTGGATGGTTCATGCTTCAAGCTTCCGAATGGTTATACGACTGCGACATATGCTGTTACGACTTTGCATACGATTGTGGAAGCTGCACGTATCCCACATAATTCAGCTCAAGCAGCAGAGTTGATTGCACTTACGAGAGCGTGTGTGTTATCGAAAGGAAAGAGAGTGACCATATATACCGACAGCCAGTATGCGTTTGGTGTGGCTCATAGTTTTGGACGCTTGTGGAAGGAACGTGGGTTCCTCACGTCTCACGGAACGAAGATTCAGAATGGTCAGTTGGTGAACGAGCTTCTTGAGTCGCTTACCTTGCCGTTACAAGTTGCGATTATGAAATGCAGTGCACACAAGAAGGTTACTGATGACGTTGGTCGCGGTAATGCGTTTGCCGATGAAGTTGCGAAAGATGTGGCGAGAGATGTGATGAGTCGAATGTATGTTGCAGGCCCTGCAAGATGGATTGGTGATGTTGGAATGTGCGAGGATACGATAGAAAGTGTGAAGTCTATCCAATCTGAAGCTACAGAGAGAGAGTTGAGCGTATGGAGAGAGAGTACGGGTTTATTGGATGCGAATGGTTGTTGGGTTGAGTTGTCAGAGCATCAGCGATGGTTGTTACCCGATGCATACATGCTTGCAGTGGTTACGATGGCGCATGGAATGGCTCTTATCAGTGTGAAAGGGATTTGTAAGTTGTTGGCTCCAGTATGGCAGAATGCTGGAATTCCTAAGTGTGCAGAGAATGTGGTCAAGAATTGTATGGTTTGCCTGATGTACAATCCTGGTAAGGGAACCCCAACTCCAGCTGGTCATTTTGCGCCTCCGACATATCCGTTTGAGGTTTTGCAATTAGATTTCATTCACATGGAGAGATGCAACAACCTGAAATACGTACTTGTGGTTGTTTGTGCCTTTTCGAGATGGGTAGAAGCATATCCCCTAAAAGATAATACTGCCGTCTCCACAGCTAAAGCCCTTATTAAGGAGTTTTTCCCTAGGTATGGTTTGCCGAGAATGGTCTGGAGTGACAATGGGAGTGAATTTGTGGGTGAAGTGATGAAGAGAGTGTGCAATGGGTTAGGAATCCGGCAGAAGTTCCACGCTGCAAATCACCCACAATCAGCTGGTCTAGTGGAGTGCTATAATGGCACTCTTAAGTTAAAACTTGCCAAGATACAGGCGAGCTCTGGTCTTAAATGGTCTGACGCATTGCCATTAGTACTTTTGTCAACTAGGATGACTGTACTTTCTCGAGTGGGACTTAGTCCCTATGAAATATTTTTTGGTCGCCCGGCAAACATATGGGGAGTGCCGAGACCGACAAAATTCAGCGAGATTGAACACCCTGTATTGCTTGACTATCTGTATGATTTGACGGCTAAATTGCGTGTCTTACACCAACAGGTTCATGATACATTGCCTCAGGCTTCTGAAGATCCAGGACATGCCATCAATCCTGGCTCCTGGGTGCTGATCAAGAATTTTCAGCGGACAAAGAACGATCTGCCTCGCTGGATTGGTCCCTACTTGGTGTTGTTATCAACGCGATCTGCAGTGCGAGTGCAAGGAAAAAAGAACTGGATCCACGGCGTACATTGTAAGAGGGTTCCTTTGCCTCTGCCGTACGACCGGTGGGTCCAGGAGGGCATTCCTGATTCAGAAACTGACACTGTGCCTCATTTTCTGCCTTTTAGCGATGCACGTTTAATTGGGACAAGTTCTGAGCGAGAAAGCGACGATCTTCTGCAAGAAGCTGTGCCACCGTCAGTTCGATTGGACACTACTGAGCCTGAACTGCTATTCTGCGACCAGACATTGCCTGATAAAGGTTTTTAGATACTCAAGGGGGCGCACCAAAATGAGAGTCCAAATAGAATAAGTAGAGAATTGTTTTTTATTTATCTTTGTTCAGCAACAAAAGGCATATCAATAAAATAAGTAGTGAGATCAGCCAACGCGTTTCACTCCCTACCAAGGAGTTTCTTCAGGGCTGAAAAAACAAATAAAAGACAAAATATTCCCATCAATTTCCTGCATAGCCAAGCGTGTACATATTATCCCATTTTACTTTACCTCAATGGGCATTCTTTATAGGATACATATTTCCCTGGAGACCAGGGAAAACAAAGAAAGGACACAGTAGCCTATTGCAAAGGAAAGACAGATCAGCGAATATTTGTTAACTTTAAAAAATTCGTTTTTAAAAAACATCCTTTTCTAAACGGTTACCACCACGGAAGGGGGAAGATTTACGTGGAAGAACAGCAAGAAAGGTTCAGAACATCCTAAATACAATGTATGTCTCACCATTGAGATTCTACTTTAATGTTAAGCATCCCCTGCAAAGAGAGGTGAATATATCGCTATTGATAGAAGAAAACATATATCTCGCTTTGTCTTAACACATTTGTATCTATCATCACTATTTCACAGTCAAGAATAAGTAACACGTACATAATTTTATCCTCGGTTGGAGAGATCACACCAAAAATACACAAATACAGTCTGTAAATTCTAGTCTTGTTTTAACATGTGCTATGATAACTTTGTAGTGTGTGTATATATGCATGACACATATCAACATCATATTCACTCTCTCTTCGATATTTATATCACCAAAAAGCCTACCCGTATTCAAGATAGACCGTCCTCCTTTCCATCTACTAGGTTATATTTCATTATCAAATTAGGTTATATTTCATTAACAAAGGGGCATGTAGAGGAGAAGGTAATAATAGAAATGGACACAAGTTATTTGGCAGTGAGGAGTGTATTAGCAAGGCTATGGTTCTTACCGCTGCGAGTATATTCGGTAAGTTGTCTTTTGTAAGATCCCTCTGTGGTCGCACTGATATTTTTCCGGTCGTTTCTTTATTCCAGCCTATTTCTAATCAGTAAAAGAGACATTGTTTTACATCCAATCCATATTGTTATGTTACGCCTACGGTGTCTTATATATCTTCCTATTATGCATACCTTTAAAAACCTTTGGAGTATCTCTCTTCCCTTATCTTTTCTTTATATCGTGGACTTTGTAGGTCTTGTCCGAAAAAACAGTTCTGGTATTTCAAAGAGCTACCCGTCCCTGGTTATATTTGTTACAGGTGGGTACAGTGCTAGACGGGAGGAAAAAACAAAGTGTAGCTATTCAGAATTCGACGCCAAATCCCTCATGTATTTCTACTTCAACAGACTGCTGTATGTTTACATTTTATGTAGCAAGGTCTCCCCTACCCAATATTCCAGTGTCTAGGTAGTACAACTTCACAAGAGGAGAAACTGTTTTTGCAGTAAAATCAGAAGTGAGTTATATCTACATGCTTCTCAAGCCCCTAGTGCTATGTCCTATTCTCATTGCCGACTATTAGCCCAAACTGATGTCACAAATGGTCACTGCCAAGGGACATTTGGCCAGTAACAGAATACCCCAGAACGGTAATACATCTCAACCCATGCTTCTAAACAGAATCCCTGCTGTACAGGCTAAAGAGCCGTTACTATTCTAAAAAGCCTAACAACTTTCTCCATGGGTTTTTAAGAACAATAGCCCTCTATTTGGACAGTTAAAATAGTTGAACACTCTGAGATAGCCTTCTGTGTGAGCAGTTAAGATAGTTAGATACTCTCAAAATAAAGAGAGGAAACCATAGAGTTTACACAAAGTAGCAAAAACTTACTTAATTATGTGCCAAAAGTATATTAATTGTGTGCCAAAAGTATATTAGTACTACCATTTCTCTCAAATCAACGGGATATTGGCTATTCAAAAACCCAGTACCTGCATTTGCTAAGCTCCTAGCCCTGTCTCTCACCTGTGGTTACCGTTGTCAGTTTCGGCGTCCCGGCATGGCTGGTTCCAGGCTGAGTTCGCCATTTATTGGAACCGCCTTATATACAGATAGGAGTTAGCCCATTGGCCGATTTATTTATACTCCTGTGGATGGTTGCATAGACTAAGTATTTTCGGGCACCATCTTGGACTAGTCAAATTTTGCATAGCATTGCTAGTGTGGCGCGTGAAATGTACATTTTATTCAGTCTTTCCTACAGTTTGGTTTCTATAAGAAACGTGACCTCGTTTCTGTGTATTTTGGCGCTCGCTGTGCACAAAAACCTCAGGGTACCGATCGCGATGACAATCCAGTACGCCTGGTGTCGTAGTGCCGAGCTGATGCCAAATTGGCCCCTCAGTATTATCGTAGTGCCGAATACCAAGTCCTTTCTTATGTTTATTCGTTATTTGATCTAGTTTTAAAACAAGTAGCAACTCGCAGTTGCATTGAATCTTATTGTTTCCCGGGCGCCATCTTAGACTAGTCAATTTTGCATAACGTTGATAATATAGTGCGTTGGAAATACACTTCGGCGGACCCTACGTATAATCCTGTTTCTATAAGAAACGTACACTCCTTTCTGTATATTTTATCGCTATTATCGGAAAGACATCCATGTTGTCGATCGTGATGTCTTCCCAATTGATCTGGAGAGATATTTTGTTAGTAGAACTTAATATTGTTCTATATGGGAGGGTATGAAAAAGAGGATGTGTCTATGTTGAATTCATATCTGGTCACATCATTGACACACTCTTGTTACATTGTAGGTACTCCTCATGACAGACAAGAATAGTTTTTCAAGGATATATGAATTATATATGAATTGTACAGTTTTGATACAGTATTGACTCAGAACTTTACACAGTTCTTCACACAGTTTTAGCAAAGTATTAATTCTAAGCAATACAAATTATCATATCTTCATAAGAAGTGGTACATTTCACTGTCCAAGTTCATACCGTGTTTTATGCTTTGAAGTTTACATATCCATCTTGCCTCCCGCTGTCTAAGAAGTACCTCCCGATTACCTCCTCTTAGGGGCAGTTGTACATGTTCCAAACCATGGAACCAAAAATCAGGTTTCCCACTATGTTTCTCCCAAAAGTGTTTTGTATGGGCGTATCTAGCATCTTTATTCAAGATTGCTCTCCTGTGTTCTTGGATTCTTATCCTGAGGTTGCGTTTCGAGCTGCCCACGTATATTAATCCGCAATTACAGCCCAAAACATATACTACAAAAGTAGTCGCACAGTTTATAAAGGATAGAATTTCAAAATTTGGTGAACCATTGAATGTAAACTGTTTGGTTTTATCTTTGCCATATTCACAGATATTACACTCCCTGCATGTAAAGAAGCCTTTCGGTTTCTGTGGCAGCCAATTGGTATTGGCATCTTTGTTCGATTTAAGATAGCTTGGGCATAGTTGGTTGCGTAGTGTTCTACCTCTGCGATATGTCACTGAGGGATTGTTTCTCACATGTAGTTGTAGTCCTGGGACCTCTTTTAAAAGATGCCAATTATTCTTTAGAATTTTGAATATGCTGTTGCTATGCCTGGTATATTTTGTTATGAATCTGACATCTGTGCTTGTTTTGAATTTCTTACGTGATTTGATTTTTAGAGTTTCGTCCCTGGGGATCTTACGTGTCCTGTTCTCTGCTCTATGGATGACCTCTTTACTGTATCCCCTAGCTTCAAAACGACTCTTGAGTGCTTGGAGATTGATGTCAAAAGATTCTGTTTCGGTGCAATTCCGCTTAAGGCGTACCATTTCTCCAAATGGTATATTTTTAATTGTGGAACTGGCATGCGCACTGCTTGCATGCAAAACCGCATTGCAGGCAGTGTCCTTACGAAAAAGGGTACTTTGGATTTTGTTGTTCTTGATATAGAACTTAAGATCCAAAAAGTTTATGCTCTCTCTACTGTAATCCATCGTGAGCTTCACGTTCATGTAGTTCTTGTTTAGGTAATCAAAATAGTCTATAAGATCAACCTCAGATCCGGACCAGAGACAGATGATATCGTCAATGTACCTCCCCCAGAACACGATGTTGTTGGTCCAGGGGGAGGCACTCTGGTTCCATGCATGCTCCCTTTCAAATTGTCCCATAAAGAGACAGGCATATGATGGTGCAAATTTGGTCCCCATCGCAGTACCCCTCTTTTGGTGGTACCACATATCATCAAACAGGAAATAGTTTTTTGTCAGTACCAGTTCCATCATTTCGAGGACCATTTGGTTCTTAAAAAGCAAGTCCGCCCCTTCTCTATCCAGATAGAATTCACTAGCTTTAAGGCCAATATCGTGTTGGATGGAAGTGTAGAGACTTGTAACATCTAAGGTTACAAAAAAGAGATCATTTAACCATTCAAAATCTTGTAATTTGTTCAAGATGTCTTTACTATCTTGAATAAAAGACGGTAAGTTCGAGACATGTTTGTTAAGTTTCAGGTCTATGTATTCTGATAGTTTCTCAGTAGGAGAGCCTATTCCCGAGATGATGGGACGACCTGGCGGGAATGGCCCACCTTTGTGTATTTTAGGGAGGATATATATACAGGGAGATCTGGGGTTGGAGACTAATAGGTATTGGTATTCCTGATCACTGAGTAGTCCCATATCTTTCCAATCTAGTAATTTGGAATTAATTTCGATAGTTAGTGGCCCAATTGGATTGTGTGTCATCCAAGCAGTCCAAGCACATAGCAGTCTTTATCAGCCAACTGTCTCTTAATCTCGTGTGTGTAGTCTTCTCTATTCATAACAACAATGTTTCCCCCTTTGTCGGCCTCCTTGATTACTATGTTAGGGTCTTCCCGTAGTCTCTTAAGGGCATCTCTTTCCCCTTTGGTAAGGTTGGAGTCTTTAGATCTTTGTGCCATACTTTCTCTCTCAAGTTTATATAGGCCGGCAGACACTCGCTCGTTAAAAATATCAATGTTCTGATGGTATACATTAGGGAGAAACTTGGATTTGGGATGTAATCCGCTATCATCAGACATGTTTTCTGTAATCCTACATTCAGAGCGAATGGTGTCTAAGTCTATTTCCAATTCCTCATTTAGTGAGGTTAAACATTGTAAGCCCTTTATCTCAGCGATAGACATGTTTACAGGTTCTACTTCAAAACCCAAATCCCCAGGTATTGAGTTACACATAGGTTTGTTGCAAAAAAATTCTTTTAATTTTAATTGCCGTGTAAATTTGAACAGATCTACATGTACATCCGAAAAATCACCATCCTGTGTAGGACAAAACCCCAAACCTTTACACAACAATTTCTTTTCATCAGAATCCAAACATCTATCTGACAGGTTGACAATTCTCAATTCTGACTGATTATTCATTTCCATGTCATTATCCTTTTCAATACCATCTATTGCTTTGCTTGTTCTTTTGGTTTGTTCTTCCCTCTCTCTGATCTCCTCACTTGCTCCTCCCCCTCTTCTCTTGTTGGACCTTTGGAACCTCCTGCCACCTCTCCTTGTCTTTTTTGCTGTTGTATTTTTCTGGCCTGATTCCCACTTATTCTTAGTTTCTCCATTTCCTTTTGGAAAGTGGAGGGGCCTGCTTCTAAAGGGAGTCCACCTGGGGCTGTTGCAGAGGATACACTATCTAGTGAGGACAGAGAGGTAGTGCTCACTGATCTTAACTCTTCACTATCCTCCCTCGTTCTTTTCTTTGTAGAGTCATCTGTATTTATGTTGTCAAATTTTTTCGCAAAGGTGTATATACGACCATCGCGATAGTCTTTATCATCCCTCTTTATCTTTCTTAGTTTCTTGTCCTTTAGATACATTTGGTGGTTGTCAATTACTTTTTTCAAGATCTCGTAATTTTTTTCAACTAGATCCCGGTTTTCACAGGCCTCAATTTCTTTTACTACATTTTCTATTTCTACCAAAAGTTTAGCCCCCTTCTCTTCAGCATGTTTGATTAAAATTTGCATCATTACACATGAAGCACCCTCCAAATTGGTTTCCCAGTTCTTTAGTAAATCCTCACTCAAGTCCTCAAATGTAGGAAAGATTAGGATGCGTAACCCTCTTGGTACTTTTTTCTGGTGGATGTATTGTTGCAAGGTTACGCCATCCCACCATCGTGATAGTTCTTGTCTCCTCAATCTTTCCAATTTTTGGAACAGTGCCTTCAATCCTCCGGTTTCTGGCGCATTTGGTATGTTAGAATTTGTACGAGAGTCTTTCCCGAATAGGTCCTGTGCCATTTCCTCGCGTTTATCGTCAAATTTGGACATGTTTGTTGTATTTCTATTGCTGGTTGGCTGTTAGTGCTTGCTGGTCCAGGTAGCAATTAAGTATTTGTACGAAAAAGCAGCAGCGGACCTTAAAATGCCGCACCTAAACTCCAGTGCCAATAGGTCTATGATCAAGTCAGTTTGATATTGTGCTGCCAACCCCGACACCAGCTGCTGTTTGGCGTCGCTGTGCTCTCCAGATCAGTTAAACAGTTTTTAGATACTCAAGGGGGCGCACCAAAATGAGAGTCCAAATAGAATAAGTAGAGAATTGTTCTTTATTTATCTTTGTTCAGCAACAAAAGGCATATCAATAAAATAAGTAGTGAGATCAGCCAACGCGTTTCACTCCCTACCAAGGAGTTTCTTCAGGGCTGAAAAAACAAATAAAAGACAAAATATTCCCATCAATTTCCTGCATAGCCAAGCGTGTACATATTATCCCATTTTACTTTACCTCAATGGGCATTCTTTATAGGATACATATTTCCCTGGAGACCAGGGAAAACAAAGAAAGGACACAGTAGCCTATTGCAAAGGAAAGACAGATCAGCGAATATTTGTTAACTTTAAAAAATTCGTTTTTAAAAAACATCCTTTTCTAAACGGTTACCACCACGGAAGGGGGAAGATTTACGTGGAAGAACAGCAAGAAAGGTTCAGAACATCCTAAATACAATGTATGTCTCACCATTGAGATTCTACTTTAATGTTAAGCATCCCCTGCAAAGAGAGGTGAATATATCGCTATTGATAGAAGAAAACATATATCTCGCTTTGTCTTAACACATTTGTATCTATCATCACTATTTCACAGTCAAGAATAAGTAACACGTACATAATTTTATCCTCGGTTGGAGAGATCACACCAAAAATACACAAATACAGTCTGTAAATTCTAGTCTTGTTTTAACATGTGCTATGATAACTTTGTAGTGTGTGTATATATGCATGACACATATCAACATCATATTCACTCTCTCTTCGATATTTATATCACCAAAAAGCCTACCCGTATTCAAGATAGACCGTCCTCCTTTCCATCTACTAGGTTATATTTCATTATCAAATTAGGTTATATTTCATTAACAAAGGGGCATGTAGTGGAGAAGGTAATAATAGAAATGGACACAAGTTATTTGGCAGTGAGGAGTGTATTAGCAAGGCTATGGTTCTTACCGCTGCGAGTATATTCGGTAAGTTGTCTTTTGTAAGATCCCTCTGTGGTCGCACTGATATTTTTCCGGTCGTTTCTTTATTCCAGCCTATTTCTAATCAGTAAAAGAGACATTGTTTTACATCCAATCCATATTGTTATGTTACGCCTACGGTGTCTTATATATCTTCCTATTATGCATACCTTTAAAAACCTTTGGAGTATCTCTCTTCCCTTATCTTTTCTTTATATCGTGGACTTTGTAGGTCTTGTCCGAAAAAACAGTTCTGGTATTTCAAAGAGCTACCCGTCCCTGGTTATATTTGTTACAGGTGGGTACAGTGCTAGACGGGAGGAAAAAACAAAGTGTAGCTATTCAGAATTCGACGCCAAATCCCTCATGTATTTCTACTTCAACAGACTGCTGTATGTTTACATTTTATGTAGCAAGGTCTCCCCTACCCAATATTCCAGTGTCTAGGTAGTACAACTTCACAAGAGGAGAAACTGTTTTTGCAGTAAAATCAGAAGTGAGTTATATCTACATGCTTCTCAAGCCCCTAGTGCTATGTCCTATTCTCATTGCCGACTATTAGCCCAAACTGATGTCACAAATGGTCACTGCCAAGGGACATTTGGCCAGTAACAGAATACCCCAGAACGGTAATACATCTCAACCCATGCTTCTAAACAGAATCCCTGCTGTACAGGCTAAAGAGCCGTTACTATTCTAAAAAGCCTAACAACTTTCTCCATGGGTTTTTAAGAACAATAGCCCTCTATTTGGACAGTTAAAATAGTTGAACACTCTGAGATAGCCTTCTGTGTGAGCAGTTAAGATAGTTAGATACTCTCAAAATAAAGAGAGGAAACCATAGAGTTTACACAAAGTAGCAAAAACTTACTTAATTATGTGCCAAAAGTATATTAATTGTGTGCCAAAAGTATATTAGTACTACCATTTCTCTCAAATCAACGGGATATTGGCTATTCAAAAACCCAGTACCTGCATTTGCTAAGCTCCTAGCCCTGTCTCTCACCTGTGGTTACCGTTGTCAGTTTCGGCGTCCCGGCATGGCTGGTTCCAGGCTGAGTTCGCCATTTATTGGAACCGCCTTATATACAGATAGGAGTTAGCCCATTGGCCGATTTATTTATACTCCTGTGGATGGTTGCATAGACTAAGTATTTTCGGGCACCATCTTGGACTAGTCAAATTTTGCATAGCATTGCTAGTGTGGCGCGTGAAATGTACATTTTATTCAGTCTTTCCTGATAAAGGCCATTATAATTTGCGACCAAGAGTCATGGGACAAATAAACTAAAATTTTCCTTTTTGCTATTTTTGAAATTCAGCTCTCCCATTTGAGAAACTGTTTTGACCGATTTTTGTTTTTCGAACCGCCATCCTGGTTCAGCTGTAGGGTCGCGGTGTAAAGACTTCGGAGTGCAAGCCGAAGACACAAGGTCGACTGTCCTGGTTGGTTCTAGGGCTTTCCCTGGACTGACAGGCGCATTCCTTAGCACGGAACACCCAACCGCCGCAAACGGCACGGTTAGAGGATGGAGTTTTTCAAGATGGACAGACCTGTTAAGGAAACAAATTTTAAGAGCAAAATGTGTCAAATTATGAGCAGAATTTTTTTTTTAAATATTATGTCTTTTTATGTTACTTAGCTTAATGATGTTTTTAATGGGATATATTATATTCTCTTTTCAAGTGACGTTTGAACCCACTACACAACCCATACCTTCTACCACTGTTTCTTCGCATTCTTTTCATCCTCTGCCTGAACATGAATCCATTAGAAGATTGGAATTCATTAATAACTCCTTTGTTCAGCTTTTACACCAACACCAACTAGTAGTGAACACGACTAACTGTTGGGTGTGTGTTCTTATGCCTCATACTACTGATAAAGGTATTCCTTACCTGGTCCTGCCATTCAGCTACAATGGTTCTGTGTGGGCATACAGAACGATGTTCATCTATGCTCGTGAAGTCTACCCCCTACGTTCTATAAAGGACAATCCAAAGAATATTGCTCTAGTTAAGGGTATAGTCGATATGATTAGAGGTGTTAGCTCCTATGAGACAATCCCGAGAGATGAGACACTAGCGTATATTGGATGGAACGTGACTGGATATGGAGTTAGTCTGAGTGAGAACCAGCGAGCGAAAAGATCCTCTCCGATTTGGATCGTACCCCATCAGGGTCATCTTTGTCTGCAAGGTAATGGCAAGAATCCGAGAGCTCAGTTAGGGAAGAGTATCTGTACTGAGACGTATGTTTTTGCGTCCCAGACTTCCCCATCGTTTCTAGCAGCTAAGGGTACCTATTTTGTCTGTTATGATAGGGCGTACACATGGTTGCCCCCTGACTTCTCGGGCACATGTTTTGTCTCGTTCCTGTTGCCTCCTACCTATACAGCTGCGGCATATTACCACAAGACGAGAATTGTTAGAGGTGTCTTCAGTAAGGAAGATACTACAGGACAAGAATTTGGAGATTTCTTGAAGGGTTTTCTGCCGTTTTGGGGACCGATGGCTAACAGCAGGAACATACGGCAATTGACGAGAGTGGTTGAGTCCACCGTTGTTGAAACTGCCGGTGCCCTTAGTAACTTGACTGCTGAGCTCCAGTCGGATCGTCTTATGACACTCCAGAACAGAGTTGCGTTAGATGTCATACTTGCAGATAGAGGAGGGGTATGTAAAGTGATCCAATCGAGCTGCTGTGTTTTCATTCCAGACAATGCTCTGACAGTATACCAGGCCATTTCCAAGTTACATAAGATCTCCGACTCTATGCACGTGGATAAAGGAGATTGGTCGTTGATTGGATGGTTCTGGGAACTGTTATCCACCTGGGGATGGAAGATTCTGATGGTCATTGGGATGGCTTTAGCGATTCTGTTTCTGTTCTGTCTCTGTGTGCAGTGCGCTCCTGCTATATGTGGCCTCTGTGCTACTACGTGTGCAAGGAGCCCTGTCCCAAGAGAGGTACTAAGCAATAGGATTATGCTTCAGCAACATCTTGATGGTCTGATGAAAATAGACCTGGACTCAGATTGACGTGAGTGTAGGTTAATTGCCTATGTAAGGGCAAAAGGAGGGTCTGAGGTTCCGTGAATCCTGAACCCGTTTCAGAAAGATCATGGTTTCGTTACGAATTTGGTATTAGCGAACCGTAACCAGTTAGTACGGCAAGCATGAGTGTTTTCGTCACGTTACACCGATGGATTCACTACGTATTTAGGCATTCGTTCTGAACCCTCGGGTTCCATTTTGTGTACGGCAGCCATTTTGTGGTTGCCCTCACATAGGCTGACGACTTCGGCCAAACAAGTCTTTAGCACACGTACACCTTAGCTGACTTCTGAATGACCCGAGCGAACGACCCTCTTGCCTGAAGCCAAAACTTGTTAGGCCAGTTCCTTTCCCAGTAGCTGATCGAGATTGAGGATCAAGGCACAGGAGATCATAAACCCTTTTATTGCACACAACTATGTCTTATCTTACTCACACCTGTCTCTGCTCCTTTCTTGATGGCCTGTTTATGATGGGGATGTGCCCGGTTTTATGATGGGTTCGATCGACCTGTCTGATGAAGAATGTTGGGTTTGACCAATGATCGATTATGGGCTGGACAGCTGAAAAGTGGGTGTTCCCGTCATGCGATACCTCTGATCTGGATGCATGTGATTGGACAGTTTGTAAATGTAAAGTATTTGTCTGGAATGTGATTTTTGGCATAAAAAGGGGATGGCTTGCTTTGTAAAATTGAGCAGTCTCCTACGAATAGACAGCCATTGTACTTCGTGGACCTCTGTTTCTGGTTGCTGCCAATAAATTCGATCTTTGACGTCACCAAGAAGATTCCGTGTCTCTGTATGCCAAGACAGGTGAACTCGGAGACTTTGGGCATGTCCCCTGACACCGCTGGGTCTTAAATAACCCGGTTCTTCAATACACCTCGGACAATAATGGTGACCCACTCAGGTCGCATGGCCTATCTGATTGAACTGCAAGTAACCATCCCGTGGCTAGGTGCCTCTCACGGCCACTGTGCATCCGAGGTGAATAACTCCATAGTGGTCAGGTCCAGGACCCCTTCTCCGGGGACACTAGATGGCACCTGAAGCGTAGGCCTTGGGGTCATAATCGCCATTTCCCTATGGTCTTGCGCTGTACGCAGCCTCCGGGCCAAAATGCATCCCACCAGGGCTCATACACTAAAGTGAGTCCAGGGCGGCCGGGACGTCGCATCACCGCAGGAGGCACTCGCCACCACTGCAAGAACCACCTCCAAGCGCCATTTGCCAGAGTTGAAATGGGGGTCCCGACAGACTTACGGAGTTGCTCAGATCTGTCGTGGATGCCATCATCGGCCTTTTACCCTGCTCAGCACTCCAGGTGCCAGTGACTCAGTGCACCGTAGGCCATTGTCCATTGCTGATTGTGTTTTGTGATGTGGAGCGGTTGCGCAGGTATGTCACCTCAAACAGTGAGGGGGCCCGGAGATGTTGATGGGCAGGATGAGACAGGTCTCGCACACACCACTGCTTCTGCATCAGTAATATATTGTGGGACACAATCCGAGACTTTTTCTTTGCATGAGCGCGCTCATCTCCAGTGACCAAAGCCCAGTGCACTGCAACTCAGGGACACTACTGTTTGCATGTTGGCTGTCTTCTGGATTTTCTCTGGCTCACTCCATGCTGCTCTGCAGTTGACTTTGACTTTTTTTTTTCTGCATGTATTTTCTGTTTCCGTTGCACTGGTGTCCAATGTTCAAGTGGTTGCCAGCACCAGACATTTCGTGTGGAATGGCTTACACTCACCCCACACACATTCAGCACAGGAGTCACTGTACATGTGGCCTGCCAATAAAGGGGCCGGGCGCATATGCCTGTAGCCAGTTCAACATCATATCTGCGTGTGTCCCTGTGGTCATGTAGTATGCATGTGGGCCCTGGGCCCTGGGCCCTACGACATTACATTGTGCTGTGTCCATCGGATGCAGACATGTCACCGCAGGCAGCAGGTTGGAGCTTGGACATGAAGCTTTGTCGTCACCCACTCAATTTGTAAGGGGAGTGGCCAGGGCCATCGTACGCACAGCCCACATGGGTGTGTGACTGCTATTTGTTCGTACCTGGGCGTGGTTCTGTGCTGTGTGGAGCCAGTTGTTTCCTTTGTTCTGCAGTGTCTGCTATGTGCATTGTTCCACATTGTCGTCAATGTGGGTGTGCTGTTCTTGCTAGGTGTGTGTACTGCGGTACGACAAGGGGATCTGGGACATGTTCCTGGGTGTTTGTGGGTGTGCAGTGTGCTACGTCTCGTTGTGCAGGTATGCCATTGTGCCCGTCCACCCAGTCCCTGTTTGTGGCACTTCCTGTTGATGTTGTGTCAGGTCCTCTCGAGCTGTGTCCATACTCCCTACTCCTTGCACCATCTCCACACTGGTGACTGTGGCCTGGGTTTCCTCTGACTCCTCCGGGGGTGCTGGACTGCCACCTCCTGTCGCCATTGCTGCCTTCCTGTTGGCAGCGGGTTGGTGCCTGCTTTCAGTAGTCACGTCATGCTGGCGCCTATTGGCCTCCTGGGCTGGCCTCTTGGGCACTCCGACTGCTTTCCAGGTGGTCTGCTAGTGGGCCAGTTGCTGGTAGTGTTCTGTCACCTCCGTGACACTGGTCTTATTTTCCTGTGGTCTGCACCCCGTCTTCTTCTCCCTCATCTCCTTGGCCTTCCCCGAACCCGCTGTTCCTTGCTGGTAGTCTGTGGGGGTTGTGGGTTTCGAGTTGGCCTCTGCACTGGGTCAGGGTGCATGCATATTGCTACGTGCTTTGGCTTGTTTCTGGTGTATTTTTCTGTGTTTTTCCAGGTGCATTTTCCCACTAGACACCTGGGATTTGCAGGCCTGTGGCTGCTTTTCACTACTTTTTGTACCGCGTTTGGCCTCATTACATATTTTTTGCGTTCTCGTATCACATTTTAGCAGTGTGGTCATTGATTTTCACGTTGTCATTTGCCGCGTTATCTGTTGTCTATCGCATGCTATCGCCTTGTTGTGAATTCCACCTTGGCACGGGGTTATTTTTCCATGATCGGCTGCGATGTTGAAAGTTGTGTTAGGCTACTCTTGTGGTAGTTATCACACCTTCTTGTGAATATACCCCCAGGGTATAAACATATGTTGTCCATTGGGTCACGATTTTACTGAGCCCAGTTGCATTCAAGTAATTCAACTTTTTGCGAACCTTTGGGCAGTTGAGCTTGGTGTTCAGACCTGGTCAACGGTTATATGCTCAATTCATACCTGAAGCACAAGCAGGATTCAGAATAGATACCTAACACTGTATCTCATGCTCAAACCCTGTATCATATATACTCTCACACTCTGCATCTTAAATCAGATCTGAGATAGTGATAGTGATACTTTAGAACCTCGAGAACTCATAACCTAGCACTTTAAACCTAGCACTTTAAACATGACACTTTAAACACAGCACTTTGAACAAAAAAAACGTAAAACCTAAAAAGCATCTTTGTAATTTCGAAAATTCTTACTTTTTTACTTGTCCTCATTCTTTTTTTTATGTGTGTTCAGGTAGCCTGAGTCCTCTGCATTCGTAGGACGTGAGCATAGAGAGTGGGACTGCAGGCACAGATAAGCCCTCAGAAATGTTTGAGTAGGGATTTTTAATAAGGTCTCTTGCCTTCTCAAGATGGACACACTTGGCTGTTCAAGGGAGAATCATCTGCTCTTCAGCCCTCCAAAATGCCAGTGCCTGGTTTTTCTAGTACAGAACATCAAATTCTGTTGTGGAAAGAAACACGTTTGTCATTTGCCCATACCTACGTTGTCCTTATTATTCCAAGTTATTTTTGTGGATTCACCATAAATGGCCCTCAGCTAAAAGGCATGTCCACCCTATAAATTAATTCTATTGAATCTATATCTTCGGATTTACCATTGAAGTGAGTCTCAAAATAGAGCCTTGATAGTATGCCGAATGATCTCTTTGAGACGTAATTCAGAATTGATATCAGCACTTTCTCTGAGTTATGGATGTCACCTAATAGAGGATCAATTTTCTTGCCTAATTCTAATGTTTCTCTTGCTTTATGGCTTGACTTCTTCCTTCATCCATCTTATACCTGTTGGTATCTTTTGTACACTTGTTTTCCCTATCAGGTGCCATCATCCTGAAAGTCACATTTGTTTTATCAGGGTCACTATCCAATGTGGCCATGTTAAGAAGGGGGCAGGGTTTATGAAAGTTACTATCCCAGCCATGGTTATTCTCTGATATCTTTGAAATTGTCTGACTGGCATTCACACTTTTGATACCTTTGTCCATAGTTCATGTCAAAGTATGTAGTACGATCCATACTTTTTTCACGTGTAAATATCAGATGTGTTCCAAATCTAGCAAGATCAAAGAACTTTGAGAAAAACGTCGGCCAAGGCAGTCCCCTACAGAAAGAGTTAGTACAAGTAGTTATCAGGCAAATCTACAGATAACACTAAGGGACTCATTAAGAGTGACCTCTTACGTTAAAAATACTCCTATTGCATTACCTCCTACGAAATTCATACATGCGGTAATAATCCATTGATTTTCACAGATAAATCCACCAGGTCAAGCCTGGAGGTCTTTGTCACTGGAAACAATCTGGAATGATGGTTTCAAATGGTGAAGCAATGCTGTGACAGTGATTTCTGTATGTTATGTCCGATTCTACAAGGCCCTACAGGATAATCTTGTGATTACATGTTAATATTGCAGTGTTGCCACATTCAGTAACACTGTGGGTAAACTGCGACTAATAGTTTAGGCATGGGCTTCAATTCACCAAACTGCCATGGGTAGCAGATGTACATCCATTTTTTTTACCCCAGAGACATCATAGGAAGTGATATCATATGATCTTTGACATGCTGTCACCCTCCCCTCAGCTGTTTGTGATCTGTCTAACTTTTCTATATTCTGTCACGTTTTTCTCACCTGTTGCTGACTCTTGTTCACCCCTCCTGTCTATCTTAACTGCAGTGCTTAATTTGACCAGGTACTTTCAGGTGCTCAGCACCTGCACTTCTTTCATAGGGCCGGGGCTACAATTTCTGAACCTGCAGGTGGTGGTCTCCATATTAATTGTTCAATTCAAAATAAAAAGAATAACATACATTGCATGGTGACTGACTAGTAAATGTTCGTAGGCAGGCCGGCATACGCCTGTCCAGGCAGGCATGATTGTGTATCACCATGTTAGTGATGATGTCATCACGCTGATCACAAATCCAAGAAGTCATTGACAAACTATGGCTTGCATTCTATTCCCCTAGTCTGCTGCACCCTGCCACTGCCTGAGCCTAAACCTCCCATTGAATAATTGTAGCTGGGGTCTGGTTCATGACAGAGTTGAGGCAAGGAAGCTGCAAGAGCGCATTTGGAACTTGGGAGTGAGGGCTCTTGAGGAAGAATAAATGAAAGTAAGTGTGGACTTTCCACTTGTTGCGTAGCCAGAGTAGCATATCCGGCAGCCCTGCATTGCTGCTATCCTCAATGTGCTCGATGGGGCTGTGGCCCAACACAACCTTTGTGCGCCCTGGCATCACCAGTAGAATCTGTGTGCTGCACCCCAGCATGGTAATTGCTGAGTGTGAGTGAGTCCAGTAGGCACCACAGCCATACTTACCATCATTGGCAGCATTACTGCTGGGGACAATGCCTGTACTGTAGCAGGAAGGATCACGGCATGCTGAGCAGTGGAGGCCGATGTCGTCGCCATCCCTGGACCTACTAATTGCAGGCAGCACTAGCAGTGACCTGACCTGCTGTGCTCAAGCAGCCGCCTGTTCCGCAATAAACCCAGTCATACCACACTGATTAATGTATGAAAAAAAGCATTTTCATTTGGTGTAAATTTTGTTTTTGCACTCAGTGTAGGTAAGAAAGTAAAACATCTTCCGCTTCTTTAGGAATGACAACAGGAAAACGTAGAGTTCAAAATAGCAGGGACATGTACAGGCTGACGACAGGGGTCACAGGAAGCAGCAGAGTTAGAGATGAGAGACCATGAGAGTAAAGAGGAGAAGAAACAACAAGAGAGGAGAGAGATAAAACAGAGCAAAGTAGAAGAAAAGGAGGAGAGCAAATCAGATACAAAGAGAAAGCAGCCATGATGTGAAGAAGAGAGCATTAAGAAGAGAGAAGATAGAATGAAAGGATCTGGAGGACAGGACAGAGGAAAAAAAGCAGACAAATGATAAAATGGAGACACAGCTAATCACTGCTAGAGAGTGATAGTAAAGAACCAAGATCGAGGGTAGAGAGAGAGCAGAGCATGGATAAAAGTGAAGAGAAAAAAGGGCAGGGCTAAAATGAATAGAGGGCAAATCAGAAATACAGGGTGAGACAAAGGTGATAAAAACAATTCGAGAGGTGAGAGGACAGACTCTTAGAGCAAAGACTTAGGGGGCAGACAACAGATCAAGTTTAGAAGATAGAGACTGAGGCAGTGAGAGTGTTGAAAGTGGGTCTCACCGGAAAAAGACTTGTGCGGTGGCCTCCTTGGCAACATTTTCAGCACCTGCACTTCTTTTTTTACAAATTAAGCACTGCTTAACTGTGTCTTTCTTACTGATCTCCGTATAATACAAGTTTTCCCCTATTTCACCTACCCTTCTGTTCTGTCTATTTCTCCTTTCTCCCTCCTCACCTACTCCTTTTTCTGTCCCTTTTCACCTGTCTATGCCACCGCATTTATTGGTGCCATTTTCATCCCTCTTTGTCTCTCTCAGACATACATACTCCTGTGTTTGTCTCTTGATCGCTTAACCTTCTCTTTGTAGTGCTGTCTTTTTTTCCTAATTTAACTTTATTTCGCCTCAAAGGTGCATATTACCAACAAATAGCGATATTTATCGCTAAGTAGGCTTAGCGGCAATTTTTTTATCGCCGCGCATCACCGGATTTTATCGCTGAGATAACGTGCTATTAGCAACGTTTATCTCAGAAGCGATAAAAATCCTGGCGATAGCGGCAAAATGCATGAATATCGTTGAGAATACAGCCATATTCACGCATTATCGCTAACAGGGTCTTAGCCATTATATCCACCTCCCATTGGATATAATGGCTAAGAACTGGTCTGAGCAGGCGTTAGTTTTTGGAGATATGCGCGCTTAGCGTGAATATTTCCATCGCTACGCCTGTGTTGCTAATAGGCGATAGCGATGTTAGCGACTGCTTTCAGTTGCTCACAGGTTGGGTACGCCCACTTTGCATGTCATTAGCGATAAATATCGCTGACATGCAAAGCGGGCCCCAAACCGCTTGCTATCGCCTACAAGCTGTCACTAACTGCTGTTAGCGACAGCTTGCTAATAGGGCGATAGAATTATCGCCGCTTAGCGGCCAAAAACGGCCGCTAAAGCGGCGATAATTCCCTATCGCCCCCCTTGATAATATGCCCCAAAGTCTTTTACCTATACCTCCTCTCTCTCTTTCTCTCTCCTTCTCTCGCCTGTGTCAGTTTCTTACTCTCTTCACAAGCTCTGGGGCAGTAAGAGGCAAAGAGACGAAACCACTTGGAACAATAAATTATTATTTTCCAAGTTAGCTACTGTTCTCTGAGTTCAGAGGGTCACAGTGACAGTGATGGGGGTCGCAGGAAGCAAGTCAGGGGTTGCATCCGTGGGCACTTGCGACCCCCAATTGACTCTGTGAGTTTAGACCTAAACGTTCAAAATCCTGTGAGCAATAGCCTCTGTGTCTTCCTCTCAGCTAGAAAACTTTAATGCCTGTTAGGCTTGTTTACCCTGAAATTCATCATTTGCACCATGAGGACTGTGACAGCCATCACAAAGAAATCAGCTTTCTGTCTATTAAGGATTCTCAGAACAATCTTATTCGCTCTTTAATGCAATTATTTGGTAGAAAAAAATGATTCCTGAAAGGAGCAGGAAAGCTGATGGCTACAATGCACATGGAGCCTCGCATAAGGCCAACCATCTGTGTTTTAAATTTCTTGGGATTTCTTTAGACAAGCCCGGCACAACTCTGGAGATGGCAAACTCAGAGGGTTGAGATCTAACCCTTCACATGATTAACAAGCATTTGTAATGCAATAGGTCTCGCATTAGGAAAGTGTGAGTTATTGGTATTGTAAATTACATTTTTTCATATGTATTGGCTTTGAAAATATATAAATTAATAGCATTGTTATTCACAAAGCCAATAGCTTACACTTTCCTAATGCGAGTCCTATTGGCTATGGCAATGCTTGTTGGTAGCAAGCAAGGACAGTGCTGTTGTGGTGCTGAGTGATGCTGTTGTGGTGCTGAGTGATGATGTGGTTGGGCTGAGTGATGTGGCGGTGTATTAGAGTGATGTGGCGGTGTCCCAGAGTGATGTGGTGGTGTCCCAGAGTGATGTGGTAGTGTCCCTGAGTGATGTGGTGTGTCCTAGAGTGATTTGGTGGTGTCCCTGAGTGATGTGGTGGTGTTGTGCGGTGTTCAGCAGTGTGAGGCGTGCAGCAGTATGTGGCGTGCAGCAGTGTGTGGCGTGCAGCAGAGTGTGGCATGCAGCAGTGTGAGTAATGCAGCAGCGTGCAGCAGTGTGAGGCGTGCAGCAGTGTATGGTGTGCAGCAGTGTGAGGCGTGCAGCAGTGTGAGTTGTGCAGCAGTGTGCAGCATGCAGCAGTGTGAGTAATGCAGCAGTGTGCAGCATGCAGCAGTGTGCAGCGTGCAGCCGTGTGAGGCGTGCAGCAGTGTGAGGCATGCAGCAGTGTGAGGCGTGCAGCAGTGGGAGGCGTGCCGCAGTGTAAAGCATGCAGCAGTGTGCTGTGCAGCAGTGTGGTGTGCAGCAGTGTGAGGCGTGCAGCAATGTGAGTTGTGCAGCAGTGTGCAGCATGCAGCAGTGTGAGAAATGCAGCAGTGTGCAGCATGCAGCAGTGTGCAGCGTGCAGCAGTGTGAGGTGTGCAGCAGTGTGAGGTGTGCAGCAGTGTGAGGTGTGCAGCAGTGTGAGGTGTGCAGCAGTGTGTGGCATGCAGCAGTGTGTGGCGTGCAGCAGTGTGTCGTGCAGCAGTGTGCAACATGCATCAGTGTGAGTAATGCAGCAGTGTGCAGCATGTAGCAGTGTGAGGCATGCAGCAGTGTGAGGCATGCAGCAGTGTGAGGCGTGCAGCAGTGTGAGGCATGCAGCAGTGTGTCGTGCAGCATTGTGCAGCATGCAACAGTGTGAGTAATGCAGCAGTGTGCAGCGTGCAGCAGTGTGAGGCGTGCAGCAGTGTGAGGCGCGCAGCAGTGTGAGGCGCGCAGCAGTGTGGTGTGCAGCAGTGTGGTGTGCAGCAGTTTGAGGCATGCTGCAGTGTGAGGTGTGCAGCAGTGTGAGGTGTGCAGCAGTGTAAGGTGTGCAGCAGTGTAAGGTGTGCAGCAGTGCGTGGCATGCAGCAGTGTGTGGCGTGCAGCAGTGTTTTGTGCAGCAGTGTGCAGCATGCATCAGTGTGAGTAATGCAGCAGTGTGCAGCGTGCAGCAGTGTGGTGTGCAGCAGTGTGGTGTGCAGCAGTGTGAGCCATGCAGCAGTGTGAGGCGTGCAGCAGTGGAAGGCGTGCAGCAGTGTGAGTCATGCTGCAGTGTGAGTCATGCGGCAGTGTGAGGCGTGCAGCAGTGTGAGGCGTGCAGCAGTGTGTGGCGTGCAGCAGTGTGTGGCGTGCAGCAGTGTGAGGCATGCAGCAGTGTGCCATGCAGCAGTGTGCAGCATGCAGCAGTGTGAGTAATGCAGCAGTGTGCAGTGTGCAGCAGTGTGAGGCGTGAGGCAGTGTGAGGCGTGCAGCAGTGTGAGGCGTGCAACAGTGTGGTGTGCAGCAGTGTGGTGTTTAGCAGTGTGAGGCATGCAGCAGTGTGTGGCGTGCAGCAGTGTGTCATGCAGCAGTCTGCAGCATGCAGCAGTGTGAGTAATGCAGCAGTGTGCAGCGTGCAGCTGTGTGGTGTGTGGTGTGCAGCAGTGTGAGGCGTGCAGCAGTGTGCAGCTTGCAGCAGTGTGCAGCATGCAGCAGTGTGCAGCGACACTGCAGCAGTGTGCAGCATGCAGCAGTGTGAGGGGTGCAGCAGTGTGAGGCGTGCAGCAGTGTGAGGCATGCAGCAGTGTGGCGTGCAGCAGTGTGAGGCATGCAGCAGTGTGAGGCATGCAGCAGTGTGAGGCGTGCAGCAATATGAGACGTGCAGTAGTGTGAGGCATGCAGCAGCGTGTCGTGCAGCAGTGTGAGGTGTGCAGCAGTGCGAGGCATGCAGCAGTGTGAGGCGTGCAGCATTGTGGCATGCAGCAGTGTGAGGCATGCAGCAGTGTGAGGCGTGCAGCAGTGTGAGGCATGCAGCAGTGTGAAGCATGCAGCAGTGTGTGGCATGCAGCAGTGTGTGGCAAGCAGCAGTGTGTGGCGTGCAGCAGTGTGCAGCATGCAGCAGTGTGTTGTGCAGCATGCAGCAGTATGAGGCATTCAGCAGTGTGGCGTGCAGCAGTGTGAGGCGTGAAGCAGTGTGAATCGTGCGGCAGTGTGCAGCATGCAGCAGTGTGAGGCGTGCAGCAGTGTGAGTAATGCAGCAGTGTGCAGCAGTGTGAGGTGTGCAGCAGTGTGTGGCGTGCAGCAGTGTGTGGTGTGCAGCAGTGTGTTGTGCAGCAGTGTGCAGCATGCAGCAGTGTGAGTAATGCAGCAGTGTGCAGCAGTGTGAGTAATGCAGCAGTGTGCAGCGTGCAGCAGTGTGAGGCATGCAGCAGTGTGAGGCGTGCAGCAGTGTAAGGCGTGCAGCAGTGTGAGGCGTGCGGCAGTGTGCAGCATGCAGAAGTGTGAGTAATGCAGCAGTGTGCTGCAGTTTGAGGCGTCCAGCAGTGTGAGGCGTGCAGCAGTGTGTGGCGTGCAGCAGTGTGTGGCGTGCAGCAGTGTGATGTGCAGCAGTGTGCAGCATGCAGCAGTGTGAGGCGCGCAGCAGTGTGTGGCATGCAGCAGTGTGTGGCGTGCAGCAGTGTATGGCGTGCAGCAGTGTGTGGCGTGCAGCAGTGTGTCATGCAGCAGTGTGCAGCATGCAGCAGTGTGAGGCATTCAGCAGTGTGCAGCATGCAGCAGTGTGAGTAATGCTGCAATGCGCAGCAGTGTGAGGTGTGCATCAGTGTGAGGCCTGCAGCAGTGTGGGGTGCAGCAGTGTGGTGTGCAGCAGTGTGAGGCATGCAGCAGTGTGAGGCTTGCAGCAGTGTGAGGTGTGCAGCAGTGTGTGGCATGCAGCAGTGTGAGGTGTGCAGCAGTGTGAGGCATGCAGCAGTGTGCAGCATGCAGCAGTGTGAGTAATGCAGCAGTGTGCAGCAGTGTGAGGTGTGCAGCAGTGTGAGGCGTGCAGCAGTGTGAGGCGTGCAGCAGTGTGGCATGCAGCAGTGTAAGGCTTGCAGCAGTGTGAGGCGTGCAGCAGTGTGGCGTGTAGTAGTGTGAGGCGTGCAGCAGTGTGAGGCATGCAGCAGTGTGAGGCATGCAGCAGTGTGAGGCGTACAGCAGTGTGCAGCGTGCAGCAGTGTGGTGTGCAGCAGTGTGGTGTGCAGCAGTGTGAGGCATGCAGCAGTGTGAGGCGTGCAGCAGTGTGAGGCGTGCATCAGTGTGAGTCATGCGGCAGTGTGAGGTTTGCAGCAGTGTGAGGCATGCAGCAGTGTGTGGCATGCAGCAGTGTGAGGTGTGCTGCAGTGTGAGGCGTGCAGCAGTGTGCAGCATGCAGCAGTGTGAGTAATGCAGCAGTGTGCAGCAGTGTGAGGCGTGCAGCAGTGTGAGGCATGCAGCAGTGTGAGGCGTGCAGCAGTGTGGCGTGCAGCAGTGTAAGGCTTGCAGCAGTGTGAGGCGTGCAGCAGTGTGGCGTGTAGTAGTGTGAGGCATGCAGCAGTGTGAGGCATGCAGCAGTGTGAGGCATGCAGCAGTGTGAGGCGTACAGCAGTGTGAGGTGTGCAGCAGTGTGCAGCATGCAGCAGTGTGAGTAATGCAGTAGTGTGCAGCAGTGTGAGGCGTGCAGCAGTGTGGCGTGCAGCAGTGTGTGGCGTGCAGCAGTGTGAGGCGTTCAGCAGTGTGAGGTGTGCAGCAGTGTGAGGCGTGCAGCAGTGTGTGGCGTGTAGCAGTGTGTGGCGTGCAGCAGTGTGAGGCATGCAGCAGTGTGCCATGCAGCAGTGTGCAGCATGCAGCAGTGTGAGTAATGCAGCAGTGTGCAGTGTGCAGCAGTGTGAGGCGTGAGGCAGTGTGAGGCGTGCAGCAGTGTGAGGCGTGCAACAGTGTGGTGTGCAGCAGTGTGGTGTTTAGCAGTGTGAGGCATGCAGCAGTGTGTGGCGTGCAGCAGTGTGTCATGCAGCAGTCTGCAGCATGCAGCAGAGTGAGTAATGCAGCAGTGTGCAGCGTGCAGCTGTGTGGTGTGTGGCGTGCAGCAGTGTGAGGCGTGCAGCAGTGTGCAGCTTGCAGCAGTGTGCAGCATGCAGCAGTGTGCAGCGACACTGCAGCAGTGTGCAGCATGCAGCAGTGTGAGTAATGCAGCAGTGTGAGGCATGCAGCAGTGTGAGGCGTGCAGCAGTGTGAGGCATGCAGCAGTGTGGCATGCAGCAGTGTGAGGCATGCAGCAGTGTGAGGCATGCAGCAGTGTGAGGCATGCAGCAGTGTGGCGTGCAGCAGTGTGAGGCATGCAGCAGTGTGAGGCATGCAGCAGTGTGAGGCGTGCAGCAATATGAGACGTGCAGTAGTGTGAGGCATGCAGCAGCGTGTCGTGCAGCAGTGTGAGGTGTGCAGCAGTGCGAGGCATGCAGCAGTGTGAGGCGTGCAGCATTGTGGCATGCAGCAGTGTGAGGCGTGCAGCAGTGTGAGGCGTGCAGCAGTGTGAGGCATGCAGCAGTGTGAGGCATGCAGCAGTGTGTGGCATGCAGCAGTGTGTGGCAAGCAGCAGTGTGTTGTGCAGCATGCAGCAGTATGAGGCATTCAGCAGTGTGAGGCGTGCAGCAGTGTGAGGCGTGAAGCAGTGTGAGTCGTGCAGCAGTGTGCAGCATGCAGCAGTGTGAGGCGTGCAGCAGTGTGAGTAATGCAGCAGTGTGCAGCAATGTGAGGTGTGCAGCAGTGTGTGGCGTGCAGCAGTGTGTGGTGTGCAGCAGTGTGTTGTGCAGCAGTGTGCAGCATGCAGCAGTGTGAGTAATGCAGCAGTGTGAGTAATGCAGCAGTGTGCAGCGTGCAACAGTGTGAGGCATGCAGCAGTGTGAGGCGTGCAGCAGTGTGAGGCGTGCAGCAGTGTGAGGCGTGCGGCAGTGTGCAGCATGCAGCAGTGTGAGTAATGCAGCAGTGTGCAGCAGTTTGAGGCGCCCAGCAGTGTGAGGCGTGCAGCAGTGTGTGGCGTGCAGCAGTGTGTGGCGTGCAGCAGTGTGATGTGCAGCAGTGTGCAGCATGCAGCAGTGTGAGGCGTGCAGCAGTGTGTGGCATGCAGCAGTGTGTGGCGTGCAGCAGTGTATGGCATGCAGCAGTGTGTGGCGTGCAGCAGTGTGTCATGCAGCAGTGTGCAGCATGCAGCAGTGTGAGGCGTGCAGCAATATGAGACGTGCAGTAGTGTGAGGCATGCAGCAGCGTGTCGTGCAGCAGTGTGAGGTGTGCAGCAGTGCGAGGCATGCAGCAGTGTGAGGCGTGCAGCATTGTGGCATGCAGCAGTGTGAGGCATGCAGCAGTGTGAGGCGTGCAGCAGTGTGAGGCATGCAGCAGTGTGAAGCATGCAGCAGTGTGTGGCATGCAGCAGTGTGTGGCAAGCAGCAGTGTGTGGTGTGCAGCAGTGTGCAGCATGCAGCAGTGTGTTGTGCAGCATGCAGCAGTATGAGGCATTCAGCAGTGTGAGGCGTGCAGCAGTGTGAGGCGTGAAGCAGTGTGAGTCGTGCGGCAGTGTGCAGCATGCAGCAGTGTGAGGCGTGCAGCAGTGTGAGTAATGCAGCAGTGTGCAGCAGTGTGAGGTGTGCAGCAGTGTGTGGCGTGCAGCAGTGTGTGGTGTGCAGCAGTGTGTTGTGCAGCAGTGTGCAGCATGCAGCAGTGTGAGTAATGCAGCAGTGTGCAGCAGTGTGAGTAATGCAGCAGTGTGCAGCGTGCAGCAGTGTGAGGCATGCAGCAGTGTGAGGCGTGCAGCAGTGTAAGGCGTGCAGCAGTGTGAGGCGTGCGGCAGTGTGCAGCATGCAGAAGTGTGAGTAATGCAGCAGTGTGCAGCAGTTTGAGGCGTCCAGCAGTGTGAGGCGTGCAGCAGTGTGTGGCGTGCAGCAGTGTGTGGCGTGCAGCAGTGTGATGTGCAGCAGTGTGCAGCATGCAGCAGTGTGAGGCGCGCAGCAGTGTGTGGCATGCAGCAGTGTGTGGCGTGCAGCAGTGTATGGCGTGCAGCAGTGTGTGGCGTGCAGGGGTGTGTCATGCAGCAGTGTGCAGCATGCAGCAGTGTGAGGCATTCAGCAGTGTGCAGCATGCAGCAGTGTGAGTAATGCTGCAATGCGCAGCAGTGTGAGGTGTGCATCAGTGTGAGGCCTGCAGCAGTGTGGGGTGCAGCAGTGTGGTGTGCAGCAGTGTGAGGCTTGCAGCAGTGTGAGGCGTGCAGCAGTGTGTGGCATGCAGCAGTGTGAGGTGTGCAGCAGTGTGAGGCATGCAGCAGTGTGCAGCATGCAGCAGTGTGAGTAATGCAGCAGTGTGCAGCAGTGTGAGGTGTGCAGCAGTGTGAGGCGTGCAGCAGTGTGAGGCGTGCAGCAGTGTGGCATGCAGCAGTGTAAGGCTTGCAGCAGTGTGAGGCGTGCAGCAGTGTGGCGTGTAGTAGTGTGAGGCGTGCAGCAGTGTGAGGCATGCAGCAGTGTGAGGCATGCAGCAGTGTGAGGCGTACAGCAGTGTGCAGCGTGCAGCAGTGTGGTGTGCAGCAGTGTGGTGTGCAGCAGTGTGAGGCATGCAGCAGTGTGAGGCGTGCAGCAGTGTGAGGCGTGCATCAGTGTGAGTCATGCGGCAGTGTGAGGTTTGCAGCAGTGTGAGGCATGCAGCAGTGTGTGGCATGCAGCAGTGTGAGGTGTGCTGCAGTGTGAGGCGTGCAGCTGTGTGCAGCATGCAGCAGTGTGAGTAATGCAGCAGTGTGCAGCAGTGTGAGGCGTGCAGCAGTGTGAGGCATCCAGCAGTGTGAGGCGTGCAGCAGTGTGGCGTGCAGCAGTGTAAGGCTTGCAGCAGTGTGAGGCGTGCAGCAGTGTGGCGTGTAGTAGTGTGAGGCATGCAGCAGTGTGAGGCATGCAGCAGTGTGAGGCATGCAGCAGTGTGAGGCGTACAGCAGTGTGAGGTGTGCAGCAGTGTGCAGCATGCAGCAGTGTGAGTAATGCAGTAGTGTGCAGCAGTGTGAGGCGTGCAGCAGTGTGGCGTGCAGCAGTGTGTGGCGTGCAGCAGTGTGAGGCGTTCAGCAGTGTGAGGCGTGCAGCAGTGTGAGGCGTGCAGCAGTGTGTGGCGTGCAGCAGTGTGTGGCGTGCAGCAGTGTGAGGCATGCAGCAGTGTGCCATGCAGCAGTGTGCAGCATGCAGCAGTGTGAGTAATGCAGCAGTGTGCAGTGTGCAGCAGTGTGAGGCGTGAGGCAGTGTGAGGCGTGCAGCAGTGTGAGGCGTGCAACAGTGTGGTGTGCAGCAGTGTGGTGTTTAGCAGTGTGAGGCATGCAGCAGTGTGTGGCGTGCAGCAGTGTGTCATGCAGCAGTCTGCAGCATGCAGCAGAGTGAGTAATGCAGCAGTGTGCAGCGTGCAGCTGTGTGGTGTGTGGCGTGCAGCAGTGTGAGGCGTGCAGCAGTGTGCAGCTTGCAGCAGTGTGCAGCATGCAGCAGTGTGCAGCGACACTGCAGCAGTGTGCAGCATGCAGCAGTGTGAGGGGTGCAGCAGTGTGAGGCGTGCAGCAGTGTGAGGCATGCAGCAGTGTGGCGTGCAGCAGTGTGAGGCATGCAGCAGTGTGAGGCATGCAGCAGTGTGAGGCGTGCAGCAATATGAGACGTGCAGTAGTGTGAGGCATGCAGCAGCGTGTCGTGCAGCAGTGTGAGGTGTGCAGCAGTGCGAGGCATGCAGCAGTGTGAGGCATGCAGCATTGTGGCATGCAGCAGTGTGAGGCGTGCAGCAGTGTGAGGCGTGCAGCAGTGTGAGGCATGCAGCAGTGTGAGGCATGCAGCAGTGTGTGGCATGCAGCAGTGTGTGGCAAGCAGCAGTGTGTGGCGTGCAGCAGTGTGCAGCATGCAGCAGTGTGTTGTGCAGCATGCAGCAGTATGAGGCATTCAGCAGTGTGAGGCGTGCAGCAGTGTGAGGCGTGAAGCAGTGTGAGTCGTGCAGCAGTGTGCAGCATGCAGCAGTGTGAGGCGTGCAGCAGTGTGAGTAATGCAGCAGTGTGCAGCAATGTGAGGTGTGCAGCAGTGTGTGGCGTGCAGCAGTGTGTGGTGTGCAGCAGTGTGTTGTGCAGCAGTGTGCAGCATGCAGCAGTGTGAGTAATGCAGCAGTGTGAGTAATGCAGCAGTGTGCAGCGTGCAGCAGTGTGAGGCATGCAGCAGTGTGAGGCGTGCAGCAGTGTGAGGCGTGCAGCAGTGTGAGGCGTGCGGCAGTGTGCAGCATGCAGCAGTGTGAGTAATGCAGCAGTGTGCAGCAGTTTGAGGCGCCCAGCAGTGTGAGGCGTGCAGCAGTGTGTGGGGTGCAGCAGTGTGTGGCGTGCAGCAGTGTGATGTGCAGCAGTGTGCAGCATGCAGCAGTGTGAGGCGTGCAGCAGTGTGTGGCATGCAGCAGTGTGTGGCATGCAGCAGTGTATGGCATGCAGCAGTGTGTGGCGTGCAGCAGTGTGTCATGCAGCAGTGTGCAGCATGCAGCAGTGTGAGGCATTCAGCAGTGTGCAGCATGCAGCAGTGTGAGTAATGCTGCAATGCGCAGCAGTGTGAGGTGTGCATCAGTGTGAGGCCTGCAGCAGTGTGGGGTGCAGCAGTGTGGTGTGCAGCAGTGTGAGGCATGCAGCAGTGTGAGGCTTGCAGCAGTGTGAGGCGTGCAGCAGTGTGTGGCATGCAGCAGTGTGAGGTGTGCAGCAGTGTGAGGCATGCAGCAGTGTGCAGCATGCAGCAGTGTGAGTAATGCAGCAGTGTGCAGCAGTGTGAGGCGTGCAGCAGTGTGAGGCGTGCAGCAGTGTGAGGCGTGCAGCAGTGTGGCGTGCAGCAGTGTAAGGCTTGCAGCAGTGTGAGGCGTGCAGCAGTGTGGCGTGTAGTAGTGTGAGGCGTGCAGCAGTGTGAGGCATGCAGCAGTGTGAGGCATGCAGCAGTGTTAGGCGTACAGTAGTGTGCAGCGTGCAGCAGTGTGGTGTGCAGCAGTGTGGTGTGCAGCAGTGTGAGGCATGCAGCAGTGTGAGGCGTGCAGCAGTGTGAGGCGTGCATCAGTGTGAGTCATGCGGCAGTGTGAGGTATGCAGCAGTGTGAAGCATGCAGCAGTGTGTGGCATGCAGCAGTGTGAGGTGTGCAGCAGCGTGAGGCGTGCAGCAGTGTGCAGCATGCAGCAGTGTGAGTAATGCAGCAGTGTGCAGCAGTGTGAGGCGTGCAGCAGTGTGAGGCGTGCAGCAGTGTGAGGCATGCAGCAGTGTGGCATGCAGCAGTGTAAGGCTTGCAGCAGTGTGAGGCGTGCAGCAGTGTGGCGTGTAGTAGTGTGAGGCATGCAGCAGTGTGAGGCATGCAGCAGTGTGAGGCATGCAGCAGTGTGAGGCGTACAGCAGTGTGAGGTGTGCAGCAGTGTGCAGCATGCAGCAGTGTGTTGTGCAGCATGCAGCAGTATGAGGCATTCAGCAGTGTGAGGCGTGCAGCAGTGTGAGGCGTGAAGCAGTGTGAGTCGTGCGGCAGTGTGCAGCGTGCAGCAGTGTGCAGCATGCAGCAGTGTGAGTAATGCAGCAGTGTGCAGCAGTGTGAGGCGTGCAGCAGTGTGAGGCGTGCAGCAGTGTGTGGTGTGCAGCAGTGTGGCGTGCAGCAGTGTAAGGCTTGCAGCAGTGTGAGGCGTGCAGCAGTGTGGCGTGTAGTAGTGTGAGGCATGCAGCAGTGTGAGGCATGCAGCAGTGTGAGGCATGCAGCAGTGTGTGGCAAGCAGCAGTGTGTGGCGTGCAGCAGTGTGCAGCATGCAGCAGTGTGTTGTGCAGCATGCAGCAGTATGAGGCATTCAGCAGTGTGAGGCGTGCAGCAGTGTGAGGCATGAAGCAGTGTGAGTCGTGCGGCAGTGTGCAGCATGCAGCAGTGTGAGGCGTGCAGCAGTGTGAGTAATGCAGCAGTGTGCAGCAGTGTGAGGTGTGCAGCAGTGTGTGGCGTGCAGCAGTGTGTGGTGTGCAGCAGTGTGTTGTGCAGCAGTGTGCAGCATGCAGCAGTGTGAGTAATGCAGCAGTGTGCAGCAGTGTGAGTAATGCAGCAGTGTGCAGCGTGCAGCAGTGTGAGGCATGCAGCAGTGTGAGGCGTGCAGCAGTGTGAGGCGTGCAGCAGTGTGAGGCGTGCGGCAGTGTGCAGCATGCAGCAGTGTGAGTAATGCAGCAGTGTGCAGCAGTTTGAGGCGTCCAGCAGTGTGAGGCGTGCAGCAGTGTGTGGCGTGCAGCAGTGTGTGGCGTGCAGCAGTGTGATGTGCAGCAGTGTGTTGTGCAGCAGTGTGCAGCATGCAGCAGTGTGAGTAATGCAGCAGTGTGCAGCAGTGTGAGTAATGCAGCAGTGTGCAGCGTGCAGCAGTGTGAGGCATGCAGCAGTGTGAGGCGTGCAGCAGTGTGAGGCGTGCAGCAGTGTGAGGCGTGCGGCAGTGTGCAGCATGCAGCAGTGTGAGTAATGCAGCAGTGTGCAGCAGTGTGAGGCGTGCAGCAGTGTGAGTAATGCAGCAGTGTGCAGCAGTGTGAGGTGTGCAGCAGTGTGTGGCGTGCAGCAGTGTGTGGTGTGCAGCAGTGTGTTGTGCTGCAGTGTGCAGCATGCAGCAGTGTGAGTAATGCAGCAGTGTGCAGCAGTGTGAGTAATGCAGCAGTGTGCAGCGTGCAGCAGTGTGAGGCATGCAGCAGTGTGAGGCGTGCAGCAGTGTGAGGCGTGCAGCAGTGTGAGGCGTGCGGCAGTGTGCAGCATGCAGCAGTGTGAGTAATGCAGCAGTGTGCAGCAGTTTGAGGCGTCCAGCAGTGTGAGGCGTGCAGCAGTGTGTGGTGTGCAGCAGTGTGTGGCGTGCAGCAGTGTGATGTGCAGCAGTGTGCAGCATGCAGCAGTGTGAGGCGCGCAGCAGTGTGTGGCATGCAGCAGTGTGTGGCGTGCAGCAGTGTATGGCGTGCAGCAGTGTGTGGCGTGCAGCAGTGTGTCATGCAGCCGTGTGCAGCATGCAGCAGTGTGAGGCATTCAGCAGTGTGCAGCATGCAGCAGTGTGAGTAATGCTGCAATGCGCAGCAGTGTGAGGTGTGCATCAGTGTGAGGCCTGCAGCAGTGTGGGGTGCAGCAGTGTGGTGTGCAGCAGTGTGAGGCATGCAGCAGTGTGAGGCTTGCAGCAGTGTGAGGCGTGCAGCAGTGTGTGGCATGCAGCAGTGTGAGGTGTGCAGCAGTGTGAGGCATGCAGCAGTGTGAGGCGTGCAGCAGTGTGAGTAATGCAGCAGTGTGCAGCAGTGTGAGGTGTGCAGCAGTGTGTGGCGTGCAGCAGTGTGTGGTGTGCAGCAGTGTGTTGTGCAGCAGTGTGCAGCATGCAGCAGTGTGAGTAATGCAGCAGTGTGCAGCAGTGTGAGTAATGCAGCAGTGTGCAGCGTGCAGCAGTGTGAGGCATGCAGCAGTGTGAGGCGTGCAGCAGTGTAAGGCGTGCAGCAGTGTGAGGCGTGCGGCAGTGTGCAGCATGCAGAAGTGTGAGTAATGCAGCAGTGTGCAGCAGTTTGAGGCGTCCAGCAGTGTGAGGCGTGCAGCAGTGTGTGGCGTGCAGCAGTGTGTGGCGTGCAGCAGTGTGATGTGCAGCAGTGTGCAGCATGCAGCAGTGTGAGGCGCGCAGCAGTGTGTGGCATGCAGCAGTGTGTGGCGTGCAGCAGTGTATGGCGTGCAGCAGTGTGTGGCGTGCAGGGGTGTGTCATGCAGCAGTGTGCAGCATGCAGCAGTGTGAGGCATTCAGCAGTGTGCAGCATGCAGCAGTGTGAGTAATGCTGCAATGCGCAGCAGTGTGAGGTGTGCATCAGTGTGAGGCCTGCAGCAGTGTGGGGTGCAGCAGTGTGGTGTGCAGCAGTGTGAGGCTTGCAGCAGTGTGAGGCGTGCAGCAGTGTGTGGCATGCAGCAGTGTGAGGTGTGCAGCAGTGTGAGGCATGCAGCAGTGTGCAGCATGCAGCAGTGTGAGTAATGCAGCAGTGTGCAGCAGTGTGAGGTGTGCAGCAGTGTGAGGCGTGCAGCAGTGTGAGGCGTGCAGCAGTGTGGCATGCAGCAGTGTAAGGCTTGCAGCAGTGTGAGGCGTGCAGCAGTGTGGCGTGTAGTAGTGTGAGGCGTGCAGCAGTGTGAGGCATGCAGCAGTGTGAGGCATGCAGCAGTGTGAGGCGTACAGCAGTGTGCAGCGTGCAGCAGTGTGGTGTGCAGCAGTGTGGTGTGCAGCAGTGTGAGGCATGCAGCAGTGTGAGGCGTGCAGCAGTGTGAGGCGTGCATCAGTGTGAGTCATGCGGCAGTGTGAGGTTTGCAGCAGTGTGAGGCATGCAGCAGTGTGTGGCATGCAGCAGTGTGAGGTGTGCTGCAGTGTGAGGCGTGCAGCTGTGTGCAGCATGCAGCAGTGTGAGTAATGCAGCAGTGTGCAGCAGTGTGAGGCGTGCAGCAGTGTGAGGCATCCAGCAGTGTGAGGCGTGCAGCAGTGTGGCGTGCAGCAGTGTAAGGCTTGCAGCAGTGTGAGGCGTGCAGCAGTGTGGCGTGTAGTAGTGTGAGGCATGCAGCAGTGTGAGGCATGCAGCAGTGTGAGGCATGCAGCAGTGTGAGGCGTACAGCAGTGTGAGGTGTGCAGCAGTGTGCAGCATGCAGCAGTGTGAGTAATGCAGTAGTGTGCAGCAGTGTGAGGCGTGCAGCAGTGTGGCGTGCAGCAGTGTGTGGCGTGCAGCAGTGTGAGGCGTTCAGCAGTGTGAGGCGTGCAGCAGTGTGAGGCGTGCAGCAGTGTGTGGCGTGCAGCAGTGTGTGGCGTGCAGCAGTGTGAGGCATGCAGCAGTGTGCCATGCAGCAGTGTGCAGCATGCAGCAGTGTGAGTAATGCAGCAGTGTGCAGTGTGCAGCAGTGTGAGGCGTGAGGCAGTGTGAGGCGTGCAGCAGTGTGAGGCGTGCAACAGTGTGGTGTGCAGCAGTGTGGTGTTTAGCAGTGTGAGGCATGCAGCAGTGTGTGGCGTGCAGCAGTGTGTCATGCAGCAGTCTGCAGCATGCAGCAGAGTGAGTAATGCAGCAGTGTGCAGCGTGCAGCTGTGTGGTGTGTGGCGTGCAGCAGTGTGAGGCGTGCAGCAGTGTGCAGCTTGCAGCAGTGTGCAGCATGCAGCAGTGTGCAGCGACACTGCAGCAGTGTGCAGCATGCAGCAGTGTGAGGGGTGCAGCAGTGTGAGGCGTGCAGCAGTGTGAGGCATGCAGCAGTGTGGCGTGCAGCAGTGTGAGGCATGCAGCAGTGTGAGGCATGCAGCAGTGTGAGGCGTGCAGCAATATGAGACGTGCAGTAGTGTGAGGCATGCAGCAGCGTGTCGTGCAGCAGTGTGAGGTGTGCAGCAGTGCGAGGCATGCAGCAGTGTGAGGCATGCAGCATTGTGGCATGCAGCAGTGTGAGGCGTGCAGCAGTGTGAGGCGTGCAGCAGTGTGAGGCATGCAGCAGTGTGAGGCATGCAGCAGTGTGTGGCATGCAGCAGTGTGTGGCAAGCAGCAGTGTGTGGCGTGCAGCAGTGTGCAGCATGCAGCAGTGTGTTGTGCAGCATGCAGCAGTATGAGGCATTCAGCAGTGTGAGGCGTGCAGCAGTGTGAGGCGTGAAGCAGTGTGAGTCGTGCAGCAGTGTGCAGCATGCAGCAGTGTGAGGCGTGCAGCAGTGTGAGTAATGCAGCAGTGTGCAGCAATGTGAGGTGTGCAGCAGTGTGTGGCGTGCAGCAGTGTGTGGTGTGCAGCAGTGTGTTGTGCAGCAGTGTGCAGCATGCAGCAGTGTGAGTAATGCAGCAGTGTGAGTAATGCAGCAGTGTGCAGCGTGCAGCAGTGTGAGGCATGCAGCAGTGTGAGGCGTGCAGCAGTGTGAGGCGTGCAGCAGTGTGAGGCGTGCGGCAGTGTGCAGCATGCAGCAGTGTGAGTAATGCAGCAGTGTGCAGCAGTTTGAGGCGCCCAGCAGTGTGAGGCGTGCAGCAGTGTGTGGGGTGCAGCAGTGTGTGGCGTGCAGCAGTGTGATGTGCAGCAGTGTGCAGCATGCAGCAGTGTGAGGCGTGCAGCAGTGTGTGGCATGCAGCAGTGTGTGGCATGCAGCAGTGTATGGCATGCAGCAGTGTGTGGCGTGCAGCAGTGTGTCATGCAGCAGTGTGCAGCATGCAGCAGTGTGAGGCATTCAGCAGTGTGCAGCATGCAGCAGTGTGAGTAATGCTGCAATGCGCAGCAGTGTGAGGTGTGCATCAGTGTGAGGCCTGCAGCAGTGTGGGGTGCAGCAGTGTGGTGTGCAGCAGTGTGAGGCATGCAGCAGTGTGAGGCTTGCAGCAGTGTGAGGCGTGCAGCAGTGTGTGGCATGCAGCAGTGTGAGGTGTGCAGCAGTGTGAGGCATGCAGCAGTGTGCAGCATGCAGCAGTGTGAGTAATGCAGCAGTGTGCAGCAGTGTGAGGCGTGCAGCAGTGTGAGGCGTGCAGCAGTGTGAGGCGTGCAGCAGTGTGGCGTGCAGCAGTGTAAGGCTTGCAGCAGTGTGAGGCGTGCAGCAGTGTGGCGTGTAGTAGTGTGAGGCGTGCAGCAGTGTGAGGCATGCAGCAGTGTGAGGCATGCAGCAGTGTTAGGCGTACAGTAGTGTGCAGCGTGCAGCAGTGTGGTGTGCAGCAGTGTGGTGTGCAGCAGTGTGAGGCATGCAGCAGTGTGAGGCGTGCAGCAGTGTGAGGCGTGCATCAGTGTGAGTCATGCGGCAGTGTGAGGTATGCAGCAGTGTGAAGCATGCAGCAGTGTGTGGCATGCAGCAGTGTGAGGTGTGCAGCAGCGTGAGGCGTGCAGCAGTGTGCAGCATGCAGCAGTGTGAGTAATGCAGCAGTGTGCAGCAGTGTGAGGCGTGCAGCAGTGTGAGGCGTGCAGCAGTGTGAGGCATGCAGCAGTGTGGCATGCAGCAGTGTAAGGCTTGCAGCAGTGTGAGGCGTGCAGCAGTGTGGCGTGTAGTAGTGTGAGGCATGCAGCAGTGTGAGGCATGCAGCAGTGTGAGGCATGCAGCAGTGTGAGGCGTACAGCAGTGTGAGGTGTGCAGCAGTGTGCAGCATGCAGCAGTGTGTTGTGCAGCATGCAGCAGTATGAGGCATTCAGCAGTGTGAGGCGTGCAGCAGTGTGAGGCGTGAAGCAGTGTGAGTCGTGCGGCAGTGTGCAGCGTGCAGCAGTGTGCAGCATGCAGCAGTGTGAGTAATGCAGCAGTGTGCAGCAGTGTGAGGCGTGCAGCAGTGTGAGGCGTGCAGCAGTGTGTGGTGTGCAGCAGTGTGGCGTGCAGCAGTGTAAGGCTTGCAGCAGTGTGAGGCGTGCAGCAGTGTGGCGTGTAGTAGTGTGAGGCATGCAGCAGTGTGAGGCATGCAGCAGTGTGAGGCATGCAGCAGTGTGTGGCAAGCAGCAGTGTGTGGCGTGCAGCAGTGTGCAGCATGCAGCAGTGTGTTGTGCAGCATGCAGCAGTATGAGGCATTCAGCAGTGTGAGGCGTGCAGCAGTGTGAGGCATGAAGCAGTGTGAGTCGTGCGGCAGTGTGCAGCATGCAGCAGTGTGAGGCGTGCAGCAGTGTGAGTAATGCAGCAGTGTGCAGCAGTGTGAGGTGTGCAGCAGTGTGTGGCGTGCAGCAGTGTGTGGTGTGCAGCAGTGTGTTGTGCAGCAGTGTGCAGCATGCAGCAGTGTGAGTAATGCAGCAGTGTGCAGCAGTGTGAGTAATGCAGCAGTGTGCAGCGTGCAGCAGTGTGAGGCATGCAGCAGTGTGAGGCGTGCAGCAGTGTGAGGCGTGCAGCAGTGTGAGGCGTGCGGCAGTGTGCAGCATGCAGCAGTGTGAGTAATGCAGCAGTGTGCAGCAGTTTGAGGCGTCCAGCAGTGTGAGGCGTGCAGCAGTGTGTGGCGTGCAGCAGTGTGTGGCGTGCAGCAGTGTGATGTGCAGCAGTGTGTTGTGCAGCAGTGTGCAGCATGCAGCAGTGTGAGTAATGCAGCAGTGTGCAGCAGTGTGAGTAATGCAGCAGTGTGCAGCGTGCAGCAGTGTGAGGCATGCAGCAGTGTGAGGCGTGCAGCAGTGTGAGGCGTGCAGCAGTGTGAGGCGTGCGGCAGTGTGCAGCATGCAGCAGTGTGAGTAATGCAGCAGTGTGCAGCAGTGTGAGGCGTGCAGCAGTGTGAGTAATGCAGCAGTGTGCAGCAGTGTGAGGTGTGCAGCAGTGTGTGGCGTGCAGCAGTGTGTGGTGTGCAGCAGTGTGTTGTGCTGCAGTGTGCAGCATGCAGCAGTGTGAGTAATGCAGCAGTGTGCAGCAGTGTGAGTAATGCAGCAGTGTGCAGCGTGCAGCAGTGTGAGGCATGCAGCAGTGTGAGGCGTGCAGCAGTGTGAGGCGTGCAGCAGTGTGAGGCGTGCGGCAGTGTGCAGCATGCAGCAGTGTGAGTAATGCAGCAGTGTGCAGCAGTTTGAGGCGTCCAGCAGTGTGAGGCGTGCAGCAGTGTGTGGTGTGCAGCAGTGTGTGGCGTGCAGCAGTGTGATGTGCAGCAGTGTGCAGCATGCAGCAGTGTGAGGCGCGCAGCAGTGTGTGGCATGCAGCAGTGTGTGGCGTGCAGCAGTGTATGGCGTGCAGCAGTGTGTGGCGTGCAGCAGTGTGTCATGCAGCCGTGTGCAGCATGCAGCAGTGTGAGGCATTCAGCAGTGTGCAGCATGCAGCAGTGTGAGTAATGCTGCAATGCGCAGCAGTGTGAGGTGTGCATCAGTGTGAGGCCTGCAGCAGTGTGGGGTGCAGCAGTGTGGTGTGCAGCAGTGTGAGGCATGCAGCAGTGTGAGGCTTGCAGCAGTGTGAGGCGTGCAGCAGTGTGTGGCATGCAGCAGTGTGAGGTGTGCAGCAGTGTGAGGCATGCAGCAGTGTGCAGCATGCAGCAGTGTGAGTAATGTAGCAGTGTGCAGCAGTGTGAGGCGTGCAGCAGTGTGAGGCGTGCAGCAGTGTGAGGCGTGCAGCAGTGTGGCGTGCAGCAGTGTAAGGCTTGCAGCAGTGTGAGAAGTGCAGCAGTGTGGCGTGTAGTAGTGTGAGGCATGCAGCAGTGTGAGGCATGCAGCAGTGTGAGGCATGCAGCAGTGTGAGGCATACAGCAGTGTGCAGCGTGCAGCAGTGTGGTGTGCAGCAGTGTGGTGTGCAGCAGTGTGAGGCATGCAGCAGTGTGAGGCGTGCAGCAGTGTGAGGCGTGCATCAGTGTGAGTCATGCGGCAGTGTGAGGTATGCAGCAGTGTGAAGCATGCAGCAGTGTGTGGCATGCAGCAGTGTGAGGTGTGCAGCAGCGTGAGGCATGCAGCAGTGTGCAGCATGCAGCAGTGTGAGTAATGCAGCAGTGTGCAGCAGTGTGAGGCGTGCAGCAGTGTGAAGCGTGCAGCAGTGTGGCATGCAGCAGTGTAAGGCTTGCAGCAGTGTGAGGCGTGCAGCAGTGTGGCGTGTAGTAGTGTGAGGCATGCAGCAGTGTGAGGCATGCAGCAGTGTGAGGCATGCAGCAGTGTGAGGCGTACAGCAGTGTGAGGTGTGCAGCAGTGTGCAGCATGCAGCAGTGTGAGTAATGCAGCAGTGTGCAGCAGTGTGAGGCGTGCAGCAGTGTGGCGTGCAGCAGTGTGTGGCGTGCAGCAGTGTGAGGCGTTCAGCAGTGTGAGGCATGCAGCAGTGTGAGGCGTGCAGCAGTGTGAGGCATGCAGCAGTGTAAGTCATGCAGCAATGTAAGGTACTAGAGTATGTATGCTCTTGTATCAGTGCACGCACGCTCTGTTGCAACAGTGTGCGCGTTCCATTCTCAGCGTGAGTGCGTTTCGGGTTCTTAGTCACAAACAGTATGAATGAATGATGAAAACAGGAAGAAGGGCAGTCATGAGGGGCGTGCGTGTTTTCTAATTGGAAATTGTGAGCGAGTGAACCAACGCAATGGTTTGTAAACAAAAAGAAAAGCGGACATCAAAGGAAGGGTGTGAGGGAACAAGCATATGGGGTGAGAGCGATAACGAAAGTTAATTGTTGTAAGAGGGGAAGCAGGAAGTGAGGCCAAGCGTGCGCTGGCGAAAGCAGTCTGCTGCTTTCAAGTCCGATGCCACCTTCACGCTTGAATGCCTCACATGCACTGGCCACAAACCGCACTCCAAAGGTCTTTGGGAGCATTTTCTGGTGCCCCTTACTAAATCTCTCGCATATCGATCGCTTATGCGATATCTAGGCAAAACCTAAAAAATTCCCGACCCCTGTAGAAAACCAATATGTCCTGTACTGTACTATTAGAGCAGTAGTTAGGTGTTTGTATTTACGTCTTTTCGACCCAAAATACCAGAACCGTACAATGGGAAAAATCTTCACAAATGAAGACGGCAGGTCAAGATGAATGCCAATATGATCTGTCCGCAATCTATGAATTTTGAGACCTCTAATAAACCAACCAACCTGAATTGTTTGTTGGGTTGCTCCAAGAAATGTGGAGTCATAATAATTTTAGACAGATGATCCCACGTTTAGGTTTGGCATTAACATAAAACCATGAGTGACATGGTATCTGACCTTAAAATACCTTTGTCTACCTGTTTTACATCAATGTATCACTTTCAGAACTGCCACCTTTTTATAAACAACTGAAAAATGAGAAATGCCCATCCTTTATTAAATGTGGGCTCTCGTAGTTTTGGCGTTGTGCAATAAGTTAGCCTCAGAAGCTTCAGTGTGAACCTTTGTAATAACCACCCCTAGGGATGTGAGACCATCAGCTCCAATTCCTAAAAAAAAATCTAAGTTACTCAGCGGTTTGAGGAAGCCAACATACGACCCTGAGCCAAAAGTAAAAACCCCAACAGAAAACGGAGAAAAAAATCATAGTGTTAAACTTATTTATTAGGAGAGTGCTCAACAACTGAGAGATTTGAATTGTAAAATGAAAATGATGTAATAATACATTTAAATAATGTTTAATGGGAATGTTATTTAATAAACTTTATTCAATCAATCAAAATACTTATTTCGGCATAAATGCCATAAACGTTTCCCACATTCACAGTTTATCACCAGTGCACAATATATAAAACTACAAGAATAAACTTTAGTGGATATATACATGAATTAATAAATAAGACAATATGCCTAAAAATAAAAGCTGAAAAGCATAAAATACATATATGCACAGGTATTGCAGTTAAAATTTCAAGATAGAATGAGAAATATAAGAGAGCCAACCACCCAGAGGATATTTATATCATGAATACCTAGTACTCATAAATACCTCTCGGTGTCAGATAGCTCTATTGTCAAGCACTCAATAGAACAATATGGAAGAGAAAAGAATATGGATGAGAGGCAATACACATGAGCGGTACGTTACAAGTTATAAGTGGACACATTGATAAGTAATCAATAGTCATTTGTTGATGTTGTTGTATGTATTTATTTGACACATGCTTGATGTACATCTTTAGAGACAACCAACTCATTTCGCCCTAACAAGGGTTTCTTCAGGGCAAAAAAGTAGTGGCGGAGTGCGTTTGCTGGTCTAGAACTCGCTACACTGCATTTTACTCAAATACTCCTCTGAAGGATCTTCGAGGCTCTTTGGCCCTTGACGTAATAACCCAGCCTGAGTTCACCCTAATAAAGATACACAGGCGGTTCTCTTCAGCCTGAGGCCTCTCTCTTTGAGACAACGTCCTCTAATCTGATGCTCCATACCGACTGCGCACTACCGGATTGAATCTCTTTGGCAAACGCACTCTGACGCTACTTTTTTGCGCTGAAGAAGCGCTTGTTAGGGCGAAACGTGTTGGCTGTCTCTAAAGATGTACACCAAGCGTGTGTCAAATAAAGACATACAACAACATCAACGAACAACTATTGATTGCTTATCAAATTTTACACTTATAACTTGCAACTGCCCGCTCGTGTGTATTGCCTCTCATCCATATTCTTTTGTTGTTCTATTTGTAGTCCTGTTGTTGCTCTCCATTTCAGGCGGGCAATACAAAGACCAAACATACCAGGTGACTGACCTGGGTAGTGCAGTTTTCAAAACCCGGCTACCTATTTATATGTTGTTATTTTGGAAGAGATATCCAAGTGCAAATAACAGTAGCCCCGTCATGGTTCTCCGGTCCACAGACCATGCAAAGTGCAAAAGCATACAGTACGTAGGAATTAAGATGCTTACAATAACACATTAAAAATTCTATTAGATAAATAAGCTGTAAGAAAATAAGCTGGGTGATGATTACAAAAGTTAAAACAGTGAGCTCTATGAACATCCACCATAGGTAATCAATTTGCAGATCTTCTGATAGCCCACATATTGCAAAGGAACTTGGCGATTGCGCAGACCATCAGCAAACTGGTATTAGATTTTAAGATGCGCAGGGCTTCTTGATGGCAACAGGTGCCTAGGCACTTACAAAGAGGGGCTAACCATCTTGATCTTGGAGATCTATAGAGCGGAAGAGCAAAACGTATGTGGGCTATCGATTGAACAGCTAAGGGACATCCTGGACAAAACCATGATTGAGTGAAAGACTTTTGCCAGGAGGCTGTGAGCGAAATCACCGGAATGCGGCCAAATCTAAATTGTATGTAGAGTTTTCACTCCAGTGGGACTGTTATTGCCTCAAGTATTGCTCACATTTCCTTGTCAGTTTGAACTCAAGAAAATCCGATGTAAGACCGCCCTATCGGTAATCAATTAAAGAAGACTGGGCCACCCAATCCCAGTATTGTTTCCTAATTAGGGCCTTACTGGGAAGCAATGCAGTATCCGTTTGTGTAACCAGCCAATTGTTTTAAAATGATCGTGGGCAATTACCTCAGATAGAGCAGCGGCATATGGGAGCAGCTCAGGAATAGTACTAAGGCACAACCAGAACAAAAGGAAGCGAAGACTAGCCTTCTCGATGATAGAGGATCTGCCCATGTCCAGCCTGAGAAGGTGAAAGGGGGTGCTCTGTGGGAGTTAAACCAGTGCTCTCCAGAATGTTTTCTCTGTTATTAGGAGGCCATCCTGGTTTTCAAACCCCCACAGTTCAGCACCATAAAGTGCTGAGCCCACTGCCTTTAAATCATAAATGTGATTATTGCATATGTTTCCCTATATGTTAGCATTACTGCATGTTTTATTTATTTATTTATTTATTCATTTGTCGAGCGCATGGTTACACCAACGGTGTGTCCCCGCGCTTAAGACATAATCAGATGAGTGACTACCGTTTCTGAGTGGGTCCTACATTCTTCCCTCATATGTATTGGAGAACAACCATGTCTTCAGCTGTTTACGGAATACTTTTTTGCTGGGTTCGGATCTTATGGAGATTGGTAGGGTGTTCCAGATTTTGGCTGCCAGGTACCTGAAGAAACGGGCTCCTGTGCGGGCTTTAAAAATTCTAGGGACGTTCACTAAAGCCATGTCCATGGACCTTAAGTTACGTCCGGGGATATATTTAGTCAGCAGTGGTTGCAGGTATCTGTAGTGTAGTGTGAGGCGTGCAGCAGTGTGAGGCATGCAGCAGTGTGAGGCATGCAGCAGTGTGGTGTGCAGCAGTGTGGTGTGCAGCAGTTTGAGGTGTGCAGCAGTGTGAGGTGTGCAGCAGTATGAGGTGTGCAACAGGATGAGGTGTGCAGCAGTGTGTGGTGTGCAGCTGTGTGTGGCATGCAGCAGTGTGAGGCGTGAAGCAGTGTGAGGTGTGCAGCAGTGTGGTATGCAGCAGTGTGGTGTGCAGCAGTTTGAGGTGTGCAGCACTGTGAGGTGTACAGCAGTATGAGGTGTGCAGCAGTGTGTGGCATGCAGCAGTGTGTGGCGTGCCGTTGTGTGTCGTGCAGCAGTGGGCAGCATGCATCAGTGTGAGTAATGCAGCAGTGTGCATCGTGCAGCAGTGTGGTGTGCAGCAGTGTGGTGTGCAGCAGTGTGAGGCGTGCAGCAGTGTGAGGCGTGCAGCAGTGTGAGGCATGTGGCAGTGGAGTCATGCGGCAGTTGGAGGGGTGCAGCAGTGTGAGGCGTGCAGCAGTGTGTGGCGTGCAGCAGTGTGTGGCGTGCAGCAGTGTGAGGCGTGCAGCAGTGTGCCGTGCAGCAGTGTGCATCATGCAGCAGTGTGAGTAATGCAGTAGTGTGCAGCGTGCAGCAGTGTGAGGCATGAGGCAGTGTGAGGCGTGCAGCAGTGTGAGGCATGCAGCAGTGTGGTGTGCAGCAGTGTGGTGTGCAGCAGTGTGAAGTGTGCAGCAGTGTGTGGCGTGATGCTGAGTGATGATGTGGTTGGGCTGAGTGATGTGGCGGTGTGTTAGAGTGATGTGGTGGTGTCCCAAAATGATGTGGTGGTGTCCCAGAGTGATGTGGTGGTGTCCCAGAGTGATGTGGTGGTGTCCCTGAGTGATGTGGTGGTGTCCCTGAGTGATGTGGTGGTGCCCCTGAGTGTTGTGGTGGTGCCCATGAGTGATGTGGAAGTGTCCCTGAGTGATGTGGTGGTGTCCATGAGTGATGTGGTGGTGTCCCTAAGTGATGTGGTGGTGTCCTAGAGTGATTTGGTGGTGTCCCTGAGTGATGTGGTGGTGTTGTGTGGCGTTCAGCAGTTTGAGGCGTGTAGCAGTGTGAGTTGTGTGGCAGTTTACAGCATACAGCAGTGTGAGTAGTGCAGCAGTGTGCAGCGTGCAGCAGTGTGAGGTGTGCAGCAGTGTGAGGCGTGCAGCAGTTTGAGGTGTGCAGCAGTGTGGTGTGCAGCAGTGTGGTGTACAGCAGTGTGAGGCGTGCAGCAGTATGAGGTGTGCAGCAGTGTGAGGTGTGCAGCAGTGTGAGGTATGCAGCAGTGTGTGGCATGCAGCAGTGTGTGGCGTGCAACAGTGTGTCGTGCAGCAGTGTGCAGCATGCATCAGTGTGAGTAATGCAGCAGTGTGCAGCATGCAGCAGTGTGAGGCGTGAGGCGTGCAGCAGTGTGAGGCGTGCAGCAGTGTGAGGCGTGCAGCAGTGTGTCATGCAGCAGTGTGCAGCATGCAGCAGTGTGAGTAATGCAGCAGTGTGCAGCTTGCAGCAGTGTGAGGCGTGCAGCAGTGTTAGGCGTGCCGCAGTGTGTCATGCAGCACTGTGCAGCATGCATCAGTGTGAGTAATGCAGCAGTGTGCATCGTGCAGCAGTGTAGTGTGCAGCAGTGAGGTGTGCAGCAGTGTGAGGCATGCAGCAGTGTGAGGCGTGCAGCAGTGTGAGGCGTGCAGCAGTGTGAGGCATGCAGCAGTGTGAGTCATGCAGCAGTGTGAGGTGTGCGGCAGTGTGAGGTGTGCAGCAGTGTGAGGCATGCAGCAGTGTGTGGCGTGCAGCAGTGTGTGGCGTGCAGCAGTGTGCAGCATGCAGCAGTGTGAGTAATGCAGTAGTGTGCAGCATGCAGCAGAGTGAGGTGTGAGGCAGTGAGAGGCGTGCATCAGTGTGAGGCGTGCAGCAATGTGGTTGTGCAGCAGTGTTGGTGTGCAGCAGTGTGAGGCATGCAGCAGTGTGTGGCGTGCAGCAGTGTGTCATGCAGTAGTGTGCAGCATGCATTAGTGTGAGTAATGCAGCAGTGTGCAGCGTGCAGCAGTGTGGTGTGTGGCGTGCAGCAGTGTGAGGCGTGCAGCAGTGTGCAGCGTGCAGCAGTGTGCAGCGTGCAGCAGTGTGCAGCCTACAGCAGTGTGAGGCGTGCAGCAGTGTGAGGCATGCAGCAGTGTGAGGCGTGCAGCAGTGTGGCATGCAGCAGTGTGTCGTGCAGCAGTGTGAGGTGTGCAGCAGTGTGAGGTGTGCAGCAGTGTGAGGCGTGCAGCTGTGTGGCGTGCAGCAGTGTGAGGCGTGAAGCAGTGTGAGCGTGCAGCAGTGTGAGGAATGCAGCAGTGTGGCGTGTGCAGCAGTGTGTGGCATGCAGCAGTGTGTGGCATGCAGCAGTGTGTGGCGTGCAGCAGTGTGCAGCATGCAGCAGTGTGAGTAATGCAGCAGTGTGCAGCAGTGTGAGGTGTGCAGCAGTGTGAGGTGTGCAGCAGTGTGTGGCGTGCAGCAGTGTGTGGTGTGCAGTAGTGTGTGGCGTGCAGCAGTGTGTTGTGCAGCAGTGTGCAGCATGTAGCAGTGTGAGCAATGCAGCAGTGTGCAGCGTGCAATAGTTTGAGGCGTGCAGCAGTGTGAGGCGTGCAGCAGTGTGCAGCAGTGTGCAGTGTACAGCAGTATGTGGTGTGCAGCAGTGTATGGCGTGCAGCAGTGTGCCGTGCAGCAGTGTGCAGCATGCAGCAGTGTGAGTAATGCAGCAGTGTGCAGCGTGCAGCAGTTTGAGTCGTGCAGCAGTGTGAGGCGTGCAGCAGTGTGTGGCGTGCAACAGTGTGTGGCGTGCAGCAGTGTGAGGCATGCAGCAGTGTGCCGTGCAGCAGTGTGCAGCATGCAGCAGTGTGAGGCGCGCAGCAGTGTGTGGCATGCAGCAGTGTGTTGCGTGCAGCAGTGTATGGCATGCAGCAGTGTGTGGTGTGCAGCAGTGTGTCATGCAGCAGTGTGCAGCATGCAGCAGTGTGAGGCGTGCAGCAGTGTGAGGCGTGCAGCAGTGTGAGGCGTGCGGCAGTGTGCACCCTGCAGCAGTGTGCAGAATGCAGCAGTGTGAGTAATGCTGCAGTGTGCAGCAGTGTGAGGTGTGCAGCAGTGAGGGGCGTGCAGCAGTGTGGTGCGCAGCAGTGTGAGGCGTGCAGCAGTGTGAGGCTTGCAGCTGTGTGAGGTGTGCAGCAGTGTGAGGTGTTCAGCAGTGTGAGTCATGCGCCAGTGTGAGGCGTGCAGCAGTGTGAGGCGTGCAGCAGTGTGAGGCGTGCATCAGTGTGTGGCATGCAGCAGTGTGAGGCGTGCAGCAGTGTGAGGCGTGCAGCAGTGTGCAGCATGTAGCAGTGTGAGTAATGCAGCAGTGTGCAGCAGTGTGAGGCGTGCAGCAGTGTGAGGCGTGCAGCAGTGTGAGGAGTGCATCAGTGTGGCGTGCAGCAGTGTAAGGCTTGCAGCAGTGTGAGGTGTGCAGCAGTGTGGCGTGCAGTAGTGTGAGGCGTGCAGCAGTGTGAGGCATGCAGCAGTGTGAGGCGTGCAGCAGTGTGAGGCGTGCAGCAGTGTGGGGCTTGCAGCAGTGTGCAGCATGCAGCAGTGTGAGTAATGCAGCAGTGTGCAGCAGTGTGAGGCGTGTAGCAGTGTGGGGTGCAACAGTGTGTGGCGTGCAGAATAGTGAGGCATTCAGCAGTGTGAGGCATGCAGCAGTGTGAGGCGTGCAGCAGTGTGAGGTGTGCAGCAGTGTAACTCATGCAGCAGTGTAAGGTACTAGAGTATGTATGCTCTCGTATCAGTCCGCACACGCTCTGTTGCGACAGTATGTGCGTTCCATTCTCAGGGTGAGTGCGTTTCGGGTTCTTAGTCACAAACCGTATGAATGAATGATGAAAACAGGAAGAATGGCAGTCATGCGGGGCGTGCATGTTTTCTAATTGGAAATTGTGAGCGAGTGAACCAACGCAATGGTTTGTAAACTACAAGAAAAGCGGACATTTAAAGGGAGGGTGTGAGGGAACAAGCATATGGGGTGAGAGCGATAACGAAAGTGAATTGTTGTAAGAGGGGGAGCAGGAAGTGAGGCCGAGCGCACGCTGGCGAAAGCAGTGTGCTGCTTTCAAGTCCGATGCCAGCTTCGTGCTTGAATGTCTCACTTTCACTTGCCACAAACCACATTCGAAAGGTCTTTGGGAGCATTTTCTGTTGCCCCTTACTAAATCTCTCGCATAGCGATCGCTTATGCGATATATAGGCGACACCTAAAAAATTCCCGACCCCTGTAGAAAACCAATATGTCCTGTACTGTACTATTAGAGCAGTAGTTAGGTGTTTATATTTACGTCTTTTCGACCCAAAATACCACAACCTTACAATGGGAAAAATCTTGACAAATGAAGACGGCAGGTCAAGAAGAATGCCAATATGATCTGTCCGCAATCTATGCATTTTGAGACCTCTAATAAACCAACCGTCCTGAATTGTTTGTTGGGTTGCTCCAAGAAATGTGGAGTCATAATAATTTTAGACAGATGATCCCACGTTTACTTTTGGCATTAACATAAAACCATGAGTGACATGGTATCTGACCTTTAAATAAGTGTAAAGTCTGAATTCTTCCTTCTGTCTACCTGTTTTACATCAATGTATCATTTTCAGAACTGCCACCTGAACAACTGAAAAATTAGAACTGCCCATCCTTTAATAGATGCGGGCTCTCGTAGTCTTGGCATTGTGCAATAAGTTAGCCTCAGAAGACTCAGTTTGAACCTTTTTAATAACCACCCCTAGGGATGTGAGACCATCAGCTCCAATTCCTAAAAGAAAAATCTAAGTTACTCAGCCGTTTGAGGAAGCCAACATACGACCCTGAGCCAAAAGTAAAAACCCCAACAGAAAACGGAGAAAAAAATCATGGTGTTAAACTTATTTATTAAGATAGTGCTCAACAACTGGGAGATTTGAATTTTAAAATGAAAATGATGTATTAATACATTTAACTAATGTTTAATGTAAATGTTATTTAATAAACTTTATTCAATCAATCAAAATACTTATTTCGGCATAAATGCCATAAACGTTTCCCACATTCACAGTTTATCACCAGTGCACAATATATGAATTAATAAATAAGACAATATGTCTAAAAATAAAAGCTGAAAAGCATAAAATACATATATGCACAGGTATTACAGTTAAAATTTCAAGATAAAATGAGAAATATAAGAGAGCCAACCACTCAGAGTATATTTATATAAGTAATACCTAGTACTCATAAATACCTCTCGGTTTCAGATAGCTCTATTGTCAAGCACTCAATAGAACAATATGGAAGAGAAAGGAATATGGATGAGAGGCAATACACATGAGCGGTACGTTACAAGTTATACGTGTACAAATTGATAAGCAATCAATAGTCGTTTGTTGATGTCATTGTATGTATTTATTTGACACACACACGCTTGATGTACATCTTTAGAGACAACCAACGTATTTCGCCCTAACAAGGGTTTCTTCAGGTCAAAAAAGTAGTGGCGGAGTGCGTTTGCTGGTCATGGACTAGAACTCGCTACACTGCATTTTACTCAAATACTCCTCTGAAGAATCTTCGAGGCTCTTTGGCCCTTGACGTAATAACCCAGCCTGAGTTCACCCTAATAAAGATACACAGGCGGTTCTCTTCAACCTGAGGCCTCTCTCTTTGAGACAACGTCCTCTAATCTGATGCTCCATACCGACTGCGCACTACCGGATTGAATCTCTTTGGCAAACGCACTCTGATGCTACTTTTTTGCCCTGAAGAAGCGCTTGTTAGGCCGAAACGCGTTGGCTGTCTCTAAAGATGTACACCAAGCGTGTGTCAAATAAAGACATACAACAACGGCAACGAACAACTATTGATTGCTTATCAAATTTTACACTTATAACTTGTAACTGCCCACTCATGTGTATTGCCTCTCATCCATATTCTTTCGTTGTTCTATTTGTGGTCCTGTTGTTGCTCTCCATTTCAGGCGGGCAATACAAAGACCAAACATACCAGGTGACTGATCTGGGTAGTGCAGTTTTCCAAACCCGGCTACCTATTTATTATGTTGTTAATTTGGAAGAGATATCCAAGTGCAAATAACATTAGCCCCGTCATGGTTCTCCGGTCCAGAGACAATGCAAAGTGCAAAAGAATACAGTACGTAGGAATTAAGATGCTTACAATAACACATTAAAAATTCTATTAGATAAATAAGCTGTAAGAAAATAAGCTGGGTGATGATTACAAAAGTTAAAACAGTGAGCTCTATGAACATCCACCATAGGTAATCAATTTGCAGATCTTCTGATAGCCCACATATTGCAAAGGAACTTGGCGACTGCACAGACCATCAGCAAACTGGTATTAGATTTTAAGATGCGCAGGGCTTCTTGATGGCAACAGGTGCCTAGGCACTTACAAAGAGGGGCTAACCATCTTGATCTTGGAGATCTATAGAGTGGAAGAGCAAAACGTATGTGGGCTATCGATTGAACAGCAAGGGACATCCTGGACAAAACCCTGATTGAGTGAAAGACTTTTGCCAGGAGGCTGTGAGCGAAATCACCGGAATGCTGTCAAATCTAAATTGCATGTAGAGCTTTCACTCTAGTGGGACTGTTATGGCCTCCAAGTATTGCTCACATTTCCTTATCAGTTTGAACTCAAGAAAATCCGATGTAAGACGGCCCTATCGGTAATCAATTAAAGAAGACTGGGCCACCCAATCCCAGTATTGTTTCTTAATTAGGGCCTTATTGAGAAGCAATGCAGTATCCCTAGCATCCCATAAACCCTCTAGCCCTATTGCGGTAAGCAGACTTTTCAGTTTGTGTAACCAGCCAATTGTTTTAAAACGATCGTGGGCAATTACCTTAGATAGAGCAGCGGCATATTGGAGCAACTCAGGAATAGTACTAAGGCACAACCAGAACAAAAGGGGGCGAAGCCTAGCCTTCTCAATGATAGAGGATCTGCCCATGTCCAGCCTGAGAAGGTGAAAGGGGGTGCTCTGTGGGAGTTAAACCAGTGCTCTCCGGAATGTTTTCTCTGTAATTAGGAGGCCATCCTGGTTTTCAAACCCCCACAGTTCAGCACCATAAAGTGCTGAGCCCACTGCCTTTGAATCATAAATGTGAATATTGAATATGTTTCCCTATATGTTAGCATTACTGCATGTTTTATTTATTTATTTATTTATTCATTTGTCGAGCGCATGGTTACACCAACGGTGTGTCCCCGCGCTTAAGACATAATCAGATGAGTGACTACAGTTTCTGAGTGGGTCCTACATTCTTCCCTCATATGTATTGGAGAACAACCATGACTTCAGCTGTTTACGGAATACTCTTTTGCTGGGTTCGGATCTTATGGAGATTAGTAGGGTGTTCCAGATTTTGGCTGCCAGGTACCTGAAGGAACGGGCTCCTGTGCGGGCTTTAAAAATTCTAGGGACCTTCACTAAAGCCATGTCCATGGACCTTAAGTTACGTCCGGGGATATATTTAGTCAGCAGTGGTTGCAGGTATCTGGGGCCTTTGTGTGAGAGGATGCGGTGGCAATAGCACATCGCCTTGAACATGGCTCTTTTTTCCACTGGAAACCAGTGTAGTGTGTCAAGAGCTTCCTAGTGTTTGTTCTCCTGGGGAGACTGAGAACCAAACGAGCCGCAGCATTTTGCACCCTCTGTAATTTGGCTAGGCTTTTTTTTTAGGCCCCTAAGTGCAATACATTCCCATAGTCCAGTTGTGAGGTGATAACTGCGTGGACTATGGTCTTTCTGGCTTTGGCTGGTAGTAGATCTATAACTTTCCTATGGGTTTTTATGGCACCACAGCATTTCCCTGCTACCTTCTGGATTTGATTGTCGAATGATAGTTTGGAGTCTAACCAGATTCCAAGGTTTTTCACCTCCAACTTTGAGAGGGGGACTTGGCCCAGTACTTCTGGCCACCAAGCAGATGACCAAATGGTGGGTGTCTTCCCTACCACTAATACCTCCATTTTATTACCATTTAACCGGAGGCAGTGGTTCGACATCCAGTCATCCAATTCTTCTAGACAGTTTGCAAAGCAGGTAGCTGCATGATCTTTGTTTTGGGATAGCATTACAATTAGTTGTGTGTCGTCAGCGTAAGACACTATTGACACCTCGAGTTTCTCTACACAGTCTGCCATTGGTCCCACATACAGATTAAAGAGTGTGGGTCTTAAAATTGATCCCTGTGGGACCCCTTGAGGCAGAGGGTAGCTATCAGACAGGTGTGTCCGTTGGGCCACTGGGAAGCTCCGTTCGGCTAGGAACGAAGTCAGCCACTTCAGGGCATTATTCCTAATGCCGTAGGTCTCTAGTCTCTGAAGTAGTAGTGGATGTGAGACGGTGTCAAACGCCGGGCTGAGATCCAATAGGATCAGCGCGGCTGTTTGCCCCTCATCCCCATTTTTCCTCAGAGCCTCTGTCGCCATTAATAGTGCTGATTCTGTTGAGTGTGCCGTTCTAAAACCTGATTGTGAGGGGTGTAACAAGTCGTTCATGTTGATGTGGTCTACTAGCTGTTTATTAGTGATTTTGTTCTGCGATTTTAGCCACAAATGGGAGTAGTGAGATTGGGCGCAGACTGTCTAGTCTAGTGTAGTCTAGTGTGGGTTTTTTCTTGAGTGGTCTAACAATGGCCTGCTTCCATTTCTTAGGGACTATTCCCATCTGGAAGGAGCGGAGGACGAGATCCTCAATGTAAGGTAGGATTGTATCCATCCCCTCAATCATTTTCTCAGGTCGCGCCGGGAGTCTGGGCGAACCGGATTTAATTCCTTTTATTATGGTTTTTTTTAGTTCAATGCCTTCCGGTATTGTAAAGCTCTCCAGAGTTACTTTAACTGAGGTTGTCGTTTTGCCAGCGTGAACGGTAGTACCCAGCCGTGCCTCTGCCGGAAAAGTCTCGTATATTTTAGTTACTTTGTTTGAGAAGAATTCTGCTATCTTGTTGCAGATTTCTTTGGTGTCTGGGATATCGGGTGTCTTCTCTTTTTGGATTTTAAGTGATTTTAGAATGATGAACATTTCTTTATGTGAATTGTTAGCTTTGTCTATTTTATCTGTGTAAAATTCACATCTGGTTTTCTTAATCAGTGAGTTATAGGTTTTCAGTTCCTTTTTATAGTCTTCCTTGGATTTACTACAGTAATTTTTTCTCCAGGTTCGCTCTGCTTTTTTAGATGTTTTCCTAGCCTTTCTTAGTTCGTCATTGTACCAAGTGGCAGTTGCTTTAAGTCTTCTTGGTATTCTTGTGCTCCAGGGTGCAACTTCATCTAGAGCATCTGTAATCCAAGCCTCTATCTGGTCATTAGCTTTGTTAATGTCTATGTCCAACATTGACTTCTGTTTCTCAAGAGTTTGTGAGAAATAGGTGGAGTTGAATTTAGCCCACTTTCTGGTAGTTATTGTTTCTTTATGATATTGTATCTTCCTCCTCTGAGCGGGCAAAGTAAAAGGGACTAAATAGTGATCTGACCACGGAATTGGCCATGGCGTTCCTATTTCAATCTCAGTGCAATTGGCAAATATCGGGTCTAAAATGTGGCCCCCTTGATGTGTTTGTGACTCCACTTTTTGTGTAAGATTTAGTGCGAGAAGGTCCTTACAGATTGCATTTACTTCTTTGTTGTCGGTATCATTGAAATGTATATTTAGTTCCCCTAATACCAAAAACTTGTTATATCTCAGTGCTGGGTGGACTACTTTTTCCTCCAGGCTTGTCACAAACTTTGTTATTTGACCGAGTGGGCGGCAGATAAGGAAACCCGCTATGGTGTTATGTTCTGTTATTGATAGCCTGAAGAAGAGTGCCTCACAGCTATCTAGGTCACTTTGTTGGACCTCTCATTTTCTCTCATCTTTATGGATTATAGCAATTCCACCTCCTCTTTGGCCTATCCTATCCTTCCTGATTAGGCAGTAGCCGTTTGGGATGGCGTCTATCACATCTGGTGTTGAGTTTTCATTAAGCCATGTCTCTGTCAGGAACAAGGCGTCTAATTATTTCTCCTCTAGTAGGTCATGTATCTCGTACTTGTGTTTAGCCATAGACCTGCAGTTTAGTAGAGCCAGCTGTGTTTTTGGTGCCCCGTGGGATAGGTATGGCAGCTAAATATAGTATTGCAGTGCCTGCATTTTAGTGCCTTGTTGTCGATCTGTATTTAATGTCTACAGGTGGCGCTGATGGGTTTGTTCAGTTTTAATAGTGCCTCTTTGGAGTACTTGATCCTCTCTAAAGTCCCCACAGGGCCAGGGGGAAACATCCTTTACAACAAAACTTTTTCCACGCAGTACCTTTACAACCCAGGAATTACAACGCAAGTCGTTACAACGACTTGCGCTGGAGGGCGCTGTAGGATAGGGAATAGTTGAATTTACTATCCAAAACCTTCCCTACTATCCACGGGGACTGGAGTTGGAATAGTAAATTAAACTATTCACTATCCAGTGCCCCCCAACGCAAGTTGTTGTAACGACTTGCGTTGTAAAACCTGCGGTGTAAAGGCATGCGTGGAAAAAGCATGCATTGTAACGACATACATCCGGGCCAGGGTTCTTGGCCCCTGGTCCCAGCCGGGCGCAGCCGGGCTTGCCTTTGGCGTGCCAGCGGCGCGGGCACATTGGTTAAAGTAGAGGGGAAATTGAGGCGAAGGAGGGCCTCTGCAGACTAGACCGGAAATGACCAGCTCTGCTCTGCCCTCCACGCAAACGGCACACAGCCGTGGTGGACCGGGGCAGGCAGGCTAAAATTCGGTGAGTGCAACAGTCCTCAGCCGTAAATTGTGCAAAAACGCTTTCAGTGCGAGAAGCTAGTGCAATCAGAATATTTTAAAAACAGTGATTAAAACCAACAGATATTTCAGAGATCGTAGCGCTCACTCAGTAGTCTCACCTTGAGTGTCTCCATTGATTTCTATAGATGTCTGTTACAGTAGCAGAGGTTGATCGTGTATTGTGCTTGACTTACTCCAAGGCTGGGCCAGGAGTACTTTTAAACCTGTTTTACACTAGTACTACTGTAGCAAGTTTAAAAGTGCAGTTTGTGAATTACAATTGCCTTACTAATATGTGGGTGTTGGTGTCCTTCACCACCCACCTTCAATTTCCCATGTCCCCACCCAATTAGGAGTATGTGATCCCCATTTTCCAACCACACCCTAGAGCCCCTACCACTACTCAATCTTATACCTGTGTGTGCAGAGATCTCAAGCACAGGGCTGGAGATTTCTGTACAGAAAAGATAGGAGAGGCAGTAGTTCTTCTGCGTGATGCTTGTAAACTACATTTTGGAGTATGCAAAATAGCCCTTCTTTACACACTCCAGAACAGCTTTTGTGACTGGGCCCCATAGTTTATAAAGTACTGACCCTGGAATTTGGAGAACTGGATTTTATTCCTGGTTAGATGCTCATGTAATATGTTATTTCGAAGACATTTCTGTTTCTCGTGATGCATCGCAATGTAACTTTGCCTACAGGGTGCTGTCTTGTACTATTCTTATTTCATTTTCCTTGTTTTCTGTTACCTCGTTTAAGTCACACTACACATAGCAAACTGTTCTTTCATGCCTGAGATACTCGTATTACATTAAAAAAACTGTAAAGTAATTCCTTACTCCTTGGAGTTACATCAGTGATATATGAACAACCTAAAGATTTTGAGTCTTAATTGTCCTGGCCGTTGCAGATACAACAAAATGGAAGTTATGAACAGGCTGTAGAAGCAGCTCATTTTGGATAGCAAAGAGGAGAAAAACTCCCAGTAGGTTGAAGACATATATGGCCAGGGACTGCCGAAGGACCCCCACCCTTCCGTTAACCAACATTATTAACCAGGGCATGAGAGGGATTTGGTTTCTTTGGAGGCGGGGGGTCGTAACCCCCCCGGCTGTATTTATTAAAACATAAAAATAAATCAAAAATTGAAATAAACAATATTTACCCAATTACGCAGAAAACGTTCCATGACATTCAATTACAATTGATATATACAGATATCAGATGGCTAACCTTAACCTACTTCTAGTACAAGGTATTTCCTATCTGAATCTAACGTAACAGTCACATAATACAATATTTGTTTTCTGCGTATCCTATTTGTGCCTACAGCAAGGTCACTTAACTGGTGTTAGATCCTTATCACTTAAAACCATGCCCTCCTGTCGGAGTGCGCATGCGCAGAGGGGCCCGTGTACCGTGAGGGTACACCCCCTCCCCAGTTACCCCTGTACGCCCTATTAACCACGCCCTCCGGTCAGAGTGTGCATGAGCAGAGGGCCGTTTTCCGTGGGGGTACATCCCCTCCCCGGTTACCCCCGTACGCACTATTAACCACGCCCTTCCGTCGAAGTGCGCATGTGCAGATGGCCTGCTTACCATGAGGGTTCTTTGGCCCCCCGGTTACCCCCGTATGCTCTATCAACTCCTTAAAGGGGGCCCTTGCATCTCTGCGCCGTTTACTGGCGTCATTGTGCACGTGCGGGGTCGCCAACCAGCCTAGAGAAAGCGTGACTCTCCCCTCCCCCGCACCCATGTAGCCAACAGGTTATAACTGCCCCTGGAGTTCTGGGAGAGACCACTTGTCCCTACTTTTGGGTGGCCCCATTCGAGAATGGCATGCCCCCTAAGGAGCTTAAATTAACTGCTCACCAATCATGACCTTACCGCCTGACCAAGGAATAGCAATAAATACGATGACTGATGACCTGTAAACGGGAGAAAGTTCTAAGGAACAAAACGTATTAGTCTGACACTCTTCTAATCCATAAACATTTATAACAAAAATGTGAAAACCTTCTTAACAAACAATAACAATCATCTGCTTCAGGGGATGGTGGGTGGGGAAAGAGAATTACAGCCTCCTAAAGGCTGGAAGGGCAGGCCGTGGCGCACAGGAGTCAAAGAGGCAGACTCTTGCACTCCACGGCCTTTTAACCCTTTGTCGGACAGGCCGGATTTAACTGGCCTGGCCTTTGTTCCCTAGTGACCCAAAAGTGACTCAATCACATCCTGGTCACCAGGGGACCTGGGGTAGCGGGTGGGGGCTGGTGCGCCCCGCCATAACTGCGGCTGGGCCCGCCTTTCCTTATGGCCAGGTACTGCCGGAGGACCCCCACCCTTACGTTAACCAACATTATTAACCAGGACATGAGAGGGATTTGATTTCTTTGGAGGCGGGGGGTTGAACAACCCCCCCGGCAGTATTTATTAAAACATACAAATAAATCAACATTTTAAATAAACAATATTTACACAATTACGCAGAAAACGTTCCATGACATTCAATTACAATTGATATATACAGATATCAGATGGCTAACCTTAACCTACTTCTAGTACAAGGTATTTCCTATCTGAATCTAACGTAACAGTCGCATTATACAATATTTGTTTTCTGTGTATCCTATTTGGGCCTACGGCAAGGTCAGTTAACTGGTGTCAGATCCTTATCACTTAAAACCATGCCCCCCCCCTGTCGGAGTGCGCATGCGCAGAGGGCCCGTTTACCGTGGGGGTACACCCCCTCCCCGGTTACCCCTGTATGCCCTATTAACCACGCACTTCCATCGAAGTGCGCATGCGCGGAGGGCCCACTTACTGTGAGGTTGCTTTGGCCCCCCGGTTAGCCCTGTTGCTCTATTAATTCCATTAAAGGGGGCCCTTGCATCTCTGCACCATTTACTGGCGTCATTGTGCACGTGCGGGGTGGCCAACCAGCCTAGAGAAAGTGTGATTCTCCCCTTCCCCGCACCCATGTAGCCAACAGGTTGTAACTGCCCCTGGAGTTCTAGGAGAGACTACTTGTCCCTCCCTTTGGGCGACCCCATTCGAGAATGGCGCCGCCCCTAAGGACCTTAAGTTAACTGCTCACCAATCATGACCTTACCGCCACAGGCCAGCGTAGTTGACCGACTAACTGGCCCCCCCTACCCTCCTACACTGAAAGGTCATGCCCTGCCTCAAAAAATTCCCCTAGCCAAGCCATTTATATTTTTTTAGCCCGACTATCAGGCCCTACCAACTTACTGCAAGGTCATGTCATGTCCCTATCCGCCACTAACTAGGCAATAACATCCCCTGCGACGGCTTCATAACCCGGTGTGAACAAATGGACACCGTCTTTTTAAGAAGCACGGCTCCCCCAGATCCACCCCTGCGCTATAGCCTGTAAGTGTCAAGCCCTAGCTAGCCTCACTAGTTTGTTACTAGGTATTTGTTTCCAATGGCCCAATGGCCTCACAGGCTCGCTTCCTCACATTGGAGGCTCTGGAATGCCTGGGTGTACCCTGGTGAACCAACATGTCGCTCCACCACACACCACTAACTGGCACTAAAGGTCTTTCCGAAGGTTTCATTCCCTACTCTGGGCAGACAGACACCATCTTTGAAATCCCTGGAGTCACTGTGACAGGGCGTATCTTGGCCCTAGATGCGTAAAAGCAACCTACTTCAGTGTTCCTGACCACCCACTCCTGCTCAAGTTGCAGGTCATCATGCTGGGGCTGGCCTACTCATAGGAACTTGACACACCCCCTTGGAGCCACTATCTGGCCTCCACCATTAGCATCCTGGTGCACCGGATATTCACGCCTCCTCTGTCAATGCTAATCGCTGTTGGTGCAACTATACCATTGTAAGGCTAAGCTCTGTGCAAGCCTACCTTCTTATTACAGGCGACGTCATAGCAGTAACCATTTCACAACAAGGGTGTTGTTGTGACGCCGCCCCCGTAATACTTGTGCTCTTGGTCAAGCTGTGACGGTATACACCTGTAATGCAGTGCACTGCCCAATTCCCACAACTGGCAACACAAATGGGTGACAATTACACACTTCAACTATAATGCATGGGTAGCACCCTCCCATGCTGGTACCGCTTGAGCCGTTGAATTGATCGCCCATCACACTTGATGCCGTTGCTTGCCACTCCCGTTCCGGCTGTACCAGTCCCCTTGGCTGTCCACCTCTTGCAGTTGTTGTGGTGTGGAGCACTTCCCAGGTATCCACCATGGATCCGGTCATACATAAATGAAAAAAATAACACACAAACGATGAGTGTTTCTGGCCTCCTGACGCAAGATGCATTACACATGCCCGTATTACATTTCTGTTACATGCTAAGCGTTAGCTAAGATTAGCACCAGATGCATTCCCATCAAACTTGCAACTGCAAGTGTTTAGCAAAGCATCAGTTTGCATCACACGCAGAGCTTTTAAATTAGGCTTATAGTGAGGGTGCCTGGTAATATGACCTTCATTAAAGAATAGACCTGGAGTCTACATGGATGCAATAGCCCCCTCCCGATTACTTAAAGACAGTACAAAGTGTGAAGTGCAGTGAAATAGCGCATTCATGGTTACTAAAAAGGTATGCTGCGGCCAAGCACATTTCTTGCCAGGCTGATGCTATTGGTATTCGTGAACTCTGTCAACACATACGTGTAGAAGTGTATCTGTGCGCCATACCACTCCCCAAAAGGCGACATTGTACCCACACCTGGTGCCTAGGGCTTTCGACCCAGGCCCCAAATTCCTATGTACCTCCGCCACTGTGCGCAGGGATACCCATGGAGGTTATGACAACAGGGCCTGGGGTGTACTGATTTGACGTCATCAGTGTTGAGAGTATACCTGAGTGACCCTCACCGAGTCCATTGCCAAGTTGGCCTGACCTCCCCACCATGTACAGAAAGCGCTGTAATATGCTAAGCATACCTTCCTCAGTAAGTAACGACCCCTTGCTGAAACCTGGAGCACACCCCAGAGGTAACCTATTTGTAAAGAAAAGGAGATTTGGGCCATCTTTTGGTAATTCACTAATTTCGTGAGCTGACCCTACAGTGATAAGTCTGAAAACACATTTCAGAGGGACCCCCCCCCCCCCGCCGGAAGCACTACCAGTGGTGCAAGCCACTACCAGCATTTGGCTCAAAGGCCATGGCACCCCCTCTTATAGCTTCCAGAAAAAAGAAGCAGCAAACTCTCTGTAGTTCTCAAGTTTTAGGTGTAAAGCAGCTTCTCTGGGGTGTAAACTCGCAGGCTGGTGATGTAAGTGACCTGTGCTAGCTGGTCTAGACTACTCACTGATTTAGAATCCTTTCCCTTGATAGTAGGAGGAAATAGCTGCTCCCTCAGTGGGGAATACATTAATGCTGGAATGGTCTGTGAGTGACAACCCTAAGTAGTCTAAGAATGCGAAAAAACTGCCAGTATCCTTTTGTCCTAACCCCAAGAGTCACAGATTATCGCCTTGAGTGCATTATCTGTAGCAATATCATTTGTGGCCATGATTACCCAAGCTCTCCAGACACGTGCCTCCAGCAGTGTATTCTGCAATCCCAGTATTACATGTTAAAGAGCAGCGTTTCACCTTGGCGCTCGGCCACCCAGTGCTTTATGAACCCAACCCTGAAAAAAGGTACAAACGACATCATGTATTTTCTGGCAGACACTGTGTGGGCATAACTAACCAATCAGCGACAGTATTGATGTCTAGACAACTAAAGTACGGTTTGAACTGAGTATCATACACAACAAGCAGCAGACAGAACACTTGAATTACGCAAATTCCCGCCAACTGATCGCTTGGAGAAGCAAAGCCTCCTTAGGCATGTTAAATACACATTCCGCCTGACGTAACAGGCCCCTTTGGCTGTAATCTCGCCCTGGGGTGCCGCTCCTGCCTTTCCCTGCGTGGCCGGACCTGGTGAGAAAGAGGAGGCGGTGGCTGCACAGCCTCGCTGCCGCTCCCAGAGCACAGACGCTCGCCCTGAAAGGGAACTTTGGGACTTCCTCCAGCTGTATGGTTTGAGTGGGATACCACGGCAAGGGGACCCTGGAAATGCTGCAGGTGCAAGCGACCAGCCGAGGACAGAGATCCAGCCTCCTGTTCCCACACACAGGCATGCACTCACCCCACCGGGCCCCACCCGAAATGGCAAATCAGGCACAAACAAGTATCTGCATCTTCATCGTGTGTGTGCTCAAGAAATGCAATTCGGATATTTGCAAAGTTGGACTGCTTGCTCTCTCCCGCGCAGCGGAACACAAATAAACAAAGCTGCGTGCTCGCGGCACACACCTCTTCCATTCAGTGTCTGCGTTGGACCAACGTCCGAGCCGAGTGCTTCCCCGTCTCCTACACAGCTGTTCACGCACTCTAGCAAATGCAACAACCAAACCCAGGAGCCATTCAGAAAACAAGCATCTTAAACTTCCTCCGTATGTGGGAGACTGTCCATCCAGAGCCATGTATAGGAAAACACAGGTGCACTGTTCGCAGCAAGCATGCGTTGACTCTCGACATACCACAGTCTCTGCACCTCTTCTCGATCGCCCAAATACACAAACCATGTCCAGTTCAACATTCATACACTTCAGAGCCACTTAATCTGGAACAAAACACGGAGAGTGTTGCAACACTCATGTTGTTGTTGTTGTTGTAAAGCTTTTATTCGACATTTTGTCATAAAGCCAACACATATAAAATACATTTAAACATGATTCTTAAAAACAGAAACAAAATTACAAAAAATACAGAATAAACGAATATACAGTCCCCATACCAAATCAGGTTATTTACAATTCATACTAAGTTATTTGTAATTCTAAATACAATGCATTGCATTTTCACCTTTACGTTACATTTTCACCTTAAGGCGGTTTTACAGACCTACTATAAAAAACGGCTATATACAATCTATAAATAGTTAAAAAGCCAGTATTAAAAAGAAACTTGTATCTATGTTTTAAGACCATGCTTTTTTCTTATCAAGCAGATACTATGAAGGAATCGACTGACTCCAAAGGTTATCAGGCGAATAGTCGAAGATCTAAGTAGTCTTTCTGCCTCTTTATATGAACGTATGCCCAAGTTTTTACAAAGGGGTTTGATCCATTTTGTACGTTGAAGTCTATACAATGGGCAAAAAAAAAGGATATGTGCCTCATCTTCCTTTTGATTCAGGTCACACAGTTTACAGTGTGAATCATACCTATTGGGATTAGAATTTCCCCACCTACAAGTATTAGCGTTTATTTGTAGGACCCCATACCTATATTGGAGATACATGGTTTTAGCCAGAGGTGGTTCCACCTCGTCCATGAATTGCTCAACACAAATAGTCTGTACGTTTTAGGTTAGTGTCTAAAAAAACTGGAACTAAAGGTGTTCTTTTTGGTAGCCTTAACAAACGCCTACAGAACACATTTTCCTCAAACTGGAATGTTTGATTTGAGTAAGACCCCCAAATCTCGGCACCGTATAGGGCCGCAGTTTGTGCTTTAGCTTTAAACACTTCAATCGCAGGTGTTATAGCTTTTGAAGTACACCCTCCGTGGATTTTTAAAATAGGGAGGGAGTTGTGTTTTAGTGTCAATCTACATTTTTCAAGCTGGTTTGACCAGGTCAATTTACTATCAAACCTAATACCCAGATAGTCAAAGTATTCTACGTACTCCAGTTTAATATTGTTTAGTGCCAAATTTTTCCTAAAGGATTTTGGGGGATTAATAGCCATATATTTAGTTTTAGTTGAATTGATTTCTAACCCCTTCTTTTTGCAATAGCTATCGAATTGATTTATTAAATTTTGTAATCCTTTGGGTGTTTGGGATATTAAAATGGTGTCATCTGCGAAAAGCAGCGCTGTAATTGCCTCATTGCATAATTTGGGGGAATCATGGTTACATTGTGCCAGGTAGGGGGGGATATCATTTACGAATAAGGAAAAGAGGGTCGGGGCCAACACGCACCCTTGCCTTACCCCCCGTCTAACTGGGATTGCTTGGGTGAGTTCACCATTTCTTCCCCATCTTATTTTTGCAAAATTATCAGTATGAAGTTTTATGAGGTTAGACAGCAGTTCTTCCGGGACACCCATGGTCCTTAAGGTATTCCATAACAGAGTGCGAGGGACAAGATCAAACGCAGAGCGTAGATCCATGAATGCTACATATATACTGCACTTCTTTATTTGGACATATTTCCAACAAATACACATAAACCTGTGTACCTGATCTACAGTACTTGTCCTAATTCTAAAGCCCGCTTGATATTTTGAGAGGATCTTAGTTTCCTCTACCCAATCTAAAAGACGATTTAAAATATGTCTGGCAAAGATTTTTTGTAAAATATCTATTAAACTTATCGGTCTGTAATTACCGGGATTGTAACGGTCTCCTTTTTTGTAAATGGTGACTATTTCCGCCCCCTTCCATGATTCCGGGATCGGAGTACCAAGCAAAATGGAATTGCACAAAAAGTTAATGTAGGGGCACCCTATTTCGATATCATGAGTGAACAGATCCCCTGGTAATTTGTCAGGGCCTGGCGCCTTACCCGCCTTAACTGCCTTTATTGCACACAGTGTTTCTTCAGTGGTGAATTTTTCCGAATTAGGGTAGGAGGGGGGAGATCCAAAGCAGGTGTCATCTGGGGGCACCTCGATTGCATCATATAATTTGAAAAAGTGGTCATACCAGATTTTTTCATCTAGAAAGAAATCTCTATTGGAGCTCCCCGATTTATTGTTTTTTGTTATCAGGCTCCAAAAGGTGCATTGGTCGTGCTTCCTAGCAGCGTTTAAAAGATCTTCCCAGATTGAGTCGTCCCACTCTTTTTTTGCTTTGGAGAGGAGATTTTTATATTCAATTCTACACTCTCTCACCCTCTTCTGATCCTTAGATTTTACGGCTTTGATTAGGTTACCTTTGGCTAGACGACACTGTTTATTATACCACGGTGTCTCCAATTCCAATTGCCGTTTTATATTACTTTTACTGTTACTACAAGTTTTGCTCAGAAGGGGGATTAATTCCTCTACTAAATGATAATGCATTTTGAGAACTTCGTGGGATCCCATAGACAGGTCTTTGTGTGAGGAAACAATGTTAGAGAAGATATTATAAATACCTATAAGTATATCCTCTTTTGCCAGGATATGTGGCCATTTTATGGCTTTCCTATTATTTGAAACCTCAACCTCTCCCACCTCATTGTTTAATTCTGGTCCACTATCTGATGATCGGAATGGTTTGGAGAGTATCCCTACCTGTAGAGGGAAATGATCACTTTCTGGTCTGTTCACAACAGAAAAGGTCAACAACAAGTGCCACAAGTTAGTAGTGACCAATACAAAGTCAATAAGTGATTTGGAGTTCCCTTTACTATAAGTATAATTAGATGGCTTGTCTGGGTCCAATCTACCATTGCAAGCCCTTAAATTGTGAGATACCGTCAGCTCATAAATCTGCATAACTGCCACTGAGCTTTTGACTGCTTTTACACTGTCTAGGCAAGGTATGTCGTGGGCCATATCCTCATTTTCTAATAAATTTTCTAGCCCCAACACAGGCTCGAATTGACAGTTAAAATCCCCGCCTATAATTGTTTTGGAGTTCTGCTCTAAGGTGCTCAGGTACAAACTTAGCTGTTCCACAACCAATGATTCCTTTTTCTGTGGATTTGGTCTATTATAGATATTTATCAAATAGATGTCCCCAATATCCTTCGTGGAGATCTTCATCCCGAGCAAGTCTTTTGAACCAATATTACAAGGTGATACAACAACATCCAAGCATACTTTTATCCAAATTAACAAGCCCCCTGAGGGTCTACCTCTTACAGACGCAATCGCCCCACAGTAGAATGCTTTATATCCAAGTCTGTGCACCATGTTAATTGCCCATGTTTCTTGTAGAAGAATGATATCATACTCTTCCATAAAGGAGCTCCAATTCCTATCGCATAGGTTTCTAGACAGCCCTGCAATGTTCCATGACAAGATTTTTATATCACGATTTAAATTGCATGATGCTAAGGTACTGGGGCAAATATTACCCGCACTAGGTATGTCTAGTATTACCCCTTCATTGGAGTCATCAGCAGACTCGTGGGGAGATGTAGGATCGTGCAACTCATTGAATACCGCTAGTGACCTGCCTATAACATGTACATGGCTACTATTCGCTATATCCCCTCCTTGATGGTCTTCGAGGGGACTAATGGGCAAAGCTCTAGCCTGGATAGTTCCGGGGATATCAGATATAGGAGACATAACACAAGTATTTACAGTTAATTTTGCACAATGGTCCCCTGTGTGACTAATGGACATGGAGGGTAAAGGCCCTTGTAGGCCATTTATTCCTTCTTGTCAATTACCCCACCATGACCAGTTTTTGTCCCCATCCATGTTTCCTGGGAACATTCTTCCTACTGGGGTTGGAGGATCAAAGAATGAATACCTGTTATTCGTCAGGCCTGACCGGGATAGATCTCTTGTGTCTTGGGGCCGCTGCATAGGGTAAAAATAGCTAAGATCACAGGTACCAATTCCTGAATGATCTCCTCTTACATTCTGGCTATAAACAAGATGAGCAACAGAGGGGTCCTTGAAATTAACCAGAATACAATCCCCTGCTATGTCTTTCGGCCTAGTGCCCAACCAACTAATTCTTCGAACTTGGATGACCTGGCAATTAACAGCATATGGCAAGGGTCTGTTTTCTCTAAGCCAATATAAGGTCTTGTTCTTCAGCTCGTCATAAGACTCCCTTTTATTAGGCTTCAAGGGAGGGACCCCGGTTAGCACAACTACATATGGTTGACATCCCGGTGGAAGGTGTGCATTTGGGGTCTTTTTCAATGCCGATTTGTCTCTATTATGATTAGCTGCTTGAGCATTAGTGTCCGAGCCACAATTGATAGAACGAATAGGAGGTTCAATCCCATTGTCCGGTTTAGATGATACCAGGACTTGAGTAGAAGTAGTTGTGTTCGCCAAATTTACTTTACGTGGTGCAGGTTTCGGGGGAACAGTCAACTGGGTTCCTCCATTAGTTGGGTGTGCCTCGGCAGACTCAGATTGACTTCCCCTTGAACCATTGTTTGATTCATTCTGATCTGTCGCGTTGTTTTTCCTAGGTCGTCGGGGTTGGTGTGTTGGATTTGGTGCTGTGGGACTAGTTTCTGCCCTTGTGATATCTCCTCCAATCTTAGAATGTAATTTTACCAGGGATTTCACGGCGAAAAAATTGTCCAATGTAGTTTGTTCAAATTTATCTAATCGCTCTGTTAGCCCTTTTAGTTTTTCAATAACTGGTGAGAGCAAAGTTGACATAAGCATTTGGATCTGGTCAAGCAACGGGTTCACGACAGGTAAGTTTTTTGGGTAATTTGTGGGTTCCAAGACCTGCATTTGACCGAGTGAAACATTATGGTCATCCCCCACTTGTAGGTTGCTTATTTCTGGCCTCATGTTCGTAGTTTCTGGCTCTATAGATTTCCAATAAGAGCCTCCATTCATATAGTTCCTACGAATTCTCTTGAGTGTTTTTAATCTATAAGCTTTTCTCGGGGTAACCACTCTCTTCCTTTTGGTGACAATTCGTCTTGCTTTTGGCGACGGGGGTGTGAGAGCTAACCCTGGAGGCGTATCATGTACCAAAATTACAGGTAGTGCCGGCGGTTCAACTGCTGTGTTATTCGAACGATTGTTTGTATTGGTACCACCTTGGATTCTGTTTGTAGGTGCAGAGTCTGGGACAATCTCAAAAGCGCCATTGTCTTGCCTTATATCAACGGCGCACGGTTGCAAATGACCAGTTGGTACAGGGATTAAGGGTTCAGCTAAGGTGGTATTCACTGGGGATGTAGCATGTGCGAGTGATCCTAAAGAGGAGCGTTTTTGTGCCAGGAATTCACGTGATAGTCTGCGTTCTGCCATGATAATTTCCTTTTCTACAACAGACACCGCGCGAGTGATGAAATTATCCATCGTGCATATTGTTGAGTTCCCCCCTCGTCTAGAGCTTCTACCTGAACGGGTAGACATTGGGGAATATGTAGACATGCGTGGTTGCAGGGATACTATTGTGACACCCACATCAACAGGTCAATGATTTTACCTTAGTTGTTAGGGGGGTGGCCCGTCCCGGCCCCTGCTGGCACCGGACGGCCACAGACGGCCCGCCCTTTGCCCGGGCTTCGCCCGGCGTCCCGCTTGCGTCCCGCAAGACGGTCTCTCCTCTGTTGTTATAGGATAGGCGTTGGGGGCGGGGCACGCAGGGGTGCGCTGACCGGATGTCTCGTGGTCAAGCAGGGACTCCTGGGATAGTGAGTCCCTGCCGCGCTACCCCTGCAGCCTCCGCAGATGTTCCCTTCCTCTCGGCGGCACGTCAGCCAAACAGGTACAACAACGTTGGTGGGTCACAGATGTCCTCCCACAGCGAAGCGGCTCCCGCGCAGAGGGAGCGGCGAGCAGCTGAGTTCAGCAAACGGGGCACACGGGGCAAGTATTCTCCCACAGCGTCTCCTTCCAAAATTAGGGTCACACAGGAAAGCGCTGCTGCTCTCTATTTAGCTGGTCTGCCGGTGGGGGCGGGGCACGCAGGGGTGCGCTGACCGGATGTCTCGTGGTCAAGCAGGGACTCCTGGGATAGTGAGTCCCTGCCGCGCTACCCCTGCAGCCTCCGCAGATGTTCCCTTCCTCTCGGCGGCACGTCAGCCAAACAGGTACAACAACGTTGGTGGGTCACAGATGTCCTCCCACAGCGAAGCGGCTCCCGCGCAGCGGGAGCGGCGAGCAGCTGAGTTCAGCAAACGGGGCACACGGGGCAAGTATTCTCCCACAGCGTCTCCTTCCAAAATTAGGGTCACACAGGAAAGCGCTGCTGCTCTCTATTTAGCTGGTCTGCCGGTGGGGGCGGGGCACGCAGGGGTGCGCTGACCGGATGTCTCGTGGTCAAGCAGGGACTCCTGGGATAGTGAGTCCCTGCCGCGCTACCCCTGCAGCCTCCGCAGATGTTCCCTTCCTCTCGGCGGCACGTCAGCCAAACAGGTACAACAACGTTGGTGGGTCACAGATGTCCTCCCACAGCGAAGCGGCTCCCGCGCAGCGGGAGCGGCGAGCAGCTGAGTTCAGCAAACGGGGCACACGGGGCAAGTATTCTCCCACAGCGTCTCCTTCCAAAATTAGGGTCACTCATGTATTCCACTCGAAAAATCCGAATGATGTTTGGAAGCAACAACATGACATACCCTGCCGTGGGTCCTCCACACCAACGGTATTATGGAAGGACATCCACAAACAACAGCAATAGAGTCCGTCCCAACCCATAGTGAAACACGTCAAACAGCACTGCACCCCTGCGACCCACCGCAGCGGCACAGTACACGTGAGCCTCACGAGCTCACGTGCCCCACTGCCCACAATCAATGCATCACTTCACTCGAAATGGCAGGGAAAACACCTGCCCCCCAGCACCAAAAGGAATGCTGTGGCCCCCAACGGAGCAACACAATGGCAATTACCTCGTACAAACAGCAGCCGCCAACACGCTACTCTGAACGTAAACCTGGACAACATGCATGTGCCATCACCTGGCTATCAAATCCACCCGTGATAAGTCAACCAGCAAAGGCCAGAGCACAGTGACAAGAGAGAAGGCGGCTGCTCCAGACTGGGACCGAGCCCGCACAAAATGCTCCAATGTCCGACATCCCATACAGAACCGCACCGCCGTCAGCTCCACCGAGCTGGTCGGAAAGGGCGAGCTGTGCCACAGAGCCCCGTGACAGCGTTGCAGCCGCCTGGCTCCAAGGAATTAAATGGCCGGCAGGACTGCAGTGCACTAGCCTCACGACAAATGCTCTTAGACTGCCGGGCGAACGTGCCCATTTTTTAAAAAGTGGCGATGCCAGCTCTCGTACTGCAGTGCGCGATGTGCCGTTCACTGTACTGCCCTTTTCCAAAGCGGCGGTGCCTGCTATCCTTCGCCCCTGTGCCTACAGCAGCCTTCAGCAAAACGATGTGCCACCGGGAACTGCAGCGACGATCGGTCAAGGCTACTGTGGAAAAGTAAATTTTGCCATGTTCTGTGTCCCTACGCTTCATCCATCATATGTTATGTGTGCATGACCAATATGCATATGTTATTCCCCATGTCCGATTAATGACGCAATTACAGTTGTGTCCACCTCTAGTATGTTAGTTTCCAGTCCTCGTGAATACTACGAATATCAGGCCTATGTAAAGTAATGTTGCCACGTTTCTCAGTGTGCACGTTATTCCATTATAAAGTCCCCGTTTCCAGGCCTCAAAAGGGCCCAGACATCAGATTCAGCTCCTGTCTCCTGAAAGCCTCGCTGAGGAGCGATACAGCCCCCACCTGTATCCTCGACCCTTCACTTACTTCCTGCCTCGCAGTGCCCGGTGTAGCTTGGTTCTGCCTCTGAGTCTGCCAAAAGTATGTTATGATTCCAGTTATCAGTTCAGTCCTCCTTCTGCATTCCTAAGCTACTGAACTGCATCAATAGTTTCCGTCATTGTCTAGCCTTCTCGTCTCCACGTTAGAGAAATACTGTATTTAATGGTCATTTAGTATTCTTCATCACGCACTACATGTAGAATAATGCATGGTCCAGTCTTAGAGTCAAGTTAGCTTTTCCCCTCATGACTTCTAGTTTATATCAACATGTTCCCTAAACATCAGATACCAGATAGGGTTTAGGTACATGTCGCTCCGACCCTCCAGACTCTAGTCTCTGCTCCTAGCACAGAGTTCGTAGCCCCCAGCTTCTCCTAGTAACACGTCATTGCCAGTTTTCGCGCACCATTAGGTTAGAGGTCCCGGCTCCTTAGGTAGCCCCCTCCAAGGTTTCCGCCCATTCATGACATATTCTGTTACGTTTGCACCACATGTCTATGTATACGCCCAGTTACACCTCTTTTTACTGTTATCTCTCGCGACTGCTACGCGTCACGCCTTCTGCTCCACCCACTGCTACGCCTACTGCAATGTAATGCTATGTGTTCGCGCTATGTATATATGCCTGTGTTTTGTTATTGAATGTTAGCGCGCTCATCCCAGACCAAGCCCCAGCAGCTGCTGGGCCTCTTTTCCCCTGCTGGGCCCCAGTTGTCCTGCTGGGCCCTGTTACCTCTGTTCCTATGCAGGTTGTCCTGATCCTGTCCTTATGCTGTAATAAACCTGCAGAAACTCCTACTACCTCGAATCTTGACTCTTATTTTATTGAGCTATCTGTTATGCTATAAGTCTAGTCAAAAATAGGGTATTATTTATTTATTTACCACATAATGGCGCCCGAACAGGGACTTGCCCTTTCCCCACGCGTCGGTGAAGCCACGCCGACCCCCTGACCCTCTGCAGTCGTGACGGAACTCTTCTGCGCAGTGGCAGATATTTCTGCTCAAGTATCCCTCAGGCCCACGGAGGAGACGGAGGAGGCGGTCCAGCATCCAAACGAGACGGTGGAGGAACGCGGCGAGTCCCGACCAGAGCCCAAGCCGAGAGTTCAAGGTCCGAGGTATCCGGAGGCCCACCCGTAACTGAAGTCCGAAGTCCGTCGTCCGTCGTCCAGTCCAGTCCGAGGCCTTCCGTTCCGTGCTGCCCGGTGAGTACCATTGCTGGGGTAGTATCTAGACAGGACCAATCTAAATTGACTCCTGGTCCGTGGGTTGGTGGTGCCCAGACTCACAAACGAAGTGTTCACCTAGGTGGATACGGGTCTTGATGCGTCCCTTTATGGGACCGGTATGTTCCGTACTGTTACAGCAGTGCATCCAGTAACTCTAGTCTGTTCCGTTCTCGAGAAAATCTGTTCTGTTTCTGTTTTCAGTATTTTCAGGTAGTATTCTGTCCGAACTGTTATGTTATGATGTTGTTCAATGTATTTCCAATATCGTGGTATGCCTGAATTGTTTTCCCAATTGTTATTGTTCTTCGTGTATTGTATTGTGTTCCGATTCAAGTTTACAATGCCGCTCTTTTCCAAGTTACGACAGTTAAAAACTAGAAAGGGTTTATTAGAGGAAGCAGTTCCTGTTCCGCCTAGGGACAGTCCAGGTCACTTTATGTATCAGAAACATGGCATAAGCGCCATAATGTATCTAGATTTATGGGTAGAGTATACCAAACAGTTAGAAGAAAAGTATAGATGGCCCGTATCGGGTACATGGGATGCCGAATGTATCATGCGAGTAGAAGAAGCATTATGGAAAAAGAAAGCCAGACAGTCACAGAAAGATGCCATCGAGTTATGGCGTAAGGAAGCTCATAAAAGAACGGAAAAGGAAGTCAGAAAGTCAGAGTTAAGTAGAGAATCCCAAGAACGAGCCCAAGAAAGAGAATTAATCGAGATAGGTGAACAAGTCAAAGCCGAACAGTCAGACAGACAGAGGCATGCCCTCATTAAGGGTATGTATCCTCTTCTTGCCGAGGGCTTGCCAAAAGCGACCCCAGAGGCATCCAGTAATTTCCCGCCGCCATTAGTTCCGACCAAGCTACGTCACAAACCGACCGCAGCTGATATTTTTATTTCGTCCTATTTGGACGACACAGTCCCCGAATATGCCAATCCTGTTCGCGCTCCGCCAGTCCCTGTAAACCAGGTAATTCATGTTCCTCCAGACACCGGAGTACCTGTTACGGTACCCCCGGTCCAGCCTATAGTTCCACTTCCCACTCTGCCAGGACGTAGAGCCTCAGTAGACGACTCCAGTCTAGGGGCCGCAGGAGGAGCTACTCCTCAAACCCCGCCGCCACACAAACGTTTATCAGCACTCGAATTACATGCTCAAGCATCACAGCGTACTCCTAAAAGTAATAAGTCTGTCACAGAAATCAGGCAAGCCCTTAACGAATGTGTCTATGACGCAGTCCCAGGCGAATATACTATGGTTTTATATTCCTTACGTGTAAGGAGAGTGACCGAGTATCTAGTCACCTTACCGAATATGAAAGAAGATCTAGACAGAATATATCGTTTCATCCGTACAGGGGATGATCCAGAAAGTATTAGCGAGATTATGTCTCAAAGGAAAGCCGAGATTCAGCTCATGATATTAAAGTTCTTGATCAATTGCCTAATAAGAGAACAAGATTACCCGTCTAAAGATCCCGCCGAAATGAGAATCCTGACAAGGTGGAGTGATAATATAGCCGAGGGTAAGCACAAGACCGTCAGTGCCATGGAGAGTATGTACAAGAAAATTCGTAAAGAAATAATAAGGTTACACGACCAGCGTAAAACAGCACAAGTAAGCGAGAAAGAAAGTATCTCTGATCCTGAAGAGGAAGAGAACGAGAATCCCGCCAGAATAGCGTATGTAGGAAAATCTAGATTTCCAGATCGCCATCTACGCCTAGAACACAAGTCTATTTTTCATCATACAGCGCCAGAACTAGGTTCTCTAGAACAAGTATTTCAAGCTACCGATCACATTCTGAAATCACGAGTCGGTTACAGTGAACTAAGTACTATGCATGAACAAGAACTAGCCCGATCAGCAGTCCGATGGATTACTGATTCTACCACTTTTCCAGACGAAATAGTGGCACAAATGTTTCTAAAACTGCCCCCAGCCGAGCAACGACTGGTGGGTATGTATATGATCCAGTACCTCATTACTCTGTATGAGGGTCAACATTCTGATCCAGGCCCGTTGCACGATATCCTGAACGAGTTACTCCAGTATAGATGGAGAGGTCTAGGTACCGATTTAATTAGTGTCATTCTAGAACAGCGTCACAAATATAGAACGTTCCTGAACCCGCATTTTGTTCATGTCTCACCCCCAGAAAGTAAATCGTTTTACATAGACAGACAGAATCCGTTACGAGAAGTCCACCCAGTCCAAGGGGCGGGTGGCGTAATGCAACGAGTGTTTGTATACACTCCGATTTCAAAGATGGAACTTCTTGAAATGAAGAAATTAATTCCCTGTCATGACAAAGATCCAGCAGGGTTCCATAGAGAATTAAAAGACATGCTCCGTATGGGAGAATACACTTACCCCGATATCATTAAAATGTTAAAGGTCCTGTTACCCGCAGGGGTGTATGAAAAGTTAAAAGAAAAAGAATGGGAGGTGGGAGAGAAAAAGATCGATTGGGCAGCTCTAGAAGCTGAAGACAAGGCACGAGTACCAGGTACCGGTCTCGGAGATAAATGTAAAGAATTACCAGAATTACTGATTCAAGTTTTACCCAGATTATTGACAACAAGGAAAGAAGACTGGGATGCAATCTCAGCCTGTAAACAGAAACAAGATGAAGATATTAGTGATTTTTATTCTAGATTTGAGAAATGTTTCAGTATTAACAGTGGTCTCAAGACAAGTAGTGAGTCATACCCTCACCTTTTCGTCACCAAATTAGTCGAGAATTCAAGTCCACAAATTAAAAATCGAGTTTTGAAAGTCGAAAGCACCTGGCAAGCAAATACTCCGTCCCAGATGCTCCAGATGCTCCAGTATCACCAGAATAGAATCAGAGAAGAGCAAGAACACGAGAGAAAACGTATGAAAGACACGAAAATGAAAGTGCTAGTTGCACAATCTGTTCCTCAAGACAGTCAGAAGAGGGGTCCGAATCAAGCCAGTCATCCTACAGCTCCCGTTAAAGGGAACTGCAATTATTGTAAACAGCCAGGTCATTTTATAAACGAGTGTGCAGTTCTGAAACACAACATAGCTACTGGTAAGACTAAAGAAAGACCACGTCCGCCTAGACAAGAACAAGTTTCACAGATTCCTCAGCCACAGAATGCACAGCAGATAGTTTCCGCACCGCAGCCTATTGCTGCAACACAGCATGTCACATCACAGATGTACCAGTATGCACAGTCTGAGTATCCAGAGTACCAGCCATATTCATGAAACAGCCTAGAGAGGGAGGTAGGCTTGCCTCTCATCGAGATACCTGTAGATCAAGAAGGTCCCTATGTTCACAGTCAAGTATTAGGGAAAGACAGAAAGTTTTTGATTGATACAGGGGCAAGTAGGACCACAATTAGTCATGCCGAAGTTCCAGGGGCTCCGCTCTCAGGCTCAAGAAATGTTTCCCTTGGATTTTCAGGAAAGCCAATAGTTAATGAGATATCTAAGCCAGTTACTCTAGAAGTAGGTCCATTGTCCCGTACTACTGATCTGTTACTTACTAAGTCATGTCCAGAAAATCTATTAGGTATTAAGACACTGAAAGAGTTAGGTGCAGTTATATGCTGTTCCCCAGAGGGAATACGTCTGTTCCTACGTGACTTTAAGGGTCACTATGTATTACGAGATTTTGATTCAAGATTGTCTAATGTTCCGCAGCACTTATGGGCGCAAGGTCCAACTGATGTAGGTTACATGCAAATCACACCCCATCGTGTGACTCTCAAACCAGGTGTAGTGTTACCCCGAATCAGACAGTACAGATTGCCACCTGAGGCTGTAGCAGCCTTATCCAAAATTATTGACGAGCTCATGGCTCAAGGAGTAGTTGTAGAAACTGACTCCAATGTATGCAATTCTCCGATCATTCCAGTCATGAAACGTACTGATCCGAATGCACCCCCAGTATATCGATTAGTGATTGATTTACGAGAGCTTAATAAATGTATTATTCCTCAGTACCCAGTTGTCCCAGATATTTCTTCCCTGTTAACAGCCATTGATTCCGAAGCCATGTTTTTCACTGTCATAGACCTCAAGAATGCATTTTTCAGTGTTCCAATTCATCCAGACAGCCAGTTTCTTTTCGGATTTTGTTTAAATGGAAGGAGCTATATGTTTACACGCGCTCCTCAAGGTTTCACAGAAAGCCCTAGTATTTACAGTCAAGCACTCAAGAGACAACTAGACAACATTCACATGCCAACTGACACTGCCCTACTCCAGTATGTCGATGATCTACTGATCACAGCCCGTTCTGAACGTGCCTGCGAGCGAGCATCCCTTACAGTCCTGTATTTTCTAGCCGAGATGGGGCACAAGGTGTCACCTTCGAAGCTTCAATTCTGTGTCCAGCAAGTGGTATACTTAGGACACTTGCTGTCCAAGAGGGGTAGGCAGTTGACACCAGACCGTATCCAGTTAATAGCGAGTCTTCCCCAGCCCAGAACCCAGAAGGAGGTACGTGCCTTTATCGGCCTTACTTCTTATTGTAGACAATGGATTCCCCAGTATGCATTTCTAGCCAAGCCACTGATACAGTTAACGACACAGGAGGCAGCCGTATCGACTGTCCTCCCTTGGACATCTGAACATACACTTAGTTTTAACGAGTTAAAGAAAGCCCTATGTCAAGCTCCAGTTCTAGCTACACCGAACTACAGTAAGCCTTTTACACTTTTTGTTACAGAACGCGAAGGTACAGCATTATCTGTTCTCACACAAGATCAAGCAGGACAATACAAGCCCTGTGCTTATTTTTCTAGCACATTAGATCCAGTCGCCCAGGCGTTGCCTGCGTGCCTCAAGTCAGTTGCAGCCACAGCACTAGCTATCAGACAAAGTGATTCCATAGTTTTAGGACATTCCCTGACAGTACAAGTCCCACATTCAGTAGAAGTTCTTTTAAACCGAACACAAACTCAGCACTTGACAATTGCACGTTTAACAGGTTATGAATTGACACTGTTCCAGCCACACATAGAAATCAGACGCTGCAACGTTCTGAATCCTGCTACACTGTTACCATCAGTTAATTCAAATCCAGACCCACATGACTGTATGGAAGTAGTTAACATTACGACAAAGCCAAGACAAGACCTGACAGATATTCCGTTACCAGATCCCGACCTGACACTTTATGTGGATGGTTCATGTATGAGAACTAGTACAGGAGAACTAGTCGCCGCGTATGCAGTGACTACTGACACTGAAGTTATTGAAACACACCGTATTGACACCCTGTCCGCTCAAGCAGCAGAGCTAGTCGCTCTGACACAAGCCTGCATACACGCCAAGAACCTGAAAGTTAATGTTTACACAGATTCACGTTACGCATTCGGAGTTGTACACGACTTCGGAGTGCTCTGGCAGGAGAGAGGTTTCATGACTTCTCATGGAACCAAGATTCAGCATGGTCTCCTTATTCAAGCCCTGTTAGATGCCATACATTTACCGACATCTATTGCTATCATGAAATGCAAAGCACATACGAAAGTCACTGACATTATTTCCCAAGGTAATGATCTAGCAGATCGCACAGCCAAGCTTACAGCACAGACTCCAGACATTCCAGTTAATCAGACACGTACTCCAGATCCGATTATATGCATGACAGTTAAGGACCCTACACAAGATGTCATAGATATACAGTTACATGCTACCCCCGATGAAATCAAGAAATGGTCTGAACAAGGAGGGGTCCAGACAGATCAAGGATGGTTAACGAAGGGTAGAGCCACATGGTTTCTCCCCGATTCTATGGTTCAAGTCATTATCAATACCGCACATAGTCCAGCACATTTAGGAGAAAAAGCTATGTTAGACAGTATCCAGAACATTTGGTTCAACAAGCATTTACGAGCTGCAGCCAAGCAGAAAGTCCGTACCTGTATGATATGTTGTCAGTTTAATCCAGGTAAAAGTGTCCCGGTGGAACAAGGTGGTTTCCAGCCCCCTGACCACCCTTTTGAGGTCCTCCAGATGGATTATATTCAGATGGAGCGATGTCGAGGTTTCAAGTATGTCCTTGTAGTTGTATGCGCTTTGTCCAGGTGGACAGAAGCATATCCAGTCCCAGATTACACAGCCGCGACCACTGCCAAGCAGTTGGTTCGTGAATTTTTCCCTAGATACGGACTCCCTAGAGTCGTATATTCCGATAACGGCCAGCCATTCTCATCTGAACTCATGAAACACGTTTCCCTTTTGTTAGGGTACCAGTGGAAGTTTCATTGTGTACGCCATCCTGAAGCAGCCGGTCTCGTAGAGAGACATAATCAGACTCTGAAAATCCGCATTGCAAAAGTCTGTAAGGACAAAGGTGTAGACTGGCTAGTAGCTCTGCCAGTCGCTTTATTTTATATGCGCATGGTCGCACATTCCAGATCAGGTCTGTCCCCGTATGAGGTCGTATTCGGCCGCCCCCCTAACATGTGGGGTACTCCTAGACCCCGAAGTATTACCGATGTTTCATGTAATATGCTGACAGATTACCTAGCTTCCTTGATGTCTGCCCTCAACTCATGTCGTTCACAGGTTGCCGCCGCATTTCCAGACAATACCGAGGTGGCACCGCACGAGATCGTTCCAGGCTCCCTGGTGATGATCAGAAATTTTGACAGATCAAGTCCGCTGGAACCACGTTGGAAGGAGCCACGTCAGGTCCTCCTGACCACCCGTACTGCCGTCAAATTGGAAGGCAGAAAAGGATGGATCCACCTTTCTCATGTTAAACTTTTTAAAGGACTGAAATCCGTTTCTAAAAACATTTCCCAGGATTCGAAAGACTGCCAGAATATTGCTCTTAAGGACTGTCCCGCACAAGACATTATTACAACCCCTCCCTTGTTAGAGAAAACTCCGCAACAGGAGTATAAGTTAAAGCTCAGGTCTAGTAAAATAAGTCAGTCAGTTTGATTGTATAAGTCCTCCCCTAGGTGAAACGGTTAGACTGTTTCTGACATGTATAAAATAGACCCCCATAGTGAGAGAGTCAGTAATAACTCAATTCAATGTATCGTTTTTCTGAGTTTCATATTATTCATCAGCATAATGATTTCCTGCACCAGCTATGCATTCTATCTGTGTTTTCCAGTTCCTCATGTAAATATGTCTGCTAATGCTACAGTAGAGCACACGTTTAGTGATCTGCCTCCTCACGAATATTCTTACCGCCTCGCTATGCGCAACAACACATTCATCCGTATGTTACATTATTCACACCAGACCAGCAATGCCACAAATTGTTGGGTGTGTGGTCGACTCCCCCCTTTTCAGACACCGAAGGGAGTTCTGCCACTCTTTCCTTATCCATTCTCACATAATGGTTCGTGTGGAGCATGGTCCATGTTAACGTCATCCTCAACAGATATGTCTTTTCTTAACAGTACATGTTTTCCAGACAAGCAAGGTCTCCCCCACAGAACAGGTTTAGATCTAGAAAATGAAGTTTATAATTTAGGTAATTATTCGTCGAATTTCATGGTCCTGAATGTTCAGTCTGATACTACTCCAGACTTACCTGCTATTTCAGTACTACCTGTCAAAGGCGAATTATGTGTCCGTAATTATGGTTCTGTACACATAGGTCATAGTGAATGTACTACTGTTATCAAGTATAGTGACAGTGGGAAATCTATTTTCAAAGCTTCACGTCATTCTTATTTTATTTGTGGTCAAACTGCATATGTCCGTCTGCCCCTCGATTGGGAGGGAACCTGTTACATTGCCTTCCTACTGCCACCTGTTTTCCTAGCCCCATCTGATTATCACAGAAACACACATCTAGTACACATTAGACATAGAAGGGAGTCCCCAATTGTCGATTATACTGAAACTACTCTAGAACAGTATACAGATTTCAATAAAGGTTTCTTCTTCTTTGTAGGACCTGTCCAGAATAGTAAACTGATCCGTAGGTTAACAAGAACCCTTGAAGCTGTAGTTAATGAGACTGCCTCTGCTCTAGGTAACCTAACCGAAGAACAATCTGCTATGAGATTTGTCGTTTTGCAAAATCGTCTCGTCCTTGACGTCATACTGGCCGATAGGGGCGGGGCCTGTAGAGTCATCGGATCTAGTTGCTGCATTTTCATTCCAAATAACGCGCCGTCTGTTTATTCAGCTATAACCAGACTCCATAAAATTGCCCATCTGTTACATCAAGATCCAGGCACCTGGACATGGTCCGGTTGGTTCTGGAATATAATTTCCGCATGGGGATGGAAAGTCCTGTCCTTTCTAGGTATTGCAGTAGCGATCATATTTAGCTGCTGCCTCTGTATACAATGTGGCCCTGCGATTTGCAGCATGTGTGCTACCTCTTGTATTCCTAGTCCCAAGCCCCGTTCTAAATCCCGTTCCAAGACAATTCGAGACGAGCAAATGGTACTGTATGAAATGATAGATGGTATCATGAAAATTGATGTTTCCTGATGGAAACGTAGTGACAAGGAGGGAATGTGGAAAAGTAAATTTTGCCATGTTCTGTGTCCCTACGCTTCATCCATCATATGTTATGTGTGCATGACCAATATGCATATGTTATTCCCCATGTCCGATTAATGACGCAATTACAGTTGTGTCCACCTCTAGTATGTTAGTTTCCAGTCCTCGTGAATACTACGAATATCAGGCCTATGTAAAGTAATGTTGCCACGTTTCTCAGTGTGCACGTTATTCCATTATAAAGTCCCCGTTTCCAGGCCTCAAAAGGGCCCAGACATCAGATTCAGCTCCTGTCTCCTGAAAGCCTCGCTGAGGAGCGATACAGCCCCCACCTGTATCCTCGACCCTTCACTTACTTCCTGCCTCGCAGTGCCCGGTGTAGCTTGGTTCTGCCTCTGAGTCTGCCAAAAGTATGTTATGATTCCAGTTATCAGTTCAGTCCTCCTTCTGCATTCCTAAGCTACTGAACTGCATCAATAGTTTCCGTCATTGTCTAGCCTTCTCGTCTCCACGTTAGAGAAATACTGTATTTAATGGTCATTTAGTATTCTTCATCACGCACTACATGTAGAATAATGCATGGTCCAGTCTTAGAGTCAAGTTAGCTTTTCCCCTCATGACTTCTAGTTTATATCAACATGTTCCCTAAACATCAGATACCAGATAGGGTTTAGGTACATGTCGCTCCGACCCTCCAGACTCTAGTCTCTGCTCCTAGCACAGAGTTCGTAGCCCCCAGCTTCTCCTAGTAACACGTCATTGCCAGTTTTCGCGCACCATTAGGTTAGAGGTCCCGGCTCCTTAGGTAGCCCCCTCCAAGGTTTCCGCCCATTCATGACATATTCTGTTACGTTTGCACCACATGTCTATGTATACGCCCAGTTACACCTCTTTTTACTGTTATCTCTCGCGACTGCTACGCGTCACGCCTTCTGCTCCACCCACTGCTACGCCTACTGCAATGTAATGCTATGTGTTCGCGCTATGTATATATGCCTGTGTTTTGTTATTGAATGTTAGCGCGCTCATCCCAGACCAAGCCCCAGCAGCTGCTGGGCCTCTTTTCCCCTGCTGGGCCCCAGTTGTCCTGCTGGGCCCTGTTACCTCTGTTCCTATGCAGGTTGTCCTGATCCTGTCCTTATGCTGTAATAAACCTGCAGAAACTCCTACTACCTCGAATCTTGACTCTTATTTTATTGAGCTATCTGTTATGCTATAAGTCTAGTCAAAAATAGGGTATTATTTATTTATTTACCACACTACCCACCATACTGTGGGGCTTCTGGCTGGAATCCTCCTTCATGCGCCAATGTCAGTTCAAGTCTGCCACTCTCCCCCGCTGCCGAGATCAGTTACACGCTCCACCGCAAAGAGACCATGAATCTGCAGAGGAGACAAAAACAGATAAAGCAAAATTACGGGCCTCTGGTGGCCCTCGGCTCCCTCTGCACATCGCATGATCAGAGACCCCGTAGCTCTTAAATTGCGGCAACACCGACCCTCGAGCCCTCTGAAAAATAGAAGAAAAAGAAGTACATCCTCCTAAAGGCTGGAAGTGCAGGCCGTGGCGCACAGGAGTCAAAGAGGCAGACTCGCGCGTTCCATAGCCTTTTAACCCTTCATCGGCCAGGCCGAATTTAACCGGCCTGGCCTTTGTTCCCTAGTGACCCGGAAGTGAATCAATCACTTCCAGGTCACCAGGGGGCCCGGGGTAGCGGGTGGGGGCCGGTGCGCCCCTCCACGCAAATTCTCGCAGCAATTACAGCGATCTAATTGATTTTGTTGGCTACCCGCGGTTGGTCAAAGCTCCATTGCCTCAGCTGGTGGGAGCCTGGCCCTCTCATGAGGCCTTTGTAGGATTCGGCCAATATAGAAGAATGTTCCCATTAACAGTTCTAAGTATGGCATTCTAAGGCAATTTTGTCTTCTCAGTTGTCTATCAAGATATTGTAATCTACTGGCTTGAATTTTTCATTTTGAATTAACAAACGTGCTTGAGAAACTGATATGATAGAGCTAGATGGAACATATGGCAGATTTCCCACTGTTATCTTCTTTGTGGCCGTCTAGAATAGCAACATTAAACTACTTTGTGACTTTCAAATAAAATATCCACCCAAAAATAATAGATCTCAAACACACATAATAATTTTCCTTGACAATATTAACCCTTAGAATGAATGATATGCTTATGCTTTGTGGCAGGGTTTATCAAATCGATGCCTGACTTCTTTTCAGAATATGTGCATAGCTTATATTCAATCGGAAAAACGACATGTTTAACCCAATGCTCATGTTTACAATATAGTTGAAAAAGAAAGCAACTGCAACGCTGCCCACATTAGACATAGTAATGAGTATTTTTTCACCTCTCAATTGCTTCTTTAGCGCCAAGTGCCAAAATCCAGAGGTAATATCTCGATCCACCAATAAAGATACCACAGGGCTTTGTATTAGGTTCTCTGCGGATAAATGAAAAATACTTTTAGGTAACAATGTTGCCCTGACTTCTTCTGCATTTGTTTTCCTTGGTTTTCCACCAGCTATTTGTTTATTAGACGTGGATGTAAGGATTTTTTTTTTCATGCGGAGAAACCAAGCTGAAAATACAACACATGGACAAGTCTACACTTCCACAATACTCACTTTTTCTTTCTGATTGTGAGCCTTGTGGAGAATATGCTTCAGAAAGTAACATGCCTGAAAACCTACAAAATATCTGGGCATACTCCTAGTGTTTTACGCAATCCCCAGAAAGTTGCACAACCATGCAAATCGTAGACAGAAACATACAAGTCCAGACAGGCAGGACTTTGGGTCAGAAATAACATCTACCCAAAATGTCTTCTACCAGAGCGGACTAGTAAAGCTGTCTCCATCCTGAAGAGATTATTTGCAGGTGGAAAAGTGGGCAAGGAAGGACCGTTCTTCGCCCAACGATCTTACCTTTACATGGGGCATGAATGAGAGCTCAACTAGTTAGATGCGTGCTGATGACACGAGTTGTGATCTTCAAACCGAAATAACCTCAACCCAGCATTACCTCCTCGTCCTGTCTTCCTTGCCACAGTAATTACCCATGATCCTCCGGCTCCACACAGAACTCCAAGTAAAAAACTAAAAAGCACTCTAGTCTCCCTCTCCCTCCTCCAAGATGGGCCCCAGTGGCTCCAGCCAATCCCATAAAGGGATACAGAATCACCAACACGACCTGTTCTTTTTTTCTGCACTACTCCGAGTGCTGTGTTCCCTGCTGGTCAGGTGAGTGAAGCTGGGGTCTTGCTTGAGCAACCCCTTGTGCCCTTGGGTATTTGGATGGGAGGAAGTTAGTTTTTCGATATTTCTTTCCTTCGTGATGTTAAAAGTTGATGTTTAAAATTGTGTTTGTTCCCCTTTTCTATTGCCAGGCGCCTTGTCCTGCTTAAGCGGACTTGTGGTGCTTTTTATTCTGCGAGTTCGCATGGTGGGCTCGCTTCTTGGGGCAGCTCCTGCGCTTCCTGCTGAGCGGGAGGTTATGTTGTGGTGTGCCCCTTGCCGACCGCGCGTCCTGTATGCTGGGATTCACGCGGTCGGATGAAATCTTTGCCGGTTTCTTGTTTTTGGGCTTACCTGCTGGCCGTGATGGTTGTGGACGGCTGGGGTAGGCGCGCTGAAGTCGCGCTGCTGGATTGTGCATGTTGGGGGTCTGGAGCCTCGTTAGGGAGGCGCGCGTGGCGTCCTTGATGTTTGTCCTAATTAGGGGGCGTGCCATGGGTGTTTTCCTTTGGTTGCCTGGCAACATCCAGCCTTTTTTGACCGGTGAAGGGTTTCTGTGCATTTTTTCACTCATGTATTGAAACATCGTGGTGCGTGGTTCTTCGTGTTTTACTGATCCTGAACCCTTGGGGGATTCTGGTTCTGGTGTGACTTTTCCTTATATGGGATGGTTGCAGCATATGGGCAATTCTGCTGTGGCTACTGCTTTGCGGGATTGATTGCCAGTTCCTCCTGTCTAATGGGCGAGGATTGTTGACGCTCCTTAGGTTGACTCTGGCAATGATGTCCAGGGTCGCTTTGTGCAGGGTGCCGACCTTAAGGAGATGCTGTGTCACTTTCGCGAATTGCACTGGGTTTTTCCTGGGTCGGTCGTGCCTCTGGGGGATGACTTTTTCCCGGTATCAGCGTCCTGAGCCTGATTCTTTGCCTCTGCATTCTTCTGTATTGAAGGTTTTTGAGCATGGGCTCTTTTTCGCGTTTTTTTTTAATTGACGCTATCTTCTGTTGGACTTTGCTGATATTTTCACGTCCTCGGTTGGGTTTGATTCATTGTTGGCCTGTATGTCCTCTCAGGGGGCTGTTGTTTCAGAGGATTCCTCTCCTGCGGATCCTGTGGTTCGTATGGTGGAAGGGGCGATTTGTCGTACTTTTGCAGCTGCTGATTTTTATATCCGGGCTGCGGCCTATTCCTCTTGCGCGCTCCATTCCTTGATTAAGGGCTTTCAGTGTTTGGCTGAATTGTTGGACCAGGGGGACGATGTCTTTTCTACTCTGGCTATGTTGGAGCTGCAGGTTCGCCTACTTTCTGATGTCTCTTAGATTACTTGGGGGTGGTGGCTTCTGCGGGGGGGTCTTCTGTCGCTGCGAGGCATCAGTTGTGGCTTCGCTCCTGGAAGGCAGATGCTGTGCTGCAGTGTCTCCTGATGACGATCCCTTTTTCTGAGGTTTGGCTTTTTGGTTCACCTTTGGATGAGATGGTGAGGATGACGGCGGAGGACCGTGTAATCCTTGCTCCTGAACAGGCTGGTCGATTCCGTTCCTTTTGTTCTCGGAGGGCTTTTGGTCCTTCCAGGTGGGGTCGTGCTGGTCGGCCCTTTCGTGGGTGGGGGCGTGTCCGGGTGCGCCTTCTTTTGATTGCTCCCGGTTCTCGGGTGCTTCTTCATCCTCCGCTCCCCCTTCCAAGTCCTGAATGGTTCTCTCCTGGTGTGGGTCCGGTTAGGGGTTGCGTCACTTTCTTCGTGGTATCTTGGCGCTGGTCTGTGTCAGATCAGTGGGTGCTACAGGTGGTGTCAGGAGGTGTTCATCTTGGATTTTCCCTGGCTCCCCCAGATGGTTTGAGGTCCACTCCTTGTTCCAGAGACGCTTTGATGCGAGTGGCTCTTTTGGGGGGTGTCGAGTCCCTTGTTCTGTAGGGGGCCGTCGTTCCCGTGCCTGACGATCAATTGGGGTTGGGGGTTTGTTCCATCCTCTTTCTGGTGTCAAGACGCACAAGGGATCTCAGACCTGTGATGGATTTGTAATGGGTGCATTCTCTCGTTCCTCATTCGACATTCGTTTTGGTTTCCCTCCAGGTGCTCCTCCCTCTGATATCTCAAGGGGATTTACTGGCCTCCATGGCCTTGAGGGATGCTTATCTGCATGTGCCTGTTCACCCGGATTCTCAGAGGTTTCTATGTTTCTGCATCCTGGGTCGTCACTTTCGGTTCCGGGTATTGCCTTTTGGACTCCGCTCTTCACCCAGGATTTTTACAATGGTTCTGGCTCCTCTTATTGGCCATTTGCAAGGGCAGGGCATTGGTGTTTTCCCTTTCTGGACGATATTTCAATCTCTGCTTCTTCTCTTCGAAGGCGGAGTTGCATGTCCGGTAGGTGTGCCTTGTCCTGGTGCCTCACGGGTTCCTGGTGATTGTTCCAAAATCCTCCCTGGTTCCGGCGCTGGTGTTGACTTTCGTTGGGGCTCTGTTCGGGTCTCGGTTGGGGATGGTGTTCCTGACCCTTGCTCGGATTCTGTCCCTGGTGTCTGCTGTGCGGTCCCTGTTGTCGGGGCCTTCTCATCCTGTGAGCCTGCGATTGCGGGTTCGGGGTTCGATGTCTGCATCTTTGTTGACCTTACCATCGGCTCGCCTTCACATATATCAGTGGGTGTCCCACATTTTTGTTGCATTTGGAACCCCTGTTCCCTAGATATGAGTGTTTTGTTCCCTGTGTCCCCGGGGGTTCGGGTGGTCCTGGTGTGGTGGTTGGCCGAATGTCGTCTGTCCAGGGGCCGTTTCTGGTTGTTCCCTCCCGGGTTTTTTTTTGTTATTTTTTTTTTGTTTATTTATAAAGCGCAACACTCATCCCAAGGGATATCACGGCGCTATGAACCAAGGAACTACTGAAGGCCTATGCAGAAGAGTTATGTTTTAGGGAAAAGGTGTGTTTTCAGTTTTTTTCGAAACTGGAGGTAGTTTGTGGTGTGTCTTAGATCGTTGGGTACATCATTCCACCTCTTGGCTGCCAGGTGGGAGAAAGCGCGGCCCCCTGTTCTGACTTTATAGATTTGTTTCGGTTTGGCCAGAGCTGATTGACTCGACCGTAGATTCCTGTTGGGGATATAGAAATCGATCTTCCCTTGAAGGATTGTGGGTCCAGTTTTGTGTAGAGCTCTGTGCGCATGGCTAAGTAGTTTGAAGGCAGCCCTCTGACGCATCGGGAGCCAGTGGAGTTTCTTGAGGCATTCCGATGCTGAGTCTCGTTTGCCTTTACTGCAGACCAGTTTGGCCGCCTGATTTTGCAGGACCTGTAGGCGGGAGAAAAGTTGTTCATTCATCCCATCAAATAGCGCGTTGCCATAGTCCAGGCGGATGATAAATAGGGCCTGTGTGACTGATCTTCTACAGTCTAGGGGTATCCAAGGGAATATCTTTGCAAGGAGTTTTAGTGTGGCAAAACCCTTGCCCCAGAGGGAGTGGACGTGATCCTTCATGAATAAGGCATCGTCCATGATGATTCCCAGGTTTCGTGCATGTTGTTTTGGGGTAGGAGCCTGTCCCAATGAAAATGTAAATGTAAATGTACAGGAATTTATATAGCGCAAATCACCAAGCAGTTTCTAAGCGCTTGCTTAGGGAACCCATCCTGGTATTCCCCTGTGAGATAACCAGTATCAGTGCCACCGATCCCCCTTGATCTGTGGAGGATCTGATACTGTCCGACACTGCCAGCAACGTTGCCTCGGTGCTATTGTTAGCTCTAAAGCCGGTTTGGGAGGGATCCAGAAGAGAGTTATTTTCCAGATACCTGGTCAGTTGTGTGTTGACCAGCTTCTCCAGGGCTTTGGAGAGATAGGGGAGCTGGGAGATAAGTCTGTAGTTCCCTGGGTTTGAGATATCGGCTCCTGCCTTCTTCAGAAGGGGGGTCACGGAGGCGTGCTTCCAGGCCTCAGGGAAGATAGCAGTGGCTAGCGATTTATTAAAAAGCTGGGTGACAAAGGGACAGAGCGTGGGTGCATTTTTGGAGAATACGAAGTGAGGGCAGGGGTCCGAGGGAGATCCGGATTTAATTGTATTCAGTACCGCTAATACCTCTTCTTCGGAAAGAGGTTCAAAGCTGGTTAGACAAGGTGCATTACCTGAGTCTACTTGGTCGTTACATCTTTCTGATGTCGGGGTATACTTACCCGGATTGATTGGAGTGCTAGGGGTATTTAGGGGAGAGAAAGTGGAATATATTGTCTTTATTTTATCGGAAAAAAAAGTGCTGATGCGCTCACAAGCTTCGGTTGAAGGGGTGAGAGTTTGTGAGGTGCTGGACGGTTTACTGAGTTCCTTCACTATTCTGAACAGTTCTTTTGTTGAGTTACTGTTCTCGTGGATGCGTTGTGTGAAATTGCCGATTGCCGATTCCGGCCTGCTGGGGTAGGGTACTTCTCTGGGGGATTCTATGACTCGGGGTTTGGCCTCAGGCGGTGTTGTCTTGTTCGTCCACCTACAAGAGGCTGGGTCCTTCCTGTTGGGTCTGTTGACCTTTTCGGATCTCCGCGGGGTCACCGTGTGTGGGTCCGGACGGACAGTCACGTTCCCTCGGTTGCCTCGGCCGTCGGTTTGTTGTTGGGCGGAGATGAGCTTGGCGTCCCTGTCTGAGCTTTTCCTGACTGGTCAGGAGAGCTTTGTGACGGATTGTCTGAGCCGTGTGTTTCCATCCATGGGGTCTTTGTCCCTGCCACCCTTGATGTTCAGATAGTTGAGGTGGATGTTTGGGTCTCCGATTGTAGCCCTCTTTGCTTCCCGGACCTATGCCACATTCCGCTGTTTTTACACATTTATGCCTTGACTGGATGCTTGGAGTGTGGTCGCTCTGTTGTTCCTTTGACCGAGGGGCCTATTGTATGCCTTTCCTCCTGTTCCCCTGATTCCGGCGGGCTTGCTGAAGATCAAGAGGGAGGGGTCCTTTGTCCTTCTGATTGCTCCGAGGTGGTGCCATCGTCCTTGGTATTCCCTGTTATTGGAAATGGCTGTGTCTCCGGGTTGGGTGTTGCCGTTCGTGCCTTACCCGCTGTTGGGTCCTCTTCTGCCTCTTCCTGTGTTCCGGTCCCTGGATCTGCGGGCCTGGCTCTTGAGAGGGAGTCGCTGATGCGTGAAGGTTGTTCTTTGGCTGTTGCTGGCGTCATTCGGCAATCTCGGAGGCCTTCTAATCTTGTATCCTACGCTATGCATTGGGATTACTTTGCTTCTTGGTGTGTGTGTCACGGGTTGTCGTTAGTTTTTTGGACCCTGCTCGAATTCTGGATTTTTTAAATGATGGTTTCCTTTTGGGCTTGGCCATTTCCACTCTCAGGGCTCAATGGGCCGCCATTCGGGCATTTCATGTCCTGCCTTTGGTTCAAATTTCTCCTTTGGTGGCTCGACTCTTTATGTCGCTTTCTTTGCAAGTTCCCCGTCCTATCTTGTGTTCTCCTCCTTGGGACCTTCCTCTGGTATTGCGGTCCCTGCAGTCGGCTCCTTTTGAGCCTTTGGAGTTGGTGGACCTGAAGTTCTTGACACTCAAGGTGGTGTTTCTTGTGGCTATTGCATCTGCCAGGCGTGTTGGTGAGCTGGGTGCCTTCCTGCGGTCTGCTCCGTTTTTGGTCCTTTTGTCTGGTCGTGTGGTATTGCGCCCTCATCCTACGTTTATTCCTAAGGTGGATTCTTATTTTCACCGTTGTGCTGAAGTGGCTCTTCCGATTCTTTGTCCTGATCCTTCCTCGGCTGAGGATTGCCTTCTCCACTTGTTAGATGTGCGTTGTGCATTGTTGGTTTATTTATCACGCACTTCTTCCTTTTGAAAGGTTGACAATTTATTTGTCAATTTTGGTTTGTCTCGTCAGAGCTTAAACCCTCTCTGTCCACTGTCAGTTGTTGGATTAAGGAGGCCATACTGTTGGCTTATGGTTCTGTTCCTGTAATTCCCCCTCTTCCTGTTCAGGGCCGTTCCTCCAGATCTGTTTCTGTATTGTGGGCCGCTTTAAAGGGGGTGTCCATGGAGGATGTTTGCCGGGCTGCCACTTGGTCGTCCCCGCATACTTTCATGTCCCATTATCGCCTTCAGATTGGGGGTGGGGGTTCTGTTTCCTTTGCCTCTTCTGTACTGTCGGCAGGGATTGCTTGAGGTGTATGTTTCTGTGGAATTTTTGTACCTCTTGTGATTAAAATATGTTTCTCTGCATGATTTCTGTGGAGTGTTTTCCTTGCATGAAGCTGATTGCTTTGGTATCGGTTCATGGGTAATTACTGTGGCGAGGAAGACAGGACGAGGAGGTAACGCCCCGGTTACTTACCGGTAATCTTCATTACTCCGAGTCCATGTCTTCCTCACCACAGTATAGTTTCCCTTCCCTTCCGGCCCTGTTGGTGGCTTCATGTCTGTGGCTTGGTTCTTCAGGTGGTGCTGGTGTTTCTGTATCCCTTTATGGGATTGGCTGGAGCCACTGGGGGCCATCTTGGAGGAGGGAGAGGGAGACTAGAGTGTTTTATTGTTTTATACTTGGAGTTCTGTGTGGAGCCGGAGGCTCATGGGTAAATACTGTGGCGAGGAAGACATGGACTCGGAGTAATGTAGATTACCGGTAAGTAACCGGGGCATTCTTACCTTCTGAGGTCGCAATACATCGAGTACCATACAGTTTCCAAAATATACATTGGTAACCAATCTGAATAACAAGTGACCCCACATTTAGGACTCAAGTCAAATTTGTCCTTCTACCACTCATTGTAGGAATGCAATTTATATTGTTTTAACTGCATGTGAAAAAAAAATTCTTGTTCTATACATTCTATACACCACAAAAGTAGCCATGACGTTACTCTCAATTTCTATACCCCTAAGTCTGATTTCATGAATGTATTCACTTTAAAATAAAGAATCTGTTATAATAAACTATTTTGAGTAAGCAAATTTGCCCAATTTAGGACTTGATTAGCAACCCGTTGCTCACCTAATTTACACTTGCATGCAGTGGCATAGGAAGGGGGTGTGGTGGGTGCGGGCTGCCCCGGGTGTCATCCCTGAGGGGGGGTGACAAAATGGCAAAAATATGTGTTTTAAACACATATTTTGCCATTTTGTTAAGCCGTGGGAGACAAGTGTCATCACTAAGGGGGGTGACAAAATGGCAAAAATATGTGTTTTAAACACATAGTTTTGCCAATTTGTCAAGACGGAGGTGACAAAACAATTCTGCACCGGGTACCACCTGACCTTGTTACGCCACTGGTTGCATGCAGAAAAAGTGACCTGTGTTGAAAATGTCCAGGTCCTCATTCATAGAATCGGGACCAGTAGATATTTGCGCCTCTAGATTGTAATTATTCCTGCAGGCCATGTGCCAATTAGGTGAATTGTCCATTGGAGTCACTCTGCAACCAATTGAAGGGAAGGGTTTGTTTCTCTCCTTTGAAATCTACTCTTGCAAAAAGCAGGAGTAAGTATGTTTGCTGATTGGAAAAAAATGGGTACACCACACTATCTCACTGAGATGTAGCAGAAGGGGCTTCTCCGAAGACACAAATGTTTTTCAGATGGAGACCATTTTTTTAATTTTATAGTGAATGCTTGGCTTCACAAAGTATGGCAGTAAAAGGTGGGCAGATATGCAATGGAGTTTAAACTTGCGTTTCACATTGTTAAACTAATCTACAATGTAACTCATATAATTTTTTTATAAGAAACAAACAAAGAGCTAATAAGTAATAGAGGTTCAACTTCAGTTCCTACATTTTAGTTATGTAGCTTGGAAACACCTCAGCAAGCCATAAAAGCACAACCATCAGCTAAGGTGCAGATCTTATAAATTGACTTTCCCAATTTTTGTCATAAAAACACAAATGGATGTGAATTGCAAGAGACAGCACAGTCGGTGCAGGAACTTCTGTCAGGTTACTGAAAGTGGAGCGAAGTGAGTGTTCCAGTGCAGAATAACAAACACACTCGGATAGTGCAGTAGGAATGCCTGGTGAATAGGGAAGGAAGGCAGCTCCATTGTACGTTGTTTATAAATAGCCTGCAAATCTGTGGTAGCTTCTGAACTTTTGAAGAGGCGGAATCAAACCATTTATTCATTTTAGGCGTGCAGTAAAATTGAAAAAATCCCAGCACTGACCAAAAAAATAAATAGTTTTGACAGTTAATTCTAAAGGAACACTCAAGTCAAGTTTATTTCACGTTTATTTGGACCGTTGGTCCTCAAACAATACATATCGATAAAAAATTCATCCAAAGAGTTAAATAAAACATTTCATTAACACACATAGACACCCTAAAACATATTTTAAAAATACTAATTATTAAAACTCGTTTAAAAGATATAAAACTGCCTTCACTTTTTGCATATATTTCCCCATTGACACAGCAATATCTAAGTGGGACATTTCTGTCATCAGTGTTACAGCCTGGGTCCTAGTTTTAATCTCATATTTCATAAGAATCGGTTTTAAAAGTTTGATACGCAAGTCCAAAAACTTCAGACAATCCAATAGGATATGCAGCATATCACATTTGGACCCTAAAGAGCAAGTACAACTTCCCTCCTCATTGATCATGGCCCGCTTTACCGAGTTGTTCATATAACAAGGGTTGACCCCAATTCTAACCCTCAGAACCTCATTTCATAATTGACGGTCCGGTAACTTATCTATGTAGGGGAAGCAATAAACATTATTCCATGCATCAATCAAAAAACTGGTCGAAGCTTTACTTGCAAGATAGATTTTGTCCTGGGCATGCGATATTTCCTTCCCCGTCGACCTGAGTAACTTTTTATCAATATTAGCCACGGAGACAGTAGGGCACACATTAACTCTCATCTTCAAGCATAGCTTTGTTACTTTCCCCCTGGTCTCTCTTGCCCATTTTAGTTTGCTGTCCTGTATTTCATTTTTGCCCCATTGAGATATTTTGGTAATTGCGCCTATTTCAAGGCATTGCCAAAAGCGCAAAAGGGCCATACCAACTTGTATACCCCATGAAGTCAGGCCTAGTTCCAGTCTTACTGCCTGAACCATTGCTGACCGGGGGAGCGTAAATAACTTTTTTAGGTTTTTACCTTCTTCCACATCCCAGTTTTCCTTACCACTTAGGAACAACAGTTCAGCGCCATACAAGTATTGTGGGGGTACAATAGCAGCATAGGCTTTTAGCACTGGTTTGTCGGTCATAGCACCATAGGCTTTATTAAACAATATCAGACCGCTAATAGATGCAGAGGTTCTTACTTTAGATGCCTCTAAGTGGGTATTCCATGTCAAATTCTGCTGGAACCATAACCCCAAGTATTTATACTCTGTTACTGATTCCACTTTTTCTGACCCAATCCACCATGAGAACTCAGTTTTCCTCCGGCCAAAGCTCAATGTTTTGGTCTTATCCATATTTATCACTAGTTTTTTTCTTAAGCAGTAGTCATTGAAAGCATTTAGTTTTCTTTGCAAGCCAACCTCGGTCTGGTCCATAATCACCAGATCGCTTGGCATAGAGTAGGCATGCTATCTGCTCACCATTTAGTTTCGGGCTTGCCCCAGTTTTGTTCCCCAGCATTGATGGTAGGTCTGCTAGGAACAAGGAGAACAACAGGGGAGCTAATACACATCCCTGGCGCATACCATTTCCAATTTCTATTTTCCCTGATAGACTACCATCTATATCTAAAATTATCCGTGCCCAGTTTTTAGTGTGGAGCATTTGTATCAGCCACAGTATATCATTAGGAATTCCCTGACTAATTAGGGCCTCCCACAGCAGCTCCCGGTCCACTAGATCAAAGGCTGCACGGAAGTCAACGAAACAACAGAATAACCTACCCCGCGATTCTATTGACTTCCGTGCTATGGCCCAAAGAGCAAAACAATGGTCGATAGTGGAGTAGCCGGCTTTAAACCCACGCTGTTCCGGGGGGATGGTTTGGTTTTCCTCTGCCCAATCTTTTAATAAGTTTAAAATTACTTTTGCAAAGACTTTTTCCCCTATATCGAGGAGGTTTATAAGCCTATAATTTTTCGGTATTGTGTGGCTACCCTTTTTTATGAATAGGCCTAATAATTGCGCCCTTCCAACTTTCTGGGATGATTCCTGTATCCAGGATTACCAGGAACATCTTTGCAAAAAACTCTGCCCACCATTCAGGCCTCGTTTTAATTATCACTGCCGGGAGGTTATCTGGTCCTGCGGCATGGGTAAGGTTCAAACTAGCTATAATCTCCGTTATATAACTTGGGGTAAAGTAGTCCTTTATATCATCCCTCATCCGTGGCCAACCTAAGGTTCCCGATATTGGTTGTGTCGGCCATCTTCCATAAATTTCTTCCAGATAGCCTACCCAATCATCTTCCGGGACCATACAGGCCAAGTAACCGGATTTACCGCCCAAACTCTCTTGGACTAATTTCCAGAACCCTCTCACATCTTTGGTTTTAATCACCTCCAACATATTTGCCCAACATTTCTCTTCATATCTTCTTTTTTTATTCCGAATTAATGTTTTATACTTTAACCTTAGTTGCTGAAGTGTCTGATATAGGTCCACTTTGAACATGGCCCTTACTCTTCTCTCCTTCTGTCTTATCAGGGCCTTAGCTACCCTGCATTCTTCGTCAAACCAGGGTTTCCTATTTTTATTAACTACATAGGTGCCCAGTCCTGACTTTTTTACCTTGAATTCCTTCTTGAGGGAGTCTGCCAGCTTACCTATGGTCAATTCAAACCACGGGATTCCTGCATTAGAATGAATTTCTTCAGTTGGGATTGACTGTTGAATTAGCCTAAGCTTTTCTATCTGTTCGTCTGATATACAGGTTGTTAATCGTTTGGGGTAATCCACATGGACCTGTAGAACTCTCTCTCTACTTTTACATTTCGGAATGCGTATTTCTAACTTCAAAGGGAAATGGTCACTACCTGTCATTTTCACCACCTCAAAATTTCTTATTTGATTGAAGCACCAGGCCTGACAGAACATATAGTCTATTGTGCAAGGTTGCTGGCCCCTCACAAAAGTCTTTCCCGCGTGCTGGTCTTGCTGAAATCTTCCATTTGCACATACCATGCCCAAGGACCCCATTAGCTGACTAAGTGACTCATCCTGCTGTGAGAGCTCCCCCCTTGGAAAGAGTGCAGCTTCAATGTTATATGCTTCTAGCAATTCTTTGTGCCAACTGTCCACCTTTTTGGGGTTTAATCTATGGTTAAAATCACCTACTACTAGTACTAAATCCTTCAGATGCTTGGCACTATTTGACTCCAGATCTTCTTTCAGTTTACCCAAATTCTCCTTATATTCATGGGCCTTTCCCTTCTGTATATACACATTTATAATGCATATTCCCTCATATCTCGGGTCTGCTTTCTGCAATAAGATTCTGCAACCTAGTGCCCACTCACTAAGTAAATTTACCCTTTCAACCCTCCTGACTATCTGTGTGGAGATTAGCGTTAGTTGACCCCCTGATGGCCTCCCCAAATTATTTTTCTTTGCTGCTTTAGAGTATTGGGCAAATCCTTCTATAACTAAGGAATTTAGGGTATCGTCACACAGCCATGTCTCCTGAAGGCATACGATGTCGTTACTCTTTATAATTTTATCGAACTCGATCTGTGCTGAAATTTTCTTGTAGTCATTTATATTCCATGATAGAACTGTAAGGCTGTGTGACGACCCATTCTCCTAATCGATTTCGCTTAGAAATCCCTCCTCATCGTACTCCCTAGATTCTAGGAGTGCTAGGGCTTCATATCTATTTCTAGCAAATACACCTTCCCCAGTCCCTGCAGCTTCACAGTCAGTTACAGTGATTGCAATATTCTCCTTATTATTCCAGTTCGAATTAATTAACCTTATCTGCCGTAACCCTAGACCAGCATGGTTCGTCAGGAAATACTGTCCCTGTACTTCCTCTTTCCCTACCAGTCTGATCCCCTCCTTTTGTAACTCATTGTTTGCTTTTTCCACCGCTACTTTCACCCAAGCAGAATGAAAGAGTACCTTAGTCGCCTCTTCTCCTGTACTGTTTGCAACGAATCCTACTTCTTTGAGGTCCATTGTACCAATACTCCTAAGACTTGCACATTTACCCATTATGTATAAAAGCTGAGATTGATTTATTGGGTGTAGTTTCATAGCTTTTTTCCCCCCTTTTCCACCATTTTCGGGTTTTAGGAAAATCCATAGATCGTTAGAGCCTGTTTGCCTGGCCCCGTGGTTAACCCCCTTTGAGGTAGCTTCCCTTTTCATAGACATTTGGTCCCTCTTGTTGTCGTCAATCGTGACCCTGCTGCACCTTGGCGTTTCTCGAGATCCTGAAGGCTTCCTATTCATACTTTCCTCCTCTATAACCTCTAACTCCCTTGTTATATGAGCCAACCCACTTTTATTAGGCTTTGGTTTTACTGATCTGTTCCATTGTTCTTTCTGTTTCATTTGTGGCTTTACATTATTCACCTTTGATCTCTGAATTTTTCCCCCCTTGTTACCTCCTACTTCCTTCGTTTCTCCTTTCCCTCTACTAAAGTTCCTGGTAGGGTTTTTTCCTAGGCAACTTTTTATACGAGTAGCCTCCCTTCTCGGGAATCTACCTGTATGATATCTCATTTCCCCCCATTTTTTCACAATCATTGGCTGCCTGTATATATATACTGATGGTTCCTCTTTCATTAAGTTTGGGGCCCCTAACACATCCTCCTCCACCTTATTACTGCCGTCCCCCACCTGGCTTCCATATATTGGTCTAACCAGAGCTGGCATTAAACCTCTAATTTGGGTCAGCTCACCCAAGATTGCTTTAGACTTTGCCCCCCTGGATTTTTAAAAGATCGTTATTTACTATGGAAGCCTCTTGCAAGCCTTGCAGGGTTTTTTGGAGGATCCACATAACCTCAAGCATAGAGGTACTCAAGGCTCCCCTAACCTCAAGCCCATGCAGTGGTGATTGCAAATGTTCATTTCCTAGATGTTCCTTTCCTAGATCAAAGGAGCAGTTCACATCCACATTCACGTCCACATTTTCCTTAGGTTGCTTCATGGTTCCATTTTGATCATTCGAGCTTAGACCATTACTATGTATGGATACGTCATCTCCTTCGTCCTCTAAATCCCCTTCAAGTGACTGCTGGAATAATCTAGGTGAAGAAGACAAGCGTGGGTTCAGCTGTACTCCTGATAAATTAAGGGTGGACTGATTCAGGGAGGTTAAGACATCGTCGCTCCTGGACTCAGACTTTATGTCTATATCTATGACAGCATTTGGCTCCTTACTGGTTACATCCTTCCCCTTAAAGTGTTTTTCCAAGAAGACTTTAATTGGGTTTGATACTGACGAGTCATTGCTTGTTCCTTTTAGCTTTACGGATGTAGGTGTTAGTGACAAGGATTGGGTATCTCTTAAGGCATGTTTCTTTTTTCTTGTTGGCTCACTCAGCACTGCATCTGGAATACCTGTCTCATTATCATCCCCGGACTCCGAGGAGTTCTTCTCTGGCTTTTTCCCCATTTTTAAATTTTTACGGCCTCTTGTTTTAGCCAGTGCCATTTTTATTTGCTTCTATATTCTTTCTCCGGGCTCGGATTAGCACTGATAAGGCCTGGAATGATGGTATTTCCCCCCACTCCCGCTGTTATGGGCGAGAGCAGCTCCTTCTCACCAGGCTTAGCTTTTTGTATTGGGGGACCAAACTTACAATTTTCCCATATTTAAATTACGACTAGATCTTGAATAGACTACACCCCACTTACCTCTGTTCCTCGGTCTGCTGTCACACACAATCAAAACCACATGTCAGGGTCCAATGTTCCACAAAACCTTACTGTGTAGTCCAATCAGCGCCTGGGTACACAGATTTGCCAGGGCCCTCCTTCTGCCGGGCTTCTAAATCAATAAATGTATTCAAATTCTTTATTGGCGCCTTTTCCTCCACCGCCTGCAGGATCTGCAACCGAGGTTCGCCAAGGTTCGTCTTCCCCCAGGCTCGCAGGCTAAAGAGCCCTTACAGCGCCATCCCGCCGAACTTCCGTGTATCCTCTCCACAAGGGAAGTGTTTTGGGCGTTGGGGGAACGTTTCCTTCCCTCCCCGCGTCTACTAGCTGCTGCGGGATTCTTCGACGATGAGGAGGGCGCGAGGGATGCGAGAGACGCGAGCCGCAGGAGCCGTGAGAGCGCGCCTGCGCGTTGGGCTCGTTCGAGCGTCTCGCTGCAGCTGGTGAAAGATTCCCGGTGATCGTCCTGAGCGCTGGGTGTGCGGCAGCCGGTACGGAACAGAGCAATCAATAGAAGTCTGTTACCACCGTAAGTAAGCCACTCACTAGATATGTGATAGAATTACATGTTTGCCAAACTATCCTGACCTGCCCCAGGATTGCTAGCACCTGGCAAGAGTATATGGAATTGAACTTTCCCCTATGAAACCTTGGGAGAAATGAGTTGTCTTATCTCAATGTGCATGCATGTCAGGCTGGCATTTTGATAATAATGGGGGCTGGTCAGATATCCAGAGTTGCTCAATGTAATAGTGATGTTAGACAAATAGTCCAGAGCTGCCAATTATGCCAAGGTGGGTGAGATAAAAATGACTTTCAGAATGATCCTAAGGGTTCAGGGCATAGCTATTCCGCTGATTACAGATATTGCCATGACACGCCTACCAATTTCCACATTGCCAAAACAAACAAGCATTTAAATGCAAGCGTACTATTGTTTGCTTGCAACTGTTACACTGAAATTAAAAAGCGCGCAAGTGAGATTTTTCTAAACTGTCTAGTAACTATGAGTTCCACAAAGTACTCTACTCTCGATTAAAAATGCAAATCGACGGACAGCACGGCTTTCCAGAAACAGTTGTAAACATTTCCTCACCATATCTGTGTGAATCAACCATACAAATAATTCAGAAGTTTTTCTAGTGGAACAACACCTTCCTGAACCTCAATCCGCTTTGAGGAGAGGATCTCCCGGAGGAGCTCCCGGTCTGGGGATTACCAATTTGGTAGATATCCCTGCTTAGACAGTATCTCTCAGGCCCGACTACATGCAGGCTCTTGGACTGGACGATGCACCCCCAACAAGGCACTTCAGAGGTTGCTGGGGCAATCTTTTAGCTTACCTGCAGGTTCGTTTCGTAGTGCTTCATGGTCCCTGCCTTCACTGCCTCGGACGCTGGCTCCCCCCATTGCGGTCGGGTCATTACTGCACTGTTGCACGGCTGAGCTGCAGGCATATGTGACCGTAGACACCGCCGCGGCCGACTCTTTCATCGATGCCCGCACATCTCTCCCTCAGCTTCCGGCGCTCTTTACTGCCGGTTTTGGTGAATATCTGGATGGGGGCCATTTCAAATTGGCTTTCCTGTTGCCGTCCTATGGGCTGTGCGTCATGCCGGGCTGTGATCGACGATCCCAGGAGATGGAGGCAGGAGCTGGAGTCGCACCCCGGTGAGTGGCTCTCTGTCATCCGATGCTGATTGACTGATAGCCCGCCTATCCAGGGGCTTGGAGTGTCGGCTCCGTGTCGCCATTTTTGTTTTTGTTTCTTTTTTGTTTGATTTTTCTGGATTTCACTTTGGTGTTCTTTTTATGCCACAATCCCTTGCTGATCCTAACGGGACTGAAGCCAGGCGGCCCTGTCCTGTGCTTATTTGCCTCCCGACCCTCTATGGCCACTGGTGCCGAGCACTGTACTGCCGAGCGGCACTGGGGTCTTGCTGGGAGCTGATCTTCTTTGATTGTTGTACCAGAGTGCTAACCAGAGGAAAAGTGCTCATCCTCTGTCTGTAAACATAATGAAATTGGTATACACCTGATTAGCATATTTAAGTTACCCATATGTTCCTAGTATGTTGTACAAAGGGTACTCCGAGTCTGGAAGTTAAATGGCAGAAGTGGACTGTAGCACCCATTGTGCCAGCCACTACAGTGACAATGCAAACATGACATCAGGCATACCATTTCTAGCCTGGCTGCTGCTGGTTTAAACTTCACATTTTACATGTTCAGATGACCCCTTTTCACAGGTCAAAACCTTCCTTTTAAATCTTTATAAGTCACTTCTATATATGCCTTTTATTTTGCCCACAAAACAGAGTGCAATGTATTTAAAAGTAGGACATGTAGAAATGTACAGTTAAACATGTCCTTACAGAGAAAAAGCCCCAAAAATCCAAAATATATTTTCACTATAACAAGGTCGGGTGTTCTATAGTGAAAAACAGGGTTATATTATTGCATTAAATAATCTTTTTTTGTCGGTTAGGAAACAGAAGAATAACTAAGCAACTATTTTCAATAGTTATCAACAATCTAATTCAATGATGAAGTTGGATTTTTGATAAATGATATGGGTAATGTACTTTAAGAATTAGTGTCAAATGCTTCACAGGAGCAAACAATAGGCTGAACTGAATTTATAGAAATGACCCCCTCTGAAACTGATAGAATATACAGGATGGGACTGTGAGCATATGGAAAACCCTGCTTAACAACTCTGCTGGGCTTTTACAATGTATTGTACTGCGACACACTTCAAAGAGACCTCCTCTCTCACGGGCAACTGTTAGCTACCCTTGTCCCCCCAACCAGACAGGCTCCAATCACAGTGGACCTCTCTTTGACATTACAGTGCCCAATCCTACCTGAGCATCACATCCTACTTGACAGGTTTGCTGGCACTTTACATATAACACTTACATATAACACTTAGGACATACTTCAAGGGGTGAGAAAAGGATGTCAAAACAATTCTTGTCTATCCATTGCCTGGTTTCTGGAGGACCCCACTTTGTTGTACCAGACTGCTGTTATTGAGTTTATTGGGGGTACAGTGACTACCTCAAACTGGATTTTAGAGTTAGAAGTAGGAGGATACTAAGATTACCATAGTACACTCACCACACACATCCTCAGGTCTCCAAGCCTAAGCTTAGTGTGACCAAAGACATTCACGATTCATTCCCACCCACGAGATGTATGAGATATAAATGTGGCATCTACAGGCACCCACTTGGGAACACTCCTGGACCTGAGGAAGAGGACTAAACTTGTTGTCTGAAACCTGAGATGAGCTTAGAAGATTGGACCTATACTCCCTCTTATACCCAGGTAAAGAAGTGGGCTCCTAGGGTCCTGAGGTCAACCTCCTGTTAAAACTGCAGGGACCCAACAAGCTACAAGTTGCCTTTTCCTGCAACTGCCCAGCTGAAAGGTGGCAAATGGACCTGGCCCAGACCATTCCGTTTGTCATTTACCTGGCATCCTGTATGTGTCTAAGTGCCTCACCTGAGTTCTTGGAGGGCTTTAGAGTGTACTTATGTAGAGGATTGTCAAATAAAGGACTAAAATCAGAAGATAAAGTCTGTGACAAACTAGTTGGTGTATCCGGCTTCATCTTCCATTGCGGTCCGCATCAAATTGCACCTAGATCCAAGTGTACTGTGACCATTAACTATCATCAGCACTTTGAGCTTCTTGGCACTATTTCTCCTTAAAAATAAAAAAAAATCATATCTCCTGTTCCCAGGATTGTTTTTTTGTCATTTTTGCATCATTTTGTTTGTTGCATTTTATTGTACTTTGCTGATTTGGTATGGGATTTTTATTCCGTTGCATTTTGACTTTAGTATTATTTGGTTACTGCATTAATACATTCTATATTGCCCAATGACAAGCCTGTCTGCTCTGTGCCATAGCTAATTGGGGGTTGAGCTAAAGTTAATTTTGTGACTTTGAGTTTTTGCTCTGACAAGGGTTGTGGTTATTCTTTGAGGTGGGTATTCACCTACCGCAAATAATAATCCAAGTTATTACAACTTTCTATGCCTGAAAGACTATTTGAAACAAAAATCTTCAAGATGGTCCTCCTTCTAAGTCTCCACGGGGGCTTCGTCATTCTAAAAATGGTACATACGAATTAGGACCCTGTATAGATTACTGAGGCTTGCATAACCTGACAATCAAGGATCGTTACCCTATACCTTTTATGGTAGTGATTTTGAATGCTATCCAAGAGGTTCGACTTATTTTCTAAACTTGACCTGAGAGGTGCTTACCATTTGTTAAGAATTAAAAAGGGTGATAAATAGAAACACAATTTTCTTTTTTTAAAAATCTTTTTATTATTTTTAAAATCAAGAAGAAGAAATAGACACATCCGGCGCCATACATTCATACATAATAATGGATTGGATAGTTACTTTGACAGGATAGACTTGGAGCAACAGGAGGATCCCTCATGCGCCTGCGTTGATAAGTCCAAAACAGCTATTGCGACAATACAATCAAGAAACAATTTAAGCACAAACCATCCAAACCCGCCCACATCGTATAAACAGGATAATTGAAGAAGCGAGGCCACCGGACATTGGAATTTAAAAATTATCAGGATATGTCACCAAGTATTCTAAAAAGGGAAAGACCAAGAAAGACTAAGGAAAGAGAAACTAATAGAAGGACACACAAAGAAAATAATAAACCTATCCCCCCACCCTGCACCCCTGCATATGGCTGTCGCCGAACCCCAACTAGCAGCGTGCCTGTCGCCCCAACTAACCAGGTTCCAAAGAAGGAAAAAGAGAAAAACATGGGGGAGGGCATATCCGTATAGGCTCCCAGCCCCTTTCCCCCCCCTGCCAGAGATCGGCACCCCCTATAATGTAAATACAAGTGTATCAGAGACCACAGTAGAAGAAAATTAGGGGGAGCCATAATACACCGCCCAGCCTCATGCAAGTCCAACAGTTGCAGTTCGAACACCCAATTGAGCCAAACCAATCACCCTGGTCAATCGATCTCAGCCTTGACCCCTCCGAACCATCCCACGAACAGCTCCCAGCGAGACTAATATGTCAACAAGAGAGTCAAAGAGGAAAAGGAGTCCAACAGAAATCAGTTTGTTACTTCTCGCAGTCAATGAGTCCACGGGAACTTCAGCCACACAAAAAAGCACCCTCCTGGATGAATAGTCCCATTGTAGTTTTTCCCGAAATCGTACAGTCACCAAGGAAGGAAAGGATGAAAACAAAGTGGAAGAACAGTCAACAACAAAAGTCTCCGGGAGGGGAACGTCAATCGATACATCCAAAGTCAGCAATGATGGAAGGCTTAGCAACACGTTCACGTCCTCGGGAATACAGTTTGCCAAAGCACCAAACAAGGGTTTCGACTCTTGTTGCCTCACGGGGTCCTCACACAGAATGAAAATGACCATTGCTTGAATCGCAGCCGGCTGTTGTTCCAGCAGTGGAGCAGGGTCCGGTTCCCCAGGTACCATCTCAGATAGGCCCGTATCCATTCTCTGAATCAGGGCATCAATATACGAATGAAAAGCCCCGAGCGCTGCCAGTACTGACCTCAGCGATGGCTCATGCTCCGTTCGGTCCGTTATCTCTAGCCCGGTACCAATCATAATCACCTCCCCCGGTGAATCAGTATCTCCGGGGGACCAAACAGGACCATGAACTGTTCGTTATATGCGGCAGTAATCTGCCGGTCGACACCGTAGACAAGTCCCCGAGCCCCCGAACCCCGGCGGGAGCAAAAACCCGGGCCCGCGGGACGGGGACCACAACCCACAGTCGATATCGTACCAAGTCACTCCTCCCTCGATGTTGAGTAGGCAAACGATCGCCGACAAATCCGGGCGAAAAAAGAAACCTCCACTGCGATGGACCGGACCCTGATGGAATCACTCGGCCGATGTTGTTGAACTACAACCCGGCTATGCAGATACTCGAGGCCCCAGCTTCCCCGCTGGACTAGGCCACAAACTTAGACTCGACGCAACTCCGTCAAACAAGCCGATCAAAAGTTCAGGATTACACCATCAGAGTGCGGAACAGTTCAGCTACACGGAGGTAGGGCGTTAAAACAGGATAATGGACAGGATCATCTGGCAGGATACGGAGGTCAGCGGAGCCGGGAGCCTAAGCAGCCATATTGTTTGCCAGCGTAGCTCCTCCCCAGAAACACAATTTTGAATGGATTTATCAAATATAGAGTCATGAAATTTTGGAAGCTAAGTAATGCTCATCATTCTTTCAACAGTTCATGTTCTCCATTTTTGTTCCCTTCTAATTCATTCCATAGTCCTGTATCTTGACAAAATTCTTATTGTTTCTAAATATCAACAGACACATGACTGAGACATCAAAGAAGAGCTGAGAAGTTCGAAGAAGTATCAATTACAAGCAAATCCAGAAAAAGTTAATTTCATCCAGGGTCAGTATAGTATCTTGGTTTTGTAAGCTCTGAATCTGTAGATGACAAGAAAGCTAAGGTTATATTGAATTGGAAATAACCTTTTACTGTCAAAAACTCTATTGCCTACTATGTTAGAAAATGGACTCCTAAAAGGTATTATTCAGTATTAGAAAAGAAATTATTAGCAATAAAAGCAGCCTTTAGGGAAAGGAGGCCCTTCTTATTGGGAGACTGTCATACTGTTACCATTGGAACAGACCATAGTGATCTCAAATTCTTACAGCAGGCAGAGTGTTGTAACAGTCATCAAATTATGAGGCATATTTATGAAAGAGTTGCACCTAATGTGCGTCACGCAACGTGGCGCAAGACCGGCGCTACTCTTAAGTTACCTTGTGTGGTCTTGCATGGCTTGCTAAATCTATAATAACACTACACAGTGGAAATCGTTGCACTGTATTACTCTGCCTTGGGAAAGCATTCCATGGGTGCTTCCATGCATTCACCCGTGGATTTTGACGCATTCTCAGATTTACTATTGCTGGTAGACCTGGGAATGTGTCAAAATGCAATGCCCCTCCAGGTGAGGGGTAACGGGAAGAGATATCTTTATTTCTCCTCATTACTTCCTTTTTCTATGTGTGCTGCAGCACACATAGAAAGAGAAAAATACATCAGAGTATTGTTTTTCTGCACGAAAGTATCCTTTCCTGCACAAAAGCAATCCTGCTAACAACGCAGACATTCATCATGGCGCTAGGGAGCCTGCATTGCCACTAGGCAGCACATTGTGTGCCAGTGCAGGGAAAAGACAGGAAAACACAGTAGAATGTGAAATACAGCACATTGCAGCCTTTTCCATATCACACAGTGCAGCAAGGTGACTTGCTGCGCAGTAGGATATTTTATTAAATATGCCCCTAGATGAACATATTTCTTCCAGCAGTATGACTTTGTCATAACCTATATTCCTAGTTGAAATAACTGAATATCAAACAGTCTTTCCAGAATATATTTATATGAGGACATAAAATCTTCCAGGAAAAGATTCTTCAACCCAAGGAGGTAATTTTTTGACTATGCAAGCACAGACCTTCTTCGATGTAGTTCACTATTGCGTGCAGTATACAAGAATTCTTTTAGAAGACTAAGATTTTTTTTAAGGAACTGAAGACCACATTTTAATGCTGTTTATCCCATCATGAAAGGTCAAAAATTAATCGTAAATCTTAATCATGACTTAAAACTGGCTGGACATCAAGGTTAAATAAATACTGAAGATTTAGGACCTGATTACGATCTTGGCGGATAACCTGTCAGCCGTATTACAATTCCATTATATCTTATGGAACTTGTAATACAGCGGACAGGATATCCATCACGTTTGTGACAGAGTATCCCATCTGCCAAGATTGTTTTCAGGCCCTTAGTCACTTGCAAGTTGTGTTGGCCTACTTGCTGCAGGAATGTTAGAAAGTATGTTAGGTCTTGTGATGCCTGTGTTCAGGCCAAGGAAAAGACTTGTGTTAAGGAAGGCATGCTGCAGGCCCTAGAAATTCCTGAAAAGACTTGGACAGTAGCGGTGGGAGTGGCTGCCAGGTGGTGACGTGGGGAGGGGGGTAGTAATCTATGGATTACGGAGGATTACTGGTTAGTACACATATAAGTAAATAAAACAAATGTTGTTGCGCACACTGCATCCCCAAATGCTCCCACCTCCGACCGCTACTGGACTTGGAAGTTCATTTAAACTGATTATATTTCTGAGAGAGTCCAACAATTTATTTCAAAGTTCTGGACACGGTTACCTCTGAATTTAGGAACCAATAGAATCTTATTCTCTGGATTTCACCCTCAAACAAGTAGTCAAACTGAGAGATTGATTAAGATGCTGGAAGAATATTTGCGGTATTTCATCAGTGCTTCTGCATCAGATTGAAACAACTTATTCTCATTCGCTTAGTTTGCGTATGATAACTCTAAACACTCCACTACAGGCCTTCCTTTTATTTTTGTGAAATATGGGGATCATTTACTTACGTTTCTCCTGTCCTCTAATTGAGTCTCTTCTGTACGAGCTGTACAAGACATATTCTAAAAATTTAGAAAGATTTCCAAAATACTGCAAGATAATTTAAGACATGAGAAAGGCATGTTGAACTGGCAAATAGGAAATGCATTGCAAATATGGTGTGCAGTTCCGCATAAATATATGTATGCTCTAATAGGATCACAGGCCCACACACACCCAAATGGATGTCATGCTCCATCACTGGGCAAGCTCCTCATCGGGCTGGCACTGCAATGCCTGACAGGCACCCACTGGGGGTTCTTTACCAGAGATCATTTTAGATAGCCATCTGGTGAAGTGAGGGTGTGTGGACTCAACAATTGTAGTATAGAGTGGTGATTAAAGGGAGTTAAAATAGGTATAGTGATACTCGGGGTCAGTCTATTTAATGAATGAGCTTGCTAACCTAATTACAAATATTTGTACTAACTTAGGCTATAACGGTCCTAGCTAGCCTTGTGAATGACTTGGTCTAAATGGCCAACATGTTTCTCACCTAATTATGTAAAAAATTATAATGTGGCAATTCTTCAGGACCTAAAAGGTAAACCTAAACTACACTATGGCTGGTTTCAGTCAGTGAAGATATTTTGGTCAGGATAATCAGTCAAATGGTAAATATTGTACCTTGGAACCAGTCAAATGTAATGTCGCTCACTACTACTGCTTGACTATGCTAATGTGCCAGGCTTGTGTTCCACATTGCAGGGCAGTCTCTCTGTCAGTTGGTCAATCCTGTCACCTTGCTAACCTCTTTCTCACTTGACATGTTGACCAGCTCATATCTCTCACAGTGACTAAGTGTGCATTGCCAGTACTTAGTTTACCTTAGCGTTAAGCCACATCGAGCACTCCATGGCTTAATATTGTCATGATCAAGAGACTACACTCTATGTTTTGCAGTGCAATGCCTATTTTTGGAAGTACCATATTCTAAGTCACATTTTTTCTTTGGTAAATCAATCTTGATCTCTGGTCTCTTTTAGACATTATCATAAACAAGAAATGGCAAACATAAATCCAGGTCGAAGTTCAACGTATCAGTATATAAACTGGGTAAATCCTGTGATCTGTAATTCACAGCATTGTTTCTGCTGCTCACTGTCAACCAGTTTTTTAATTGCTACTGTATCTTTGACTATTGTCCCTACTTGCCTGTCTGCTGCCTGCTCCCAGGGCTTATTTTGCATCTGCTTGCAGATTTGTTCCCTGAGAAGCTAATTGTTTTCCAGTTGGCTCTTAGTGATTGTTGCAAACCAGAGTGCATTGGGGTGGGGTAGATTGGGTTAGTGAGGAGTAGATTGGATTTGAGTGGAGTAGAGTAGATTGGGTGGAGTGGATTTGGGTGGATTGTAGTGTGGTAGATTGGAGTGTGGTAGATTGGAGTGGGACAGATTGGTTGGGGTGCATTGGAGTAGGATGGATTAGAGTGCATTGAGTACGATTTGACTGGTGTGGGGTAAATGTGAGAGGCATTTGGTAGATTGAGTGAAGGCAAGTGGGGTAGTTTGGGTAGAGTGTAAGGGAGTGTGATACATTAGGGTAGAGTGGAGTGGGGTAGATTGGGTGGATTGTAGTGGGTAGATTGAAGTGAGGTAGTTGGGGTAGAGTGGAGTCGGATGAAGTGGAGTTGGATAGGTTGGTGTGGAGTCACGATTGGAGTGAAGTGAGATAGATTGGTGAAAAGTGGAGTGGAGTTGATTGGAGTGTTTTATGGTGGGGCAGTTTAAGGTGCAGTGGAGTTGGATAGACTGGGTGAATTAGAGATTAGAGTAGGGTAGATTAAAATGGAGGGGGTAGATTGGAGTGGGGTAGATTGAAGGGGATGATTGGATTGAGGTAGATTGGAGGGGAGCGGGGTTGATTGGAGTGAGGCAGATTGAAGTGGGGTGGACTGGGGGGGAGTGTGGTGGTGTAGATTTGAGTGGGGTAGATTGGGGTGGAGTGGGTTAGATTGGACTGGAGTAGGGTACATTTGAGGGAGTGCAGTAGACTGGAGTGGGTGAGATTGGAGTGATGTGGAGTGGAATAGATTTGGGAAGAGTGGAGTGTGGTCGAGTGGAGTGGGGTAGATTGGAGTGGAGTGGGGTAGATTGGGTGGATTGGGGTGTCGCAGATTGGAGTGGAGTGGGGTAGATTGGGTGGATTGGAGTGTTGTAGATTGGAGTGAGGTAGAATGTGGTAGATTGGAGTGGGGTAGATTGTGGTGGAGTAGGGTAGATTGGAGTGGAGTGGGGTGGATTAGAGTGGAGATGAGTTGAATAGATGGCAGTGGAGTTTAGACTAGAGTGAGGTAAATTGGAATAGAGTGGGGTAACTTGGACTGGGCTAGATTTGAGTAGAGTGGAGTAGATCGAATTGGAGTAGGTTGAAGTGCAGTCAGGTAGATTGGAGTGGAGTAAGGTGGTAGACTGGAGTAGATTGGTAGATTTGAGTGGAGTGCCATAGATTTGGGTGGAGTGGGGTAGGTAGATTGGAGGGGGTTGAGGTTGTTTGTATTAGATTGAGTAGAGTGGGGTAGATTGCAGTGTGGCAGATTGGGTTAGAGAGGAGTGGGGTAGATTGGAATAGAGGGGAGTGGAGTAGATTGGATCATAGTGGAGTGGATTGGGGTAGATTGGAATGGAGTGGGGTAAATTTGGTTAGAATGGGGTAGATTTAAGTGGGGTAAATTGGAGTGGTGTATGGTAGATTGGGGTGGGTGGGTAAATTGGGGTGGGGTAGATGTGAAGTAAAGAGGAGGTAGATTGGAGTGGAGTGGTCTAGATTGGAGTGGCAAAGACTGGGTGGAGTAGATAAGGGTAGATTGGAGTGCTGTACATTGAGGAGTGGTAGATTGGAGTAAGGTAGATTGGGGTAGGTTAGATTTGAGTGGGATAGATAGGGGTGAAATGGGTTACATTGGAGGGTAGTGGGGTAGATGTGAGAGGATTGCGATAGATTTAAGTGGGGCAGATTGGAGTGAAGTGGAATGAGGTATATTTGGATAGACTGAAGTGTGGTAGAGTGGAGTGGGTAGATTGGAGTGAAGTGGGGTGGATTGAGTGCATTGGAATATGGTAGATTAGAGTGAAGTGGGATGTATTGTTGTACATTGGAGTGGGGTAGATTGGAGTGTGGTAGATTATGGTGGAGTGTAGTAGAGAAGAGTGGAGTGGGGTAGATTGAAGTGGAGAGGAGCTGGATAGAGGTATATTGGACTAGGGTACATTTGAGTAGAGTGAAGTAGATTGGAGTGGAGTCGGGTAGATTGGAGTGGAAAGTGTTTGACTGAGGAAGATTGGAGTGGATCACAGTGGAGTGGGGTAGAATAGAGTAGATTGGAGAAGAGTGGGGTAGATCTGAGTGAAGCGCGGTATGTTTCGGTGGGGTGGGGTGGGGTGGGGAAGATTGAAGAGGGGTGGAGTTGAATGTGGTAGATTGAGTAGAGTGGCGTGGATAGGAGTGGAGTACGGTAGATTGGTATAGAGTGGAGTGGAGCCGATTTTAGTGGAGTAGATTGCAGTGTAGTGGAGTAGATTAAACCATAGTGTAATGGATTGGGGTGTATTGGAGCAGAGTGGGGTAGATTGGGTTAGAGAGTGGTAGATTGAAGTGGGGTATATTTAAGTTTAGTAGATTTAAGTAGGGTAGATTCAAGTGGCGTGGGGTAGATTGTGGTGGGCTGGGTAAATTGGGGTGGGGTAAATTGAAGCGGAGTGGAGTAGGCTGGGGTAGATTGTAGGGAAGTGGAGTGTGGTAGATTGAGGTACATTGGTGTGGTGTGACTTAGGATAGACTGAAGTGCAATGGGGTAAATTGGAGCACTGTTAAGTGGTTTGGAATAAGTAGTGTGGACTAGAGTGGCCCCTTTGTGTTGTGGAGTGAGTGGCGTAGAGTCAAGTGGAATAGCAAGCTGTAGATTGTCTTAGAGTGGAGGGGCATAAGGTAGCATGGCATGTCGTAGAGTGGACTGCTATAGAATGGAGTGGCATTGCATAGAGTGGAAGGGTATAGAGTGGAGTTGAGTGGTGCAGTGTGGAGTATGCATGATGTGGTAGCACACTGCTATACACAGACAATGCATTTTCAATTGAAATGAATATTACATTTGCACCGAAATACAGTTTTACAGCACACAAACGATGATGTGTGCAAATCTCCTCACCTACTGTATTGATGTGTTTTGATCCTATTCAAATATTTGTTTCCAAAACACTTCAGAATTACAAAAAAGTGCTTCATTTGTATTAATTCTATTATATTTGGAAACACCATCATGGTTAATATTTTTGTTGTGTGCTAGAAAAAAAATCACATCTTACTCTCTCTCCTCTTACATTGGTACTCAGTAGAATTGTGACCTAAATTCTATCACTTTGAAGTCAGAGAAGGAAAAATGTACACCAAGCTCCCTGGAAGAGAGAGCCTGATATTTGACATCTGTCTTTGAAGGGACAGCAAATGTGAGAAGATAAGAACAAGATTTAAATGCCTGCTTACAGAATACAAGTTTATGGAAGAATAAAGTAAACAAGATTTGGGCAACAGGAGGAATGAACTAAAGCTGGACAGCCTAAAGCAGTGACACTCAAAGTACGGCCCGGGGCTGCATTCAGCACTCCTGATCTTTACATGCAGCCCCCTGGTCAACAGCAGCACCGGGTTGCTGTTTACTTGACCCAGCACTAACATTTAAAATACGTTAAATAAACAGCCATGCATTTAGCTAATTGAAGTTAATGAAGGAAGTAACTCGGGTGTCCTGCATCGCTTAACTTTAGAAACACTTTCATCTTAAAAGATATCTTGCAGCAAAAGTGTGAAAGTATGATGAAGTCTGTTCAAAATTCAAAAATGTATTTCATTAACATGAAGGACTGTTTTATCTTAATACAACAATATTATAGCAGTGCATTGAAAAGTATGTCTTTAAAGTAATAGTTTTTAAACAAGAACTTAGAAATATTCATTCGCCCATCCACCCACCCTGAGATCAATACCAATAGTAGACTAAGAGGCAAGTCAGTTGTTAAGTGCACTCTTTGGGTGGCCTGGGTTTATATTATAGATGAACAAAATTATAGTTAATCCAATTTATTGCACGGGAACGTTTTGTACAGCACACACCCTCAGGGCATGAATTTCGAGGAATTCTTATGAAGAAAAATGGGGGGAAGTGAAAAAAAACAATTGCCTTGAAACACAATTTCATTAGCTGGAGAAGTCGGGATTCATCCAAGTTTTTGGTTTCGCATTGTATAATTCAGGCACTAGATCTATATACTTTGATCTCACTAACACCCAATCCACCTTACCGCCACCCCCCCAACCCATAACTCTGTTACATCACAGACCAAGCTTTGTGGCCCCTGGGGAAATATTTGCAAGAACCCATGGCTTAAAGCAAATAAAGTCAGCAAATAGAAAGCCAGAAAATGTGAGTTACAAACCACAAAACCAATGGTAAGCGAGAGGCAAAATGCATTCCTGGGTCAGCTTTCTGACTGTCCCCAAAATATTTTCTGGCAGAGGCTTCGGCCTAATGAAACTGTATTGTAGTGCTCCCGGTGACATAGTGACATGTCATAATTTGATAACCTTATGCATATCTGAACTCAGGCTCTGAGCATAAGGAGTCCACTTTAATTCAGCAATAGTCATGTTGCTTGGGCAGAACTTCACGCCCTGTGCAGAGGTTTAGCAAAGATGTCTTGGGCCCTAATGCAAGCAAGAACAACTTTCCTTATGCTTTCTGTTTGCTAGTAAAAGACAGTGATAATTGCAGTGAAGTGGGCAACTTACACCAGTGGACCCTGATGCCACTGCACCCACAGCACTGTTGATTGCTATGCCTCTACTCTTGTACTGCTCTAGGTGCCTGATTTCACTTGACATGGTTGGTGTTAAAAGTGAGGAATTTGAGTACATTTTAATTATGGCCCCATAGATAGACTAGCTACTTTTGAAATATTTTCTATCTTCTGTTCCCACAGGGCAAGCTCGGCAGGGACCTTGGATAGGGCAGGTTGTTTTGGAGTGCAGCATTGATTGAGTAGCCACAACAGCACCATAAATGGTTCCTAAGGCCCTAGGGAGGTGTCACATGACAATGTAGAACCTACTCCCACTAGCTAGAAATATGCTCTGTATGTTTCCAGACCACCATAGTGTTCACCATTTAACCACATCTTTTCTGCGGTTGGCCATGTGAAAAGTGCTGACACCGTGTGACACTCGGTGGCACCATTTGTGCTGGCAGGTAGGAAAGCCCACGGCATGTAATGGCTTCGCAACGAGATTTAGGCCAACCATGTCACATAACTAAGGACCAATTTCGATAAACCAACAAAAATCGACGAGAATTTGCAGAGAAACGTTGCACGCATCAGAGCTTCATCAGGTTCCACCAGGTAGGGTTCCACCAACTTTGAAGATATGATGGGAGCTGTTCCCTGCGAACAGCTCCATACAAGGGGGGGCCAATAGGCCCCCATGCAAGCATGGCGGGGCCCGGCCCCTCCCACACCCCGTCCCTTTCGGGGCCGCTTGCCCCGCGCCCTCGCCCCGGAAGTACTGGTGTGCTTCCGGGGCGAGGGGGCGGGGTCGCCAGGACATGCGGATATGGATTGCATTCCTGGCGGATTTCAATGGCAGAGTGCTGTGGGGTGCACCCACGGTGTCCTCGGAGGACATTCGTTTATGGACCGATGCGGCAGGCAGTGTTGGGTTTGGTGCCATCCTTGGCAAGAAATGGGTGGCACAGAAGTGGCCCGCCTGGTGGGAGGAGAGCGGGCTGACGGTGAACATTGGTTTCCTCGAGCTCTTCCCAATCTGGGTGGCACTGAAAGTCTGGCCCGAGGAGTTGGCCAACAGATCGGTAATATTCTGGTCAGACAATATGTCAGTGGTTGAATGCATCAACCAGCAAGCTGCAAGGTGTCCATTCATTTTACGCTTGATCAAAGAGATTGTGCTGTGTTGCATGACAGGGAATGTACTTTTCAGAGCAAAACATGTCCCAGGGGTGTTAAACAATGCAGCTGATGCCCTTTCTCGCTTTAAGATGCAGGTTTTCAGGGATCACTTGCCGGAGGCGGAGACAACGCCGGCTCACTTCCCGGCGACTCTTTGGCAAATTGGTGCCCCCAACTACATGACCTCGTGGCAGCCAGCCTAGCACCCAAGACCAGGACGGCATACGAAGGGGCGTTCAGGTCTTACTGTCACTTTCTGGGACAGGGCTGGGAGAGTAGGTGGACTATGGAGGCTAGCTTCAATGGGTACTTAGGCAACTTACACAGGGAAGGGCGCACGGTGGCGACAGCCAACAGGCACAAGGCCGCTATCTCCTTTTTCGCACGTGCAAAAGGGGGCAGGGACCCTACGAACAGCTTCCAGGCCCAGAAGGCATTAAAAGGATGGCGGCGCATGCAGCCCCCCTCCACAGATTCTAGGAAACCTATAGGTTTTGAACGTCTATCAGCTGTTCTCCTCGCGCTACCGGACACATGTAGCTCTACGTCTGAGGTGGGCCTCTTTAAAGCTGCTTTCTCTTTAGCCTTCTATGGGGCATTCAGGGTAGGTGAACTCGTGGCGGCCAACAAAGGTGATAGGATAGGCGGCCTTCAGCTGCGGGATATCAGCATAAAGGGCGACACTATGTGGATCAGCATCAGGAAATCTAAAACTGATCAGGATGCTAGGGGCCAAAGCCTGGCGTTACATCGGGCAAGGAACAATCCCTGCTGCCCGGTGACACATGTGGAGGAACTGATAAGACAGCGGGCACAGGAGTGTGTGGGGTCACTGCTAATGCATGGGGATGGGACTCCTTTGACCAGATTTCAGTTCCAGAGGGTACTAGCCATGAGCATGGCGAAAGCTGGTTATAACCACAAAGAGTTTGGGACGCACTCCTTCCGGATAGGGGCAGCCACGGAAGCAACAGCCAGGGGTTTGACCACAACTAGTGTGCAAAGAATTGGGAGATGGTCCTCAAGCGCTTATAAACGCTACGTGCGGTTGCACATGTTGTGAGAGCTGCCGCCATGTTGAGTATTGCTAATACCTGCTGTTTTTCTGGTTATTTACAGTTTCACGGGCCTGTGACGCAGGACGGAAACTACCCATGGATCACCAAGGCAACTTAACTACATCATGGAGGAACCAGGAGGACACACAGAAGACAGTGGTCATCTGGGTAGTGGGGCATTCATATGTCAAGCGTGCTAACCAAATTTTTCTTGCAGGATCAGGCAAACAGAGGGTGGAAAGTAGGGGGTGCAAGGTCTCCTTCCATGGCAGGGGGGGGCTCCGCCTCAATCAGTTCAGGGACTATATGTCGGACTTACTAGCACGACATACTACACCTCCCTCGGCGGTAATCCTTCATTTAGGGGGGAATGATCTGGCAGGTCTGGGTAGAAGGGTCCTCCTGGAAGAAATTATATCAGCAGCGGGTTGGCTAGCGAAGCGGTTACCAGGTAGTGTTGTAGTATGGTCACAACTGATACCAAGGATGCAATGGAGAGGGGGAAACTCAGTCAGCGCGTTGAATAGCTCGTTAAAGAGGGTCAACAACAAGCTGGACAAGTTATTTAGGACTCCGGTCTTACAGACCATCCCTCATGGTTGCATTTGGGGGGAGCACTTCTACCTGCGAGACGGGGTTCACTTAACAGAGGAGGGGAATGCCCTTTTTATAAGAAACATCCTGGCATGGGTGGAAGTTTTTGCAGGGAGAGTATGACCTTTCTAGAAGGGGTGTGTTCTGGGGGGGGGCCAGATAGTCGGTTAACTACCTGGCCTGTGGCGGTAAGGTCATTAATCGGTGAGCAGCATTTTAAGGTCCTTACGGGGGGGCGGACCCATTCACGAAAGGGGCCGCCCGCGGGAGGGGCCATTGGTCTCTCTCAGAACTTCAGGGGCAGGATATGATCTCCAGTAATTTAAAGGGTGCGGGGGAGGGAGTCTACGCTTTCCTCAGGCTGGTAGCCACCCCTCACAACACTATGACGTCACTAAGGTGCGCGAGTGTCTGGGCCCTCCTGTTATGGTTAAATGGAGTTCAGGGAGCGCACGTGGGTGTAACGTGCCCTGGGTTGCGCATGCGCATCTTCAACGTGAGAGCGCAGCTGTAAAAGGATCTGACACCGGTTGGCGACCTTGCCGTAGGACTTTATTAAAAGTATTAGAATGCAGTTTAATTTTCAGGATGATTAGATTACGTTAGGAAACACGCTGTACTAGCTATTTGTTAAGGTTAGCCCATCATACCATGTCGAAACGGATGTCAATCTAATCTTCTGAGAAGTGTGCATTTTAATAATTGTCAGAAATGTTTATTTGATTAAAATTTTTGATTTGTTTTATATTTTAATAAATACGGCAAGGGGGGGGGCCCCGTACCCCCCCTTGACTTCCAAAGACCCCCATGTGTTGACTGGTTGAATTGGGTAATTCAGTCGGTGTTTAAGGGGGGAGGTGGCCGGCAGTCCAAGACCATGCATCATATCTTCAAAGTTGGTGGAACCCTACTGCAAAATGTATGTATTGACATCTGACACTGCGTACGGACAGTGTGAGAAGGGACATTTTCTCTGATGTTTCCCAGCTTCCACATCAGCGGTTCCCGAACTGTATCTACAAATAAGTCACTTTTTTTCGACTGCAAAAACTCACCACCTAATTGAGTAGAACGTGGGGAGCACCTGGTTCCGATTTGTTGAAGTGTAAATAAAACCTAGACTTGAAAAGGCATTTCCATCAACACCTGATTTAGAGGAAAGAAATATATTTGTTAGAGGGTCGAGGGTGCGATGGAATGCACCCTCTGCCCGGCATCATGGCTGCTCGGAGAAGCCCAGGACAAAAGGGAAAGTCTGTTCACATAGAGAAGGCGATAAAAAAACACAGTCGTTTTTATCACTGTCAGGTTTTTCCAATTAGTCCCCGAAGAATGCAATTTCATGGATTTAGGAAGAAAGATGAGCATGGGAATTAAGCGTGAATGCTTCTGGCGGGAGCTCATGGGAAAGTCGCTCAGAGATGTGAACTAGATTACCACGGTAAAATATTAGCTTTACGTCTTTTGTTTGTTGCATACAGTTCTGCCAGTGTTCCCTTCAAATACACTTAATCGTAAACTATTTGTACACACAAAGAGGTAGTGTCACACGAAACCGTATTATAAACATAAACTAGATCCCTGTATGTGGACATATATTAACCATGTATATTAAATGTTTATCTAATATAGGTATACTAACTGCATTGTTTCAAGTCGACAGAAGTTTAATACATTTGCATTAACACGAAATAGTTCGCATGTATGACGTAATTTCGATTAAACACGGATATTCAAGCAAAGCGAATCCAAAAATATGTATGCATTATATATAAAAATATACAATGGATTATACGTTAAGTTTTGTTTAGGTATATCATGATATTCTGAGTTTGCAAAAATACAACTTTTATCCAAAATTGGTTTCATGACGGTCTACAAAAACCATCAAGATGTTTTAGAGGTCTAGAGGGAGAGCACTGAAAGGCAGGGCAGCTTCAGTTTTGAGGGTACATCCAACAAATGTTGCTTAACAGAAGGAAGGTGCTATAAAAACAAATGCATATTCAGCTGTTTCAGCGCAGAAACACCTGATTGAATTAATTCTGGAGATATAGTGGACATGTGCCATTAATGGCTTGATGTTCCACCACAGGAAGCAGTTAAAACACATTTTTCAGTGTCACTGTAAGAGGCGGTGAGAGAGGGAGAGAGCGATTACACAGGCGGGTGATAGTGCACGTGCAGTTATAGTATTACCTTTATCCATGTGAGCTAGAAACACTTTTTTGTGACGTATGCAAATTATGTGGCAAATTATGTATCGAATGTAAAGTTAGAATTATTTTGTAAAGTCAGCAACCACAGAATAGGATTAATCCACTGTCCCTCGCCACTGTCCATTGTTTTACCAAAAATGTATTCCTTAAAGGTAAACAAAACCTAAACATTCTTAGGGCCAGCAATTTTCTTCTAAAATTATTCACATTAACTTGTGTGCTTCAGATTCTTTTTCAGCATTCATCTGGACTGGTGCAGGATTTCAACCAAGAGCAATCATAGCAATTTAAACATAATGTACAGTCTGGCTGGAAGTGAATGAACTGATTTAAGGGAAGGAATGTATCTATATCTATTTATGTATATTTTCACTGAAAAAAAAAGTTAAAGTGACATTATATTTAGATATGGTAATAATATCTTACTTTGTATCAAAAAACCTTACACATTTGCTGAAAGACCTAAAGGTTAATGGGACCTTATATTTAGGTGAAAATGTCACATTTTTAATTAAGCACAACCACTGACATTCATCAGTTAGAGGTGTCTCAAGCAGCTATCATTTGTGCACTAAAGCAACTATAACTCGTGGCACCACCATGCACAGTTTTGTCATTGATTATGCCATTGTTGCAGTGATGTTATCAATGATGTAATAGAACGTGTCTTCATTGATGTAATATGTGGGGTAATTAGCAGTGTATGGCGAGGGGGCGAGTTATAGTTACTGAATATAAGGGGTGTCATTTTGAGAAAGGCAGGGCTACTAACTATGTCAGAGGCCCAGAACACCAAAATATAAAAGGTGGGCCTATTGGCTTCATGAAGGGGTTCGCATATATATTATACTGAATGTATGTGTCATTAATTCACACAGTTCAATGTTTAATAAAGGTGATTATCATAAAAAAAATGGAATAAAGCTTTATTTAAAAAAAATCATCAACCTGTCTTTGAGTCTTTTTAAAACATTTTTGAAGCTATAGAGCGCAGCCACAAAACCTACCGCAAGGTGGACACTGCACTTCAACTGAAGATCATAGAGCTCCAGCCAGGAGTGCTATAAAAAGTTTTATATGCCCGTCTGGGGTTAAGGATTTAATGAGCCAGAAGACTTACTGTTTTTATTTATGTTGCTGTGGGGATGCTGGATTCGTTTTTTTTTAAATATGTTTATTAAGTTGTTGCAATAAGAGAACAAAACAGTGTACTTAAAGCTGCTAAGTCTGACAGATGTGCACATAACAATAGCTCGTATTTGGGTCCAGTGTCAGTAGTTTCAGTTTATACCCCCAGAAGAAAGTTGCATAGGTGATGTAAGTCTTCTCTGGATCTGAATGCTCCATGTCAAAAGCTTAGCATATCCATAACTTGCCATAAGTCCCCTCCGCCCCAAAAACAAAAGTAAAGAGAGCAATGCGCCAAGCCAGTCAATAAGATCGGCTCCCACAAGTATGAAGATATGCCCAACAAATTCACACAATCTCCACATCAATGCAGCAACTTACCCTTCCAGTTCGGACATTAGCTTATAGGGTGTGATCCTGTCCATTATTCAGTGTTGCAGTCGGGGCCCTCTACCAGGTATGCTTACCAACGGTCCCCAATGTTGTGCAGCAGTGAAGCCAAGGGTATCAACTTGGGGTAGTGTTTAGTTGATCTTTACAGAAAATGAAATTGTCTAGCCATTCCTTGAATTTGGGAGCACTCCCCCACCACCATATACATGACACCCTTTGCTTTGCCAATTGTAGCCCCAATGAGATGAGTTTCCTGTAGGGGGCCTCAATTTAGTCTGCGTATCCCATCAACAGCATGACCGGGGTGAGATGTATATTTGTGTCTATCATGCGTGACAGGGCGGCTGACACTTTCGACCAACAGTCTTGTACCACCACACAATCCCATGCAAGATGCAGGGAGTCTGCCCCTTCGCTTTTGCATCTGGTGCGGCAGTCATCAGGCCATAGCTTATGTCTGTTGAGTCTCACCGGAGTATAATAAAGATGGTGTATGTATTTGAAATGTATGATGCGCAGATGATTACTGCTGTTGTCACACCTATTTGTTTACAACAATAGAGCCATTGCTTATCTGTGAGTGGTGTTTCCAGCTTCGAATCCTAGCCAGCTCATGAGACACTCTGGCTTCCAGGGCGCTCCACCTAGGCACCAAGGTAGAGCAGAGAGACCATATGTGAGGGTCCCAAAGCCTACAGTAACATATATAGTGTATGTGGTGTAGGGGGTCCTGGAGGTAGGTAGGAGTGACTGCTTTAACATTGTGTCTAAGCCTAATATGTAAAAAACATCCAACAGTGTAAACTTCTTTCCCTGGAGCAATCCCTTCCGGTCTTTGAACACCCCTTCATGATAGAGGTCCTCTCAGGTGGCTATACTCTTTTTATGCAACATGTTACGACAGGTAGTCTTGTGAATGGCAGGCAGGAGTTAGTGGATGGTAAGAGAGGGGTGTCAGTGGAGAGTATAGTAAGGGTTTTCCCAGCTTCATGGCCAACCGTTGCCACAAGTAGTGCATGCAACAGTTGAGAAAGAATTGCCTGCACCAGGGGGGTTGGCTCCTAAAAAAGCAGTAGTGGGGATGGGAGCCATGTAACCCTGCTCTATCACTAAGTGGGGCATGAATGGCAGTGGCCGTAACCAATACATCGCAAATTGGGCCTTGGTGCATAGATAGTATAGTTCTATGTGAGAAGCTACACAGCCCCCTCTTGCAAAGAGCTGGTTAAGTGTATGTGTACAACAAGGGGGGGAGAAAAACAAGGTTGGCTCAAGGTGGTTCTCCCTTGGTGCCAGGCAAGGCGAAATAACCACTCTCAGTAAAGGAGTGGAAGGTCCGGCCCTGGTATTCGCCAGTAATGTCAAAAACAAAGGGGTACCAGGCCGTTCCTGGATGAGTGCTATTTGGGTAGTGACAGGTTATAGATGCAGTAGGACATCAGAGGAGGCTACCGTGGGGCATCCATTTTGTTGGATGTAATGGCCTCACACACCCTTGCGGATGTCATGCTTCATCATCGGCAATGCTCCTCGTTGGGTCGGCGGTGCAATACCCAACGGGCAACACCTCATAGAGGTGCTCTTTGGCGGAGATCTTTTTCCAACTGCTGTAAGGGTGAAGTGCGGGTGTGGGGCCAAGTAACTGTAGATGTGGAGGTGGTTAAAATGAAGTCAAGGATGCCAGGATCAAGTTTATTCTAGAGGGCCCTTGGCTCCAATTAAAATAGGATAAGGAATAGACTTGTAGGGAAGTTAGTTATCCTAATGCAAGACTATCCTAGTTGAAGACTGGGTCGACATGTTTCTCGCCTTGTGTCAGGTTGACACGCGATTCTTCAGGACCAGTGTCTATTTAAGTGGGTTAGTGCGAGACTATCTACAAGGAACCTTTGCCTCTCTATTACATATAAGTAGACAAAAGTTTAAGGAATGGTGTACCTGTGTTGTGCTTTGTGTACCTATCAATCGATGGTAAGCTACAACAACAGCACCCGGCGGGTAGAACAACGGGTGCACCTCAATTTTTCAGGTTGCAGATCCCGTGTCTCGTGCATGAGACCTACCCCTCTCCGCCGGATCAATAGATAGGTACACAAAGCGCAACAAGGAATAGAGTAAATGTCACATTAGGGCAGAGGTCTTGAAAAAATATTTCTAGATCCTGGTACTCCTCATCATCGACAACTGTAAACGTCCCCAATTCCCACACAAAATAATTTTTACAGTGAGGAAATAATATTAAACTGTGTTTAGCAAACCAAGGCCATTGAGCGTGGGGGCGTGGTCAAAGGTGTAGCTAAAAACAAAGGGCATCATTTATGAGGAATTGGCGTAGGGCAGCGACCCATGTCTTCTTTCTGCGCTGCCCTACGCCAATGTGAAAGGGCAGAAATGCACCATATTTATGAAATATGGTGCATTCCTGTCCTTTTTCCTTGGGTTGGCACACAAATTGATGCCTAGCACCAACATAGGCGGGATTGTTTTTTGTGCAGGGGCACCTTCCCTCACGAAAAAAATCCCGAGACGTATTTTCCTCTTTCTATGTGAGCTGTAGAATGCAGCACACATAGAAAGAGGAGAACACGAGGGAGGAGGAATGTTTTCACTGGGGAATTGTATGTTTTTGGTGCTGCTCCACGTTTACGTGGATTTGTATATATGGGGAAGCATCAAAATCCATGGGTGTTGTGTGGGAACCCCCACACAGGTCCCATGGAACACCTCCTTGATGCAGAGTTAGACAAGGAAGCGACTTGCCCTGCTTTGTCTTACTCCATATCAATGAGGCCATGCAAAGCCATGCAGGGTGACTTTGCTCCACCTCATAGGTGTGGTTGAAATGCTTAAGCCACCGGAGCATATAAAAAACTATGCTTTGGTGATGCAAGCCTCTCATAAATAAGCCCCAAAATATTCTTTACGTTTTTTAGGTCTTTCATTATCCAGTACCTACATATAAAATAATGGGCAGTGTTAATGAAATGAAATGTAAAACATTTTTACTCAGTGGAAAAAGCACTGTAGCACATTATGAAGCCTCTATTAGTTAATGCACTGCAGAGATATGTGTGTAACCAGAGAGACACAGAATTGAATCTTGGTTGGTGCTGTGGAGAATAGTGTATTTTTAGTGCTATGAGGTCAAAGCCTGTGACAGAAAGCACTGTGGGTATGTAAGTCATTATTTTATACCTGCATTACTTTACACACAGTAAAATATGGACTGATACAAAATATGTAAATTGTTTTTAAATACAATGGTACTTCCAAAATGTAGTTTTACACCTCCTTAGTGGTACTAAGGGCTGTGTGAATAAAGTTACAATTAAAAGCATGCACTTCACCTCCCAGTTGTTAACTCTCTGCACTACCATTAAAAAAAAAAATCTTATACCAATTCACGGGTCCCAAGCACCCTTTACACTTGAAGATTAACTAATAGGGCACATTTGCATTTCATTGAAGTCACCAGACACCCTGGCACGAAGTCCCAGGACGGCTGTATTTTACCAAAAAGCAAAGGAAACGTTTTAGAATCCAGGCACAAGTGAAGCTGGGGAATGCGTGACCCGCTTCCCAGGACTCCACGGCCCCCCTGAGGGTCACGCCCCACCGATTTAAGATGTCAGCATTAGGGAGTCCCATATCTGCCTTTCAGCCAGGCCCTGAAAGCGGGGATGTAGATTTAGAAGCAGTCATGTCCTCCTTGACTGGGGATCGATGCTGATTTTCTCACTTAAGGAATTCATGTGCCTGCTGCGGCGTATTGAAGCTGTGTTGCTTTCCCTGAAAAGTGATGCTAAGCCTCGCTCGGCATAGCACAGCGTATGGAATATTGGCTTGTTGCAGCTTCCGCTTCACTGGAAGAATTGTTTTACAGGCTTCCTGTACTGCAATTGTAAAGTTAGGGTAGATTGATATGGAGTTCCCTTCAAGGCTTAGGTTGCCCTTTTCTCTGGCTAGTTTCAAGATGGTGTCGCAATAGTTTAACTGCCTAGCGATAATAGGCCTGGGCGTGGAGCCAAGAGGGGTCTGGCAGTTAAGGAGCGGTGTGCTCTTTCTATTACCAGCTGTTTAAAGAGGGACAAGGCAGCGAAGAGCGCCAACAACATGTGCTCCACATACTCCTCCATTTGCCCGGTATCTCTGGATTCAGGAACACCATGGACGCGGATGTTGTTCCTACGTGAAAGCATCTCCAGGTCTTCACTTTTAGCTGAGATGACTTTCAGAAGTAATTCTTTATTTTGTATTTGCTCCCCTCTGTGCGTGGATATATCTTCCGGACCAGAGATTAGCTGTTCAGTTTCTTGGATGCGCCCACTATGCTTCTCTAGTCTCTGGGAAATGAGGTCCATGTGCATACTCATGGAGTCCACTTTAGCTTCTATTGAAGTAAAGCTTTGGCGCACAGTAAGAAGGAGGGAGCGCACATCAGCATCTTGAGGCTGTGTTTGTGATTGCTGCTACTCAGCCATACCCGCAACAGAATCTTCAGTTGGGGCACATGCAGCTTTCCGGGGTTTAAAGGGCAGTATGGCTTGTTTTCCCTCTGTTTATCCTATAGCTGTGGCACAATTTCGTCAGAAGAGAGCAATGCAGTGAGGGGCCTGTAGTAGAGGGCCTACGTGAAAAATTGAGTCTCTGGCTGCAGCAGCATGCTTGCTTAGGGAAAAATGAAGAAAATCATTGCAGTTTTCTTCCACAAGGGCATTTGTTAGGCACTACACTGACTCTCAGGGGGAGCTTGTTATAACAAGTGCAGGGCCACTGTCGAGCACGGATGGTGAATCACTGGTCCACTACCTTTCGAACAGGTTCTGGCCCTCTTCTCACACCGCGTGCCACTCAGCCTTACACGCCACCCCAGACCGTCCTCACGATCCCAGGGTGGTGATGCACAGTGGCAATCCCCTCACAGTCACCGTTTATGTTCCTGAGCCGTGCAGCACATCAGTGTGTGGCCTCTTCTAGTAGTATTAAGCTATGGAGTTGCCTGTTAAGATCATCGTAGGTATCATCTTGCAGGGCCCGCCGGACCTCAGCGTCAGTGCCCACAGGGTTCCAGCTCATGTCTCGTCTGCAGCAATCCCTCCCTCACTCAGAAAACTTGGTGGTGGAATACGTGGGAGCAAAATTGCCCATCCACAGTCTCACTTAAGGCAGGATTTTGTAGGATTGGTGATCAGGGCAACAAGAGCCTCACTCGAGTGTGGCCATCTTGCTCACTGGCTCTCTTGCTTTAACCCGGGCTGCTGCAATCCTTGCAGCCCTCCGCAAACTTAAAAAAATGCTTGATGGTGCCTTGCCCCTTCTAGAGACTCCACCAGGGTCAAACAAATATCTTTAAAAAACCCATGGAAGGCATTTTGGGGAGTTTCCTTGCAAGGAGCAGTGAATAATAAATAAGTGGCTCCTGCTGCTCATTCATAATTCATTTTTAAGAAACGCTATATTTTGGGTGCCGCGTTGCCTCGCAGGACACCCAGATCTTTTTTATTGTTGGGGTGAGGGGGGCTGCTCCAGGGCCCCGTAGCCACCAGTTCCGATACCATCACCCGTCCTGGGTGCTGGCAAGAGCAAGGCAATTCTTTTCATTTTTTTAAATATTGGGGAGGGGGGCTTGTGGCTCCCCCACCCAAGCCAACACTGGCCTGGGGATCCCATCCCCTTGGGCCAACATTAATTTAAAGGGAGGGGCATGAGCCCCTTTCATGAGCCAACACTTGGATCAGGGACCCCATCCCCATTAGCCAAACTTTATTTAAAGTGGAATGGGGCATGCACGCTCACCCCGAGCTCACATTGGCCCCGAAGACCCCATATGCTGTGGCAGAAGTTAATTTGAAGGGGATATGGGCATCCCCACTCTTAAAACCAACACTGGTCTGGGGAACCTACCCTTTTGGTCTAAGGTGTGTGCCTTAGTAACCACCTAGGGCCCCCACAAGTCAGATTTTGTAAAGGGCAGCATGTAAAGTTCTAGGGTCCCCACAGTCCAATCGGCTCCCATACGTGCATCCATCCTGTGTGCAGCAGGAGCTGGATTTCCACCCACGTGGTAGGAGCAGGATTTTTCTTTGCTCCCGCCGGGTGGAAGTAGTCTGTTTCCCTGCCTGCAAGAGTGTGGGTAGGGAAACAAATGCTTGCTACCTTTGTTTTTGCAGCTCACGGTGAGCACACATTTTTTCCCCTGCCTGTGAGGGTTTCCCATGGTGGGCTCCTCAGGGCACAACAATAGAGCTGGCCTTGGAAAGTGGGGCTCCTGTTGCCTTTTGCCTTTTGAGGCTTGGGGACGGTGAGGCATGCCACCTCGCCTTTTAAGTAATTTCGGCCCATGGGATGATGTCCCAGGGGCCTTAGTGAGGCCCAGAGGAGTAATGCATGCCGCCTCCTCTCCAAAATTGATTGCTCCTCCCTAGTGCCCTGGCCCACCCCAGGAATTTGTTTTTTGAAAGCATGGGTGCGCCACCATTTCTTTTTTATATTACCACAGTGTTAGAAGGTGGTTCTGACCATCTGATCCGCCTGGATTTTTTGCTTTTTGAACACCTAAATGTTGAGCTTTTACTGTGGGAGAGCCTCATAAGTTGGGACTCACCCACAGACTGCATGTGGGTTTTACCGGTGTCCCCTGGTGAGAGTAGGCTGCTGTGCTGCAGCCGGAGTAAAGGGCACCGGGTTAGTTACATGCAGACACGAGTGTACATGTGTGTGCACACTTGTAGGGGCTGAGCAGGGAAGGTTCCTGGCGTGCGCAGCCCAGGAGCAGGTACAGTTTGAATAGTGTGGCAGGAATTATGCAGAGCTGGGTGGGGACATGGAATAGTCTTTATACTATGGGAAGAAACATGTGAGGGAAAGTCAGTGTGCTTTACTGTTTTCACTGAAGGACCACTCCATTATTTTCTTTTGAGGATGGGTATCACATGGGGTAGTTTCACTTCCCTAGGGCCAACAAATTCCAGACACGCACTAAAGTCCACTGTAACTGAGGTGAGAAGAAGTATTCAAAACCATATCTGTACTGTTTTTGGGTCATCCAGAAATGTCATATTCCTCTGACTCAGCTCCTAACCAGTGCCTGGCTTGGTGTGACCCTGCCAGGCTGAATTAATGACCTTCCTCCCCAAGCTGTAGTAGCAGAGACCTGGCCCTTCATGGCAAGTATTCCAAGGGCAAGGGTATCCTCTCCAAGAGGGAGAGAATGTGGGTGGGGTTGCACGTTATCCATCAGCAGCTGTCACCTGGTTCTAGGCACCGAGCTGTTCTGGAGAGAAGGCAGCAAGGGGGGAAGGGGGCTTTTCAGAGCCAATGTGGCAAAAGACCGTTGGCTGCCATTTTGAATACTTCCTGAGGCCTGGGCAGGAAGGAGGGAGCAGGGGCAGAGGGGTGAGGTGTCGCTGCAGGATAGGTCAGCGGAGCCCCCTGCCATCCCCGTCCAAATACTTCTAAAAGGTCTTGCACAGGAAGATGAGCTCTCTCTGGGGTGTGGTCTGCTGAGGAAGACTGGTGCAGGAGGCTGACGCCTTGGGCAGTTGGAAGGAAGAACCCCCTGACTGTCCCAGGATCCTGAATTGCGCCAGGAGTGGAGTCAAGGACCAGTGAGCAGAAGCCTGGGCCTCTGCGCAAGGAGAAGAGAGGCCCAGGAGGAGAGCCAGGTGAAAGGCTGGCGCAGGGAGCCGGCGAAGACAGCTCCCTGCAGAGTTCAGCCTCTTCGAGACCAGGAGGGCGAAAGAAAGTGCTCCCAGTGGCTGGGGTTCGCCACCAGGAGCAACAAGAGAAGAAGATGGTGAGAATCAGCCGGTGCACAGTCAAAATATCGAGTCAACAATGTCGATTTGCACTAATATCGAGTTAGAAACATCGAAGGTAAGAAATATCGATGTTCTAAATATTGTTGTAAAAAATATCGATTTGAATGTATATTCAATAATATCGAGATAAGTAATGTCGATGATAGAAATATCGACATATATAATGTCGAAATGTCAAAATATCGACATTTTTAAATATATGTTTTTAATATATTATTAATAAAAAATGTTATATAAATTTGCTATAATATTTAATTATAATATAATTTTTTTATATAAAGTATTATAAATTTTAGGAGCGGGATGTTGGGTTTATAGGGGATAAGGGTGGGGAGTGTATTAAAAATATAAATAAAAATATTTATTTTAGCAAATAAATTTATATAAAATAGATTTCGAAATTTTAAATTAAAAATTGTAAATTTTAAATTTTAATTATGAAATTTTAAATTAGAAAAATTAGAAAAAAATTTGCAGCGGGATGTTGGGTTTATAGGGGATGAGGGTGGGGAGTGTATGAAAAATATAAATACAAATATTTATTTTAGCAAATACATTTATATAAAATAGATTTTGAAATTTAAAATTTTAAATATGAAATTCGGAATTTTATTTATGAAATATGAAATTAGAAAAATTATAAAAAATTTAGCAGCGGGATGTTGGGTTTATAGGGGATAAGGGTGGGGAGTGTATGAAAAATATAAATAAAATTATTAATTTTAGCAAATAAATTTATATAAAATAGATTTCGAAATTTTAAATTTGAAATATGAAATTTAAAATTTTAAATATGAAATTTGAAATTAGAAAATTTTAAAAAAATTAAGACATTTATTTAATTTGGGTTTTGGGGTACAGGGGTATCTTTAGGTTTCAGGGCTAGGTTTGGGTTTTGGGGTAGAGGGGTATTTTTAGGTTTCAGGGCTAGGTTTGGGTTTTGGGGTAGAGGGGTATTTTTAGGTTTCAGGGCTAGGTTTGGGTTTTGGGGTACAGGGGTATTTTTAGGTTTTAGGGCTAGGTTTGGGGTTTGGGGTAGAGGGGTATTTTTAGGTTTCAGGGCTAGGTTTGTGTTTTGGGGTAGAGGGGTATTTTTAGGTTTCAGGGCTAGGTTTGGGTTTAGGGGTAGAGGGGTATTTTTAGATTTCAGGGCTAGGTTTGGGTTTTGGGGTACAGGGGTATTTTTATGTTTTAGGGCTAGGTTTGGGTTTTGGGGTAGAGGGGTATTTTTAGGTTTGGGTTTTGGGGTAGAGGGGTATTTTTAGGTTTCAGGGCTAGGTTGAGTGTCCAGCATATATCCTAATTAAATGTAGATTGGAGTTGGAATAGTAAATTAAATAGGTTCAGTGTACAGCAACTACCCTAATTAAATGTATATTTGAGTTACAATAGTTAATTTAATAGTTTAAATTTTTATTATTAATACAAAAATATTTTATTTTGGATTTGGATAAGTAAATGTTTAATGTTAAGTGTGCAGTATCGAATTAAATAAATTGTATATTTATGTGTGAATAGTAAATTGATAGTAATAGTTCATTATATATGTAAAATAATAATAAAAATAAATATATATTGTAAACATTTTTAAACATTTATATATTGGTATTAATTATTTAATAATGGGTAGTAGATAAAAATGACACCGTTTTAAACACATTTTTTATTTATTTGTTTATATAGTAATTAAAGCAAATAATACATGTATAAAAAATTATTTTATACAATTTAAACAAAATAATAAATCTAATTTGGCACCAATTTCTTTTTAATTTCGGTATCTTTGCAGTAAATTACATTTGTGGTATAAGTAAATTATATAGTAAAAAAGAAAACATTGAACATTATACTATATAGAGTATATACATTTTAAGAGAAATTACAATACATCACAATTGTTAATAAATGATATAGTCATATTTTTGTTACATATACATGTGAACTTCAATATATGTTATATATGTAGATATATTTGAAATTAACAACATAGATAATATTTATAGTTCATATCATACAATGTATATTTTACAAACATGTTAAATTATAATATCTGTTATATATTTTTAATTTATTAATATTAATTTTATAATATTAATATTAATATATTAAACATATGAGTCACAATTTGTATATAAGTAATGAAAAATAACACTTTTTATTTTCAATAATTTAAACACAATATTGTTTGTGTTATTATAACATTAAAAATTAAAATATATTAATAATTAATGTAATAATAAAAAAATATCAAATTAATATTTTTGTAGAAAAATTAATAATACATGGGATAAATACAGCAAAAATATTTATACAGTTTTAACAAATTTCTATTACTAAAACATATGAAGTTGACATGTATTTAACTGTTATTTGGATCATAGTATCATTTGGGAGTTTTATTTTGTAACCGCTCTTAGGGCCAGATGTAGGTAATTTTATTTTACCACCTCTTAAATACCGAATCATACCGATTCGGTATTTAAGAAGTGGTAAAATATAAGTACCGAGATGTAGGTAAATACAGATGTGCATTTACCGAATCGGAGATATTCGGTATTTACCGATTCCGAAAATACCGACCGATAAATGCCCATTCATTCCTATGGGCTTTGAAGCCCATAGGAATGATTGGGCATTTACCGGTCGGTATTTACCGAATCGGTAAATACCGAATGTCACAAGGGTGCAGGGGGTGTCACTTTGACACCCTCTGGCACCCCCAAAAGAGGCTCGGGTGCCATGTGGCAGGCATACCTGCCCTAAGGGCAGGTCTGCCTGTCATATGGCATAGGTGTGCATGCACACATGTGCATGCACACCAGAATCGGTATTTTACCATCAAATAGTATTTGATGGTAAAATACCGATTTTTTAATGCTTGTGGGACTCAGAAGAGTCCCACCTACATATCAATTTTCCCGAATCGGTAAAAATACCGACTCGGTATTTTACAGAATCGGTAAATTTACCGATCGGTAAATTTACCGATTCTGTAAAATAAAGGGCCCTACATCTCAAATTGCATTTACCGGTCGGTAACGGCCGAATTCGGCCGTTACCGACCGGTAAATGCCTACCTACATCTGGCCCTATGTCTTTTTGGGTCATTTTGGAAGATTCAAGCTCGTGGTTGGAAGCTACTTCACGTCTGAGAAAGTAAGATTGCTATTTGTTATATTTTAACTAATTTAAGGGAATTTTGAAGGTAGTACTTTGTTATTTGTTGTTTGTGGAATACTATCTTAGGGTTAACTTCGTATGTAGTTCGTTATTAATGTTTTTACATTTTCTTAGCGAATTCTCAGTAACGGCCTTGGAGTTATTGTGTTTGTGGCTTTTTATGATTTTTTGGTTACATATATGTATGTTCTAGTTATTAATAATGTATTATTCTAAGTTTTATGTAGGTGGGTATTATTTTTTTTCTCTTGTACGTTTTTGGAAACAGCCATTTCCGTTTCCGAGTTGTTACGGTTTCTTTTTTTAAAGAAGTGCATTTCAGTTGTTGTAACTGCTATGTGTTTTAGACTTTGTTGATTTATTTGGGTTTCTGGAGCGTTTCTTAAATTCTAGAGCCTTTTTCGGGAATCAGAGTTATCGAATTATTGGGATTTCAGATGTATTTCGAACAGTAGTATTTTTGCATTGTATTAGGCCACTTTTTTTTAAATGCTGTGGATTTATTACAGCATGGATTGTTATGGACCATTGGATTTGCTAATTACGTTGTTGTGAAAAGGTAAATGCATTTATGTTATTAAATGTTGTGTGTTGGGAAATGTTCAATTTAAAAAAAAAAAGTTGAGTTAGATATTTTATTTGTCTAAAAATTATTAGATATTTATAATTTTTAGAAAAAAAAATTCTTATAATTTGTGAATAAGATGGTTTCGTTACATTTAAGGCTTTTTTTTAAATGTCCAGAATTTTTGTGAGTTATTATTTTCAGTTTAGTGTTTTGGCTATCATTTTTAAGTATTCTAGTCCTCTTGTTGTGGGGTAAAGTTGTACTTGTTGTTGTAAATATTGGTACATTTGGGCTGTTTGTCTTGATAGTTTGGGTTTTAATTGTAGAACGGATTTCTCCATTCTTAACTCTTGGAAACTTTGTTCTTTTTGTATTGCTGTTAGTAGTTTGTGTAGTGTAGGAGTTGTTCGGCCAGTTGAAGATAGAAAGGCATTATGCCAACCCTCCACTGCGTTGTTTGTTTTGGCCTCTTGATTTAGGGTTGGTAGATATACATTCCACCAAGGAATTAGGAATTTAGGCTGTCGTCTGTGGCCTGACCGGTGTAGTCTCCCCACTCAGGTATCCTCAAAATAATCCAAAAGTGGAGACAATTTTTGTTCATTTTGTGTATAGAAAGGACTTTCTATTAAAAGATTATAGTGTTCAGCCACATCGGTTATTGGCACGTATGCTAGGGCAATGAGGTGTTTTATTTGGTATGCGAATGTAATATTAGTTGCATATTCAACAATAAGTGTTAATTTTTGCAAATTTCTCCATATACATTGGTTAAAATGGAAGTACCATCCTTGTATGGATGTGTGTGGATATATTTTAAGGATAGAATTTATCATTGCTTGTTCAAAGTCAATTATAATTTTTAGGGGAAAGAAGTCTCTTGTTTCTTCTTTGATTTTGTTTAATATTTCAGTGTATGTAGAAGTTTGTTTGTTTGGTAACAAACAATAGATGAATGGTATGCAGGTATTGTGGAATTGGCCATGTATAGTATATAATTGATAGAATGGTTTAGGGCATATGCTAAAAGTGCCATCCATCATCCATGTTTGACTATCGGTTAATTTTTTTAGGTTGGTGTTTGTTGCAAACATTATTATTCTTTTATCTTTGTTGTTGTTGTCGTAGAAGATAAAAGGTTCATCATTATGAGTTATGGTAAGCTCAGGTGGAATTATGACCTCTTCAAAAGTTTTAGGTGTTGCTATTGTTGGTGTACTAGATTTTTTGGTTCTAGCAATAGTTCTTTTTATAGCAGCTATAGTTGGTAAATGACCTCTTGCCTCTCTAGGTACTCTAGGTATTAATTCCTTAAGTATTACACTAGTTGGTAAGTCAGAGGTTTTGCTTAATTCCTTAATATTGTCTAGAGTAGATCTAACCTCTATTTCAGAGATGTTAGGTGGATGGTTATGTTCAGTAGTATTAATCACACTTGTTTCTCTGGTTGTTGCACGACCATAGCATTTGTTGGAATAATACTTAGTACATTTCCAGTTAACTTTAAGGTCTTTTTGTTTTTCCTGAGTATAAGTATACCCCATATAGCATAACAAATATTTCCCTTTCTGAGATGAGATACATCTTGCATCTTCTGTCATTGTTGGTTTCTTAAATCTAGAAAAGGTGTATTAAATATTATTAGAAATAGTCATTTTATTAGAAGAGAAAAAAAAAGTATCTAACATTTGTGGGTAATTACCTATTCCAAAGTAGTATATTTTCAAAGGAGATCTTTTTGTTGATTGATGCTTTAATAGATTGTAGTGGTCTGTTGAAAGAAAATGAAGCATATTTTAGTGAATGTTTATATGTGTATTTTTATAACACATTTGCTAAGGTACAATGTTTTATTATGAAAACGTTTGCAACATTTATTCGGATGTATATATCATTTAAAGAAAAACCTGTTTTAAATATACAAACAGTTAAATATTAACATTGTGAGTGTTTAAAATACAAATATTAGTACTTGGGCATGTTTTTGATGCTTACCTATTTTTAATTTTTAGTTATTGATGGTAGAATGTTTGTTGTTATGTTGCAGCTTTAATTAGTAAAGGTATCTGTGGAAAAAAGTAATGGTATGATGAATCTTTAGTTTAGTTTTTATAATAGAAGTAACAAGCATTTCACATTGTAAGTCTTTGAAAACTGTGTTTAATAAAAAACAAATGTTAGACATTTAAGTAGGAATTTATGAGTTAGTTATAACATTTTTACTATTGATTTGGCATTTATTTAGTGTTTAAAAAGGTAATTTAATAAACTTACTTTTCAAATTTGTTGTTGTACTTTTCTCGAAAATGTTCATCTGTTTGTTAACCTTGAATCTGTTTAGGATATATGTAGAGATAGATAGAAAAGCAGTTTTAGATATTTAGAATGAACGGCAGTTTGCAAATAATGTAACATTTTATACTGAAACATAACATGACTTACTTTTAGTTGATTTGTAGTATATTCGTATGAGAACAATATTTAGAGTAGTAGAAATAAGTGCATTTCTCCTTGAAGCTGAATAATTTCTGCTGGTTTTTGAGTCTTAATTGTAGCTCTTTTTATAGGGTATGTTTAATTAGTGTTAGTTTGTGATTGGTTAGAAGCATAGAAAACAGTTCCCATTGGTTAGTTTGAATTTTTTTAATTTTAATAGTTTAATTTGCAGAATTCGAAATGTTTGTTTAGAGAGTTTGTGTATTAGTAAGTATTTTAAATATAATATAATTAAATAGTATAGCTTTAAAACATTTATAATATAAAATAAATATGTGTATATATAACAAATGTAATATTTAATTGTTACCATAGATTTAGTAATTTAATAATATTTTTTTGAGATATATAGTTATTTAATAGTATAATGTTAATTTATTTAATGTGTATAATGTTTCTATAAACTGTAAGAATGATTTAGAAAAGTCGATATTTAGGTAATGTCGATTTTATTGATGTCTATATTTTGGTAATCAATGTTTTTGTATTGTGGTATGTATATTAATGACTGTAGATATTTTGTATTTCGATATAAGTGTGATCGAAATTAGTTTACTCGAGATTTTTGTATATCGATATAGTGAGATCGATGTTTTAGTAAATTTATAAATAAGTATAGGATGTCGATGTAATTGTAATCTATATTTAAGACACGATATTTGTGTAGGTCGATTTTAGTGAAATCGAAATTTTGTCAGAGATTCAATCAGCCGACTGGCGGCTGAGATATGCCCCCCAGAAGGTAGGTGAACTTTGACCTCTAATTGGACCGACGACGAAGCATGTGGGGCATGCCGCCTGTCTCAAATATGCCCTCAGGGTGGGTCAGGCCCCGGGGGCTGCCTCAGAGGAAACAAAGCCGGAAGCCCTATTGCACTCCCAGTGATGTTGCCCAAGAGGAGTGCCAGGAGCCCACCCTGGTCCCCAAAGACTTCGGGGGAGGGGGAGCACCGACTTACCCCCTCGACAGGTCTGGGGCCCTGGACTCTCAACTCCGGGCCCTGGTGATGGTGGTGAAGAGGAGAGGGGGTGTGCCGTCGGGCATCCCCCTTCACTGCTGAAGACAAGCTGGGGAGCACCATTGTGCTCCCTGTGAAGGATGTCCTGGGGCCCGGGACCCCAACCTCAGGCCCCATAACCAGGAAGCAAAGCCATGGTGCGTCGTCGTGCTCCCCAAGAAGAATTCCTTGGGGGCCTGTGACCCCAACTCCGGGCCCCGGCGCGATGGCGAAGGAAGTGGGAGTGCCGCCACACTTCCCCACAGCAGCGGGACAGAGGGAGTGCCATCGCAATCCCCCGAGAACCCGCCAAAGGAGAAGCTGCCTTGGTGTCTGCCCGCCGGAGCAGGCAGACCAAAATGGACACTCCAGCTCCAGCAGCCGCACACGAGGGTGCGGGCCGGGTGGGGAGCCACCGGGCCTGGGCTGCCTAGGGGGCTCTCCAACACTTGAGGTGCAAGAGGCCCGGGTGGGACTGGGCCCCCGAAAGGCAGCAGGAGCAGCCTAGAGCTGCAATCACTCACCGGGCTTGAAGGGTCCGGGTGGGACCGGGCCCCCACCGGCTTGAAGATGCAGCGTGAGGCCACCAGCAATGTGTCACAGCCCTCCCCGGAGCAGCAGGGGAGCCGCTGCTATACTATTCACGGAACGTAAGAGTATCAGCCCATAATGCCTTGCAGACCCGGACCGGCCTGCAAGGATAAGCAGATGGTGCTCTGCATAGGGGGGCTTCAGGAGGAACAGGTCATCGCCAAATGCCTGCAAAGGTGCAGGGGGAGCTGCAGGAGCAACACAGTCTCCCCCAGCATGAAGATGTAAAGTCCCGCCCTAAGTCTCTGGGGACACACTGGAAATAGCCCCTCAAGGGCTCAACCAGCAGTCATCAGGATCATGGGGATGGAACTTTTGTTCTACAGCTGGGGGTGTGTTAGGGACTGCACCGAAGTATGAAGGGCTGAGCTGGGGATGTTTGGAGAAGGCATGCCCTGGAGATGAAGAGGTCCAATTGCACGAGCAGTGCATTTACCAATTTTATTTCTATTGAGGAACTGAAAGTCACATGTGTAAGGTGAAGTCATAGGCAAAGTGGGGATATGTTGCCGGACATTCCTGCTAGGGTGTCTGGCTGTATATGCTTAATCCTGTGATTTTAACTGTGATGCCTTTTAGGGGCTTTAATTGCAATGCATTATAACTGTTATCAACTATGAGGAGTACTGTCATTCTAAGTGATGTCCAAACATGTACTCTTGCTACTGTGTTAGGTGAAGAACAACCCAGACTGTTTGCCGTTAAGATGTATAGGTGTATACTGTATGGTCAGTATGAGATGCTCAGTCAGGGTTATATGTCATCAGGGCAGGTGTGCCCATTTCAAATGCTTGTTGAGATAATGGGGTGGGTCGCCACTGAGATGGTGTCAATGGGTAAGGCCCTCACTCCAGGTTATACTCCACCCACTGCATTCGGGGGCAAGATGATGTGCATACCTGGGGGGGGGGTGGTACTAGACTCCGGGATGGGTGGAAATGTTATGCAAAGTCACAAAGTAATTCTAACAGCTTATGCATATTTGTAAATTGTTGCATAGTATTGAGTAGTGTGTGTGTGTGTTTAATAAATGCACTCTTCCTTTTATAAAGCAAAGTACAGATTGGACAATCAATTATTGAGTGTTATTTCTGCGTACTGATAAAGGGTGATTAATAGTCCACACCACCTTCCTTGAGTAAGCCTGAGACTGCTCTGCAACGCTACCCTCTGAGGGTCAAGCGCTACAATGGGGTGTTTGGGTCCCAGTGACGGACAATGTTATTTGTGCAGGCCTCACTGATACTGCCTCATTTTCCAACACACAGATTTATGGATCCACTACAAATTCACTGTAAAGTAAAATATATATATGTTTTTGACCACAGGAGGGTCCCTCTGGGACTTCTACCGCAAGCCTACAGGGATAGGGTATCCCTAAGCTGCCCATTATACTTTTATTTAAAGTTTTTTCCAGGACAGATTCCCAAGTCCTAAGATGGCTGCTGCCACATCGTTGTTGATGTGATGGCAGCCAAATAGAGTTTGTCTACTGAACGGGTTGATAACAAATCACAAAAAGTTTTCTGGACCAAGATTTTAATTTCTACCTAATTCGGGGTAAATCCGTTCCCTCTTTTGGGCTATATCTGTGTCTAAAAGATTTATGAATAGGGCAAATGTATTTTGGATCCCTCGCTTTTTTCTCACCCTCTACTTGAAGAATCACTTTAAAACTTTCTAGGAAGGAGCTGAGGTTGATGGGAAAATGTTGGGAACGTTTTGTGAACATTCATCAAACGGCACCAAAGTTATAAGCACACCAGAAATTGCTTTTTGTACGTAAACACGATCCTTACTATAGCTACTCAATGGAGAAATACACACATGTTTATTTGAGACAGAGAGAGAACATTACACAGGTGATGATAATGCATGTTTAGTTATGGTTATTTGAGAGTTGCCATTGAAAAATTCTTTTTTGTTTTTCAACAATCTAGCTATTTTTCTTTAGTCCTGGTGCTACCAGTTCTTTCTCTACTCAGTCACCATCCCATCCTGACATTATCCCCAAAAATGCAGTCTTGGGTTCAACTGCAAAGCCCAAACAGGCCACCTGGATCAAGGCAGCATAAATTCTAGACCAATATCTCAGGACCACGAGACATTCCTACACCATGTTACCCCCACAATGTTTACAGGTTTGGCAGGAACTTCTCCATGTTTCATAAAGGCTTACTGGTGTAAAGTAGACACTATGGAAGCATTTGAATTGGCTAAGGCGGAGCCTTGCCATTATCCCTAATTTTCTTGCTTCCATTTTTGGGTTGGCCCATTCTTCCTCGCGTTCCAACCCAAGTTCCGACTTATCTCTGAGAGTCTACACTGGGTGTGGAATATTGATAGCTAGTGCTCTATATATTCTATAAATGGCTTTGGCAGGGGTTTACATTCTGGAACAGTCAGTAGGTACTTTTTCAAGATCTCAAGTGTAAGCCAAATCTGGAGATCCCTGTTATAACCACCTGCTTAGTCTTCCCTGTTTGCAAACAGCCAGTCATTTATTGGCAGCAACTGCGTGGCTTGGTAGTACCACCTAATATCTGTATATCCCAACTTTCCATCATATGGTGAATGTATGCATTTGTTAAAGGCTACCTGTGGGGTCTTTCCCACCCGGAACACAATATCTCGGAGCACACATAAAATTGAATGCAAGATGAAAAAAACTAAATTTCCAATTCACTCAATCTAGTGAGGTTAGGCTAAAGTCAATTGCTGAATTTTTGTATGGAGTTGGAACATGTTCCTACCTTATCGATGTTCCCCTCCTGTATTGTATATATTTTCTTCCCAATGCTTAGAGAATATGTTTTGGAATGCCGTATTACCCTGGCTATTCCATCAAATATGTTGAGGCTGCATGCCTAAAATCATATTGAAATATCATTAGCACACCATCTTCATTCTAATTATGATTTACACATTTACTTGTCCTGCATAACAGTATTCTTTTTTAGGATATGAAGGCGCTTACCTCCAATGTTTCAACTTGGCAAAGACTCTCCAATATTATAGTGGTAAAGCCTCACATTCGTATTGCCAGCCGTTTAATCCAAGGATATATCTTCCCTGAAATAACAATTATGTGCTAGGTTTTAGTCAATCGATACGTAGTCTCGAGACCAAAACTTCTAAAGCCTCCTTTATTCTATACCAAGTTACTTTCTAACCCTTACCTTAAATCTGGGCTCCTTCATAAACCGCGGCAGGCAAGCGTTCGGTTGTTCCGTGTATGCGCTGTGGTGAGCATACTCGTAGATATAAAGGAAGGACCACGGTATTGCGACCGTGAATGGCCGCCATCTTTGAGTAGCGCCAGGTCACTCCTACTCTACCCTGTATGCCATTGATAAAAAGAATGGACCAAATTAACGCAACCATAGATGACCGCCATCTTAAAATAGGGTCACTGGGTCCTAGTTTGTATTAATACAGTTCAATCTATATTAGTATATGTATTTCGAGCTAGTTTTGTGTATATAAATAGGAGTATTCCCCAGATCTCATATTAATCTGAATAAGAACCTGTTGTACCTAGTTTAATATCCTTTGGCATATAGACATATCATGCCATATGTATATATATTAAAGATCAAGATTATAACCGCTAGGTTGAGGGCATTTCAAGTATATAAGGGTGCCTCATAAGTATTATTATGTTGAAGGCCTATATAGATTAGTCCCATATTCAATAAGTTATTAGCGCATTTGGATTGTACAAAAATATTTTTCTATTATCATCAAAAGTAAATTCTAATTAGTTAACAGACATATACCTAGTCTTCATATTCTGATACAGAGAGTACAGGTATTTAAAATATCAATCTTAACAAATTTCTTAGGATAGAGTGACCCTAGATTGGGCATCATACCCCACCCTCAATCCACCGTCATCCAACATATGAGTATATGGTGATATTCTTAAACATGTTTCAGTACCCCAGAAAAAACTGTAGCTCATGATCAAAGTTGATTCCGTTTTCCACAGCTTTTAAGGGCATGATCCATTTGGCTTCACATCTGCGTAGTAACAGCTCAATGTTACCACCCCGTGGGTCTGGTTTTATTTGATCAATCCCAAAAAATAAAAAGTTTTTACTTGCATTTTGTGCTGAACAGTTATGCATGTGTTCCGCCGTGGGATATCTAGCATCATTGTGTTTCAATGCTCTAACATGTTCCCCATGCGGTCTTTCAGCATTCTAATTGTACTTCCCACATATATCTTGAAACATTTACATTGAATAATATACACAACATATTTTGTACTACATGTGATATTTGTTAGAATTGTGTATTTTTTACAACTATCAATGTGAAAGTCCTTAGTTTTATCTAGAGCATATTTACAAACACCACAGTGTCCACACTTGTAAAAACCCTTAGAATGTAAGTCTAACCAAGTTTCTGATCTTTGTGTTGAATAGCTCGTGCTCAGTAGAGTACCCAATGTTCTTCCCCTGCGATAAGTAATTTGAGGATATGTACCAATAGAATCCTTAAGTGTTTTGTCCATCATCACTACATGCCAGTGCTTATTCATACTTTCTTTCAGTTTCATGCTTATAGGATTGTAATTAGTAATCAACCTCATCGGTTGTTTCTTAGTTACCGTTCTGGTAATGGGTTTAAGGGTGGATATACGTTTTGTGACTAAAGCTCTTTGTTTAGCTATCTGTACGTCTGAAGGATGATAACCTCTTCGCTGGAATCTGCCCTCCATGTCCTCTATACAATGTATGAACCAATGATCTTCGCTACAATTTCTTCTTGCACGGAGCATCTCCCCAAAGGGGATTGCTCTGATCTGATGTCTCAGATGTGCACTTACGGTGCATTTTACTAAGAATTTTGTCATCTTTAGAGTAGAGTTCCACATCTAGGAACACTACACTGGTTGGACTGTGATTAGTGGTAAACCTGATGTTCATATTATTGCTGTTCAAAAAATCATAAAACTCATATAAGAGGGGTTCAGGGCCGGTCCAAATCATTAAACAATCATCAATGAACCTTCCCCAATAGAGAATGTGTTCATTCCAGCGACTTGCTTGTGGGCTCCAAATAAATACCTCTTCCATCCAGCCATTGAAAATATTTGCATAGGCTGGGGAAAATTCGGAGCCCATCGCCACACCCTGTTTTTGCTTGAACCATTCTCCATTAAATAAAAAGAAATTATTTGTCAAAATTAATTCTGTCATGGTTAGTAACATACGTGTATGTTCCCATTGGGTTGCAGATTTTTTTGATAGAAAATGGCTAAGAGCAATGAGTCCTAATTCATTTTGAATGCTGGTATACAGGGATACCACGTCAAGAGTGACGAGTATCATACCTGTATCCCATTTGATGTCACTCAAGATATTGAGTATGTGTCGTGTATCTTGTATGAAAGAGGGTACATTTTTCATGATGGGTTGAATAAAAATGTCCACGAATTGAGATAGACGTTCCGTCGGTCCCCCAAACCCTGAAACTATTGGCCTCCCAGGTGGAAAAGGGAGGCCTTTATGAATCTTCGGTAGAGTACATAGTATAGGGTATCTTGGGCGGCTTACTTTTAAAAAAAGATATTCATCATTATCCAACAGTCCTGAGTCGTACCACTTTTTTAAATGTTCATTGATCACATTAGTTAGTTTGAATATTGGATTCAATGCCACTTTCTCATAACATGTCACATTTTGTAGTTGATTGTAGATTTCATTATCATAATCAGTTTTGTTCATGAGAACAATATTCCCACCTTTGTCTGCGTTCCTGATAATAAGTTCTTTATTATGCTTGAGGGTTTCTAAAGCTTTTTCCTCCCCCAACGATAAATTTGGTGCATGTTGTTCACCTCTGTGTATATGTTTTATGTGTGCATCTAAATCAGTCAGAACTAAGCGATAAAAAATTTCAATATGATTGCCACCTGTTGAATTAGGAACCTATCTGGATTTCCCTTTGAGACCACTTGAGATTGTGAGATCTGGTCTGATATCCAAATCCTCCAATACTCTAGAAATTGTATATGGGTCATCCTCACGTTCCGTGATTGATAACAGGTTGACCGTGTCTTGAACATCATTTATAGTAAGAGAATCAGAGACTGAATTGTACAATTGCACAGTAGTTGCTTTATTCTGTTCAGGTTTATACGAGAAATATTTCTTTAATTTCAGTCTTCTTATGAACTTGAACAGATCTATTTTCACATAACAATCATCACCCTTGGTATTTGGACAGAATCCCAAACCCTTCTTAAGCAAACTTATCATTTCTTCAGTAAGGTTGACATCAGAAAGATTTACCACTTCTACTTCTAGGTTACTACTTGTTACTTCTTGTCCGAGGACCTCGTTTTCACTCCTGGTCTGTCTGCATCTGTGGGGTCTCTTCTTGCCCCATCTGTTGTTTTTATAATGGCACCACGTCTGGCCTGTTCCCTGTTGCCTCTCTTTATGCGATTCAGTTCTTGCACAAAGGATGAGTTGCCTAAAGGGAGCATTTGTCTTATTCCGGATCCAGTCGCCCCTTCATTGTCACTGCTACTAGAAGGGATTGTTCTTAGTGATGTGGTATTAGTACTTTCAGTGATTGTCTCTGGGGCCTTTTTGGTCTTATCTGTTTGCATTAAATAGTCATATTTCTTGGAGAAAGTGAATACTCTTCCAGAATTATAATCTATTTCGTCTCGCTTCAGTTTGTGAGCTTTCCTCTGTTTGATATCATTTTGGTGGGCACTCAAGATACCCTTCAAGATATCATAATTTTTGGCGGTTGGATCGGGTAGGTTTAATGCTTCAATCTCACTCTCAAGTAAAGTAATATCAGCTAAGAGTTTTCTGACCTTTCTCTCTGAGTTTTCTATCAAAATATCCATTAATTTGAGAGAACTGGAAGTTAGTTCTTTTTCCCATACTTCTAGTAGATCTTCGTCTAGATCCTCGTAGGTGGGCATGATCTGTGAGCGGAGCCCCCTAGGCACTCTGTTGAGTTTAACATATTGCTTAAGGGTGGCTCCGTCCCACCATTTTGACATCTCCGCTTTTTTGAGTCTTTCAAGTTTTATAAATTTATCCTTTAAACCTTCGGTCTTATTTGTGTTAACCAGTTTCACAGCCTCACTCACGGTACTGACTTTGCATAGGTTATCAAACAATTCTGCAGCAAGCCTATCTCTGTCCAGATCATCATTCATTGTGTCCAAAGTATTGTTGATATCTATATGCCTATAGAGCTGCCCCCCTGAAGAACAGACGTACACACTTTCGGGTGTTATGGGTAACCGGCGCTCATATAGAATTAAACATATGAATCTTATTCCCCTGGTTATATTACTGGTGCATCCAAGAATTTCCGGAGACAACACCCCTCCTCCACTGATTTTCAACCTAGGTTGAAGTTACATAAAACACAATATCTCGGAGCACACATAAAATTGAATGCAATTGCAAATTGTAAGTCCAAACTTGCACTCCAAAGTAACAGTGTTATAACAGAAATCTTTTATTCCACAAGATCCACTCCTTGCGCCTACGCGTTTCGCCTAGGTTCAAGACACCTACGGCTTCGTAAAGGCTGGAAATAATACAGAGAACGTATATTTGTAATGATTTCTTACATGTCGTTCTAAAAACCATCCACCATTCTCATGCAGACCGTGTCTAGACTGTAATAATAATAATAATAATCCACATTTGTAAAGCGCACAATCACCCGTAAGGGTCTCTAGGCGCTGGGGGCCGTCGGGAAGATTAAGCAAGCTATTGCCCAGAGTCACATGGTGCTGGGCTAACCTGCCGCCGGAGCCGGGGATCGAACCCTGATCCCCAGATTCCAGCGTCAGTCGCCCTGGCCGCGGCGCCACACCTCTCCCCGTACTAAAGAAACATAGGTGCATTGTAGCCATACAGGCTACTATTTAAAACAGAACATTGACATATTTTGTAAGTTTAAATACAACAGTATTAGAAATACTACATAGTTGCTTAAGGTGTCTATTATCATACTCTAGACCCTTATTTACCTCGATATTCATTATTATTTGTACAACCCAAGTGCTCATGATAAAAGAGAAATATGCATCAAGTGTGATGCTGGTACCTTCACAATAGTCAGGATCAGCCCTGAAAACCAAGATGAAAAAAACTAAATTTCCAATTCTATTGCTGAATTTTTGTATGGAGTTGGAACATGTTCCTACCTTATCGATGTTCCCCTCCTGTATTATATATATTTTCTTCCCAATGCTTAGAGAATTTGTTTTGGAATGCAGTATTACCCTGGCTATTCCATCAAATATGTTGAGGCTGCATGCCTAAAATCATATTGAAATATCATTAGCACACCATCTTCATTCTAATTATGATTTACACATTTACTTGTCCTGCATAACAGTATTCTTTTTGTGTTTCGCCTGCCGAAGGCTGCGCACTGCGCAGCTTTTCGGCGCAGGCGAAATCCTTTGCTTACAATAAGGACTTCGGGAACGTCCCCCGGCTCCCATTGGCTAGCTCCATAAATGGAGGCTAGCCATTGGGAGCCGGATCTGTCCGTCAAGGCCGGACCAGATTCCGGGGCGTTCCCGCGATTTTTTCCCTCTCCACCCACTTCGGATTGTCATCGCGGCGGTGGGTGTGTGTTATTTTTTTTTTTTTAGTCGGCCTGTTTTCTTCATTGTACAAGTTTCTGTTGTTGGAGTTGGCTGCAAGATTCGAGTTCCCACGAGGCAATCAGGTAAGGAGCATTGTGTTTATAAATGTGTTTTCACTTTGTAAGTTTACGTATTTTGATGTTTTCGCTCGTAATGTATTTTTTTCTGTTTACTTTTGTTTTTATCCCCCCCCACCGCCAACGGAGGAAGCCTTCCCGACCTCTCCACTCCCGCTGTCCGTTCCCGCCGCCCCCCCCCCCGCCAACGGAGGAAGCCTTCCCGACCCCACCACTCCCGCTGTCCGTTCCCGCCGCCCCCCCACCCGCCAACGGAGGAAGCCTTCCCGACCCCCCTCCCGCTGTAATTTCACTAAAAGTGATGCTATCTTATATTGTGCTTCTATTAGTTTTATTGTTATTATTATTGCCACTTCCCCCATCGAAGGTCCCGGGGCAAGGCTCGAGGAAAGGGCTAAAACCGGCCAGCTTCACAAGTCTGAAAGGGAGGTGACGGCCGCTGCAGGCGGACTGCCAAAGGCACCCGGGGGTGTGGGAGAGGGGAATACTACCTTAGTTTACCTCCCCGAAAGTGCACACTCTCTACTACGTAGCATAAACTAGGCCTGTAGGACAATAAATGGCTTTTAAGCTATCTCCGCGGGTTGTCTGCAGTTGATCGGTGTAAACTGCTGGACACGGGTTCGAGTCACAGCTTTCATAGATGTAATGCGGGCGGTCCAACCAGTGCCTCGGTTTACCAAGACTCATTACAGCGCCAAGAAGGGATAGCGTGTAGAGTGCGATGCACATTACCACGTGCACGGCTCGTGCACCGTTGCTTTGGGTCTGTTGTAACCTGCCCTACGTGCTCGGAGCCTGCCCCTCGTGCACTAACCCTCCCCCACTACAATCCTCCCTGCTTGAAAACTCGGATCCTTCAGTCGGCCACAGAATCCGCTCAGCCCGACTTGGCAATTAAAGCGCTTTGCCGGGCACAGAGTGGAGGAGATCCTTGGTGAACTTCGTTGTTTAATGCAGTGTCGGCTACAACTGCCCCCACCCTCCTCAATAGCTCACTTGTTTTAATTAATGTTCATTAGTTTGTATACTTGGGCAGCTTTTTCGTTTTTTGTTGTTGCTGTTTTAAATAGCATGAACTCGACCCGACGGTATTGGAGCGCTTTACACGAGCACCAGTTACCTTACACAAGGACTCGCTAATTTTTGTAAGCACGGGGAGATTACGTGATTCGTCCAGAGTCCCAGGATGTTGAGCCCACGCCGAGATTGCAACCTGGTTCCTCCGTTCTAAAGTCGCCAGCTCTGGTTGTTACGCCGCACCCGCTCCCTTTGTTTTCTTTTTGCTGTGCTTCAGAGCGGCAGGAGTTAAATCCCAGACGGATGCTGCAGAAAGGTCGCCTGTTCCTCCGCTAGACTGCTGTGAACGGGTAGCACTATTAATGGGAAGAACTCGCATCACAACCCGATCAACCTTTATTTTACAATTTCACGAAAAATATGGTATGTCGCGTCCAGATGCTTCAGAGCAAAACCTGCAAACTATTCATGGTAGAAATATTATATTTAGGAATGGGTGTCTGGCTCTGTGTGTGTGTGTCTGGCTCTGTGTGTGTGTCTAGCTCTGTGTGTGTGTCTGGCTCTGTGTGTGTGTCTGGCTCTGTGTGTGTGTCTGGCTCTGTGTGTGTGTCTGGCTCTGTGTGTGTGTCTGGCTCTGTGTGTGTGTCTGGCTCTGTGTGTGTCTGGCTGGCTCTCTGTGTGTGTCTGGCTCTGTGTGTGTGTCTGGCTCTCTGTGTGTGTCTGGCTCTGTGTGTGTGTCTGGCTCTGTGTGTGTGTGTCTGGCTCTGTGTGTGTGTGTCTGGCTCTGTGTGTGTGTGTCTGGCTCTGTGTGTGTGTGTCTGGCTCTGTGTGTGTGTCTGGCTCTGTGTGTGCGTGTCTGGCTCTGTGTGTGTGTGTCTGGCTCTGTGTGTGTGTGTGTCTGGCTCTATGTGTGTGTCTGGCTCTGTGTGTGTGTGTCTGGCTCTGTGTGTGTGTGTCTGGCTCTGTGTGTGTGTGTCTGGCTCTGTGTGTGTGTGTCTGGCTCTGTGTGTGTGTGTCTGACTCTGTATGTGTGTTTCTGGCTCTGTGTGTGTGTGTCTGGCTCTGTTAGTGTGTGTCTGGCTCTGTGTGTGTGTGTCTGGCTCTGTGTGTGTGTGTGTATATTTGTGTGTGGGGCTCTGTGTGTGAGCAATGCCAATAGCTCTAACTTTTCCAAAGGCGAAACCATTGCATTGTAAATGCTTGTTTAGGATATGAAGTCGCTTACCTCCAATGTTTTAACTTGGCAAAGACTCTCCAATATTATAGTGGTAAAGCCTCACATTCATATTGCCAGCCGTTCAATCCAAGTATATATCTTCCCTGAAATAACAATTATGTACTAGGTTTTAGTCAATCGATACGTAGTCTCGAGACCAAAACTTCTAAAGCCACCTTTATTCTATACCAAGTTACTTTCTAACCCTTACCTTAAATCTGGGCTCCTTCATAAACCGCGGCGTTCTGCCCATGTGCAGGCAAGCGTTCGGTTCTTCCGTGTATGCGCTGTGGTGAACATACTCGTAGATATAAAGGAAGGACCATGGTATTGCGACCGTGAATGGCCGCCATCTTTGAGTAGGGCCAGGTCATTCCTACTCTACCCTGTCTGCGCATTGATAAAAAGGAAGGACCAAATTAACGCAACCATAGATGACCACCATCTTAAAATAGGGTCACTGGGTCCTAATTTGTATTAATACAGTTCAATCTATATTAGTATATGTATTTCAAGCTAGTTTTGTGTATATAAATAGGAGTATTCCCCATATCTCATATTAATCTGAATAAGAACCTGTTGTACCTAGTTTATTATCCTTTGGCATATAGACATATCATGCAATATGTATATATATTAAAGCTCAAGATTATAACCGCTAGATTGAGGGCATTTCAAGTATTGGCAATTAGGGTGCCTCATAAGTATTATTATGTTGAAGGCCTATATAGATTAGTACCATATTCAATACGTTATTAGCGCATTTGGATTGTACAAAAATATTTTTCTATTATCATCAAAAGTAAATTCTAATTAGTTAACAGACATATACCTAGTCTTCATATTCTGAGATAGAGAGTACAGGTATTTAAAATATCAATCTTAACAAATTTCTTAGGATAGAGTGACCCTAGATTGGGCATCATACCCCACCCTTAATCCACCGTCATCCAACATATGAGTATATGGTGATATTCTTAAACATGTTTCAGTCCCCCAGAAAAAACTGTAGCTAATGATCAAAGTTGATTCCGTTTTCCACAGCTTTTAAGCGCATGATCCATTTGGCTTCACATCTGCGTAGTAACAGCTCCCTGTTACCACCCCGTGGGTCTGGTTTTATTTGATCAATCCCAAAAAATGCAAAGTTTTTACTTGCATTTTGTGCTGACCAGTTATTCATGTGTTCCGCAGTGGGATATCTAGCAACATTGTGTTTCAATGCTCTAACATGTTCCCCCATGCGGTCTATCAGCATTCTAATTGTACTTCCCACATATATCTTGAAACATTTACATTGAATAATATCCACAACATATTTTGTACTACATGTGATATTTGTTAGAATTGTGTATTTTTTACAACTATCAATGTGAAAGTCCTTAGTTTTATCCAGAGCATATTTACAAACGCCACAGTGTCCACACTTGTAAAAACCCTTAGAATGTAAGTCTAGCCAAGTTTCTGATCTTTGTGTTGAATAGCTCGGGCTCAGTAGAGTACCCAATGTTCTTCCCCTGCGATAAGTAATTTGAGGATATGTACCAATAGAATCCTTAAGTGTTTTGTCCATCATCACTACATGCCAGTGCTTATTCATACTTTCTTTCAGTTTTATGCTTATAGGATTGTAATTAGTAATCAACCTCATCGGTTGTTTCTTAGTTACCGTTCTGGTAATGGGTTTAAGGGTGGATATACGTTTTGTGTCTAAAGCTCTTTGTTTAGCTATCTGTACGTCTGAAGGATGATAACCTCTTTGCTGGAATCTGCCCTCCATGTCCTCTATACAATGTATGAACCAATGATCTTCGCTACAATTTCTTCTTGCACGGAGCATCTCCCCAAAGGGGATTGCTCTGATCTGATGTCTCGGATGTGCACTTTTCGCATGTAAAATAGCATTACATGCTGTAGATTTACGGTGCATTTTACTAAGAATTTTGTCATCTTTAGAGTAGAGTTCCACATCTAGGAACACTACACTGGTGGACTGTGATTAGTGGTAAACCTGATGTTCATATTATTGCTGTTCAAAAAATCATAAAACTCATATAAGAGGGGTTCAGGGCCGGTCCAAATCATTAAACAATCATCAATGAACCTGCCCCAATAGAGAATGTGTTCATTCCAGCGACTTGCTTGTGGGCTTCAAATAAATACCTCTTCCATCCAGCCATTGAAAATATTTGCAAAGGCTGGGGAAAATTTGGAGCCCATCGCCACACCCTGTTTTTGCTTGAACCATTCTCCATTAAATAAAAAGAAATTATTTGTCAAAATTAATTCTGTCATGGTTAGTAACATACGTGTATGTTCCCATTGGGTTGCAGATTTTTTTGATAGAAAATGGCTAAGAGCCCTGAGTGCTAATTCATTTTGAATGCTGGTATACAGGGATACCACGTCAAGAGTGACGAGTATCATACCTGTATCCCATTTGATGTCACTCAAGATATTGATTATGTGTTGTGTATCTTGTATGAAAGAGGGTAAATTTTTCATGCTGGGTTGAATAAAAATGTCCACGATTTGAGATAGACGTTCCGTCGGTCCCCCAATCCCTGAAACTATTGGCCTCCCAGGTGGAAAAGGGAGGCCTTTATGAATCTTCGGTAGAGTATATAGTATAGGGTATCTTGGGCGGCTTACTTTTAATAAAAGATATTCATCATTATCCAACAGTCCTGAGTCGTACCACTTTTTTAAATGTTCATTGATCACATTAGTTAGTTTGAATATTGGATTCAATGCCACTTTCTCATAACATGTCACATTTTGTAGTTGATTGTAGAATTCATTATCATAATCAATTTTGTTCATGAGAACAATATTCCCACCTTTGTCTGCGTTCCTGATAATAAGTTCTTTATTATGCTTGAGGGTTTCTAAAGCTTTTTTCTCCCTCAACGATAAATTTGGTGCATGTTGTTCACCTCTGTGTATATGTTTTATGTGTGCATCTAAATCAGTCAGAACTAAGCGATAAAAAAATTCAATATGATTGCCACCCGTTGAATTAGGAACCCATCTGGATTTCCCTTTGAGACCACTTGAGATTGTGAAATCTGGTCTGATATCCAAATCCTCCAATACTCTAGAAATTGTATATCGGTCATCCTCACGTTCCGTGATTGATAACAGGTTGACCGTGTCTTGAACATCATTTATAGTAAGAGAATCAGAGACTGAATTGTAGAATTGCACAGTAGTTGCTTTATTCTGTTCAGGTTTATACGAGAAATATTTCTTTAATTTCGGTCTTCTTATGAACTTGAACAGATCTATTTTCACATCACAATCATCACCCTTGGTATTTGGACAGAATCCCAAACCCTTCTTAAGCAAACTTATCATTTCTTCAGTAAGGTTGACATCAGAAAGATTTACCACTTCTACTTCTAGGTTACTACTTGTTACTTCTTGTCCGAGAACCTCGTTTTCACTCCTGGTCTGTCTGCATCTGTGGGGTCTCTTCTTGCCCGTCTGTTTTTTTTATAATGGCACCACGTCTGGCCTGTTCCCTGTTCCCTCTCTTTATGCGATTCACTTCTTTCACAAAGGATGAGTTGCCTAAAGGGAGCATTTGTCTTATTCCGGATCCAGTCGCCCCTTCATTGTCACTGCTACTAGAAGGGATGGTACTTAGTGATGTGTTACTAGTACTTTCAGTGATTGTCTCTGGGGCCTTTTTGGTCTTATCTGTTTGCATTAAATAGTCATATTTCTTGGAGAAAGTGAATACTCTTCCAGAATTATAATCTATTTCGTCTCGCTTCAGTTTGCGAGCTTTCCTCTGTTTGATATCATTTTGGTGGGCACTCAAGATACCCTTGAAGATATCATAATTTTTGGCGGTTGGATCGGGTAGGTTTAATGCTTCAATCTCACTCTCAAGTAAAGTAATATCAGCTAAGAGTTTTCTGAACTTTCTCTCTGAGTTTTCTATCAAAATGTCCATTAATTTGAGAGAACTGGAAGTTCGTTTTTTTTCCCATACTTCTAGTAGATCTTCGTCTAGATCATCGTAGGTGGGCATGATCTGTGAGCGGAGCCCCCTAGGCACTCTGTTGAGTTTAAAATATTGCTTAAGGGTGGCTCCGTCCCACCATTTTGACATCTCCGCTTTTTTGAGTCTTTCAAGATTTATAAATTTATCCTTTAAACCTTCGGTCTTATTTGTGTTACCCAGTTTCACAGCCTCACTCACGGTACTGCCTTTGCATAGGTTATCAAACAATTCTGCAGCAAGCCTTTCTCTGTCCAGATCATCATTAATTGTGTCCAAAGTATTGTTGATATCTATATGCCTATAGAGCTGCCCCCCTGAAGAACAGACGTACACACTTTCGGGTGTTATCGGTAACCGGCGCTCATATAGAATTAAACATATGAATCTTATTCCACTGGTTATATTACTGGTGCATCCAAGAATTTCCTTTTCTCTTCTACTAAAAACTTTAGTATACCTATTTGGGCATCTAAAGTTTGGTCTGAATTTTCTAGAATATTTCCTAGAAAGGAGAGAACCGTTTCTAATATTTCTTGTAGCGAAAATAGAGCCTTTGACATTGGTGTTGCGGTATTGGCAAAATTATTGTTTTTGAGTATGAGAGGATCCAGAAAAGAGTCAAATTCGAGAAATTGTTCTGATGTTTTTTTCGAAAAGCTATTAGATAACTTTAATTCAGAGTTGTATTCTACTGACTTCAGATTATTTGCGCTTGAATCCTCAGGCTTGTGTAGGCTCCCAAGACCTCTTATAGGGGTTGAGGATTTTAGAAGAATTGCCTCGTGGTCCATTGATTCTCGATCATGTGAGGAGTGGTTGAGCTTATTGTTAGGAACCGAATCGCTTAAATTTTGAGTTAAATGAGGTGTCACTGATAAGCACATTTGTTCCCCTGTACTTGAGTGTTGATTAAATTTATTTTCTATTTCCGGCATATTTGTATCAAGTTCCCTTTTAGATGGTAAGGCAGAAAAATAATTACTAATTGCCGGGGTCAAAGTTATCCGGCCGTGTTTTATTGCTTTATCTGTAGATTTCCTGACAGCTTCCTCAGTACCCATTCGCTTCATGAATATAGTGCGCAAACGTAATTTTTTGTAGCCCATTTCACTTTCCTGTCGAAGACGTATTGGTATTAGTATTACTTGTTTTCCCAATGGGTCGCGTTATTGTTACTATTTGAGATTCAGTAGGAATCTCTATCACCCTTAGCCTTGCTGGCGTTTGTTTAGTTGTGCAGTAACCACAAATATATTAGTGTAGAGATCCTTTTTTGCAAGAATACACTGAAAGTGTAGATTTTGGACACAGATGTTAATAGGGTGGCCCGTCCCGTCCTAGTACGTCCCCGGGCGGTGGGCGTGTCCGTGGGCGTGAGCGCCGGGGGAAGCGGGTGTCACGAAAGTTATTGCAGGTAGGCGGTGGGCGTGTCGGTGGGCGTGAGCGCCGGGGGAAGAGGAACCAGCTGAGCTGCCTGGAGAATGCTGGTCCTTGCAGTCCCCCGGCTCGCTGATGGTGTTTGCCCCTAACCTCTACCCGTGGGACTCCAGCTGGGAGCGTTTGACTAGCCCTGCCGATTGCAGGACTTGCACACACCAGCGAGTCCTCGTTGAGGGGAGGCGTCAGCAGAAAAGCAAGATGCAGTGTGAAGCGGACTTTCCTTCCGTCCCAAGAAGAACAAAGCAGAACAGTTCTCTAAAGCAGAGTGAGTGGCACCCGCGAAGCGGGTGTCACGAAAGTTATTGCAGGTAGGCGGTGGGCGTGTCCGTGGGCGTGAGCGCCGGGGGAAGAGGAACCAGCTGAGCTGCCTGGAGAATGCTGGTCCTCGCAGTCCCCCAGCTCGCTGATGGTGTTTGCCCCTAACCTCTACCCGTGGGACTCCAGCTGGGAGCGTTTGACTAGCCCTGCCGATTGCAGGACTCGCTCACACCAGCGAGTCCTTGTTGAGGGGAGGCGTCAGCAGAAAAGCAAGAAGCAGTGTGAAGCGGACTTTCCTTCTGTCCCAAGAAGAACAAAGCAGCACAGTTCTCTAAAGCAGAGTGAGTGGCAGCCAAACCTGGTCCTGACTCAGTGCCTAGATCAAGTTTAGAGCGCACAGGTATACAAGCAGGTGCTCTCACCTTCCGCCTGTGCCAGCCCGCAGATCGCAGTTCACTGCAGCCTGCAGCCGGCTCCCCCACAAGCCCACCAGCTCACCGTGACATCGTATCTTCGACTCGCAGCGGCAACCGCCCAGCAGAGAGGAGAGTAGACGGACGAAGTGGCGGGGAGGGAGGCTGTTCGGACCCCTCGTCCGCACGCCTGATGCTGCGTGTCTCTTAGGCTCCTGTGCACTTTAGCAGACAGAAACGGGTAGGGAGCGGGTGCAGTTTGCAGTCTGCGGTTGCAGAGACGGCAGAGGCAGGAACCACCGTGACCTCCTCGCTGCGGTGAAAATGGTGATCTGGCGTTTCTGGCGTTCTAGAACAGCTCACGAGCTCCCTCTAGTGTCTTCAATGAACAGGCTACAGCAGCAGTTGTCTCGTTTATGGGCATGATCTGTGAGCGGAGCCCCATAGGCACTCTGTTGAGTTTAAAATATTGCTTAAGGGTGGCTCCATCCCACCATTTTGACATCTCCGCTTTTTTGAGTCTTTCAAGATTTATAAATTTATCCTTTAAACCTTCGGTCTTATTTGTGTTACCCAGTTTCACAGCCTCACTCACGGTACTGCCTTTGCATAGGTTATCAAACAATTCTGCAGCAAGCCTTTCTCTGTCCAGATCATCATTCATTGTGTCCAAAGTATTGTTGATATCTATATGCCTATAGAGCTGCCCCCTGAAGAACAGACGTACACACTTTCGGGTGTTATGGGTAACCGGCGCTCATATAGAATTAAACATATGAATCTTATTCCACTGGTTATATTACTGGTGCATCCAAGAATTTCCGGAGACAACACCCCTCCTCCACTGATTTTCAACCTAGGTTGAATAAAACACAATATCTCGGAGCACACATAAAATTGAATGCAATTGCAAACTGTAAGTCCAAACTTTCACTCCAAAGTAACAGTGTTATAACAGAAATCTTTTATTCCACAAGACCCAATCCTTGCGCCAGCGTGTTTCGCCTAGGTTCAAGACACCTACGGCTTTGTCAATGCTGGAAATAATACAGAGAACGTATATTTGTAATGATTTCTTACATGTCGTTCTAAAAACCATCCACCATTCTCATGCAAACCGTGTCAAGACTGTAAAGAAACATAGGTGCATTGTAGTCATACAGGCTACTATTTAAAACAGAACATTGACATAATTTGTAAGTTTATATACAACAGTATTAGAAATACTACATAGTTGCTTAAGGTGTCTATTATCATACTCTAGACCCTTATTTACCTCGATATTTATTATTATTTGTACAACCCAAGTGCTCATGATAAAAGAGAAATATGCATCAAGTGTGATGCTGGTACCTTCACAATCGTCAGGATCAGCCCTGAAAACCAAGATAAAAAAAACTAAATTTCCAATTCACTCAATCTAGTGAGGTTAGGCTAAAGTCAATTGCTGAATTTTTTTATGGAGTTGGAACATGTTCCTATCTTATCGATGTTCCCCTCCCACCCGGACCCAGCTTAATCTGTGGATAGTGTACTTTGGAAGAATACATAGTAGTTGGGGTACTGTGATCATCTTGAAGGTGGCTCAGCCGCATTGATAATGTTGGATTTCAGTGCGGCCTTTGACACTGTGTTGCATCTCACCCTCACCCAAAGGTTGAAGGAATTGGGAATCTTTGGAGACTATATCAATTGGCTGGAAGCCTTCCTGGGAAACAGACAAAATTGTACAGTCACATGGTCTTGCCTTAGTGTCAGATGCAGAAGACAAACAAATCATCATGACCCTTACACTAAGCCATACCTCTACTCAACTTTATTCATGACTTAAGGTAGACTGGATGTCTATGAGCAGTCTGAAATTTAACGGTGACAAAACTGAGGTACTAGTGGTTAGGAACAAAAGGTCAAAATGGATGGAACTGTAATTGCTGGAACAACTAGGAGAATTACCTAAACCTGTCCAGGCAGTAAAGAGTCTAGGCTTCTGGATCGATGATAAACTCACAATGGAGTTACAGGTTAGAAAACTGGTGGGAACATGTTTTGGCATCCTTAGATCACTTAAAAGGTTTCTACATATGTTACCACAGTTCACTAGGAGGATAGTGCTACAGGGTTTAATAATCTCATGTTTGGGTTATGGTAACTACCTTTACTTAGGGAGTTCAAAAAACATGATAAAAAGACTTCAAGTTTCCCAGAACACTACAGCCAAAGTCCATTGCAAAGTACCTAAGCACCAATCAGCCAGACCACCCCTAGTAGCCCTTCACTGGCTACCGGTCCAAAAGTTAATTATGTTCAAGACTCTTTGCATTGCACATCGGGTTATCCATGGGATAGGCCTGCAATTCAAATGGAACTTACTTACCTCCTATGTGCCAGGGAGGTCTCTCAGTTCAAGCAGTCAAAGGATGCTGTTGGTGCTCAAGGTTTGAAGAGTGAGAAGTGCTGGCCGCTCCTTTGCATATCTTCTTCCCAAGTGTTGTAACTCCCTTCCCACTTCCCTCAGAAGTCAGTAGTTGGAATTCTGCTTCAGAGAACTGCTTAATCCCCTCCTTTTCTAAAGCAGGGTTTTTGCAAAAGATTCATACAAGTATTCCGGAGAGTTTGTTGCAATAAGCGCGGGTAGGCCCTGTAGAGTAGCTATGCACTATATAAAAATGACTGAATAAGTCTTATTGGCTCATAATCAAGATCAGTAGTTTACTCCAGACCTCAAAATGCGACTTAATCTGATAAATTAGGGAAATATTATGAAGTTCCAAGCACCACTTCAAACCGAATGAAATATGTACACCAAGTTACTTAAAGTTAGAAAGGCTGCTCAAAGGACCACCAACATTTATACCCAGTACAGAGAACACATCGGTTTTTGGAACAACCACAAATTTCACTCAATTCCTTAGGGCCTGAGTTGTCTCCATATAACTTAACTATATATTTGCATGAAGCATGGATATAGCAATCAGGGTACCACATATACAAGGCATCTCTATGTATAATCCAAAACGGTCTGTATGGTTCTGATGTCCTCTTATACTCCTCACATGTGTGTCAGTTCTCAGCTATTCAGTCAGGGACTCCATCACCAGGGAAAACAGTAGAGGGGTAGCCCTGCCTTGTGTCCCTCCATGTCAGTAAAAAAGCAGACAACAACCCATTCACCTTACTCACAACCCACAGGGAATTATATAGCACTTGTATGTACTACCTAAATAGTGGGGTGACATTCATTTTCTCAAAGGTCACTCCACTGAGATGAACACCGTCTCGAAGTCAATTAAGATTAGTGCTTGTGGATCAGTAGACAGTAGTGCCGAAAGGCCAGCGCCACCTTTAGATGCCTAATGCAATACCTAGCCCCCTACTAGGGATAAATCCATTTTGGTCCCAGTGTACCAGGGATTGACTTAACCCCACCCATTGGTTGACTAGTACTTTATCTAAAAATGTTGTTGGCTGAGTATAGTAGTACTACCCTGAAAGCAGCTGGAGCCCATCTTAGGCGAAGGGACCCTACTCTACAGTGGGAGGGTACAGAACTCAGGAAGGGGGTGCAGAGGGAGGGAGTCCTCGCCTCTGACCCTGGTGCATCTGGTGAATGTGGATCCCAGTTAATAGACCAGTTGATGGAGAGAGGTCCTGAACTGGCGGGAGAGCTGTGTTCTGGTGGGTGCCCCCCCTGGTAGGGTACGGAACCCCAGAAGTAGAGGTAGGAGGAGGAGACGCTTTGCCCGTGACCTCTGGTCAGCCTGAGGGTGCGGACCCTAGGTTGAAGGATCAGTGGTAGTTTGGAACTACACTGAGAGGGAGAGTTGAGAACGGCTATTGGATGCCAGGGGTTACTGCCCCCCACTCTTTAGATTGGCAAGGATCAGTGGTATCTAGGTGGCCTAGGGCCTGGCCCTGGCCGTGGACAACTAGGGAGTACCAGTGGGGTAGCCTAATTGGGCCTGTGAGTTCTTTTTCAGAGAGAACCATGTGAGCTCAGAGTGGCGTAGAACCGGAGGGTGTCCCTGCAGTGCGGGCCCGCATCCCTGTTCTATCACTCCAAGCAGGGAAGCCCATCACAGTGGTGATTGGTCTGCCCTACGCTTTGGCTGGAAGGAAGTTGGGCTGGACTTGGCCCTTTTTGGCAGGTTCACCCCAGAACGTTTTGCCTTAAGCTCTGACATAGCGGTAGTGTTTTTAGGCCCCTGGGCACTTTAGCACTGTGGCCCAGTGTAAAGTGTGTGCGCTCTCTGAGTGCTTGTGGTGAGATTGGTCTGCCCTCCCATTGGGATGCATTGGGGATGTGTGTGTCCATGGTAATTCCTGGTATGAGGGGAATGCAGGGTCGAGTTTAGTATGTAGGAACTTGTGAGTATAAATGCTGCGCAATGGTGTGCGCAGATTTATGGTGACTGACGGAGAAATGCCACTTTTAGAAGCTGGCATTTCTGTGTGCTATGTGTCTGCCTGCCTGGCCTGTGAGTGACAGGAGCTGAGAGGTGTAGGTAGCTCCAGGAGTGGCAGGGTGAGTCAGCTAGGCTGAATGGGACACCTGGGCTGAGAGTGGTGGGAGGAGAAATCCCCAGACTCTGATTAGGACTGTGCCCAGGCTGTACAATGCTGGCTCCGCCCCCTGTGGTGTGTCTGATCACTGAGCCCCCTCCTGACAAAGGGGAGAGGAGCTGGGCAAAACGAAGTGCTCCAAAGCTTCCCTAAACCAGTTCTGACTGTTATCCCGAGCCCTGTGCTGTGACACAAAGGGAAATGCTGATAAAAATACAGGGGCTGTGACCCCATAAAAATGTTCAGTCCTGTTCTGGTGTGCTGTCCCTGACGGAGGGGGGCTTGCTGCTGCTGGGGCCCAGGAGGAACCGCCATAGGGGCTGCCTCCCTGCTGAAGGGCCCTGTGTGCCGGCCTCCCTGGGCCCAGCTATGCCCATGGGATCTTGTTGCTTCTTTCCCTTGATGCCTAAAGGAATTTTGGGACCTTTTTCTGATCCTCCAGGACCTTGGAGGAGCTTGTTCCTGATTTTGCACCCTGGGAACGCTGTGCTGGTGCTTCCTTTGTTTTGCCCAAGAAGAGGAGCGTGTATTCTCCGCAGCGCTGATTTGCCGTCTGTGTAGAGGGAATCCCCCACCGGAGGGGTTCCCCCGTGATGGCTGCCGAGCGGGAGCCCACCCCGCTTATTGATCGAATTTGCGGGTCCCCACCCCGCTTATTGATTGAAATTAGGAGGGAGCCTACCCCTCATTGTCCGCTTATACTTTTATGTTAAAGCAGATGCCAACCCCGCGTCTCACTGCCTCGGCCGGTGCTGGAAAGGAAGTCATGCAGCACAATGCCTGGAGCAGGGCGGGACTTCCGCCTCAAGAAAGGAAGTCCCGCCCGCCCGAGACACGAGAGCAGAGCAGGGCTCCCACGAGGAAGGAAAGCCCCGCTCTAGAAACTGCTGTGGCCGGATTCCCGGGTCCCAGGAGAGGGAGAGCTCCGCCGGCGTCAACAAGCGAAGAGATGATCGGGAAAAGTAATGCCGATCCCGAGAGCCGGTGAGTAATGGCTCTTTGCTGTTTGGTGCCTGTTCGAGGCACTGTCTGAGCGGTCCCGCCTGGAGAGCGGGCCGCTCCCACGTTGTTGGTATAATTGGTACCAGAAGCCCCAGAGGGGCCCCTGCCTTCCTGTTTGGGCCAGGTCATTTACAAGCCCCATAGGGGCCAGAGGGCACCGTAGTGCCGGGCCCCTTCCCATGATCCTCAGCTGCACTACAGCCAGCGCGGGCAGCTGCAACGTTGTACACATTTGATTCAGAAGGCACAGTGAGTGCCCGGCCTTTATTTTTATTCACAGCTGCCCAGCAAGTAGTGGGCAGCTGCAACGTTTAGGCCATTCATTCATTCATGTCTTTTGAGTTAGGAGTGAGATGCACTCCTTTGCCACATACTTTCACAGCTGTGCAGCACTTAGTGCCAGCTGCTACGTTTAGGCCTGCGCAAAGTGCGCACCCTTGACTTTCACTGCATAGGCAGCAGCCCTGACAATCTGGACACAGGGCATTTGAGCCTCTTTGAGAAGGCCAGTTGGCCATGGGGTCAGTGATTATGTGATATTAGGAAATATGATGCTTTACTGTGATTCATGCCTCTAAATGTGTTTGGGGATGAGATTATGTGGGCAATGTGTTTATGCCAGTAAGATTATTTCCTTCTCTGAGTATACCCCTAATGTGAGTGATGCTTAGGAGGTTAGGGTCTAAGATATTAGACTGTTGAGATTATGGGCATACAATGCGTTTGGCGCCTAATGTGATACTGTGCATAATGTGGTTTATGTTACTGGCTGATGCTGAGTACAGCGGTTACCAGTTATTACTGGTTGTATGTTTATGATATGTCTTATTTTTACTAAGTTTGCTTTGTAATGGTTCTGCCAGTGGTCCAGTGGGCCCTGTCTTATTTCTAACTTGCTGACTGGACCAAAGAAATCTCTGGATAACCCCTCCCAAGGTCTCAATGGAAATCTTGTACATTCAAAAGGAGGTTGACGCACAAGTTTGGAATTATCACTGTTTAAACAGAAAAGACAATTCTTCACTAAAGCCTCAACATCACTGTCAACTCCAGGCCACCAGAATGATTCCCTGACCCTACGTTTAGACATTCCTTGACCCGGATGACCTACGTGAATAATCTCAAGGACACATTTCCATACTCCCTCAGGAGGTACAATCCGCCACCCCCTCATAATCTTTCCTTTGCTCAAGCTCAACTCATCTCTTACGTTGAGAAATTCCTTCTATTCAGCATCTTTGCTATCATCAAGCTCCCATCCTTGAACAAAGGAATCCTCTACCACATACTCATGCAGGACTAGGGAAATAAAACACACACACAGTAATACTCTGTCCCCTTACCCTCTACTGCATACTCAGGCTTAACGCTTCACAACCATCTCATGCGCAACATTAAAGTAATGTGTGTCTTAACATCATCTACCGCCATCTCATGCACAACAATAAAGTAATGAGTGACTTAACATCCTCTACCGCCATCTCATTCACAACATTAAAGTAATGATTGGCTTAACATAATGTAGCAATCAAGTAAGTCTCGTAGACAGCTCTTGTAGTTGGTGGTTTATTCATCAAGTTACTGCTTAGCAAGTTCCAATATACGCCCCACCAGGAACAGCCTCCTTGCTGCTCAGCCCATCATCTCCAACGGAATTCCTTACAAGTACAAACCTTCATAACATTCTAATGACATCACATTGGCTGAGCAGCAAGGCATAGAACAAGGACAGGGAGGACTCATTACTTAACAAGCAGATTACAACACAACTCTTAAAAGTACAAGCATTTATTCTATACAATTTTTCCTCTGAACCCACTCTGTGCCCATTTAGCACAAGTTGCACTCTTGTGTGTGTTTACTTAACAGGTAGGGAACTGTTCTGCATTCAGTGCGATGATAGCTAATACCACACAAGAGTGTACATGTGTGGACACAACCATTTTTACATGCATCATTTGCTGCAGACCAAAATAGAAGCAAACTGCTGCAAAAAATATCTTCCCCTTAAAATGTACATCCATGAGGACTTTCTGCTCTGAAAAGTTCTGACCTATTTATTTCCAAATACTGCCTTTAGCTTGTATTAGAGAGCTTCTGCATGTGACTCTCTCAGGTTATGTAGATTGAATCAATTTTATCTGGGAACTACTAACAACTGGTGTAAAATAAGGACTGCCACATTGGCTAACTTCAGATAACAAATAATCAAACCCCTTATATTGCTTCCAGCAGTTATAGTAAGGGCTAAATACAGAACTCGGCATCTGACACTTAAACCTTATGTCGTAAATTCAGTTCCCTGTCTTGGCTCAGTCACCTTTTAGTGTTTGATCTTTTTCAAAGTAACAACTGAGCTGTTCACTGCAAAAAGCATGACTGAGGACTGAATATGCTTAAAGGTAGGATGTAAACTGTGCCATTTTTGGATTTTATAATTCTGTTCAATGCGATTTGTAGCACCTATTAACACCAGTATTATATAATGCCAGTATGAACCTAGAAATGTTGTGCAAAGGGACATGAAATGTTGTCCACATATCTCCAGAACTACTCTCTTCTTTGCATAACGTTGAATAGCCGGTGTATTTTAAGACATACTGCAGTCATTAGGCCACACTAAAAATATTTTTTTAATTTTGTCACTAAGCTGCAGGGATGTTGGCATTGTTAGAGCTCAACATTGTCCTATTTTGTGGACAACATATCTACTCATTTAGGCACAGAAATCTGAATGTGCACTTTGCGTACATTGAGGAAAATATCACAGAAAAGTAACATCACCGTAAAAGCTATTGCCTTAGGATGTATAACTGTACAACGCGTACCGTTTCAACACGTGCCTTTACAACGCGTCTGCGTTGTTGGGCGCGGATAGTGAATAGTATAATTTACTATTCTAACACCAGTCCCCGTGGATAGTAGGGTAGGTGTTGGAATAGTAAATATACTATTCTTTATCCTTTAGCGCCCTCCAGCGCAAGTCGTGGTTACGACTTGCGTGTAAAGGACGCGTCGTAAAAGCACTGCGGGGTAACATCCGCGTTGAAAAAGATGTTCCCCATTGCCTTACAATGTAGGGTATAATGAAAAGAAAGTGCTGCAAAATAGTTAAATTGCTGATATTTACAGTAGTGAAATTAAACATTATACAGTTCAGAAAAATCCGAAAACAATTCTAGTAAAATTAATTTTACAAATAATTTACATGTATGAATGTTTGAGAAAATGTTGTGGTAGTAGCCCATATTTAGTCTTAGTCACTGACAATTTTGTTGCTGTCTATATGAAATGTTACATTTCTTTCATTAAGAATAATGTAAATGTAGAGTTTATTTGATGCAAAGCTAACAACTGCCCACAAATGCATTTATTTATAACACTTGCAAAACGTCTTTTGAAACTAAGCAAAAAATGATTGTCACCCCTAAGTAAGCTTTACTGAAACATATAAGTGTTTGTTTTACCCTTTAGAAATAAGGACTTATTTACCATCAAAACCCCAAATGTGCTTCTGAACACAAGAATTTTAAAATATAGTATAAAAAGAAAAGAGAGTCCTGCCTTTCATCTTGTTTTTATCCAAATTATTAAAACAATATTTCTAAACTTTTAAGACTTGTGTAGGTTGTAGGTTTTATGGTCTGTGCCATTTGCAACCAGCCCAGGATTATGTTCCTGGGCTTTAGTCTATTTATAGCTCTGCACATGGAGTCCTAAATCTTACTGAGACACCATTTGTTTAACCGAAAACTGCCACAGCAGGTCCCAAGTCAAAAGGGTATTTTGTAAGAGGGGCTGAAAATTGCATGGCGTGGGTGGTTGCAATGCCGTACTCTGTGTCAACTCTTGTTTTTAGCTTTACACCCCTTATTAATCACCCCTTATGCTAATCTTAGTTTACCTGTTTGAAGGACTGAACAGGCCGCAAGAACAGACCTTGTTCAATACCAGTTATTGGGTGGTGCTCAGCAGCTTGTTAAAGTTCTCCAGCTGGCGTATTCCATGTGCCCAGGTCCTGAAAATTAAATGTTAGTAGTAGGCTTGCTGCTTCCACCCACAGACATAGCCTTTCAAACCTGTCTCAGTTTGCGTGAGACAGTTACTGCTACTTTGCCTTGGCATTTAAAACTACTTTCCAAGACTTAAATTCCCATTTCCTACATATAAGTCACCCCTAAGGTAGGTGCTAGATAGCTAATAAGGCAGGGTGTTGTATAAATAAAAGTTGGGGCATGTATGTTGAGCTGTGCATGTCCTGGTGGTGTTCAACACACAAAATCATTTTTCCCAGTGAGGCCTACTCCACTCCTATTTTGCTCTTAGAGCTCTATGTGTGTGCATTCTGTCCTCGATACACATCTAGGCTTTGTTACAGCTACACATTGTGCCTTCCCCCTCCCTCTCCACACAAGCGTGCAAACTACTTAATATTTTTTTATACAATTCATATTCTTACCTTCATCTGCAGGGCTATCTGGTGATACTTTTAAAACATTTCTCTCCTACCAGCTTTTTAAACAACTTTCTAGTGGGCTTAACATTGTTTCTCTCAGAAATCCACTCCTGTTAAATGCGCTCTTTTACTCACAATATGCGTACCGCGAATTCGCAAATTTCGCCCATACTTAGCCAAAACCTGCACCCACATAGCTGTTCGAATTGGAGAGGATTTCTAACCTGGAGGATGCCTTAGCAACGCAGAAAACTACAACGGACGAGATTGGCGCCCAGAAGGATGATATTTTGTGGAAGTTAACGGACTTAGAAAATCTGGCAAGGAGAAATAATCTTAGGGTTTTAGGGGTCCCTGAAGGTTGCGAAGGAGGGGATGCTAGGCAGTTTGTGGTAGAGCTTTTTACAGAGGCATTTCCCGAAATAAAGCAGTGGGACTGGGAGCTTGAAGTACAACGTGCTCATCGGTTCCCCTTCAAACAGAGGCAGAAACCTGGTCAATCTGGGGATAGACCTCGAGCAATTTTGATTTGCCCTCACAACTTCCTGGCAAGAGAGAAGATTTATGTTCTAGCGAGACCTAATAGAAAAGAGAGCTGGTAAAGGCTGCGAGTTCTTTGTTCGCCCTGATTTTTGTCCCGCAACGGTGGCAGCTCCGTCAGCTGATATCCCCGTTTCAGTTAAAAGGGGCTCACGCCTTCCTACTGTTCCCTTCTAAATTGAAAATAATTCATCAGGGTCAGACTAGATTCTTCTTCTCCGAAATTCAGGCTAGGGAATATCTTGGCACTATATAGTAAACCGGGTATTGGCTTTTGTGTTGTTTCATCTATGCATTGCTTTAGTGGGATTCTTTGAGCAGAGGGGTGTTGAGTCGATTGCAAGAGAGGCTTTTCTTTTGTAAAATGGGGGTTTCCCCCTTCTTTTTAGTCTTTAAAATCGTTGCAATCGACTATTTCCTTAGTTATAGTTAGGAGGGGGTGGGAGGTCCAGGTAAGAATAGGCTGTAGGCTCATTCCATCATAAGAACCTCAGTCCTGTTGCCTGCCAAGGGCTATGTAGGGGGAGGGGGAGGGTGGGAGAGGGTGGGGACGGGGGTAGGTTAAGGGGAAGGGGTGGGGTTTGGGCGGAGGGGGGGTAAGGTCACTGTGGTTTTGGTTGTTGGTGTAGGTTGTGGCTTGAATTCGGATCAAAACTGTTGTAAATTAATTTTCATGTTTTGCAAAGTCAAAAATTCACAGTCTTGTGTAAGAAACTTTTTTTTTCATATCAATGAGACTTAACAACCCTAAAAAACTAGCAATATTTTCTAAAGTAGTGAATGCTATGCAACTAGATATACTATGCATTCAGGAGACCCATATACATTGGGGTAGGCGCGGCTGTTTAAAACTGCCAGGTTATGACTTAATTGCCTGTTCTAAACAATCCTCTATGATAAGGGGTGTTGCTGTTTTAATGAAGTGGGGAGTGGGTATTTGTAATAAGGTTCATGAGGATAGGATGGGCAGGTGGGCTGTTGTTGAAATATTAGTTGCCAATAGACCATTAACAATATGAATGATCTACGGGCCAAACTTAGACGACCCGAAAGTGTTCAAGTACTTAAATGTTGAATTAGCCACATGGCACTCCCCTTTGGTCATTTGTGGGGATATGAATATTAATTTGCTTAGTAGTTTTAATTTGTTAGGAAGCTCCAAGTATACTGGTAGGAAACCCCAAGTGTTTAAAGCTTTACAAACTTTAGTGCAAGAACATGGCTTAATGGCCTTGTGGTATCGGCACAATAGTACTGATGACGGCTTTACATACTACTCTGCCCCTCACAACAAAATGGTCCGACTCGATTATTTTTTTTTATCTGAACAGACAGCCGAAATTGCCTCAATATCTGTTCCTCCCAGAATTTAGTCAGACCACAATCCATTGGTGGTAGAATGCCCCTGGTCTCGTCCAATTAGTGCGCCAAGGGTCTGGACGTTTGAAAGAAAGCTCTTGTATGATGAGGCTTATCGGGGTCATATGAGGAAGTGGCTAGCTGAATTCCTAGATATTAACAGGGGTACAGCATCGGACAACATGGCCTGGGATGCATTAAAGGCCGCAGTTCGCGGCGAGACTAAGAGCTTTGCAACCTACCTGCGGAAGGTAGGTCAGGAGCTCGTTAAGAGCCAAATGGAGGATCTTAGGATCGCTGAATTAGAACTAACCATGAGAATTAAGAATAAGTCTCCTATAGAGGATTCACAGCTGAAGGTTGCCATATTAAAGTCCAAACTTTTGGAAGCCTTTTGCCAAGATCTGGCTATTAAATATTTGCAATTTCGAAAAACAATGTTTGAATTCTGAGAGAACTCCAGTTGGGTCCTGGCAAAGAGGCTCCAACAGAAAAACATGCAGGGGTCTGTCAATACAATTCTAGATGAAGCTGGGGTGGTGCAGGATACTCAGGAGGGTGTGGCTGAAGTGTTTAAGAAGTTTTATTTGGCATTGTATTCTGAAGATCCTAGAAGCGCTCAGTGGGAGGCTGATATTGAAGCCTTTTTGTTGGGATTGGATACTTCAAAGATCCCTCCTGAGTGTAATGAATCGTTATCAGCTTCCATCTCAGTGGAGGAAATTGAACTTGCTGTACAAACCCTAGCTAATGGGAAGGCCTCTGGACCTGTCGCCCTTCCCTTGGAATTGTATAAGATCTTCCTCTAGGAAGTTTGTCCCGATTTACTCACAACGCTAAGGGCTGCGCAGAAAGGTACCATTCCTGACTCTTGGTGCCAACCTACAAATATTTTATTTTTAAAAAAGGGGAAGTATGAGCTGTGTCCGTCATCCTACCGACCTTTCTCCTTAATAAATAGTGATAGTAAGATTTATTCTAAAATCTTGGCAACCAGGATGTTAAAGGTGATAGTCCCACTGGTATCTTTGCGCCAACATGGTTTTATCCCCGGAAGGGACACAACCAACCATGTTCGGCGTGCCATTTCTCTTCTGGATTGGGCTCAGGTCACGTCCACCCCCCTCGGGTTGATCCTGTTGGATGCCGAAAAGGCGTTTGACAGGGTCTCCTGGGGGTTCCTTTGGGCTGTGCTTTGGTGGAAGGGCTTTGGCAACGGGTTTATTCAGGCAATACAGGCGCTGTATACCTCCACGGTAGCAGTGCTGCGTATTTCTGGTCAGGAGCAGGGGTATTTTGATATTAGTAGAGGCACTAGGCAAGGGTGCCCATGCTCACCCTTGCTTTTGCCCTATATATAGATCCGTTCATCTGCAGAATAGAAGGACACTTAGGGATACAACCTATTAGTGTTAATGGTATAGAGTATCGTACGTTAGCGTATGCTGACCATATAGTTGCTTTGACGTCAGATGTCGCATCGGCATTTCCGGCCCTTAAGGCCGCTGCGGAGCTATTTGGATCAGTTTCGGGATATAGACTAAACGTAGCTAAAACTCAGGTAATACAGACACCCAATATGCCATATTCCGATGCCCCAGTAGTTAGAGAAGCAGTCTACCTGGGAGATAAAATTGCTGCTGCTGTAGAGAACATTCCGGAACTGAACATCTTACCGGTGGTTGATGCCGTGAATACGAAGCTAGAACGGTTGGATCACTTACATCTCTCTCTTTACGGCTGCTGCAATGTTCTAAAAATGTAGGTGCTCCCAAAATTTCTTTATCTCTTCCGGACAATACCTTTAGAGCTATCGCAAAAAAGCCTGTAAAGGCTAATAGGATTTGCCATAGGTTTCTCTAGGGCTACCGCCGGTCCCGAAGAGCAGAAAAATGGATGTGCCTCCCGCGCAATCGGGGCGGTTGGGCAGTACCGGATTTGGTAATTTACAATTGGTCTGTGATGCTACAATCATTAGGGGTACAGTTGTTTGGGGACCGGGTGGAGGTCCAATTATGTAAAAGCCCTACTATTTATGAGTTGGGTCTTGGTTCAGGTGCCAATGGTGTTTTAACACAAATTTTGGAGCCTAGTTACTTAAAAAAAAACAGGTTCAAGGTAGCTATTGCTATGGAAAGCAAAGGTGACTGAGCTGTTCCTAAAGAAAAGAAAAGGAGGAGAAAACGGTCACGGGAGTGATAGGGATAGTGCTCAGTGGAGAACTACCCTGGGTATCCAATTTGTTGGATATAATGGCCTCACACACCCTTGCGAGTGTCATGCTTCATCATCGGCAATGCTCCTCGTTGGGCAGGCGGTGCAATGCCCAACGGGCTCACCTCAAAGAGGGGCTCTTTGGCGGAGATCTTTTATCCAACTGCCTATGGGTGAAGTGTGGGTGATGGGCCAGGGAGAAGAGGATAGTGTGGGTGAGGATAAAATGTGGCACGAGGTACCGGAGATCAGTTTATTCTGGTGGTCCTCTGACACAATTAAAAACTAGAGGTAGTCTGTAATCGCTGGAACTTAGGATTCCAAGTCACGATACAAGACTAGCGTGCAATTCATGTGGTCAACATGTTTCTCGCCTAAGCCTATTCGCTGCGATTCTTCAGGACCTTTACAAATAACTACTATCTCAACAACATGACCTATTCAAGTATCAGTTATGATTAAAAACTCATCAGTTGTACTACCTGGACGGCACTGCTTCTGCCTGGAGAAAGACAAAGCAGATCGTTACCACAGTAAGGTGACAACAAGTGATCCTAACGTGACCGTGGGCACACAGTGCTGGAGTGAACACAATGACATACTAGTGAAATTATGTGACTAGTATGCAGTTCAATAAAATCACATATTTAAAAACATGTATCGACACAGCATTCCAGAACACAAACGTACAACCTTTTGAGCTCGGGTAGACTGTTACTCACCTAATGTTTAAAGTGTGCAGGTGTCAACAGTACCCGGTAGGTATGACATCAAGGGGGAACCAAAAGGTTTATGGCTATATAAGAAACAATCAAGGTGGCTCTGTTAAAAGACTCTATATTGAGTGCTTAGAAGTGGTCGCCTACTGATCTCATTAAGGCATGCACCTCCAGATCAATGAGCTTGGCGGTGGAGTTAGTAGCATACAAGATACAAAGGTGGTTTGACCCAGGGATCAAAGTATGTTGTGCCTTTATCCGCTTGAAAGATACAAGCCCCTACGCCTCAAAAAGCAAGTTAGTGGAACAGTCGCTTAAGCATAGACTGGTGTGGCAAAAAATATATATAAGCTTGCGATGGGGTGGTATGTTATGCAGCCGCCTCGAGCTAAGCGCCAAAAATAACGCTTGAGTTAGTAGAGGCAGGAACCAAAGGGGGTAGAGGTGTCTACGCAGTTGCGTGTTGTATATCAAAAAGAGCAATAATTCGCCGCTTGGCGCCCGACCAAAAGGTCTCTATTGTTAAGCCCCAAACGTAAGCCTAAAGGTGTGTAAACGCTGCGTCTGTCCTGACGCTGTGTTCGGAGCAGGTACACAAGGCTTAGTCCAATCGTGGTGTGGACCTAAAGCCGGGGAACACACGAGATCGCCAGCGCGGGAGGTACATACTCAGAGTCGCGTTTCAGTCGTATTATTGACCTGACGCCAAGCAATGTAGAGGTACGAAAATCAAAGAGGGCCTTGACTCCTTACTCTGGAAGGCTGAGTCCAGCTGTACTAATTAAACAAAACAAAAGCCAATCCTGGGACTTTATTCCAACAACACTAGAGTTTCTAAGACAAGCTGTTTTGATTCAAGCAAAAGGACCGGGTAGGTTCTTATTCCAAGATAAGCAACGGTATCAATGGTGAATAGTAAAGATTCCAATCAAGTTGTATTTTCCCAAAAGGATGTAATGCCAGCAACCGCTGTAGCTCAGTTCTTCGTCTGCCGCTTAGTCATTAGTGTTCAGGGCGTCGGCTCCTGTTCAATGCGGGACGGAGGGAGCAGTCCTTCTCCTTAGGCGATTTCCATGTTTGGCACAACAGAAGTCCTGCTCAGTCCGAGGACTTCTGTTGTGCCAAACATGGAAATCGCCTAAGGAGAAGGACTGCTCCCTCCGTCCCGGTCCTGAGGAGAACCCCACCCTAATTATAGGGGTTTGAAACGCGTCATTGTTGTGAATGGATGGTGTATGAATGAACGGCCAAGTGTGTTTGAAACTGTTGATTTAATTGTTTGTATATAATGTATATATAATTGTATGCTTTTTGTATTTTGTATTTTCCATGCACGATAAACAAGGTGCTTACAAGAAAAGTGACATTTTCACAAAAATGAATACATTTGTTTAAATATAAATAGGTTGTTTTTGCGTGAATCAAAGCAATGTAGAGGATCGCCACTTACTTCAAACTGCCTCTGTCAATGCCCGTCGTACCTACCCATCACTACCGGGTCCGGATAGTGGTGGGTTCTAGCGTCTTCCCTGGTTTAGTAACGCCGGGGGCGTGGCCAGAGCAGGATACAGACCGGCCCCGCAAGTCATGTGATCAAGGCCGTTACTGTGTCGGCCATCTTGTAAAGGGGCGAGGAGTGTAGTTGGTGATACACAAACAGTCTCATTTACTCGTGACAAGCTTTACTCGTGACAAGCTTCACATTTTGTATTAATTCTTGAAGATACAGTTTCATACAAAGAGGGCTGAGGTCCATTGTTAAAGAGCGCTCCATGGGATGTCCTCATTGAGTCCCCTGCTATCTGTGGACAAACGATGTATCCACCTCTGTTGCTTTTGAAACAGATTCTGCTTAGATTTATTAGTGGGTGTTTCGAGGATTAACCATCTCATTGAGTCAGCGGTGTGGTTTCCCTCTATATAGTGCCTGCACATCTTCGTATTTGTCTTTTTGCAACGAAAGTTGCTTCTATGTTCCAAGATGCGGATCTTAATGGGGCGGGTGGTCATTCCTACATACTGTAGGTCACATGGGCACCTAAGTAAGTATATGCAGTTAGGTGGGTTGCAATTTGTGTGGCCCCGAAGCTCCCACAAAAAGGTATCTGTCAAAAGGATTGTTTTAAACACATTGGTAAAAGGGCATGCACTGCTGGATCCACATGGGTAATGTCCCCGCACTGGGGGTAGTTGCCATAGTGTGGTTTGTTTCTGGGTAACTCCCTGCTTGGGCCTAGTGTGGACCAGAATATCCTTGATATTCCTTGACCTCTTAAAGGCGAACCTTGGTGTTGCCAGATTGAGATCACCTGTATTCAAGATCTGCCAGTGTCTCTTGATAATCCTTTTAATTTCATTTGAGGCTGGCGAGAAAGTAGTGACACAGGTTAAGAGATCTGTGTCTTGGGAGGAAGGAGTATTATATTCCAGGAGGGCCCCTCTGTGGTTATTTAGTGCCCGTTTCCGGGCCCTGTAGATTTCCCTAGTGGGGTATCCTCTATCTTTCAGATTGCGGGATAGTAGGGAAAACTCAGTCTTGTAATCGGTTAATTTGGTGCAATTGCGCCTGACCCACAGGAACTGAACAAAAGGTAGATTCAGTCTCAAGGCTTGGGGGTGGTGACTTTTAAAGAGAAGCAGACTATTACGGTCTGTTGGTTTACGATACATAGTAGTATCAATCTTGCCCCCCTCCAGCCTGATGGTGAGGTCTAGAAACGCAATTTTAGATGCGGAAGCAGTGATTGTAAAGGTAAGGTAGTTATTCAGCGTGTTGATCCAGTTGAAGAACTCTTTGTAGAGATCTTCAGTCCCTGACCAAAGTATGAGGATGTCATCAATGAACCTCCTCCAAAGTTTGATGTTGAGATGGTAGGGGTTCATTGGTCCATTGATGTGTCTGTCCTCAAAGTCGGGCATGTATAAACAGGCCACCGAAGGGGCAAAAGTACTGCCCATTGAGGTTCCCTGGGTCTGGTGGTAGTATTGCCCTTTGAATTCAAAGTAGTTTTCAGTGAGGGCAAGACTCGCACACTCCATGATGAAGGAGGGTGGCGTTAAAGAGGTCCATTCTTCAGTACTGAGGATCCTCTCAATCACCCCTAGTGTGGCCCTCTGTGGGATGTTAGTATAGAGGGCCTCCACGCCTAGGGTGATGAGAAAGTCAACCTGGGTATCTTCCTGTAGGTTGTCCAGGAGACGGAGGACATCGGTGGTGTCTTGAACATAGGAAGGGATTTGTTTTACCAAAGGTTGCAAAAAGTGGTCGCAAAATTGCGACAGGGGCTCTAGTACTGAATTAATGCCCGATACAATCGGACGTCCTGGCACAGGGATAGTCCCCTTGTGAATCTTTGGAAGGGTGTAGAAGTAGGGGACCCTGGGCTCTCTTTTCACCAGGAAATCCACCTCCTTTTTAGAAATCCAATCATGACACGTGGCCGATTCCACCAATCCTGTGATGGATATCTTCAAGCGTTCAGTGGGGTTCGATGGAATAGGGGTGTAGTAGCGCATGTCCCCTAGTTGTCTCAGGCATTCAGTATCGTAATCAGTGGTGTCCATTATGACCGTGGCCCCACCCTTGTCGGCCTGTTTAATTGTGATAGTTTGGTCATTGGCTAAGGAATCCAACACCTGTCTTTCGGAGTTAGAGAGGTTGTGATGTTTTTTGCATGGTCCCAATGATCCAATGTCTTTGAGCACAGCCTGCTCGTATGTCAAAATTTCGTTGGGAACCATCCCACTGTGTGGAGTGAAGCTCGAAGGGTTGTGGAGGCCAGAGTCATAGGGAGTCTCTTGTGGTCTCCCCTCGAAAAATGCTCTCAACCTGATTTTTCTAAAGAATTTTTGAATTTCACAACTCTGTTGGAAGTGGTCTACTTTCGGTGTAGGGACGAATCCGAGCCCCTTCTGTAGGACTCTTTCTTCACAATCATTGAGTTGGCGAGAAGACAGGTTCACTACAAGACTTACTTTTGTCCCGTCTTGCTCCTTGTTTCCATCCCTTGAGTTTGTGCGTCCTCCCACTGCACCCTCTTGTCTGTTACGTTTCCTCGCTTGCGCCCGCGCCCTCTGCCCCAACCTCTGCCTAAAAAAGGCTGCTGATTGGTGCGATGGGGAACAAACTGAGGGGGGTATTGAGGTACATACGGTGTCATAGGGTGTTGGAATTGTGGAAAATGCCACATTGGTGGGCCATGGAAAGGAGGGTGCGGGTAAAGTGGTTGTCCATGTCTGCCTCCTCTTCTGCCCCCATGGGGATCGGGTTGCCAATTGTCCCCGCTCGAATTACTATCACTGTTGGATCCTCGCCTGGAGGAAGCAGCACTGGAATCAGAAAGATACCCTGTTCCAGGAGGGACAATTTGGCAAAAGATCCGACGGAAACTATCCATTCCTAATGTAAATCTTTATACTTCCTTCAAATCTGCAAGACTCCTACCCGGTATCTTCCAAGATGTTATGTTATGTTATGTTATTTATATTTCTAGAGCGCACAGCTGCCCCAGCAAAGGGGCGTCCTGGCGCTTTTGACAGGCACTGTAACATAACACACAATAAAAGAAGGGAAGACTATTCAGAGGCGGGAAACAGGAAGGTTTTGATCGCCTGCCTAAAGGCGAACAAGTCATTAAGAGCTCGGATGCACACCGGAAGCGAGTTCCATAGCCCTGCTGCGAGCACCCGGAATGAGCGGCCACCCATTCTGTTCAGTTTAAAGCGGGGGCAGACTGCCAAGTGGAGAGCCTCCGATCTCAAAGATCTCAGAGGGATGTAAGGAGTAAGTAAGTTGGCAAGTGCCGGCGGCGAAGAAGATTTCAGAATTTTAAAGGCCAGACACAGCGCCTTAAATTTGATCCGCTGTCTGACCGGAAGCCAGTGTAGGGCCAAGATGGTACCTGACACAGAACAGTGTCTGGGGAGGCCCACAATGGCTCGCGCCGCGGCATTTTGCACCCGTTGGAGCCTGGAGGCCTCCGCCTGATTCATCCCCAACATCAGCGAACTGCCGTAGTCCAGCCGAGATAATATCGACGCCTGGACCACAAGCTGTCTGGTGGGGGGATCAAAGTACTTTAAGACCGGCCTTATGCCCCGCAGGATACCATAACACGTGGCGGCCGTCTTCTTAGTGTGGTCCGTAAAAGTGAGCGCGGGGTCCAGCCAAATGCCTAGATTTTTCATTCCCGAAGCTGGAATCGGAGTAACTCCCAACTCTGGTGGCCACCACTGGTTTCCCCATAGCTCAGCGTGCTTCCCCAACACCAACACCTCAGTTTTGGTGGCATTCAACTGGAGGCAGTTGGTGCGAAGCCAGCTTGCTACTGCCACAAGTCCCGCACGGAATCTGGGGGCCTCCACCTCAAGGTCTCCACTAAGTGTCACCGCCAGCTGCGTGTCGTCAGCATATGAGGTCATCGTCAAACCCCACTGTTTGACGACCGCAGCTAACGGTTTCACATAGAGGTTGAACATTGTGGGGCTCAACGAGGAGCCCTGTGGGACTCCCAGCTCCAAGGGATAGATGGTAGATTGGCCTGGTGGTATTGCCACTTTAAAGGTTCGATCGGACAAAAATGATCGAAACCACTTGAGAGCAATGTCAGTGACTCCAGCTTCCTCTAAGCGTTGGATCAAACCATCTTCAGATGGCAGGCACTCGGAATTCAAACTATAGGGGACTTAGTCGGGCCGGTCAAGTACTTTCCTATATGTCTCTCAGGGATAAATTTCAGCTGAATATTAATATTTTTTTTAAATACTTACATCTTAGAAGCTATATACTTAAACGTCTTAGGGTATCTCCCTCCATGCTTGATAATTATCCCATTTTTGAGCTGATTCAGAAAAAGGCAAAAATAGGGACCATTTATCAATATCTGTTATCCAGCGCCCCGGATGATCTTGAGATGTTAAATCTTAAATGGGAAGGTAAACTCGGCAAGACCGGTGTTGATGTGAGACCAGCATTAGAATTAGCCAGCAAGGTCTTAGTCTCTGGAAGCCTCCAAACGCAAAGTTGCATGGCAGTATTCAATCTATACTACACACCTGCAAAAATAGCGAAATGGGGCTGTAGAAAGGGAATTCATTGCGCAAGGTGTGGTATGAATGCAGCAGACTCAGTACATATGTTCTATTCTTGCCCGAGTCTTCGCGACTTTCTATCTGAGGTCAAGCGATTTTTTTATTCTACACTCCATGTTCTGTGTTTATTGTCCACAGAGATGGTGGTAATGGGGGTTGAAGACTCAGCAGTGTCTAGAACTTCGTGATTTACGTCTGCATTTCTGTTCATAGCAATGTCAATGATTCGTCTCTGAATTACATCGCAATGGCTTAGTCCTGAAGCCCCAACATTTATTAATTGGAGAGCAAGGTTGCTGGCTTTTTATAAATTAGAATCTTCTGTATTTACCTTAAAGGGTAGGCGAAGGCGGAAGTTAGCCTGTAAGGTCTGGGCTCCGGTGGAGTCATGGTTAAAGTAACACCCTGGATCATTACTCTTTTATCTGTTTTTTCTATGTATAATCTGGAAATTCGTACAATGCTGTTGTTTCATGAACTATTCTTTAATTTTTTTGTTTCTCCATTGTGTATGAAATTTATTGTTTGCATATGTTTTTGTTGCCACGACCATATTTTCTGATTTACAAAAAATAAAACTAATAAAAAATGTATAATGAAATAAAAAAAAAGGAGTCGATCTGACCATAGTAGCAAATGGGGAACACAATGCTCTAGTCTCACCAGGTTCAGGGCATGCTGTGGATGCATGAATACAGCTTTTAGGATTTAGTAAATCTCATATGAATACCTATTACCCCAGAATAGCAGCAGGTTTAAAACATCTGGAACATAGCCAACTATATATAATACTAAAAGTGCTTTAGTGCACAGAAAAGTGCTAAGTGCAACCAAGGCATAAATGTGATAAAGGGACATAAACTAGGGCATGCCCGATCAATCACTGCAGCAGTTGATGTAGAAAGGGCTTAACCTTTCTCATGGTAAAACATCAGAATGATCACTTCCCCCTATCATAACATCGCCACATGATAATTAAGCTATAAAGTGCCAAGTGACATCCATCACAAAGGGCATTAGGGCCCCCGGGGATTTTGGAACTCCACTGTAGGCCTGATTAGAGTTTTCAGAGTCACACTACGGGAACTCTGCGAAGTGGTCAAAAAGCTCCTCTGCACTACATGGAGTTCTGCGGGTGGGCAGAGTTTCCCGGCAGGCCTGTTCACGTTGCTTTGTACATTAAGCGTAATGTGGAGTATGTCCTCATGTTGGAAAACATGCACGAATGGCACCATGCGGTTCGCTTGGGTGTGGCCATCTTGTTTTCTTACTCTGTTCATGGTGCTGGGCCTGTTTTTTTAATCACTTCTCAATATTCTCAATCCTCTTCCCTCCTAATTATCTACCCCTCTCTTTTATTTACTGTTTCAGTGTGCGTTTGTGTCTGTGTATTTTATGTTTTTCTCATTTTTTCATAGTTTCTCATGAGTTTTTGTACTTTTTGCTCTTTTCCTTTATTTCATTATTTGTATTTCATTTTCTTCCTATTTTCTTTCCTTTCTGTCTTCCTTCCTTTCTCTGTTTTAAATTTTTCCCCCATCCAGCACCATGTCAGAGTAGGGCAAACAATAGAGCAGCGTCACCAGGCTTGTCCCAAACTGCAAGAGGCCGACGCTGCCAAGGGATTCAGCCCCAGTCAATCTTTTGTGCAGTGGAGGTGGCAGCCTTAGTTTTTTCATGCACACCACCTCCCCTCCATCTTGTCAGCAGGCGGCAGGCCTGGCAGTGAGTACCCCCAGTGGGAGCATTGGCTGCATTGGAGGAGGATGCGCAGGTGTGTGCCACACACCAGCCAAGTCCAGTGCACAGCCCAGCAGCGTACGCACCGCTGGGCAGATATTCTTGACTGGGAGCAGGATCTGCTTAACCTGCTTGGAATCAAGATTGCGGGGCTCTGTGAGTATTTCTTATTTATTGTGTTTGTGTTTGTGTTTTACAATGCTAACATGTTTTTGTCCGAATAGCATGCTGCTCACGTTTAGGCTAAGGTATGTTTAGTTTACATTAAAATTATTATGTTATCCAGTTTGAGGTAGTCAGGTGCTCTGCGCTACCTAATCAAACTCATCAGTGATTGCTTGGGCTAATTATTTAGGAAGCCTTTGCAGACTACTCTGTCCTCCTGTCACCATAGTGAATTAGTGATATCAGTGAATTAGCGTTCTCTGGGACTTTCTCTATGGAGCTCATACAGTCCAAAGCAATTTCACAGTGATGCATAATACTAGTATGCATCTATGCACTGCAAAAATGGAAGACTAAGTTTGTCCATCAACCGGGTTGAGAAATTAAAATAGAATCAAAGATTACTCATTACAATGAGTTAGTTCCAAATGTAGTTTTTGTTAAGGAAATTTGGAATAGGAATTTAGGATTATTATGGCCAACTCAAAAATAGTCGATACTAGTACTATAGGAGATCTGATTGAGTGCCAAGATCGAACAAATGAGGAGCTGAAGAAGAAGAAACTTGAGCAGTGGAATGGGCGCATTGAAAAGCAGCGCGGAAGACCGGTCAGCAGAATAACGAACACCGGACACACACTGACCTGGAAGAGAGACAACCTCTGGAGACGGACTGCCCATCTGTGCTGCCTGGTGGAAGCTGGGTGAAGCTGGCTCGAAAAGCCGCATCACGCGGACAGCCGACGGGATGTTTATGGGACCCCCGACACGAAATTGACACAAAGAAGACCGGAATCTGCGTGGGAGCGGAGACGACCCCCCTGGTAGGTGATGAGGCCAGGGGACTCCGCGAGGGCCATCTACTTAAGGCAGAGCATCTCGTAGCTAGCCCGCTCCAACAGACGCGAGTCGGTAACTGAGGCACGACAGCGCGACCGGAGACGAATCAACCCGTCGGAGATATCACCAGCAAATGGAAGTCGCGAGCAGAGGAGCTTGAGGAGGTTCCCGCGCCGAGCGGTGAGTGAGGAGAAAACCGGGAGGGACTAATGGCTATAAACATTATAATCTTGAAGATCGAAATAACCGGGAGCCAAATACAGCCTTGCCTAAAATGGCGCCCAAATCGGACATGATATTCGTGGAAACAACAATATCCCTGATAAGATTAATAATCGTTCGTTTTACTCAAGTCTTGGATTACAATCAATAATCAATAAAGGTCATACCCTGACCAGTGCAAATAAAGTACACTGACACTACCTGGGAACAACCAACAGTGAAATAGATCCAGTCGACCAGGGAAGAGGGACTAACTCGAAGAAGTGGAAAGAGAGAAAGTCTTCTCTGCCCACTGAAGAACCAGCATAACAGCAGCCATCCTACAATGACTGTTTACTATAGTACACAACCCAGAGCCACAACAACTAAGAGATAACAAGAGAACTAAGAGATTTCCAACTGCTACCATCAGGAATCACAACTACTAAAAGATAACAGAAGAGTATTTAGGTGAAAGAGAAAATTATATCTACCACTACTCAGCAAATCTTTATCTATACACGCCTAGATTTGGAAAGAAAGTACAGAACTTGAACAAAGCAACATCAGCAGCCTTTCTACCCGGAGTCAAGCTGAGAAAGAGGCACTTTAAGACATGCTACACGGAGCTAATATGAGCGGGCGATACCTAGAGACGGTAGGCTCGAAAGCCCAGATTATAAAATACCCACCTAATTTATCCAAAAATGCAGCTAAAAAGTTCAAACACGACACCCTGAGAAAAAACCAGGACATACTATTTACGGACCTACATTTCAATATAACTAAAGGCACGTCAATGAATGACCTCATATTCTACACAAATAAAACAGCTAAATGGAGCAATGCCTTCTCAAGGATGCTTGCCATAAAAGCGACGATAAACATCCCTCATGGCACAAAAATGATGACCTCACCATCAAACAGATGCAGAGCAGAACTAAGTATCACCATATATAAATCTGGAATTGTGCTGATACAAGCAGCAAATAGAGAACTGGAGAAATTTTCCAAGATATTCCAAATAATAAAAGATTCACTAGAAGACCCAAGACACCAACTACACCAGACCTCACCAGGAGACACTCCTGACACCAACGGTAGCACCAGAGGCGCCATTAGAAACAGGGGACACCATGATCAAAGCTCTAAACGGGAAGATAGACTTGAAATGGTAATGTCCGAACCTGAGAACGCGACAGAAAGAACAGAGAGGTCTACCAATCAGGCAAACAAGGAACAAGACCAGCTCCAAAGAGAAGAGTCGTCCTCGCCTATAAACGAAGAGACCTCCCAGGTAGAGCATACTCCTATACCTCTCTCGAGTACAATACCAGCGTCATGCAGACTCTCACCCACAAACGCACTCACAGCAACACAGAACTTAGCTAGCACTGACGACATCTCCAATAGAAACGGAAGGGACAATCAAACATGGGTTACAAAGGAAAAGGATGCGGAACTAAGAACAGATCCAAAAAGGAGAAGAGCAGAATACAAATCCCGGATAAACGGATCAGTCTACCCTAAGAAATCACTTCAGAACAGGAAAGATATTAATGAGCTTCAGAAACTAGTAAGCGAGATGGCACAAGTCGCTATAAATACCCTACAGGCGATTGAAAAAATCGAGGAGATGACGACGAGCATTCACTCTAAGGTCACGCACATCCAAAACTTCGTACACTCCTCACAAAGAAAGAGTAACGTGACGACCAGGCAGTTAAAAAATAGTGACAACCGATCGAATAGGACAAAACCATTATCAAAGGAGGAAACTCTGGCCTTAATCCGAACATATGAAAAACCGGACCGTGAGAGAGAGGAAAGAATCAAAACAGTACCACTCGACTCGAACAGAACATCGAGAAAGAATGATAGAACATCCAACCCTTACAATTTACAGCACGTGCAACTTACAATAACAGAGGACAAGAATGGAAACCTAAGCAACAAAGAAAAACCTCTGACGTGTCTACTACTCAACTGTCGGTCGGCAACCAAACATGCATCGGACATAGCGGACCTCATCATCAACAAGGACATTGATCTAGCAGTCCTTACTGAAACATGGCTTACGGAATCCTCATCGCCAACCATGGATCTCTTAGTACCACCCCAATATAACATTTTGAGACTTGATGGACTCAGAAAGTTAGGGGGACGTATAGCCTGCATTCACATATCTGTTATTGAGGTCAAACAAATCCAAGCCGACTCTCTAGAATCCTCCGAATACCTAGGTCTTAATATAAGAGCAACTAACAACCAAAGATGCAACCTGCATACTTTTTACCACCCACCAGGAGACAGCGCAAAGTTTACAGAGGAGCTAATGGAGATCATAACGACCAACTCTAACAACGGCGTCAATAACATATTTCTTGCCGATTTCAACTTACATTGGGAGGACCGCAACGACAAACTGGTCAACTCGCTGAAAGATTTCCTCGATGAACTGAACCTCACCCAAGTGTGCACACAACCCACTCACTCGAAAGGAGCGACGTTAGACTGGATTATTTCACGAAATAAAGATACAACAATCCTCTCCATAACGCCATGTGACTGGTCGGATCATCATGCCATAACATTTGCGATACCCATAATGGAAAAAGGCAGGACCAGGCAACCCCCAAGACCAAAAAATGGATTCGAGACACAAGAGAAGCAAACTTGGAGCTACTGGTTGAAAGCTGTGAAAGAGACCTAAAACCTCCTAACAACCTGCAGAATGTCAACTACATAACAACTGTCGAAAATATTGTCAATAACACCATGCCATTAAAACTGAAAAGAATCTCGGAGAAGACAAAAAATCCATGGTTTAATGAAGCACTAAATGAAGAAAGGTGCAAACTGAGAATGGCCGAAAGAAAATGGAGACAACACCCTTCATCCCCTAAGTTGAAAGCCCTCAGAAAAATTAGAAACCAATATAATAAAAAGATCATCAACTCAAAAAAAGAATTCATAAGATCAGAACTGGATAATGCCAAAAACAGACCACGAAAACTCTTTGAAATCCTAAAGCAACAATCAAACAAACTAGCCAAATCCGTTCATGAGAACTCAAAAACACCCCTAAATTGTGAAGAATTTTCCACATTTTTCACGGAGAAGGCGAAATCGCTTGAAATAGAGCTCAAAAACGCAGTGGCAAACCTTCCCACCGAACCAATGCCTACGAGAGATACCGCCGCTACAACGGAGAGTACCAAGGCAAAAAATTAGGCAAATTGGGATACGTTCGAACTATATGACCAGCACAATATCACCAAAACTCTTTCTGAAATCAAACCAAACAACCACTACCAAGATCCCCTTCCCGCAAAATGTTTAAAAGAAATCAATCACGTTTTGGTTCCAATATGGACCGAAATTATAAATGCTTCACTATCACAAGGGATCCTCCCTGACTGCCTAAAAACAGGTCAAGTTGCTCCCATAATCAACAAACCTTCAGCAGATACATCAGACCCAAACAACTTTCGCCCAGTGACCAACATCCCGTTACTGGCCAAGCTAATTGAGAAATGCGTACAGAACCAACTGAGCCAACACATCACCAAGTTCTCATTGCTTGATGAATGCCAATCAGGATTCAGAGCAGGGCACAGCACGGAAACAGCGATACTCCATATTGTTGATGATGCACTACAGGCCCTTGACGAAAACCAAGCATGCTTACTGATTCTCCTTGATCTGTCTTCGGCCTTCAACACGGTAAATCAGGAAGCATTACTGACCAGGCTACGGGACAGGATGGGACTGTCAGGAACTGTGCTGAAATGGTTTGATTCTTTTCTACAGAACAGGACGCAGCGATTCCTGGTCAACCAGTCAATCTCACTTCCATGCCCTATTTCAATAGGAGTCCCTCAAGGATCGACGTTATCCCCAGATCTGTTTAACCTATACGTCGAACCGCTTACAGAAATTCTCCAAAAATCACAGATATCCTATCACATGTATGCAGACGACACGCAAATATACTTAAAGATCGCATCCCTAAAAGACATGGAACTAATGTACAAGACATTAAAAATGGCTCTACAATGGTTAACTACCAATCAGCTGAAGCTAAATGCTCACAAAACAGAGTTCCTACTAATCTCACCAGCTAGGAGCCATACGGAAATAAAGGAATGGACGAAAGTCGTGACTGCGCTAAACTGCACCCCAACACTAATCAAGTCAGCGAAATCGCTAGGAATCACACTTGACGAGAATCTGGACATGAAAGCCCACATTAACTCAATGGCTAAAAATGCGCGATTCCACCTGAACTACTTAAGAAAATTGAAACCATTCATCTCAGAGGCGGATCTCAAATTGGCAATCCAATCCTTAGTTATCTCGAGGATTGAATATGGCTGCACCACCTTAGCTGGATTACCAAAAACGTCCACAGCGCCACTGAAAGCATGCCTTAACGCTGCGGCAAGAATTATCACCGGATCTAGGAAATACGATCATATATCCCCACACTTGAAAGCTTTAAACTGGCTACCTTATGAAGCCAGAATCCAAATGAAGATAGCATGTATTACCCATAAAGCGCTACACCACAACACCCCAAGATACCTAGCGAAGAAAATTCAGCTGTCGGGAGGTAATCGACCAGCTAGGAGTGCTGAGGAGTTGCTGTTACGGCCAGCCTTTTTCCGTAAGAAAAAAACCTATGACAGAGCGTTCTCAGGAGCTGCCCCCAGAATCTGGAACTCACTCCCTCCTAACATTAGGAAGATCCAGAATGTGGCAACATTTAAACGAGAAGTGAAGAGCTTTCTGATGAAGAAATACACTACTTAGAGTAGAACATTCATGAACTTATAACGACCTAACAATCATACATGTTTACTCATATTGCCTATGATAGAAGTTTAGCCGCAATTGACTATTAACGCTAACTACACACGTGTTTTTGAATATATATCATCTACCTCATATATGTTGTTCTTATAACTGTTGATATATTTGTTTATCTTCTACGTCTTCTATGTTAAGCGCTCTGATACCCACGGGTCTTGTTCGCGCTATACAAAACTTTATAATAAATAAATAAATAAATAATAAATACTGCGTAATTTTGTGGAGATTAACTGTAGAACTAATCTACTTTTTGAATCTTCTTTATTTCTGACATCAGCAGCCAAGAGCAAGAAGAGGGGCAGCCGAGAGGCGGGTCCAGGAAGAGCTGGGTAGGAGGCGACGACCATCAGTTCACTTCAGATGACGCTGCTCAGACCAGTAAGTCCTATTATTTATTATTATTTCCTTAACTTTGCCCACTATCATACTACTTTTAATTTTGCCTTGTTTTTTTTTTTCTACTGTGTCCTTTTTTTCAAACTCCCATATCTTTGCTTCATTCCTGGTATCCCTGCATTATCGTCTTTTTTCCTTATTTCATGTTTTTTTTTTGGTAGCTGACATTTTCTAATCTGTACTAGTCTGCGGTGTTCTTCTGCTTTGTTGGTAGTCTTTAACTCTCCCCTATGTTTCTTGTGGTACTGTAAAAAAAAAAAAAACATTTTGGCATTCTACTGTCTACTACGAAGATTGCAGGCTCAAGTAAGCTAGTGATATAAATAATATTCACCATGTAGGTTTGTTGAGAAGGCTGTCTTTTTCTTGCCCATGCTCTAACAGTTAACAAGAGAGTGACCATGGTCAGGGACCACGCCACAAAACCCCCAATGTTGTACTTTGTGATTCATTTATACGGTATATGACAGTGCAGCATGGCTGGAAAGTATAAGGTCCCATTTTATTTGCCAACCAACACTGTATGTCTTTCGTTGACCATAATTATTCAACCCCTTCATTGCGCTTCAATGACCTAGAATCATCATCATCATTAGCTATAGCTCTGCCCCTCCATTTTTGGTTGTTTTGACTACCCGGCTTTTCTAACATTGCGAACCAACAGAACCCTGAGTGATAATTTTGGTAGAAGATACTGCAGTGCTAACCGAACTGTAGTGATGTATTGTGGTTGTGTTATTTTTTTTATTAAAAAAGTTTTATTGAGACTTATCTGGCATCTAAAGAATGTATAATGGTTTTTCCTTGCCACAGAGTGCCACCGGCTCAAGTGCTCAAGTGCCGCTGCAGGAGAAGAAAGAGATTTGGTTGCAGGAGAAGAAGTGGAGGCAGGGTCGGGCGGTGGCAAGTTACAATGTTTGCTTATTGTCAATTATTATTATTATACTCACTAGTTACAAGGGCATCGTTGTGACTCATGATCGTGACCCCCCCCCACTTTACCAGCTACTATGGTGGTTGAGTTATGGTCTCTTCTATCTGCAACTCAGCAAAATCTCAGATAATGAATGCTAAAAATTATGGATTGATGGAAATGGGAAAGAACGGAAGGTTAAAAGAAAGGATGGGTGATATGGCATATGAGTGAAAGTAAGCATGGGTGGGTATTTGGTAGGTAGATGGTTGACTGCAAGGATGGTTGCAAGAAAGGGTGGATACTGAATGGCTACATTTTGGATTGGAAGGTTTTGTGAAAGACTGGATGAGAGAACGAAAAGCTTAAATCATGGTGGCTAAGGGTGAATATAGAAGAATGAAAGGATGAGTGAATAATTGCTTTGCTGAATAAACGAGGGAGGTCTTCTGGAGAGGGGCATGATGCTCACCTACTTCGCTTACGTTGTTTTATGGTTATCAGAGCTATGGTTCAAAGTAGGGGGTATTTAAATTTTTGTTCAAATCCCTTGACTCACTGTATATGATAAGCAAGGCAGATATGAATACCACTAATCATCATTATCACCCCCTCCCTGCCCATGGCATTTCACCACCCATGCCTGATGTGCAGTATGGTTCACTTTGTGACTGCATTGTTGGCTGTGCAATGTGCGTCTGCTTCAGTTAATGCAGCATATGCAAAGTTTTCAATGCATTGCCAACCGAACAAGCAAGGAGTGTTTTGCTCTGACCCTCAGTCATCTCTTAGTACTTCACTCCTTTATTCTTTCCTAAGTTCTTGTGTCCCAGCCTACCAAAAAATTGAAAAAAACATTTGTGGCATGTTCCTCATGTTTATGTTCCTTTGAAGTGATTCCAAAATATATTTCATGGTTTCCCTTAACAGTTTTATTTTATGCCTGTCCAGATTATTTCCTTTGGACTTTTGGCAATTACAGTGACTGAATAAGCCAAAGTTTAGGCACATGACGAATCGATGATCAGTGACAACCTTATCTTCTTTAGTAAAAGCTCTATTTCCTCTACCTTACCCTGAAGTAGATGAAGTCACATTTTGTTTCCTTACCGCCCAGCAAATTAATTTGTTGGAAACATTTTGTTGTGGTGAGTGAGGCCAGTGAGTAAAGGGTGAATGAGGGGCATATTTACAGAGACCCTGTGGCACTTTTATGCTGCTGGAGCATCACTTTTGTGGTGCTCTAGAGGCACAATGTGCTGGCCCACATTTACAAGGCCATGCAAAGCCACCCTGTGTGGATTTTCATGGACTTGTAAATATGGGGTACATTAATGCCTTACTCTATGTGCTAGAGGCGTTCCCTGGGTGTTGGTGTGGGTGTTTCCATGCAACATGCCTGTAATTTTACACTGTCCCAGATTTACAACATAGCGTAAATCTGGGGCAGCACCAAAACTAAAGCCTTCACAGAGCAGGCGTAACAAGGAGATATGTTTACATTTCTCCTAAGTTTTTCCTCTTTCCACGTGTGCTGCAATCTGCAGCCCATATAGAATGAGGAAAACACCTCTGTTGATTCAAATCATGTCAACAACACAGACATCCGTGAACCATGGTGCAAGAGGGCCTGTGTTGAAGATTGGCGGAAGTTTGTGCACTGGCAGAAAGGACAGGAATGCACAATATCCTGTAGATACAGCACATTCCTGCCCTTTTCCTTTGACTTAGGACAGCACAGCTATAAGGCTTGGGGCACTGCCTTTTGCCAAAATATTGTAAATATGCCCCTAAGTGCCTGATTTGATTTAAAGTTTGACATAAGGGATACTCTGTGACAAACGTGCCAAATACAATCTATACAGCCTGTTCCTTTCACTGTAGTGCAGTGCATCACTTTCCCCATGTCTACTTATGGCAGACGGGATAATAATATCTGCATTTTATATGTATCTTATTTATTATTCATCTGCCTCTTTAGAGTCAGGGTAGAAAGTGAAAAGCATTTGAAGAAGAACAGGGCCATTGGAATTAAAGACAGATAATTGTCAACTACAGCTGTCCCAGCTGCAAACAGTAACAAAGTACCCAACACGCTGGCTAGAATTCCTCCATTAATTTAGCACAACTTGTACTTCATTGTGCATAATTCCTTACTTTTTTATTTTTATATTTTTCCACTGAAAGTTACTAGAGAAGTTATTAGTTATTAGAAAAGTTTTTAATGAAAAGAAAATCAAATAACTGTTTTTTTAATCTGGTCTTATTCTGTTTGAATTCTTTCTGCCAAACAGTCAGTGCTGTTTTAGGTGAATGATGTATGGGTAAAAAATAAAATCATAATCACATTAAATTCCAAAGGCCCTGGGAGACCAGCAATGTACTGCTACTGTGCCACCTATTACTTAATTCCAAGCAAGTGTCTGCACAGAGCATTACCATTTGTCTTTTTTTCTTTTTGTTTTCTCGATATAGCTACCCCTCACTGTAATACACCCCATAATTCATAAATCATCACTCACCATCACTCACTAATTGTTGCAATAGTTGCAGTTATCTCTTCCAATCCAAGCACGAGCAGGTTAGCTAGTAGATACACAAGTGTATCTTTGATGCAGGCAGCACATTGGAATTTGGTATTGGTACTCTTGTACATCAATGACCTTCTGGGGCAGCCCTGCTAAGTGATGCGTAAAAGGATAGGCATGCAAGGGAGGCAGGCATTGTCTCCAATGTCATGACAGACTTGTGGAGCCTTCTCCACTGCACACTGGTCCAACTGCAATATACAAACACAAGGAGATGATGGACGTAACACTGAATCTTTTCATGCACTCACCCCCAGTCACAGATCTGGGTTGAATCCATCACCGTTCTTTGGCTCACATTGCCACCTCAGTACAGACCCAGCTATATGCAAATCAGTATTGACCCTGTGCCTCATTGGAACATCCCCGCCCAACCTGCCAAGCTAGGTCTTCCCTGAACCGGAAGTAAGCATCCTTGAACTGGTTTCAGAGTAACACCCCTCATCAGCCAGGCTAGCTTGAATCCAGTGGCAAAATGAGCAAGGGACCCACGTCTGGGCATACCCTACCAACTTAGGGTGAACAAAGCAAACACAAGGAGATAATGGATGGAGCGCTGAAACCCAAAGCCACAGACCTGGGTTGAATCCATCATCGCTATGTAGCTCACTTTGCCATTTTAGTTCAGGCCCAGCTATATGCAAATCAGTCTTGACTCTGTGCCTCATGGGAACTGTCCAGCACAAACTCCCCCACCAGGTCTTCCCTGAACCTAAAACAAGCAACCTGGGACTAGTATCGGGGTATAAATCAATCAAGGAGGGACGGGGAGAAAAAAAGGTAAGAGAGAGGTCCAGCACCCATGCTCCCAAGGATACATATCGACTATATTGGGGGTAACTGTTCCTATAGAAGAATAGCGGCCTACTTGGTTCCAGATAATTTAGATAGAACAGAGATCACATATCATAGAAGAGTACGTTTTAGGTTGGATAGAGGAGGTGGTTGGAAAATTCCTCTAATTTGAAGTGTTGCCCTTGCACACCTGTTAAGGTGTCATGCTTCATCATAGGGCATTTTCGTCCCACGTGGGGTTGGCGCTGCAGTCTCCCACAGGCCACACAAGAGGCCTCCTTAGCTGAAATCTTTATGAGGAATTCCGTAGTTGTGAGTGCGGGTGTGTAGGGTCAGTGCAAGGGTGAGTTAGAAAGATCACCAGTGCAGCAAGCAGTTATTTCTTTAACAGCAAATGACTGCTGCTAACTTGCTTCCCTCTTGTCAGAGGAATGAAAGGAATTTTGACATGGAAATGATGGAGTGCGAGCTTTACTATTGTTACAGAAGGCTATCTTTAGCCAACCCACACACTCACAAAGATGGTGTTTTGATTTTGTTGCAGTGAAAGGGAACTGGAGTACTAATGTGTGGGGATGGAGTAGTTGTCTGTGTGCTGTCTCATCTTGAGCAGCATGGAACCTTTACATTGCCAGAGATTGAACTATGGAGTTCCATTTAAACTAATTCTTCCATTTTTACTCAATCGACACTCTTACAAACCCACTTCTACCCGTCCACTACGTTTATGTAGATAGATGGTATTGGAGAGAATTCAGGGAGTAAGTGCCAAGCCACTATTAGCAATATCTAGCAAAAGGCGGGAGACACTGCACTCTCTTGTTAGCAAAGTACAGTGTTCTGCAATTGTACTCCACACGGGTGTTGGCATATTCTACATATGTTAATGTCTAATTTGCTCTCTCTGTCTTTAGCATAGAATATGTTTGTGTGTGTGTATTTGGTGCAGTGAGGGTGGAGGATGGGTAATGCTGAGCATGGAATGGTTTAGGTTTTTGTGTGTTTGTATGTGAAGGGCACATATTTTGATTCTATCTAAATCTGAGTTGCTCTGGTTCATTTTCATTTCTGTCCTCGGTCGGTGCCACTGAGTATGTGCAACACATTTGTATTGCTATGTTTTTGCACTCTGCGTGTGTCCTGTAATATCCACAAATGTAAAATATCTGTGTATGCCCATATGCATGCCTTTGTACAGTTGTCCTTGCGTGTCTCTCTGTTTGCGTGTCTTTGCTTTATTCAGCCAACTCAACAAACTTCACAGACCAAGAAGTTTAATGTAAAGTACTTGTTAAATATATTGTGTCTGGCGGTCCTTCCATTGTGATCCTTGCAATATAGACATGCCTTTTGGCTAGATCGGTTGTTCTTGTTCTTGTTCTTAGGTGTGATGTTTGGATTTTTCAAAATCCTCTTACTTCAGTGATATTTAAAAGGTGTATCTTCGAACTCATGACAAAATTAGACTCTCTTAAAAATGGCATAACCCACTATTGTCCTTTCCCCAAATTGGCACATAGAGCACTGGAATATTTCACATGTCACTTGTCAATTCTATTAGTCATTTTAGCCCAAAATTGAGCTTTAAATGCCCTTTTTATTTACTGTTTTATAAAAATTTTACAGGGCAAGGGGACGTCCTATCAAAAATTTACTTGGAGGAAGGTTCCCTTGCTGAAATTCAGATTGGTCATTACATCTGACTTTCAGCAGTACCAGTTGAGGATGTGGGTGGAGCCAACATAGGAAGTGGGTGGAGCCAGTGAAGGAAGTGGGTGGAGCCGGGAGAAGTGGGTGTTTCGTCCGAAAAAGATTTGAGCACCTGGACTTCATATTTTACAAATTAAGCACTGCCTACTACCAATGAGGAGGATAATTTTTTTTTTTGTTTTTTTAAATGGTGAGTAATGTTAAGAGTCAAGGGGTCAACATTTTTCACGGCCTAGTGGTCTGGATCTTTGGCATTTCATCCGGACAGACACTAAGGTGTTATCTGTGCAAAGAGACAGGGGAGAAAAAAGAAATTACACTTCAACACAAGCCCTCATCAGGCTCGTCGTAATGTAGTCATGTGCCAGTGATCCGCAAGCACATGAAGGATACATTCAACTTAAAGGTACAAATACAAACAAGGTGTAAATGTTTAAAAACTATGAACAATGCCAACTGAAACTGAAGTAAATAGTGGTGTGCAACCCACGTTTACACATAGATCTCATGGTACAGATAGGTGGACTAGGGCTTCCTAGTCTTATCTACTTCATCCATAAATAGCAGTCATACAAAGTCCTATAACTAAACAGGGCTGTAAATAAACACAGCCCTAAGCGTGAAGAACAAATCATCATAAACCTCACTCGAACACAAGAATGGTGAATAATAGCTTACCTCAATTGATGCACGGGGGCTCTCATGGGGAAGCAGGCATTTCTAAGGGTTAGCTGGGGTAGGAAGGCAGAGCGTTAACCGAAAGATACGGGGGAGTGAAGGTGTTACTCCCATAAAGATCGATGTGCAATCAGGAAACTATACTCACATTGACCCTCGAGGTTGCTTGCAGTTGCACCTACCCATGTTTGCTGGCCGCTGGAGGTGGAAAGGTGGCCGTGGACATGCTCAGTGTAGAGCCAGATAGTGGAAACTGATGACTTTCCCAAGTGGGAGGAATACTAGGAGGCAGACGTGACGTAGTCAGTAATGTCACAGGCCATTGACACAATCCTCTGGCAGCTATGGCAGTCATCTTAAATGGGTACTCAAGTAACCCATAGATGGCAAAGTTAGTACATGGATGATAATACGTTATCCTCACGCCAACCATTGGTAAAGTGGCAAATGTCCACAGTCGATAACTTTGAGAGCCTAAATAAATAACAGGGGTTTGTTGGAAAGTTATAATATTCAAAGTTATGAAAATAGTTATACAGAATAAGAGAAGGGCGGCACACAGTAGCTGTAATGTAATGTAATGTAATGTGAATACTTGTAAAGCGCACTGTTGCCAGCCGGCGTCCTGGCGCTGTATACCGCTGGGGAACCCGTCCTGGCTTTCCCTGTGGGATGGTCCCTGCTGGGATTCCCCAAGGTGGAGCCAGGCATCCCCGGCGTTGATGGGGCCGTTGTGGAGATTAGGCAAGCTAATGCCTAGAGTTGCCGAGTGGGACCCCTGGTTAGAGTAGGCACCGAGGCGAGAATTATCGAGTCCGCTGACCCTGGTCCACGACCCTGCCGCGTTGGGAATCGAACCCTGGTCCCGGGCCGACTTCTGCTTCCGGGTCTGCGCCTCTAACCAGTGAGCCACACCACTCCACCAAGGGTGGGTAGTGGGAGTGCTGCCGGGCGGTGGCGTGGGGTGGGGGAGAACTGGCTGATAATTCAAAATGCAAAACCGTCTCGCTGCGATTCCACCTCAACGAGATATGACCTGTGACATTCCCGCATGGAAATTAACCAAGATGTCACCCGGTGAATTATGAGTAAACACCCGGAGGCCGAGAGAAGTAAACCGCAAAGTAAACTTGCAATCCCACTGCCCGGAGCAGCAGGTGACATCAGCCTTCTGTAACACGGGGGGGAGAACACTGGCGAACAAGCTGATCCATAGCTGAACACCGTAGAATCCTCTACGCGGCAGCCAGCACAAAGACACAATTTGCTCACTTCGTCAAGAAGCAAGTATAATCAAGTAAGACCAAGATTCCCAAATGTGCGCTAGCAAACAATATCACGCTCGTTGACTGCACAGGCTGACCTGAACTTTATGCCTGTCCTCAACATGGCGGCCGTCTAACTTTTACCACGCACATTAAAACAAGCATATCAAGCACCAGCCTTTATCAACATGCAGGTCTTTTAACCCCAGTTCTTGGTTTAGGCAGCCTAATCCAGTATGGTCTCATTTGTTTGATCTCCTCACAAGTTATTTAGCAGTCTCCTTCTGCTGCCTGACCTTAAGATGGCGAATATGAACTCGGAATAATTAAATGTCCAGTTAGGTATGAAGCAGGGGAATGTGAAAGTGATAAGTTGATCCCCAAATCACAGATTAAAAGACTAAGAACATGGAATAGTCAAGGTCCAGTGTGGTAACGAGGCTGGGGAGGTGGATAAGCTGCACAACCACCCACTGTTCACCAAGTCACCAATTATGCAGGTAAAAAGGCCAACATCTTACAACGCAGAGCTGACCCGTTGAGCCTGTTCCGAGCCATTTTTCCAACGCTCCTCCACCAACTGCTGCACGGTACCCGCCCGCCCGCATCATTGTTGCATCACTTTCACCCTCTCCTGACCCATGGACTCGGGTGCGATTGGCATCCCTGGCGCTCCTTCTGTTTTTGCCCTGAGAATTCTCCCCTTGGAGGGCCTGTGTCCCATCACGGAAGTAGTCCCTGGATAGTGGGCTGAAGGGACGGCTGGTCTATTCTTTACATCTCCATAGCCTTACCTCGGGGCACCTGGTCTCAACTCCCTAGTGTGAAGCCCGGTGTCCCTGTGGTGCATTATTACGGAAACCGTCCTGCCTCCTTTCTATTACATGGCGGTGACCCTCCTGAACTTGCTCCACAAGATGGTGCACGCAGCAGCCTGGACCTGATGGCCCACTGTGCATCTCCCCGAATTTGCATGGACCGTGACCGTCGAGATCTAGATTTTTTGACCGATGCCCGGTGGAGCTACCTGACAGCTAAAGAAGAGATGGGTTGTGGATTTCCCCCTCGGCCGTCACCTATCCAGCCGGACTTTGGTCAGACTTTCCTTCGTCTCTCAGTCGCATTCTCCCTCCTACCCCTTTACCCTGCCCCCCTTCCCACCATATGCTCCTTTTATCTTGTCCCCTTTGCTCTCTAAATTTTTTCCCATTGAGACCTAGCTATTTGACCGATGACCGGTGGAGCTACCTGATAGCTATAGAGAAGATGGGCTGTGGACTTCCCCCCTGGCCGTCACCTACCCAGCTGGACTTTGGGTAGACTCTCCTTCATCTCCTCATCCTATTTCCCTCCTACACCTTTACCCTACACCCTTTCCCTCCTAAGTTCCACTTGTCTCATCGTCTATGTTTGTGAACTGTTTTTCTAGTAACTGATGTAACTTGTAACTTATGTAATTTTCTAACCTTGTGGAAACTTATGTAAAGCGCTCTGATACCGCTGGGTCTAGCCAGCACTATATTAAACTCAAATAAATTAAACAAAGAAAAAAAAAAGTAAACATATAAATTAATAAAACGAATTTCGTTGAGCGCACTGCATCACATTTGGCGATTAGGAGAGAGATCTAGATAAAGGAAAGGTATTGAAACCTAAAAGTGTATCAGTGTGGTGGGTGACCCCTTGTTCCCTATTAACAGTGTGGCAACATGTATGAGGACCAAAGTGTGGATCAGTCCAGAGAATGGTCGTTAGGTAACAGAAAGGGAGGGAATGCCTAAAGTAAGCGAGCACTCCAAAATAAATTCTCTTCACTCACTGATAGAATTGGTAGGCTAATGCACCAGTGATAATGCCATAGGGAGACCACAAAAGTATGAAGGGGAAGGAGTAGCTGAACAAAACCCATGGTATGTAAAATGTCACGGAACGTGGGGTGATGGCCAACCCAGGGAAGGGAGACCTATGTAAGGTTAGTTAGCGACTGCAGCGCCAACCCCACGAGGAGCAAAAACACCCTTAGATGAAGCATGACACCTTAACAGGTGTGTGAGGGCAACACTTCAAATTTAAGGAGTTTTCCAACCACCTCCTCTATCCAATCTCAATCTTACTCTTCTATGAAAAGTGATCTCTGTTCTATCTACAATATCTGGACCTGAGTAGTCCAGTATTCTTTTAAGGAACAGTTACCCCCTGTATAGTCGATACTGGTTTTGGGGTAACACCCCACCGCAGTCAGGCTAGCTTGAATCCAGTGGCAAAGGGAGCAAGGGACCCACTTCTGGGCATACATTACAAACCTAAGGTGAACAGAGCAAACACAAGGAGATGATGGACGGATATGTGCCAAAAACATGGTAGGCAGCATAAATCTGACACAAACATAATGTTCCATGAGCTACTTTGATTTTGTTTTTTGCAAAGAAAGAAGTTCAATGAGAAATAATTAAATCATTTGATGGTGGCTCTGGCATATTCAGTCCAGGAAGCATAGTGGTATCCTCAAACTCAGGTGATTCGCCCAGAAGTTGGTCAGCTGTGGTGTTAGCTGTTGTGAGACAATACAGCTCTCTATGTAAATTGAGGCGACACCCCAGAACTGCCGAGTGGGACTCCAAGTTCCAGTCCTCCTTCTTCGAGGTCTCTGGCTTGCTCTTGTATTTTGAAAGATCCCCTTCAGAAAAAAGAATGAAAGTGAGAAAAAAAATGTGTACTGTAGATCAAGAAGTGTGGCACAGATGTACTGTTTGGATGAAATTATGACATTTTTTAGCCTTCGATTGCAAGCCAAACAAAAAAAGTAAGCTCTCAACCAAGGGATGCACTTCTGTGTTTTCATTCACACCTCTGGGTGAGAACCTTACAGACACCTTTAGCTGCTCCTGCAGCAGATGCAACAGCAGGACAGCCTAACCCATTGTACAGTCCACCTTGCAAATCTTCACATGAAAACCTCAAAAGGGGATTGCATCTGTGTCAGATATTGACTAGGTCCCACTTGTCCACATCCATGGTCCTAGCTTTCTTAACTGCATCCCCTCCTCTTTGAATGACATAGTCATTCATCTGTTTGTACTTCTCAAATAGACATTGCAACATGTGATGGGTCGACTTCCAATGTGTTGCCACCTCCTGTATCAGGGCCTTAACTGGTGTTCTTTTGGCATGCTGAATAATCAGCAACAGCTACTGGTTTTATAAGAATGAGTGAAATGAGTGCAGATTCTTCTGCATGTAGTCAGTATGAGGCTGACTAAGTCTTCATTTTTTAGAAAGTCTTGCACCACCAGGTTGATGCAATGCACCAAACACAGGACCCTGAAATAGCCGCTGACTGTGTTACTGCCATTGCCCGTGGCAACAAATCCGTTTCTGAGACCTCTGGGTTGCAGCCATTTAGACACCCTGCAGTTAAATTCATCAAAGATGTTTGCAGTTGTATGGGATTTCTCCATGGTGAACATGGCTACAGTTGCAAGCTAGATCACAGAAATATTGCTAACGTTCTACCCTCTAGTGTGACACATTCCAGAGTCATGGGTCACATCCCATGATTAAGTTCAAAGCACATTACCAGGACACAGGTAATATATCCAATAGGAAATACATTCAATGGTTCATGATTTAACTTGAACATAATACACATTGATCTGACCTGAACCTATACTGTTTGATTAGAAATTGATTACACGTACCCCCATCAATATCGCTGTTATCATTTTGAATAATGCTCACTACAGCTCTTTAATAAATAGAAATACTGCAAAAAAATGTAGAGCTATCGACTGTCTTAATATCTTTCAGAACTATTTTCTTAATCACATCAGCTGCAAGAGTTTAGTAGACCTACTGTCTACATTATTTCTTATTGCTTCAAAATCTAAAAAGGCCTGACACATTCTTTACCTGTCCTACTGGCAATGCCATTTCATAAGATTTATCATATGAACAAATTATGGCTGCATGTATTCGCTACTCCATTTGGAGCTGACTTGGTTTCTGATCTGACGTAGAGAAACCCTTCATCATGAAATAATCCAGGTTTTTGCTGGCTGTGTCTTTCCTATCTGTGTCTCTAAAAATGCTCGACTCTTCGGAATCCCAGGTATACTTGAAAGCTGACACTATCAATTATTGTTTTAATTGTGATTTGCTGAGTGTCCTGTCGAGGGTGTGAACTTTTTTGTGGTAGTGAATAAACTTGTCAAAGAGACATGTTAATAAATAGTGAAAGTTATTCATCAAGTGGTTGAAAATGTTATATCTGGCATCTATTTTGCTTTATACATCATACATGAAGATGCAGTATGCTATTCATGTATTAATAATGTACTACCAGTTTTCCCAACCACCAAGTTTTGAGTTCTGCATTTTCGTTAGGGTTGGTAAATCCAGGTGCTATTTTGGTAATATTAAAATGGTTTTAAATAAGTATGCAATATATTGTTCTGAATCTATGGGCCAATGTATAACCATTCCATTTTGTGGGTTGCAAATGGCTATTTTGTTAGACTCACAATTTGCGACTTGCAAAATAGATTGTACTAATGTGTTTAAAACAAATTTTTTGATTCCCATTGGGGTCGCAAATGACCTGCATTATCAATATTCATGAAGCAGGTCGCAACCTGGGACCATTGGGAATGGGCAATAACACAGGGATGGTGGCCTACTGGGACTGCAGACCCCCATGTCTGTGTTTTCCAATTTAGCCCATTTTCCTTTAAGAAAAATGGGATGTTTAAAAGAAAAAAAAATTGGCATCCCCATTCACAAAGAGGAAGGGGACCCTGGGGGACCACTTCCCATTCGTGAATGCCTTACCACCAACTTGAAGTTTATGGTAGCTGCGATTGTTTTGTGACCACATTTGCATCCCCCTGCGATTTTCTATTAGAAAGGGTCGCCCTTGGCACACCTCTTCCTAATAGCGACTCACAAACTACACTTTGCAAGCTGGTAATAGGTTACTGACTATTAAAATAGGGTTTGTACATGCTACAATCCATTTAAGTGGTTGTAAATGGAAAATCGCAAAAAATGGTCGTACTGCTGGTCCTTAGTCCCAAGACAAGTGAAAGAAATCATATGCATATCGAAAGTTTACAGGCCCTGATGAGAACGTTGGGCCATATAATGCCTCAATATCAAAATTCCAATATTTGGAACAAGAGATATGAAAGTTTAACAATTTAGGCAAAAAGTGCTGTAAATGAGAAAAGCACCTAGAAGTATTCTCTTTTCAGAGTTGGCTGGGACCTGAGTGTGATTTCAGGTCAGAGGACGGAGCACAGGTTGGCTACACCATGCATCTGTCCTAGTAAAAGATTTGACCTCTTTATTTAGTCTTTGAAATTAAAGTTGAAATCCTCCAGTAAGGTAGTGTGCAGGTTGCATATGCCAAAGTTTTATTCAAACCAGATAGCCATTTAACCAGGTGGTGCTGAAGAATTTAATTTTCTTGGGAAAAGGTTCAAGTGGGAGACAATTCAAACTTCACCGCAGCCAAAGTTCACATGTAGGGCAGATACTTTACACACTTTTACCCAGTCAAGATTTCTACATTCGGGGATAGCTTGAAGCTAAATCAAACATAGTCCCTTCAAAATGGGACAACTTTGCCACAAGGTCCAACTGATGCTCCGGAGCTCTTAAAAGGCTAAACATTTTCTAAGACCCAACGTTTCAGAGTTTCTGGAGCAGCTCCTATTGGTCAGTTATAAGGTTTCAGGGCCTCAGGGACAGCATTGAGGGGGCAAGGCTCTCTCTAGTAGAGACCACCAGCAGGATCCACTTCAGGTCCAGTTGCTACTGGTCAGCTGCACACTTCTGGATAATGGCCTATTGCAGCCTGTTGTGTCAATGTAGACTCACAGAAAGTCAGCTACCTGACCCATGGAATCTACTTGTGAGGCCTAAGGTCAAATGATAGATAGTCCAATCCTTCAGGTTGCCATGGGCACCCACATCCCACTTTTTCAGCATATCCTGCTTGACTTACTGCAAAGATCCCGCAGTGCACTATTCTGAGGCGGATGTATGACGCTACATCGCGGCCACACTCATCGTGTGCATTTACATCGCGTCTATCACATCGGCCCGTCCATTACATCGTGAGTCAACACATCGCTGACCTTGGCAACGCGATTACATTCATTCCTATTGTCCCGAACATCACCCCGCAGAACATTACGTCGCAGTGGAAAACAGCACGGTTTTTGTTATTTGCCGCCTGCTCTCTCCCCATTGTTGCTTCTGTTTTAATGCATAGCGGTGCTTCACTTCGCCTGTCGGCTCCTGTGTGCTACTTGAGGCTCAATGGCACTTGCCACAACCAGGGTTTAGCACTCCATGCTATTCTCAGAGAGAAACTCAGAATGAGGAGAACCGTCTCTGAGGATGAGTGTGCTTTGAGCCCAAGGAAGCTGCAGCAGTTAAGATGAGACCATTACTGTAATATCTCACACTCGTCTTTACCACAGAACACTTGCGGAACCATCGAAAAGGAGTCCATTCCCGGGAGACTGTATGTTCCTAAATTATAACTGATTGACTGCGCCTCATTACCATGAGACATTCATTGAACCGCCGCAAATGAGGTCCTGTCCATTGCCAGGCGATATGACCTTCTCACAATATATCACAACGGATAGGACCTTGTTTCCGAGGAACAGTTGTTGAACCTTTCGGAAATAAGCTCATGCCCATTCCCAGGCGACAGGACCTTCCCAAAATATATGCCAAATTACCGACTTGAACATTTTCACCAGTTCCTGGAAAGCTTGCAGGTGGGCTTGTAATGCAGTATAAGCAGTGCAGGTAGTCTTGTAGTGCAGCGCAGTGTAGGTGGCCTTGTAGTGCAGTGCACTGTAAGCAGTGCAGGTGGTCTTGTAGTACAGTGCAGTGTAGGTGGCCTTGTAGTGCAGTGCACTATAAGCAGTGCAGGTGGTCTTGTAGTGCAGTATAAGCAGTGCAGGTGGTCTTGTAGTGCAGCGCAGTGTAGGTGGCCTTGTAGTGTAGTGCACTGTAAGCAGTGCAGGTGGACTTGTAGTGCAGTGCAGTGTAAGCAGTGCAGGTGGCCTTGTAGTGCAGTGCACTGTAAGCAGTGCAGGTGGTCTTGTAGTGCAGTGCAGTGTAGGTGGCCTTGTAGTGAAGTGCACTGTAAGCAGTGCAGGTAGTCTTGTAGTGCAGTGCAGTGTAAGCAGTGCAGGTGGCCTTGTAGTGCAGTGTAAGCAGTGCAGGTGGCCTTGTAGGTCAGTGCAGGTGCCCTTGTAGGACCGTGCAGAGTAAGCTGTTGAGGTGGTCTTGTACTGCAGTGCAGGTGTCCTTGTAGGACAGTGCAGTGTAGTGTAAGCAGTGCCGTTGGCTTTGTCTGGTAGTGCTAAAGCCTGGTCCAAACTCTGAAGACTTACTAGACAGGATGCTAATCTGGAGCGACCACTGACCAGTTCTCTTCTCTGCTTGAAATTCATCACATATCTGCTACTAAACTTGTGACAGGTTAATCTTATCTGCTGCCTTGAACAACCTGGGAAATGCCATGAATGTTTATTAATAAACACGCACATGCACCACATGTACACGCAACGCAGATACAATATCTTCTCTCAGGAAAAAGACAGCTTCTGTTTTTTCTCACGATTCCACAATGTGACCTTGGGGACGGATATCCTTGGGTGTATTCTGCGTGCAAACAGAAAAAGTAAATAAATGACTTGCAAACTTAAATAAGCCATCCATCCATCCATGCGCCATCCATTCATCCACCCATCCATGCATCCATCCATACAGCCATCCATTCATCCTTCCACCATCCATTCATCCACCCATCCATGCATCCATCCATACAGCCATCCATCCATCCACCCACCCACTCACCACACACACATCCTTACACCCAGCCTTCATCCATGCATCCATCCATACAGCCATCCATTCATCCATCCGCCATCCATTCATCCATCCACCCACCCACTCACCACACACACATCCTTCCACCCAGCCTTCATCCATGCATCCATCCATACAGCCATCCATTCATCCATCCGCCACCCATTCATTAAATCTGACATCTGCGCCATTATAACATATCTAGCGCTGCGTGGCTTTTCCGCATCCATGCATCCATCCAGCACCTATCCATGCATCCATCCACCCACCACACAGCATCCATCCACCCATACACCCATCCATGCATCCATCCATCCATCCATCCACCTATACATGCATCCATCCCCCCATACACCCATCCATGCATACAGTAATAAAAATGTAATGTAGGCTGCACTTTTACTTTTGGCGAGTTGATAGGAGGCTCGAACCGTGGTTGACATCACCAAAGTCGGCAGAGCTATCCGTCAGGCCACATCTTCTCACTGTCATCGATACGGTCATTCGAAGATATATGTTAGCCCGTTTTTAGTAAAAGGCCATTTGCTTCTGTTCTCCTTTTTTTAAAAGGTTTTGTGTCACCCCTTTTCCGTTTTGTATATATAATATTTATTAGCCCGTTTGTCTATGTATTGTTAATGTTTCCGTTTAGTATAATTGCAAATTATTGTAATTGAAAAGTTGTGTCACCCCTTTTCCGTTTTGTGTCACCCCTTTTCCGTTTTGTATATATAATATTTATTAGCCCGTTTGTGACTGTTTCCGTTTTGTATAGTTGTTAATTATTGTACTTGTGATATCAATGTTAGCCCGTTTCCGTTTGCATCCTTAAAAGTTCTGTTTTTATTAAAGTCGCATTTTCTTGCGTTGCAATGGCATGTTAACATCGCATGCGTTGTAATTGCATGTGATGTTAATGCCATGGCGCCATTGTAGCATGCGCACTAAAAGGCTGCGATGCCAACGACAATGCGATGTAAAAGTCGCGGTGCGATAGCACCGCGATGTATTTACATCGATGTAATGGGTGTTTCCCTTCTGAGGCAAATACAAGTTGACAGAACATGTCTTCCCTTGGAGAGAGCTTGTGTGCCACCCAGAAGTGTGCTTAGAGAAATGAGAGGTCCAAACAAGGGCTTTCCTTCCTCAGGTCTCCCTTTACCCATAACTATGATTGGGCAGGTCTTACCCTAGTCCCTTTCAAGTTAATGAATTTCTTGGACTCTACATAGCTGTACATCCTGGCCGAGAGGAGTTAAATTCCTGTCAAAAAGCCTAAGCCTTTGCTCTTGCTATGGGAGCAGTTTTCACAAATTATAAAGGTGAAGCAAAGGTTTGCCTGCAGGCTTAAAAGCTCTTGCAATAGGCTAAACAGATAGGTAAATTGAGGCATAATGTACTTTTAAGGGGGCCTAAAATAGAGAGAGAATCATATGATTAAGTACAGCATGCCCATTCCACATCTGTTTATTCAGTCTACTTATCTTCTATGTTGCTTAATATCTCCCTAATTTTAAAACAATAACATTTTGGTTCATAAATATCTTTATATTTACTGAAAAAACAAAAGGTAAAGTGATGTGATAGTTAGGTTAGGTGCTAAGACATAACCCAATTATAAAAGCCTTGAAATCCACAGTTAGGGTGATGCTGCCTCAATGGCCACGGTCAACACCCACCCATCCACAAGCAGCCAGTCCCCACAATCCAGAGATTTTGAATATTGCACAGTGGAAATTGTGTGCAACGCCTGGTATCACACCAGATCCTGCATCCAATAGATAACAGGAGTTAGGAGTTATGCGGTGGGCTTGTCTATGGCCATACCCTGTGTCCATCCCTCAACATGTGGCCAACCCCTCCTATATATGGCCTTTGACTATGCACAGTGGGTGCTTGAATGCAGGGCCTCATATATTGCCAGACGTTGTGCCCACCCCTTTCACGACCACCTAAAAACCTCCTTGATCAGCTTTCAGGACTTCACAGCAAAGGTTGGCCAATGGGTCTATTTCTCGAAGATGTTCAGCGGCCAGCGTTCTTTAACTGACATCACCCCACTGCACCCATCCTTTGGGTGAATACAATTACAAAGACAATGGCAGGCATCAAAAGTGCTACGCTTCTGAAACATCCAATTCGTTGTCTATCTTTCGAAATTTTACAGACAAGTTTATAAAAGTTAACAGTGTGCAGGTACATATGTATAAGAGATATGAACGTATTTGTAAATAAATGTTTTACAAACTTTGATTCAATTTCACCTTTTTAAGCTGATACTTTGCTAGCATAAATTCTTTTTTGCTTTCATGTTTTCATTTTCCTATTATTTGCGTTTTTAATTTATTAGATTGACATTGCCTACGAACATACATTCCACTTTCCTACTCAAACATAAAAAATGCCTGTCTTCCTGCCACTGACCTCTACTACTCTCCCTGTCAAAGCCTGCTCTCCCCGCTCTCACATTGAGAGTGAAAAGCTGAGATCATGCTAACAGTGCCTCTGTGAGAGATGATGGTCAGTGCAGTTTGTCTATTTCCTCAGGTGTGAGTCTACAAAGATCCGCACTGACAGGAAATGAGGTTGAAGTTGGAACAAAGCTTGGAGCTTTAACTGCTGAACCTGTGAAGTTTCTAAAAGTATTTGCTGAGACAGAAGAAGATTGTTACTTTAAAGACGTAGAAAATACCTTGTGTGTGTGCAGAAAATGAGTACTGACTGTCACATTTGAAGATCGTCGGTACATTGAGTTCAAGAGATCAGTCTCGCTAAGTGACCTTCCACCGACTTTATATTCTGTGCATGAACACATTAAAAGAGCATTTTACTTGATCAGAAAATATAGAAATGTTTTGGATCATGCATATGTAGAGAAAGATCCATGTAATTTTGGTTGGGAAGATATTGATGGGGTGCTACAACCTACGATATTTCTGAATCCCCAACCCATAGAACCGATATCCTCGTCGATATGCTCTTCTCTTGTGTTAAACATTATGCAAATGTCCCACAAGTGATTGCTGAAACAAATAAATAAGGTGAACTATGAAAATGTGTCTAGAACAGGAGTGATAAGCATTCTTTTTTCATATTCAGATCATAAACATTGTATGGTGTATACATAAAAGGATTACAAACCATTAGTATTTGTTTCATTTCTATTTATGTCTCCTCTTCCTCTATTATAGCTGCCATTTTGGAAAGTGGCAGAAGGATTGCTCTGGGGAGTTATTTTCTGGTCTATAAGACTACTTGAACCCCAAAACCTGTTTTTGACACCAAAAGTAAGTATATAGGTCTCATGGGTCCTTAAATATTACATTGTCAATGCAACACATCTACCATTTTTAAAAATGTCACCCAGAAAAATTCAGCCCAGAGCAGCAATGTCCATCCAAGCTAAATTACTTCTCTAATGATCCAAAAACACACATCAAAAATGAAAATCTCTTGTAAACATTTTTTAACGGAGGTATATTAAGGGGCCAGAACTATTCCCATGGTTTAAATTTCACTCCCTTTACCTATAGGTGCCACTTACAGATGGGACGATTTTAGAATCAATTCTATAAGCCGTCTTTTAGAGATTTGTAGTGAAGTAAGCTAAGTTGCTGCAAATAAGAAATACTGGTTCCCTGAATTGCTTTACCATAAGTGGAGTGTTGTCAGGGCTAAAAGTGCCATGAGTGATGTTTCTGTATAGCATGTGGTGAAATCAAGCGGGCATGCAAAAACGCTGTGGGCCTTATGAAGAAGAGCTGAGCCAGCTAAGCTCAGCGCTGAGCACCTGATTGTGTTTGAGGTGTTTAAACATGCATGAAATATATATGCTTACAGTGGATAACAGCTAAAATTTTAGGGACTCTCCAGTAAATCTTGACCATCTGTCCTAAAATCAACCTGCCCAGTAGCCTGCACAACCAAGACCATGCTCTACATATGCTAACGCCACTCCACTCACAGATATTGCATTTAGGGGCCGATTATGATGGCGGACAGACATGAGTCCGTCCGCCACCATAGAGTAGGAGGGACCGTCCGCAGGGGCTGCGGAGGTCCCTCCGTGCTGATTAGGATGTGACCGCCAGGGTGGCGGTCACATCCTCAATCTTTAACATTGCGGCGGGTGCAGCTTCAAGCTGCACCCGCCGCAATGTTCAAAAAACATGCACGGCATTTGCGTGCACAAAGCAGCAGGCACCGCGCGGTGCCCGCCGCTTTGTCCACGCAAATGCAGGGGGGTACCATAGGTACCCCCCATGTGCACCCCCCACTCCCCGTCACCAAGGGGGCCCGCAACGGGCCCCGAAGGCAATCTCCGTATGCTTTTCCACGGCGGAAAAGCCGCCGTGGAAAAGCATATGTTTTCCGCTATCCTAATATGCCTGGCGGTGTCTGACAGACACCGCCTGCCATGTTAGGGCTTTTCCGCCGCGGTCGGAAGGCGACTGCGGCGGAAAAGCAGCGGACGGATTTTGAGACCCACCGCCATCCTAATTTGGCGGTGGGTCTTTTAGGCATCCGCGGCGGATTTCCCGCATCCTCCGGGCCGGCGGTGGCTTCCGCCGGCCCGGAGGATGCGGGAAATCCGCCATCCTAATCAGCCCCTAAATGCGGAGCACAACTTATACAATACTATACAATGGACTTGAGCTGCTCAAGACAACGAAAAGAGACATTATGGTATGAGAATATCCTGACCTAAGTATCTACTGACAAAAACATTGTATCCTAAATGTTGGTTACAACAATATAACCTCATCGTAGTTCATAATATAGCATTTTAGCCATGCTGCCATAGACTGTACTGGTTGTTAAAATCCCTGAGACTGAGTTGTAAGCCAGAACTGTAAGCAAGCTCCTATAAGAAGGAGGGGCCTGGTGTATCCTTAGGTAAGAGGGTTATAATGCTATTAGAACATCCCGCCTATGGAGGATAGAATGTTCTAAATTAAAACCAAAGAAACTGAAAGACAATCATTGAGAATTTCGAGCAGAAGACATGCACCAGTCTTTATAGGTTATGAGCCACTTCATTGCCTTCAATAGGGCTCCCAACGGTCCAATGTACAATTTGAAAATCTACAACTGATGGAGCAATATTTTTGTAAACACCATTTAATGCACAATATTTATGCCAAACAATATGTTTGTGTTGTAAACAAATGGACGTCCGCTATTGATTTTCTGACTTACAAGTAGGCCAGGATACTTTACAGAGAAATAACACCAGGGAAGGCAGTTGTCCGCACCTCAACAGCAAGGCTATAGGCAGACACGAACGTCAGTGCCATGTTAAAGATTTTTGGGGCACTGGCCAAAACATATTTTGTGGCCCCATGATCGGAACAACTTTTAATTTATTATTAATTTTCAGCCAATTCCAGCCCTTGCAATGCATAACAACATTGAATCAAACATCACACTTTCAGAAGTGGGGCTATGTAAAAACATCCAAAAGATCAAGCTGCTTGGCACTGACCAGAAAAATAGTATCAAAAGAAAGTTTGACAAGCCTTTGCTAAAGTCTTTCTGCATATACTTGTTTTTTTGTGAATTTCCACAACAATAATTTATATCAAATTTCTGCAGTCATCCCTTTCTAGGAAAGGCACAGTAAGGGTGACTTGGAAGTTGGTTAGCGGACTAGTGTGTTTTATTAAATAAGTACAAAAAGCTAGCGCTCCTTTTATAGCACACCCATATTCTTTCAAACCTTGTTGAATTAGTAGTGACTGAGTTCACACGGAAGGCATGCAGAGATGCTGATTATTTACAAAATGTCTGCTGGCTCTATGAAAAATGATGCGCTTTACCCAGCCTTTTTGTAGCAGTGATGCAGCGCCTGCATTTCCAGAAGGCACAGATCCAGAATCATGCTGAATAGTATTAGTGCTGAGATGGTGCAACTGCCCTTAAGAATTAGCCCTCTGATAAATTGACACCTAAGACCAGAATTGCATCCGGGTTATTAAAATTAGTTCAAATTCTGGATTGTGTATCACGTGTGAAATAAAAATGAAATGTCTTCTATGAATAAAGTAATGGACAATTATGGACTGATCATTGAGTTAATTCATTCTTCTACCCAGGAACACTTATACTAAGACCCTTAGCCTATAAGACAGTTCATTCACTGTTTCTTCTGGAAATTCCTGGAAATGCTGTACTTATAATATTACAATTAATTATCTGTACTTTGGGGCACATGCATCATTCATACATTTTGCATTTCTTAATTTGCGAAAAATACCGAATCGCAAATTAAGAATTGCAAAATGCTATGCATCATTTTTTTCGGTATTTACTTGTAATTCGGTAAAAATCGCAATTTTTACCGAATTGCAAATAAATACCGAATTCCTAACTGCTTTTTCGCAAATCCCATTGATTCCTATGGGCCGAAAGGCCCATAGGAGTCAATGGGAAGGCATTTACGAATTCGCAATTTGTTGATGCATTCCAAGGGTGCAGGGGCACCCCCCCCTGCACCCCTGAAATGTATTTGAAAGTGCATGTTTCAAACACACATGTCCTAAGGACATGTGTGTCTGTAACATGACAGTGTAAAAAATGCATTTTTTTGCATTTTGAAAGATTTTCGCAAATTAACACGAGGGTCAACCTCGTGTTAATTTGCACTTCCAATTTCAAAATGTGCATTTTTTTTTAAATTGATGCATTGCATTTAAGGAATCGCACAGATGCGATTCCTTAAATGCATTCGCATTTTTAAGAAATGCAAAAAAATGCGAATATTGGAAAAGTGTTTGATGCATCCCAAAAACGTTTTTAGGAAGTGCAAACGGCCGAATTTACCGATTCGCACCGTTTGCACTTCCTAAATAGGTTGATGCATGTGCCCATTTGTGCTTTACAATGTATTTTTTATACCTCGTTTTATTAGTTTTCAGATCATATACAAAGACTTCAAGAGCAACTATAGAAACTGTGCTGTAGCAATGTCAAGTCAGTCCAACCAGCAATGAAAATCAACATTAGGTAACCATGCATGAGCTAACCCCTGGAGAAAGCCCCGGGATTTACACAGAAACCTCTCAACTGTAGCAGTATAGTCCATCCTGCGAGACCATTCATGCAGTGTAGGAGCCAGACGGGAGTGCCAGTGCCATGCAATATCCGTTTTAGTAAACAGGATGCCAGCAAAGCCAGCACCGTGGTGGCAAGTTGGCCCTATTCTTGTGCAACCTTGTAGGGCTGTAATAAGCACCATGCACATACTTCCTTTGAAACAGACATAACTTCATAGAAATTGGCAGTGCCCTCTGGGCCATTCCGGCCTCCACCCAATCATCCTCATCCAGAGAACCCACATCTCTATCCCACTTTTCCATCAGTTTCATCACAGGTCTGGGCTGTTATTCACAAGGCTGGAGATACGCATCATCTCCAGTTGTGATTCCATAAGGTGTGACTCTATAGGGTTATGTTGGGGAGGGGTTTTGTGCAGTCGAGGGAGGCCTTGAGCATGTGGTGCAGCTGTATAAAGTGTTAGAATTGCGTCTTGTGTATAGTGTAAGTGCCTTCTAGATGCTAAAACATGCACATGGAGGTGCTCTCAAAGACATCCCCACCATTGAAATACCAATTGAATCCCATGCCCGGAATCCCTCACGGGTGAATTTGAGCCTGAAGCCATGTCCCGACCCTGAGCTGTTTGCCCATAGTGCCATTGATCCACCGGAGTGCCTGGCGCCAACTTAAAAGGGTCAATTGAGTATCAGGTGGGAGAGCTGTGTGCTCGGAACTGTAAAGTTGAGTGAGCATGCCGTGGTGGTGGGAAGCGTTGAGCTCTAGCACTATAGAGGGATCATTCCTGCCTGCAAAGAACCAATCAGTAATTGGGTGGCAGTGACTGGCCAGTAGATCAGAAAACCCCAGTCCACTATAATAGGGGCAAAGGACACATTTACTAGCGGAGATACATGGGAGGCCTCCTGCCCATATGAATCTCACCACTTCTGATTGCAACGTGCGGAATAAATTGGGTGGGATGGGCTATGGATAATTCTGCAGGGTGTAGAGGAACCAAGGCACACAATTATCTTAAACAACACCCCTCTGTCTGCCACGATGAGCGGAGGTGTCACTCAGTGAGACATGCCTTTCCTGGTCCAGCTATCCATGGGTGTAATTTGAGGTTTCAGGTTCACATACATAAATCAGAATGTCATCTACATAAAACAAAACTCTATCCTCGTGTACATTGGGCCAGCGGAAACCACAAAGTTGTGCATCCTGTCTAATCCATTCTGCCAAAGGTTCTATGATGAGCACAAACAGTTGAAGCAACAGGGGGCAACCCTGTCTTGTACCCCGTTCAACGGGAATGACCTGGGAGGTCTCCCCATTCATGTGAACCCTCGCCCAAGGTCTGGTAAAGAGTGTCTGGACTCAGTGACAGAAGACAGGACCAAAATGTATGCATTCCAATAAGTGGAAATGAACTGCCAGTGGAATGAGTCAAAATTATTTTCAAAATCGTCCGAAATGAGGGCCCTACGGTACATGACATCATGAGACAAGACAATTGCATTGTTCAGACATCGACTACAGTGGTGAATGCTACGCCCTGGCATTAACCAGTTCTGGTTGGGATGCATTAGGAAATTGACTTCACAAGCCAGTTTTCCAGTACCAAGGCCAACATCTTGGACTCCATATTAAGTATGGAGATAGGTCTATATGAGCCACACACCATAGAGAAGGCCTATATTGCTGGGTCAAATGATCTGCATGCCAGGGGGTTATTGGAAACCCATGCCAGGGGGTTATTGGAATCCAGATGGGGATCCAACTCTGAGTTAAAATCACCCAGAAACAGTGGTGAAAGCATTGCAATGTGGTGTAGATGGGGGCAATCATCCCGGGGGTGCCCCCCTGTTGCCCTCAATGATGACAAGTGACCCAGGTCATCACATTGGAATTTGAAAACCAGCAAGGGAAGGGGCTTGTGTCGAAGAATAGCAATTACCCGGGAGGTGGCAATGTAGCCACCTGGTATACATTGGTATAGCCCCCCCATTGCAAAAAACAACAGTGTTTACCGAGCAGAGGAGTCTCCTGAAGAAGAACCACCTGTGAAGTGGTACTTCAGACTGGAAGATGAAGAGGACAAAGCATGGAGGGCCCAACGAGGATGAGGACGCTCTGGTGTGCCCCTGCTCCTCAGAGTTCAATGGTTGACACTTCAGTGAAACCTGGCACTTCTGCCTCAGTGAGCCAGTGCAGCCTCAAAGTGGGGGTTCCATCCAAACCCTCTGCACCCTTGGAGCTCCACAGAGTCAGTGGGTTACACTTAAGTGCCAACTGTTTTGTCACCCAGGTCAAGGCTATCTCAGGAGTCTCACAAAACCTGGATTTGGATTCGTAGAGCACGTTGAACCGAGCTGGCAAGAGAAGCATATAGTGAAATTGATTGAACCTAAGATGCTGTTTGACTCAGTTATAGATCGTGGAAGGCTGCTGCACAGAGTGGGTATAATCCCGGAAAGGTCATAATCCAGCTCACATGGAACCACACGTGACTTGTGAGGTATTGTTTCACAATCCCGGTAGTTCAAAAACGTTGCAATCATAGGGTGTGGTGGAGCTCCCTGAGGGGGTCTCTTTGCAAGTAAACGATGCACCCTCTCCAGGACAAAACAGGCCGACAATGAGGAGGCGAGTATCCAGGCAGCCGGCCGGGTCTCCACAAATATTTTGGGTGTCTGACCCTCCACGCCCTCAGGAAAGCACACAATGCGCAGGTTATATCTTCGTGCCAGACCCTTTTCGTTCCTGGCACAGGACTCCACTGCTTTGGATATGGTCAAAAGTCTCAAGACCGTCATTTTAAGTTCCTTAACTGTGTCCTAAAGTTTGGATACCCAGCCCTCCTCTTCAGTAACCCTGTCAGCCACCCCTCTCAAATTCTGTCACAAGAAGGAGACATCAAATGACCAATCCCGCCTCATCAACCTAGACTCCAGCGCCATGCATGAGGCTAGAATGGCCTGCAGAATGGCACCAGTGTTGTCCAGAGTTAGGGGTAAAGTAGGCCAGTCCAGCACATTCAATTCCCCCAGGCAGCCATAGTGGGGGCTGTGTACCTATCAATTTTAGCTTGAGAATGGGAAGAGGAGGGTTTATCACGACCCATTTTGGCCACTACTGGGAGTGGACCCCCATCATCAGAGAAAAATCCACAGAATCAGCATGAAGAACCGGAATAACCCACGTACTGGGTCTTGGCGGCGGGGGAACCGCCCAAGTCTTCCATACCTTCCATACTTAGTAAAAGGAGACACAGGAGCCTTCATCTGCAGGAGGAAGCCAGATGTATTCAATAGCCCGGGCTATGGAACAGAGTCCCAAGCTAATCAGAGACAAGACAGAGGAGGTTGCTGCTTCACTCTGCAGCTAACAAGCCTTTTATACTTTTGTCATCCCAGTCTGTTGGCTGTTAGCTCATTGTTTAATCAGGGCAGTGCTTACAGTTGAAAACCAGATCCAGACAATGTTTGTAGATGGTGACCTGGTCAAGGCTTGGTACACAAATCATTGTTCACTCAGCTTTGATCAAGGCTAAGTTTTTCAGGTCATTGTTCACTCGGCTTGATCAAAGCCCAGTTTTTCAAGTCATTGTTTAATCACCCTGATCAAGGTCCAGCAGTCAGACCATTGTCCAGATAACCTGATCACGGTGTCAAGGATGTTTACCAGGCTGGGAGCAGGAGATGGAAAATAAATAATTTACTCAGGGTGTGAGTGTCTCGTGGCTTTCTGGTGAACTGCAGAGAACGGGGGGGGGGGGTTGGGTGTGTGACAGTTCCTAGGCAGAAATGCAGGCTGCAAGATGGCTATTGTCATGTTAGTTAGATTTTCCTCAAGCCTCAGCAGAAACAAGCAGGTGGGTCGTGTGGAAGTGTTTGACACGAGATGGCAATGAGAAAGCAATGCTGTCCCGGTCCCGGTACAAATGATGCAGATCAGAAGAACACTTTCCCTCAGACCCTCCTTTTGCCATTGATTGGCAAATACTTTAAGAAATGTCAATGTTCAAAAGGCCATCCGTTTCTTGTTGGAGCATCATCATCATATTGGTGTTGTGAATGTTAGAGGGTGGAGGCTTGATGGTCTGGACACACATTGTCCAAGGGCAGAATTGGCAGTACCATTGACAGTGTAGGCCTCCTGTATCAACATCCACCATGCAAGACAAGACCCAGAGATGGAAAAGGGGTAGGGAAAGAATAGGACAGGGTGTATCATGGAATGCGGCATCAGTCCACACATCCAGTAGTTGGAAGTGTTCATGATCAGCTGGTGATGATGCAACATTTGGATGAAGGTGTTGTTGAAGAATTCTGCACGGCGGGGTAACTCGTGGGCTGGTAATGTTTAATACTGGTGTTCTGCAGGAGTCGGGTAGGAGTTGGTGAAGTAACAGGATGGTAGATTAGTAATAGCCAACCATGGATAGACAGCATGAGGGAGACAAACAGCGTCACCACGGTGACCATGAAGCTTTTACTATGTTGTAGGCTGACATCTTGTTTCTGGATTCGGGTGTTTTGGACGGCGGCCATTGTGCTAAGCCAGAGACCTCTAGTGGCTGTCTGTGATTGGTGGTTGTTTCACTGGGCACAGGTGCCAAGGGCCCTTATGGCTTACCTTAGTCTGACACACTAGCACTATTCTCAGCCGGGGAAGATCACAGCCCTACAGCCTATAGGTACTTGGCGAAGTCAAGGACAAGCCTTCCCTCGGGGGCGCAAGTTGTATCGGTCGGAAGTAGGGACAGTATGGTCGGGAAACAATTGCTTTTGGTTTTGAGTAGAGTTATGGGAGGGTTCCACCCTTCCTTTCAGTATGCTGTCACTTTCTGCTTCCGTAGATGTAGAATGGAGTCTGGCATCGCTGAATGGGAGAAACGTCGGGACTGTTTCTGTTTCTGAGTCTCCTAGTCCTTCCCTCACCCACTGATCATAGGGGAGGGACGGAGCCACACGCCTGCAGTGTGATGAATGCACCCAATTCTTCCGACCTTCTACTGTCACGGCGGTGCGGGTGGCTAGTAACACCTGACGGGGCTGTGTCCAGCGGGGCTCGAGGCTCTTAGTCCGTTGAAAATTCCAGATCAGGACCCAGTCACCAGGTTGGATAACGTGTCCTAGGCCCTTGCTTTTGTCAGGTATGGCCTCATGTACCTGGTGATAAAGAGTACAAAGGGTATTAGTCAGACTGTACAGATAATCAGTTAATACAGGGTATTCAACGTCAGACAGTTTCTTAGGCCGCGGGACACCCCATACATTGGCAGGCCTCCCAAACACAATTTCATGGAGAGACAGGCCGATTCTGGTGTGGGCTGCTGTTCTTGTGGACAGTAGGGCTAAGGGCAGAGCATCAACCCAAGTGACACCTGTCTCGGCTACTATTTTGGCCATTTTAGTTTTTAGGATGCCATTGTACACCTCCACTAGACCTGCTGACTAGGGGTGGTTACCTGCATGAAATTTTTGTTTCATGCCCAATGCTGTACAGACATATTCCATAATTTGAGCCGTAAAGTGAGTCCCGTTGTCACTCCAGACCAAGCGGGGCAAACCGAATTGTGGGAGGTACTCTTTTTATAGTACTTTGGCGGTAGTGATAGCGGTGCAGTCTTTGATGGGGTAGGCCTCCACCCATCGGCTGAAGGTACAGACCACCACTAGGACATACTTTTAATTGTTATATCGGTCCATCTGGATGTAATCCGTTTGGAGGACTTCAAAAGGGAAGGTAGGAGAAAAGAATCCTCACTTAGGAGTAACTGTGCCTTATCCTGGGTTATACATTAGGCAAATTATGCATGTTTTAGCCAGTTTGTCAGCATATGCTGGTATCTTAAAGTTGTACCAGGTAGGTTCCAACAGTTTACATATCCCTTTTGCACTGATGTGAGCAGGACCATGGGCCATCATAACTACTGGTAGCACGTGAGTGTCAGGTAACATCCATTGTCTTCCCATAGTCGTACGGACACAACAACCATCAATTCCCTCCTTTGCTAATTGCTCCTTCCACACCCTTAGTTCCTCAGGAGTAGTATGGGACTGAATATCAATCACACTCTTTACTGTGTTTTCAACCATGCCCTCGTATACCACCCACCTAGCTGGACCTCCTACATACATTCCTTTCTTTTTTCTAAGAGCTGTTTGTCTGGCCGTCTGGTCAGTCAGGGCATTGCCTTTCCCAACATCATCTGTCACTTTCTTATGGGCCTTACATTTCATAATGGCCACCTTTCTGGGGAGTGTGAGGGAGTCTAACAATCGGTGAATTAGGGGGCCATGTTGAATCTACTACTCGCCCTAATGTTGTGAGAGCATAGGCAGCTGAGGTGTTACCATCTGGCCTTCTGAGACATGATCCGTCTACATACAGTGTACCTTCTGGTTCTGCTATTGGGGTATCCTGTAAGTCAACCCGTCCCTTTGTCTCTTCCTCTGTCCTTAATATGCAGTCATGTGGGTCTAAGCATACATCCTGAGTATTGAGTGGGGGTAATGTGGCGGGGTTTAGTACAGTGCATCTTTTGATGTTGATGTGGCTGGAAAAGAGTGTCAGTTCATATCCTGTGAGTCATGCGCTAGTGAGGTACTGTGTCTTGGTGTTATTAAGGAGGGTATCTATAGAATGGGGGACCATCAGAGTCAGGGGGGAGTTCATGACGATCTCCGCACTCTGACGGACCATGAGGGCGGCCGCAGCGGTCGCCCGAACGCATCCTGGGAGAGCCCTTGCAACAGGATCTAAGGTGGCTGAAAAATAGACACATGGCGGATAGTGACCTCCGAACATCTGGGTCAAGACAGCGCATGCACAGCCGGCTGTCTCATATACAAAAAGAAAAAATTGTTTGTTATGATCAGGAGTACCGAGGACTGGAGCAGTACACAGAGCCTTTTTTAAATCTTGGAAGGCCTGTGCATGCTATCTAGTCCATGGAAACGAACTGTAGGATATGTCTTTAGTGTTGAGGGCAAAAAGAGGTTTGACCATGGCCGAAAAATTGGAAATCCACAGTCTACAGTATGAGGTTAGGGCTATGAAGGCTCGCACCTGCTTCTGTGTTCGTGGGGCCGTCATAGCATTGATAATGGCTACACGATCAGCGGTGAGCTGCCTTCCCTCCTTCGAGAGGAGAGGACCTTAATAGGTTACCTTCTCTTGACAAAACTGAAGCTTTTTCAAAGAGACTTTGTGATTATGGAGGGCAAGGTGGCGTAACAAACAGAGAGTAGCTTCTTTACATGCTGGGGCAGAATTTGCAGCAGTGAGGAAGTCATCTACATATTGTAATAGTGTGGAATTATCAGGGAGTTCCAAGGAATCTAGTTGACTTTTTAGGGCTTGGCTATAGATACTGGGGCTTTCGGTGAAACCTTGAGGGGCGCGGCAGAATCTAAAGCTCCGCCCACCAATGGAGAAACCAAACTTAGTAAAAGGAGACACAGGAGCCTTCGTCTGCAAGAGGAACCCAGATTTATTCAATAGCCCGGGCTATGGAACAGAGTCCCAAGCTAGTCAGAGACAAGACAGAGGAGGCTGCTGCTACACTCTGCAGCTTACAAGCCTTTTATACTTTTTTCATCCCAGTCTGTTGGCTGTTAGTTCATTGTTTAACCAGGGCAGTGTTAACAGTTGATAACCAGATCCAGACGATGTTTGTAGATGATGACCTGGTCAAGGCTTGGTACACAAATCATTGTTCACTCAGCTTTGATCAAGGCTTAGTCTTTCAGGTCATTGTTCACTCGGCTTGATCAAAGCCCAGTCTTTCAAGTCATTGTTTAATCACCCTGATCAAGGTCCAGCAGTCAGACCATTGTCCAGATAACCTGATCACGGTGTCAAGGATGTTTACCAGGCTGGGAGCAGGAGATGGAAAATAAATAATTGACTCAGGGTGTGAGTGTCTCGTGGCTTTCCAGTGAAATGCAGAGAACAGAGTGGTTGGATGTGTGACAGTTCCTGGACAGAAATGCAGGCTGCAAGATGGCTGTTGTCGTGTTAGTTAGATTTTCCTCAGGCATCAGCAGAAATGACCAGGTGAGTCGTATGGAAGTGTTTGGCACGAGATGGCAATGAGAAAGCGATGGAGTCCCGGTAAGAATGATGTTGATCAGAAGAACACTTTTCCTCAAGCAGACCCCCTAAACAACTGGACCAAAGGGAGGTGATGGGGGTAGATGGCAATTAGTGCCAGACCCTGGCACAGGAAGGATTCCACTGCATGCAGTTGTCCTGGCTGGGAAAGTGCATCAGCAGGGCACAGCCATGTGGGTGCAGTAAGATACATATTCGCAATGGGTGTTAGGCACACCCTAGAGTTGGCGAAAGCGGAACAGACCTCTTGAAAAAAACAGGCAAATGTGCTCCACCCAAGTGGGGGGCCACTACAACAAGTCTTGAAGACCCCACCAAGTCCGCGATGCTCCCTCACGGCCACACAGCTCTCCAGGTCCTGGCCGGAACTGCAGCATGTAGTAGAATATTACACACTTCCCTAATTTAGTGGGTGGCAAGGGGAGCCCCAGGTCCTAGCCTGCGACCAGGCAAAGGCAGCATGAGCAGCAAGTATCCAGATAGTACTGGGGGGTGAGGGAACACCCACCAAGTCCAAACTCAAGGTCTCCAACAGCTGAGGTTGTCCTCAGGGCCGCCCCTCACCTCTAGGCATTAGCCACAGTGGAAGAGGCCTGCCCAGGACCATCCAGAAAACAAGGGAGATCCCTCATAATGGCATGTAAACACAACGTGTGGCCATTTAAGATGGTTGGTTTTATTATCCCATGATCCATTGAGCCTTTCCTTGAATTCTCTTTGCTCCAAATTAAGAAAGGACTGTTTGTTAACAGCCAGTACTCGGAGTGTGATACCAATGACTGATATGAGACAGCTCAAATGGTCCCAAGTCATTGAGCACCAGTTGATCTTAGAACAAATAATTATGGATACAAAGGACTCTGTGACTGAATTAAGTCTTTTGGCCTCTTCGCCATCAGGTAGTCTTATGACCATGATTGCGCTGCATAATGTGTTTTTCAATCAATCAAGACATTTGTAAAGCGCGCTACTCACCTGTAAGGGTCTCAAGGCGCTGCTACTGCCCGAAAAGCCAGGTCTTGAGTAGCTTCCTGAAGGTTAGTAGGTCTTTGGTCTGCCTTAGGAGGATGGGGAGGGTGTTCCAGGTCTTGGTGGCGAGGCAGGAAAACGATCTGCTGCGGGAGGCTGCTCTTCGGATGCGAGGGACCATGGCCAGGGCGCGGTCGGCAGAGCAGAGCTGGCGGTTCGGGGTGTGGAAGGTGGGTCGTCTTTTGAAGTAGGCTGGTCCGGTATCGTGGAGTGCCTTGTGTGCGTGGGTGAGGGGCTTGAAGGTGATCCTCTTGTTGACGGGGAGCCAGTGCAGGTCTCTCAGGTCAGGTGTGATGTGACTGTAGCAATGGATGTTGAAGATCAGGCGTGTAGAGGCGTTCTGTATGCGTTGTAGTTGTTTCAGCAGTTTAGCCGGGGCTCCCACGTAGAGGGCGTCTCCGTAGTCCAGCCTGCTGCTGAGGAGGGCCTGGGTGACCGTTCTTCTTGTGTCAGTTGGGCTCTATATGTAGATTTTGAGGAGCATGAGGAGGGTGTTGAAACAGGAGGAATCAATGGCGTTCATGGGTCATGGAGAGTGTTGAATTGAGGATGAACCCTAGGTTGCGTGCGTGGTCAGTGGGTGTCGGTGCTGCTCCCAGGGCGGTAGGCCACCAGGACTCGTCCCAGGCTGAGGGGGTGGAGCCGAGGATGAGGACCTCCACCATGTCTGAGTTCAGCTTCAAACGGCTGTTCTTCATCCATTCGGTGACAGCTTTCATTCCTTCATGGAGGTTGGTTTTGGCAGTGAGGGGGTCCTTGTTGAGGGAGAGGATCAGCTGTGTGTCATTTGCGTAGAAGATGATGTTGTGGTCGTGCAGTCTGGTGACGTGGGTGAGCGAAGCCATGTAAATGTTCAACAGTGTCGGGCTGAGGGATGATCCTTTGGGTACGACGCAGATGATCTTGGAGTCTTCGAATCGGAAAGGGGGTGGCGGACGCTCTGTGTTCTGTTGGAGGGGAAGAAGGTGGTCCAGTCCAGTGCTTTGTCTCGGATTCTTGCGTCGTGGAGGCGAGTGCGCAGGGTGCGGTGGCATACCGTGTTGAAGGCGGCTTATGGGTCAAGGCGGATGAGGTCCGAGGTCTCGCCCTTGTCCAGCAGGGCCCTGATGTTATCAGTGGCGGTGATGAGGACCGTTTCGGTGTTGTAGTTGCTGCGGAACCCGGACAAGGACGGGTCTAGGATTTTGTTCTCCTCGAGGTAGGGGGTCAGCTGTTTGTTGACGGTTTTCTCGATGACCTTCGGAACGGGAGCAGGGAGATGGGCCGGAAGTTTTTGAAGTCCCTCGGGTTTGCCTTGGGTTTCTTGAACAAGGGATTAATCTCGGTGTGCTTCCAGCTCTCCGGGAAGGTTGCGGTCTCGAAGGAGATGTGATGGCCTTGCGGAGATGGCGCTGGATTTGTTGAAGATGTGGTGAGAGCACGGGGCTGACGGGGAGCCGGAATGGATGGTGCTCACAATTTTGATGGTGTTGTCGTCGTTAATGTTAGTCCAGGTGAGCAGGGGGTTGCTATGGGTGGTGGTCGTGGGGTCTAAAGTTTCATTGGTTGTTGTGCTGGTCTGGTTGTTGAAGCTGTCATGGATGTCTGCGATCTTGCGGTGGAAGAAGGAGGCAAGGGAGTTGCACTGGTTTTGCGATGGTGGGATGCCATTGGTGTTGGAGCTGGGTTTGGAGAGTTCCTTCACAATGTTGAAGAACTCTTTGCTGTTGTGTGCATTGTTGTCGAGGCAGTCCTTGAAGGAGATTTTTTTGGCGGATCTGATGAGGTGATGGTGTTCTTGTGGGCTGCTTAGTTTTCCGGTGTCTGTTTGAGGCGCCATTTCTTCGCTAGTTTTCGGCAGGTTTGTTTGGAGGTCTGGAGGTCTGCGGTGAACCAGCTGGCCTTCTTGTTGATGCGACTGTTGCGGGGATTCTTGATCGGGGCTAGGGTGTTGGCGCAGTCGTTGATCCAGCGTCTGAGGTTGCTGGCGTCGGGGTCGGTGGGGTCTGTGGGCAGGCTGAGGGCGAGGGCGATGTTTAGCTGGTCTTTAGTTATTTTACTCCAGCTGAGGCGTGGGTCCTGTTGGGTGCAGTGGTGCGTGGTCGGTTTCTGGAAGGTGAAGTGAATGCATCGATGGCCGGTCCAGTGTAGTTCGGTGGTGTGGCTGAAGGAGAAGTGGGAGCTTGCGGAGAAGATGGCGTCAAGCGTGTGGCTGGCAGAGTGGGTGGGCATTGTGACGAGCTGTCTGAGTCCGAAGTTGTCGAGGTTGTCGATCAGGGTGGTGGAGTTGGCGTCGTTGTTGTTCTCGAGGTAGAAGTTCAGGTCTCCGAGTAGGATGTAGTCCTTGGCGAGGGCGTGTGTGCTGATGAAGTCGACAACGTAGTCGCTGAACTGGGGCCAGAGTTCAGGGGGTCTGTAGATCAGAGTTCCTCTGAGGGTGGTGTTGGGATCAGTGTGGATCTGGAAGTGCAGGTGTTCGGCAGTGTTGAGGGTGTCGTTTGAGTTGGTCGAGACCTTGAGACTGGAATTGTGGATGATGGTGATTCCCTCTCCTACTCCGTTGGTGCGGTCTCTGCGGGTGATCTTGTAGCCGTACGGGATGGGTATGGCGATGTCCGGTGCCGAGGAGTTGTTCATCCAGGTCTCTGTCAGGAAGGCGACGTCCGGGGAGGATGTGTGGAGCTGGTCCCAGAGTTCGACGGCATGGTTAGACGCAGAGCGGTTGTTCAGTAGTACGCATCTGAGGTGATTAGGTCCTGTTCTGGTGGGTGGGTTGGTGGATCGGATGCTGGTGAAGCTGCAGTTCCGGCAGGAGAAGGGTCCTTGGGTGCGCTACAGGGCGACCAGGAAGCATGTGTGTGATCGTCTGTTGTTGAGTGCATTGAGGGTGCTGGCATCGTAGCGGAGACGGGCGTTGTGGCGTTCGCGGGGGCAAGGGGATCTGGTGCTGTGAGCGGTCCAGGCACAGACGGGCGTAGACGGACTTGCCTAAGACGCACTACAGAGCGCCAGCGGTGCGCCCACTGTGCGCGGCCATGCAGTGGTCTCCATAAGAAGGGGAGGTGGGAGAAAGGAGCAGCTGGGAGGTGGGAGCCAATGAATGGGAGCGGGGGGCAGGGCTGCCAGGGTCGCAGTGGTAGGACAGCGGGAAATGCGAAGGGGACAGAAGGGAAAAAGGGCACAAGCAAAAAATCCAAGGGAAATAAAGGAAGAAAAAACAAACACAATACAACAGTATCAAAATACAATGCAGAAACAGCAAGCAAACCTACGGCCTACCACTGGCCACCAGGGATGAGGCGCAGGTGGAAGCCTGCGGGTGGAGGAGGGCCCCGAACTCAGGACAGCAGCGGCAGCTGGGGCTCAAGGGCGTGACACACAGGTTGTGCTGCGCGGCGTGGGGAGCGACCTGCCAAAGAAGGGTCAAGGGTCGCAAATATTGTCTTCTTTTTTGGTTCCTTGCACAAACTATGGAATTAAATCCCTCAAGAAGCACAAGTGGTTCAACAGAGAATGAAGACATCTTCATAGAAATCTCGGATGAGCACAAAGAGCTAAGGATGGGGGTGAAATCCACCTGGCCAGGAAGAGATACAAAAGAGCCCCGCTTATGGTAAAGCAGACTTTAGATGATTTTCTTAGGGGGACAGAGGCAAGTGAAGATTTTATTGATATAGATGAACCGTTCTTTACCATGAGTGATGTTATGTCAGCCCTTAATGCTATAACTAGAGGTAGGGCTACAGGTTTGGATGGCATACAGGTTGACATCTTCTTGTATGAAATAGATTCATGGGCTTAGTATATCCTCTTGTTGGCAAATGCAATTGAATGTGTTGCCCCTAACCCAGACTCATGGTCGGGAGCAGAGATTGTCCCAATACAAAAAGAGGTACATATCTGTCCTTGCGAACTTCAGGCTGATTAGTTTGATCGACTGTATTCAGAAGACTTTTTCAAAAATGATTTTAAGCAAAATCGAGCTACGGATTGAGGAAAAGACCATAATTTCCCCCTTTCAGGCGGCTTTCCATAAGAAGGTGTTTACAATTTATCAAACCTTCCGCTTCTTTTGCTTTATTGGAAAACTGTGGTGGTCAGGGATGGTATACAATATGGTAGTGATGTTCCCTAAAAGGGAATAACCGCACATCAAAGCATAAGCAAAAGTAAGAAAACCTAATAGTCACGGCACATTTATATCAAAGTTGCTGTGACTACAGCAGGGGTGCTACAGGGACCAATGTCACTCACTACCAGGAATGACTAGAGCAGATCAGTTTGACCTGCCGGCACAAAAATTGAAAAAGGTCAGCATAGCACAACCCAGTTTGAATTGTTAAGCGATCTTATAAGTCTCAAGAGTGTTTAAACGACAAAACTGTAAGATACAAGTAATGCATCAACAAATTATCAATTATATCAAGACAAGATGGCTAAATTGAAGTATTTAGCGTGTAATTTTCTTTATTCTTGTATTCAAATTCAAGCGTGAGATGCAGCCAACGCGTGTTTTGTCTGTACAAAGTTGGTACTCAGACTTTCTCAAGGCTAATAGGCGGTCAGTAGTATCCTACGTGTTGCAGGTCGCTTCAGGATGTGGGGTTGATAACCACAGAGTGTTATCATATAAATAGGTCAAAAACAGAGAGGCCCCGGAATAAGATACAGGGCGGGGATAGAGTTCCAATGTCCTGTGAAGAGTAATCTAATGAAATGAGAGGGACAAAGTACTGAGGGCAAGAGTGAAATTAGATTGAGGGAGAGGTGAAGTGGAGGGAGGACAGAGACAGGAATGATAGCAATACAAGATGTGTCTAGGGTAGAGGTAAGGAGAAAGCAAATTCTCAGTGGGTCAGTTGAGGTAAGGTAGAGAACAGAGGATATGGGCCATGTGGTCAGTTCTGATTAAGAGAAAGAGAAAGTTTATTGGGTTTTCTGGGTCGTAGTTCAAAAAAGGGAATATTAAAAGGGCTATGAGGGGCGAGGAAAATGATAAAATTGTATGAAGGTGTGTACCTCTGACTAGAACTTAAGTACATGTGGGTACCCCTGGCTGCTCACTGTGTCTGTTAGGGGCACAGGGATCTTCCCAATGAATGTTATATAATGCCTAGCACTTCACCATGTAGCCTAAAAGGTCTTTATGTTTAAGCATGTAATGTCTAATTGTTTCGGGTTAATTGTTTAAGCTAATGATGTAGTATTGTGTGGCACTGTTTATTATACAAATATACAGATTCACGGTACTGTACACTTTGGCTGTATTTACTATAACTTAACAAAGACCTATGTAAAGAAAGAAAATGTTCTTGGAGATAGCTGGGATTGGGGTGTAGTAGAATGAAAAGAATGTTAATAGTGTGAGTGGAAGATAGGAAGTTAATGTTGTATGTGTAGGTACTCATTAAAAAGACAGAAAATGAACCAGTTTGTGTCAGTATTTCTTGCACCACATGATTTTCCCCCTTTGCATTGGTGGGCACCTCTTTATCATCGTCAATGTTATGAAGCCGAACTTCTCACCATCAAGGGTAGACTGCATCTTGCTTTGAGGTTATTCGGGAGGCAGCAGGAAATCAGGGTGCAGTCCAGTTTCTCTGGTGGAATGACTGCCCTTAAAAGAATATTATGCATTAGGTCCTCCATTATATTGGACAAAATGGGCATCACTATGTATTGGTTGAGGATATGGGTTGCATTCCTGCCTTGTGGCTTAAGCCTTTTTCTGTACATCCTCACAGTCACTCGCCTTGTCATATTGGCATTCTGTACTTACAATTGGATAGTAGCTGGAGACCATATGCTATTGACAGGTCCTGAGACCATAGTATGCATCGCTGTCATCACTTTTTTTCCCCAGAGTTTTATATAGCGCAAACTTGACCCGAAGTTATAAGGTATCAGAGTGCTTTACATGAGCACCAGTTGCGTTACAGAAGGACATATATTCATTTTTGTTAGGCACAGGGAGATTAAGTGATTTGCCCTGAATAACAGGATGTTGAGTGACATTGCGAAGCTCAATCCCTGTTTTCCAGATTTGAGGTCGACCACCCTTGCCGTTAGACCAGCTAGGGTAACAGGTTTAGCCTGACATGCGTTCTTTTCTCAGCGCGCCACAGGATACAACCTGCAACTCACTAATGAGGCCCAACAAGGCCAAAACCGGTCAGCGATTGTTTGGGCTCCCATCCAGAGTGGACCTGGTTTGGGAGTCCAGGATAGTCTGTTCCTATATGAGAAGGATCAATATTGATTCAAGTATGGTTGCCCTTTTCTGGAGTGGCACAATGAGGAAAACGATGCTACGGATTGCTGCTGAAGCCATTGCCAGTGGCTGAGACTTTTGCAAGCAATCCACCAAATTACATTCACGTGTTAATATCTGTGTAACACAGTTCATATTAATGTATAGATACCAGTCACTGAATTGCTGTGATGGAGCCGGGTTCCACGTTCGGGACTTACTCTGGAACTCCTGGCCAATGGATTTTTATTTACTGCTTAAAAGTGTAGGGGGAGGCTTGAGGAAGCCCGGGTGTAGAAGAGCATGCAGAGGTATTGTCACCTTCTTCCATACTATCTGGGAATGTCCATCCATCAAACAATTCTGGGGGGTAATAATTGCATGTATGAAGGCAGTAATTGGTGACACCATATCATTGTCCCCTACAATGTGCCTGCTTAATGTATGGGAACCTACCATCCTCAATTAAGCTAAGCAGCTCTGGACCACTATGGGACTAAAACACAATAATGCGCGGACATGGGGGGTGGTGGCGACACCGACTCTGGCTGAATGGAAGCGAGATATGGATTGGTGTATGATCGCTGAAGTGGAAGTGTACAAGAATAGAGGGTGCCCCCTGAAGTGGGACTGGGTCTGGGGAAAATGGAATGCCTTTAGAGGTAATATATGTAACCCTCTGAATACCTGTAGATTTCTTACTGGTGGGACGGAGAGCGGAGTGGATGACCCAATTGCAGCTATATGAGGTGGATCTACATGCCATTGTCAAAATGCTTTGGAGGGCATAGTAGAAGATCGTCCCCATGTGGGCTAAGTGATACACTGCTGCTAAGCTGTTTTATTTTAAACTGTTCAATAAAAAGATATTTTTTTTAAAGTGTAGAGGGGAGAAAAACCATTTGCCAATCTTATATCACAGTTTTAAAGAACCATGACTCAGAAGAATCACTGACTCCTGATTAGAAGTTTTTAATTTGTTACAAAGCCAAGAACAACTGGACACACAGGCACCTCAAGATGAGAGTGTAGAAATACATTGGAACTAATACAAAGTCAAACCTATGGGTAACGTTGAAACTGTGAAGCATACAAAGGATGACCAGTTCTAGAATCAGGACGTAGAACATAATTGTGCCTACCTTGAGAGTCTTCTTCATTGGAGATTTGTAAGTAAAAAGCATTAGTGTGTCCCTCCTCACCACTAATGTGACATCCCTACTTAGCATTGGCCAGTCAGTTTTAGGAATAAAGGTGTTGGCACTTGATGACTTCCTAAGAATTGCACTCACTTTGATTGGGTCAAGTAGCATAAAGCAATAGAGCTCGTTCTAAGATGCACCTTCCTCTCCAGGCACGGCAGAAGTCCCCGGACTCTGTCCCTAACCCCATCTCAAGAATCATAAGACACCCCTATCATCACATCATGTGATCATCCCATCTAGTTAGACACCTCCTCGTAAGTAACTTTCCATGTGGTAGCGATGCTCCCATGCTTTGGCTCGATGACCTTGATTCCCAGGCTTTCTACAGTAAGAATTAACACCGTCCCTTGTTATCAGTACTACTTGTTCAAATGTATCCTCTCCTCCCTAAGCCTAACTCCTAAAACAAAAGCGATATTCTAACTAACAAGGATGAATTTCTCCACCTGCTACAGAAACGTGAGAAAGAACAGGCTCTGCATTCACATGAACATTACAAGCAACTTATCTGGAGAGCCGGGAAAAAACTACACACGAGGTATGCAAATTTAGCTAACATAAGAATTAATATTAAACTTCATTCAGCACACGTTTACATGAGCATTATTACTGTGCTGTGCCCATTTAAATCAGTCTGTTACATAACAGCAAATTAATTTCTCATTAGTCACTTGTGAAATCAAAACATTAAGGCTTCATCAAATAGATCACAATTAGAATGTTAATCCCTCCACATTGTAGGTAAGTATCTCTAATACTTCCCTTTACATGTTATTACATTACACATTCCAATAAGAAAATATTAGTACAACAAAGGATTATAGGTAGGTACGAACTACTTGTGATTATAATGCACCTCTACAAATGGAAGAGCAAAATTGCGCTCTATCAATCGCTTTTTTAACAGCTCTTTATTATCACAAAAATGTTTAACATTAGATATAGGATTCGCTTTGTTACTTAAACTAGTGCTGTAGTTGATTCTGCAATGGCTTTGACAAAAACTCACTGGGATCTCTAAACTCACAGTCGTGCAAATGCTCCACTGTTTTCATTTGCACATGGCCAGCCAGCTCTACACAAGGTGTCAGAATCCATTCCTTGCATTTGTTTTACACCACAGTTATTCTTCAGTGATCTTGGATTCGTGCTTACGGTCTTTTTCTCGTGGAATGAATGCTTATCCCTCACTGGTTGGTTATGAATCCCCAGTGTTCCCCACCCCTTAATAAAAAAAAGTCTGGGTCACAAAATCGTGTAATTAGGCATCCTCAGCTCAACGTCCTTTACTAATTTTCTGGCTCCAAAACACTGGCACAAGTTAGCGCTTTCTGGCAGTAAATAACACAATTGAAACAGTGTCCAAAAACCACATGGAGCCCTGTGTATCTCTGAGTGACGCATGGGAATTGTACATAGCGGGGGTGGGGGCCGGTAAAGGGATGACCATTTGACCTACACTAATTAACCTGTCAAATAAAGAATGTTTTAAAAAGTGTGTTCTGTTTCACGACAAGGAAGAACGCTCATAGATGTTTCCAATCTGTTCGGCCAAGGAAGTCTGCCTTTAAATTATATGTTTTCCCTCTTGGGTTCCCCAGTGCACGCTTGCCAATAAGATAAAGTTGAAAGGAAGAACTGTTCGGCCCAAACAATAATGGCTTGGGTTGTACGGATTGGTTTAATAAACAATATTTGAAAAATATGTATTATTAGCGAATATATATTGGCTTGAGATTTGCTTGTTTAAAGCTCTTTATATAATTGAAATCCATTTTTATACCCTCTAAGCGGAACTATCTCATCCATTGATGGAAGGGTTTGTTGATATAGTCGCAAAATGAGTTTCTATTTCTCATGGGAGACTGATGAAATGCGTCAAAGGAAATTAATATATTTCTCAATAATGCTGTTGACAAACGCTTTTCATTTTATATTTTACAACCCTACAAGGACAGTATTGCTGACCTTGTCTATTGCACTTTAAATTGAAACAGAGTTCGAGGAGAATAATCTGGCATTTGACTAAGAACAGAGTTACATTTCTCTGATAATCTGGAGGGCGTAGAGCCTCGAATTTGGTCAGAGGCCATACCAGACTTCCTCTGTGTTTTGAGGCTTCACTCAAAGGTGTGTGTTAATTCCTTATATTTAATGGGGAAAAATCTACATTGTTGCCCTATATATGGGCAACTCTCATTGTCACCCTCCCGCTCTGTGACCAGAAAAGGGAGGTCTTCCTCTCATTGGCTGGCCTTTGCCAATGAGAGGAGTGTGAATATGAGCTGCGGCCCGTGCAGGTAAGAGCAGTGGGGCGGTGCGCGTTGGGGGGACGACAAGGTAAAATTGTTTATTCATTTATTTTTCTCTCGTGCTTATCTGTCAAATCCCCCCAACCCATCCCCACCAACCCACCGCTCTTACCTGCACGGGCTGCATTTGGTTAATATCTGTGTGCATGTGTGAAAGGGAGTGTGCATGTGTGTTTTCCCAGCCCTGCTACACATTATGGGCATCCACTGCTTTATAAGCGAGAAATTTCAGATCCACCCTGTTTAAAGGTTTGCAAGGAGGATTCTGTACGGTTTTCAGAACCAGAGAAGATCTTAAGCTGGAAGAAAAATAAGTTGGGATATGGCAAAAGTCTTTAACACTGTCAACACTAGGGCTTCTAACTCTTGAATAACACTACCAGGGTTATGGAAGGCTGTGAAAGCACACCACTGTACTTTAAGATTAACCAGAGACAGATTCTTCTCAAAACCATCCAGAAGAAACTGCATGATAAATGAGACAGAACAAGATACTGAAGATAGATTGTGAGAACAACACCATGAGTCAAACGTGCTCCAATGACTGAAATAACATTTAACTGTAGAGGATCTTCTCGATCCTTGAACCACATCAATACTTTTGGGAGGTAAACCTTCTTCTCAAAATTTTGCCTTTCAGCCTCAGCCTCCAAACTGATAGAGTGGGGCGCAAAGGAGGTTGAGGGAAGAACCATCTCTCTGAGAAGCGTGAACTAAGTTCTCCTGGGGCAAAGTGGGAGAACTACCACAATTTCTGCTTTCACCTGCTGAATCTTCCACAACAATATCTGAATCAGACGAAAGGGTGGCAATACAAACATCATATTTTTCGGCTATTTTAGAGAAAGTGCATCCCCATAGATAGTTTTTCTGGATGCAAAGAGATCCATGTAAGGGGTCCCAAATTTCTTGCAAAGTTCTCCAAGAACTGTTCTTCATAGATTAAGGTTCTGAGAATAGGGAAAGTTCCTGCTCAAGAGGTCTGCCTCCTGTTGTCTAGACCCTGGATGTGAACTGCTGCAAATGAAGGAAGATGCTTCTCTGTCCAAGAGTCCAGAGAGTAATCTACTCTATTCAATGAGTGTCTGTGAGTAGCTAATATGTCCAGCTCTCTGGGGCTCCTTTCACAAGCAATTTTCCTCTTCTTTGCCATAATGTTGAGATAGGTATTTTGCAACTTAAAATGCCTTCCAGTCTTCCTGTCTGCCAGATCCTCCTGGGACAAGCTGTGGGAGAGCACACTGTTGTCTGCCCTGGCAGGAATCACCAATTCTGGAGACCAGTCATCATCCTCCCATGTGTGCTGCATCTCTGGCCCTGTACCTCAGAGCTTTCTGAACCTCAAACCTCTTGGAACCCTTTTTGGCTGGAAGTCCCCTTCCTTACAGAACTCCTTGAGCTCAGTGACAGTGTAGTTCTCCAGGTTGAGGAGCTCACATTTAATTTCTGGAGGTATGGTCACATACAGTCAGGTAGAGAAAGGGTGAATTTGGACAAACAAAAAGAGCCAATCAAGAAGAATTGAAAAAACGCAAAAGTGTGTAAAATTATGTATCTCGGGTTTAGTGTAACACAAAATCAATGCATGGCACTGCACAACCACAAGTCCAAATCTCAAGCCTGGACACCAATGAGGGAAATTGGATTACTGGTTGATGGGGTGAAATCCTACCCAAGTAGCAAGCACATTTCTTGTCAGGGTGAACACAAGCAAACCCCAAATCAACCTGTGATTAACCCTCTAGTAGTGTGGCACAAAATATGTCTTGTTTAACTTTAAGGCAATCTGTAAAGTATTTATGCAGTACCTCAAATAGTAATAAAGTGAAAGCACAAGACAAGAAAAATCTTGCAACAATTTAGAAACATATAGTAAAATGTAGCATTTTATTTGACATGAAAACAACAAAAATCCAATCAGTAAAACTGGAGATATGCAATTTCAAAGCTTTCAGTTCAGTATAGCGCCTAAAAGCATAAAGCGCCGCTCACAGTAATCTGGTTGTGCGAGACCAGATGAAAGCCACAAGTTCAGGCCAATCGCAAAGGAGCCTGGAGTGACTAAAGGGAGCAGGTTACTCGCGGTGAAAGATTTACTTCCAAAAGTCCTGCACAAAAAGATATGTTCACCTTGGAGGGGGCCGTGAGGAGCAGGAAGAGCGTTGTGGGTGGTCTTTGCCTTAGTGCAAGGAGCAGGCCAGGCATCACAGCTGATGGCTGCTGTAACACGAAGATCCTGTGAGACATCGCAGACGATCATTGCTGGAGATCTGCGATTGTGGCCACTCTGAGCAGTTGATACTGTAGCGCGAAATACAGTCCATGCATTACCGGGTATCACTAGCTGGTGATGTGGCATAAAGTGTCATGTTCACTGGAGCTTTGGGTTGGGAGGCACAGCAGGTGGCAGCATCTTTGCATAAACAGGCCTGTTTGTGGTCGTGTCGCAAATCTTCAAGATTTCTCCTTTTCTTCGGGCTAGAGCTCCATTGATGCCTTACCAATGGTCCAGGTCCTGAGGGGCAACTCTCGGGGATCAGGAACTCACTCCAGCAGAGGCCAGCAGGGCCAAGCAGGGCTCAAGCAAGTACAGTTTATGATCCAATTCTATGTCCAGGCAGAAGGTCAGCTGGGCAGATGCAGGGAGGCCTCTGGAGCTTGATATGTAACTGTAGCTCAGAACAGGAGGTCAGTCAGCCGGCCCTTGGATTCAGTTCAGCCATGGATAAAGGGTGCAGGTCCAGTCTTCCTTTTCAGCAAGCATGGCAGCAAGCAGTAGGGCAGCAGAGCAACAGGGCAGCAGAGTGGCATTCCTTCTTGCAGCAAAGCAGCACAGCAGTCTGTCTTCTGTAGTATCCACTGGTCCAGGGGTGTACTGAAGAGTTGGATCTGAGTGTCTAATAATTATATTTGGTGCCTGTTAGAAAGTGCCATCTTTCTTGCATTGGTATGCCCCCACTTTTTGCTGAACTGTTGATGTGCTTTGACTGAGTGTGCCCATGGCTCCTGCCAACCAGGTGCCCAAGGCCTGTGTTACTTCCCCAAAACTGTGTTGAAACTAAAACCCAATTGGCATCTCTGGCCATCTGTCAGCCCCTAGTAAATGGTACCCTAGGTACCCAGGGCATGGTGACCAGAGAAGACCCCTAAGGGCTGCAGCACTTATTGTGCCACCCTTAGGGGCCCTGTACCCTGACACCCACACACTGCCTTGGCAGGCTGAGTGTCTAGGTACAGAACTAAACAAAGAGTCGGCATGGCACACATCCCTGTGTTGCATGCCCACAACACCCACTGCCCTGGCATACATCAGCCACCCCTCTAGCTGGGTGCCCTATGTCAGTGGTGTGGGCACGGGTGCATGAGCCCTGTGCCCCTACAGTACCCAGGGCCATTCCTGGGCACTGTGAGTGCAGTGATGCCATTAAGAGAGTATGGTGCTGGGAGGTTGTCATTACGAACTCCACAGCACCATAATGACTACACTGAAGACTGACAAGTTTGATATCAAACTTCTCAGCACATTAAACCCACACTGATGCCAGTGTGGGATTTAATGTAAAATGCACTACAGAGGGCATCTTAGAGATGCTCCCTGAAACCTAACCTACAATTCACATCTTGTCTAAGGGGCTGCCTAGGCTGCCACACAGCAGCCATGTTGCTGGACCCCTGGGTGGAGAGCCCCCGCTCTCTTTGGTCTGCAACAATGCACATACCGGGACGAGGTGCTAAGACTCCTCCCCCAGGATGGGCAGGGGAAGCTTCAAAGGCATTCCACCCTTGGGAGATTCTCCAGACCATTTGCTGTACTCAGCAACTGGCCCCCACCGGTTCTGACCCCCACTCTGGCGGGAAGACTGATGGGAAATCCTACATCAGGAAGGGGGGTGCCAGCCTGTGCCAACTCCACCCCTCAGGTGAGAGAGGCGAGGTGAATCACGACCCCGGGCTCCGGCCATCTTGAAGATGAGGAGCCCTGCCAAATCACAGCTAGGCTCCTGCCCTCCTCCCACATGAGAGGAGCAGGCTAGGGGGTGTACCCTTGCCCTACCTGTAACACCCCTAAATTAAGTATTTAGGGGCACCCTGAACCTTCCTTCCTCAGATCCCAATTTGCAACACCAAGAATACCAAGAAACACGAAGACCTACCGTGCAGCTGCTACCAAAAGGACGACACCCACTGACTTGGCCCCAGAACACTACAGGCCTGTTGATCCTTGAACCTGCTCCTGTGAAACTCCGGCGTCTCCAGCAGACAGCAACCTCGACAACCCCGGAGGACCTGCCTGCCTTGAACCTTCCAAAAGACTGGGATTCCCATGAGCAGTGGTTCTGCTCCAAGAGCAATACCCCTGGTTCCAGCCAGGAACCGCAAATCCAACCCACTCTGCACCCGCCAAGCCCGGCCTGTGCCTGAGAGATCCAAGACCACAAGGACATCCCCGCGGCGACTGGGACTCAAGGTCCAATACCTAAAGACCCTCCTCGATGACCTAGACGACGCCTGCAGCCTAAGAACCAGGGACCCCTCCAACCACGACCAGCCGAGGGTAAGATTCCCCGACACCAAAAGACATCCCTGCACCCGACGCCCCACTGACCCCTGTGCCCTCCTTTGGGATACCTACTTCTTCTCCAAGATCCCAACTCGCCTCTCGAAGTGGTGGTCGCACCTGAAGAATATCCGTCCCTGAGCCTGCAGCCTTTATTTACTTTGTAACTTTCCCTTTGGATAACATTGAGCGCCCAATGGCTCAAAAGCACCCTGCACCCAGCCGCCAGAGTGCCGCTGGAAGTGCAACTACTACTGTACTCTACTTCCACACTTGCCCTGAGTAAGTGACCAGGAGCTCAGCTCCCACAGCTGCGTGACCTGCTTGCTTGCAGCCACCAACCAAAGGCCCCCTACCCTCCATTGGATTGCATTGGGCCTACTCTCTCTGCAGCCGACTGGCCCTGCGCCATTGAGGGTGTAACAACTGTACCTTTCCGACCCTGGGAGACCCCTGAGTCTATGGCCAGAACCTTAACTCCACCAGTCGAGTACTCACCTGAAAGCCGATAACTCACTTCCTTTCCATAGGCTAACATTGACTGGTTTTCACTGAAATTTCTGTGTGGAGTTTTGAAACTTTAAAATATTCACCTAAAATCACCCGAAGAACGAATTCCAAAATACTCACCTGTGACCAGGAGAAAAGCCAGTACTGTACCTTTTAGCCCAGTGCTGAACCGCAAAAGTAATCCTAACTGTACTTACCAGTAACTTGAATTTTCTTCCATAGGAAATCATTGACTGATTTTCTCAGAAATGTCTTCTGTCGATTTTTGCAAACTAGAAATATTCCTTAAAAATTGCACCAGATACTAAAACGTAATTACTTACCTGTCTAAAGCAGAGGACCCAGTGCTGAACCTAGGAGTCCAGTACTGGATTACAAAAGTAACAAGAAACTACTTTACCTGTGACTTGAATTTCCTTCCGTCGGATAACATTGCTAGTTTTTCACTGAAAAGTTTTTGTGTCAACTTTGAAAATACATTTATAGTCTTTAAAAATCACAACAGTAAACAATACGCTTTTACTTAACTGTTTACAGCTTAGGCCCCGGGACTGAATCCAGGATCCAGTCCTGTTGTTAGAAAAGTAATCCTTAAAGTAATCAACTGCATTTATGTAGAAAAACCCGTTGAGCTCAATGTTAAATTGTGTTTAGAATTGTGTTGCCTATTGCAACCACTGTAGCCATTGTACTTACAAAGTCTATTGCCTTTCTGCAAAGTAATTACCTAAAGTCACTCATATTGAGATATCTGTTGGTTCTAAAATAAAACAACTATATCTTTTGGTATAAAAACAATTGGCCTAGAGTTCAGTTCTTGTGTGTGTGAAACCTTTTGCTGATTGAGTGGGTACAAGAAATGCTTTACACTGTCCTCTGATACTGCCTTACTGTTCGACCAAGCTACCACGTTAGAGAGTAAGGTCATATCTGACTTTAACCTCTGTTATACCTCTGGAGATTGGGGACTCTATACACACTGCACCTTACTTTGGTCCAGTATATAGAGAGCCACTTTCCTACAGTGCCAGCTTTGAAGTAGAGGAACGTTTTGTTTGTAGCTTTCCACCCTCAGAGATGTTTGGAATTCCCAGCCTGCCTGCCTGCCCTGGCCCCAGTTTGTCTGGGGACACAAAAGACTAGTGTCAAAACCTTTGTGAGTGTGCTCTGGAACGGGCTTTATCATGTGCAAGTGAGGTAGGTGGCAGCTCAGTACCGTTATCAAGAAACAGATCGGTACAAAAGGTGGTGGTGATGGACGGAGCATCCGAACCAATCAAACACTCACACCCAGTCAACACATCTGGGTTTAATCCATCACCGTTCTTTAGCCCACTCTGCCACCCCAGTTCAGACATGGCCATATGGAAATCATTCTGACCATGTGCCTCATGGGAACAGTCCAGCCCGAACTGCCAAGCCATGCCTTCCCTGAACCGGAATCAAGCTTCCTAGGACTGGTTTCTGGCATTACAGCCGTCTTCAGCCAGGCTTGCTTGAATCCAGTGGCAAAGTGAGCAAGGGACTCACCTCTGAGCATACCCTGCCAACTTATGGTGAACAAAGCGGTACAAAAGGTGGTGGTGATGGACGGAGCTTCCGAACCAATCAAACACTCACACCTAGTCAACAGATCTGGGTATAATCCATCACCGTTCTTTAGCCCATTCTGCCACCCCAGTTCAGACATGGTCATATGCAAATCAGTCTGACCATGTGCCTCATGGGAACAGTCCAGCCCGAACTGCCAAGCCATGCCTTCCCTGGACCGGAATCAAGCTTCCTAGGACCGGTTTCTGGCATTACAGCCGTCTTCAGCCAGACTTGCTTGAATCCAGTGGCAAAGTGAGCAAGGGACTCACATCTGAGCATACCCTGCCAACTTATGGCGAACAAAGCGGTACAAAAGGTGGTGGTGATGGACGGAGCATCCGAACCAATCAAACACTCACACCCAGTCAACAGATCAGGGTTTAATCCATCACCGTTCTTTAGCCCACTCTGCCACCCCAGTTCAGACATGGCCATATGCAAATCAGTCTGACCATGTGCCTCATGGGAACAGTCCAGCCTGAACTGCCAAGCCATGCCTTCCCTGGACCAGAATCAAGCTTCCTAGGACCGGTTTCTGGCATTACATCCGTCTTCAGCCAGGCTTGCTTGAATCCAGTGGCAAAGTGAGCAAGGGATTAAACCCAGATCTGTTGACTGGGTGTGAGTGTTTGATTGGTTCAAATGCTCCGTCCATCACCACCCCCTTTTGTACCATCAAGAAACAGATGGCACATACTGCCCTCACCTATTACCTCTTTGTCTCAGTGTCTGGGAACAATACACAGATACCAACTGCCAGCTACACCTAGTCATGTGAACAGCAAGTTCATTTTAGGTCCAATGTTGGAAACTAAGATGCCCTGATGAGAGCCCACAAAGGCAACAGTGTGGCTTGAAACGCGTCGGCACAGCGAGAGTTCTGCTGAGTCAAATTAAAAGCGCCTACATGAATAATATAGGATTGACACTTTGGAAAGACGCTGTACTAATAATTTGTAAAATGAACTTGCTTTTCAATTGGGTTGAATAACAAAGAGCATATATTTTCGCTCCACATTGGTTTTTGTTTCTTAATGTGGTTGTACTATGTATAGTAAAACTTACTGTGTATAGTGTTAGGAAAATCTCATTAAGTGAGAAGGCTTTAATTGTTTGTATATGTTAAATGTGAGTATTTGTAAAGTATTGTGATAAATGTGTGTAAACTGTATATGTGGTTCTGAGGAGAACAGAGTCCTTTTATCTAAAAAAAATGAATTTTTGAAAAAACTGGGTGATTAAATAACCCAATCACGAACAGAATTTAGCGTGGTTTTTTCATAAGTAATTGAAATACAAGTGACAAGGAGACCAGGTCATTATTTGTTGATACAACTTTCTAAAAGTGGCATTTTCAGAATTATAAATTAAGGTCTGACTTTACAATTAAAGAGGGTTTTAATTTACCATTCTTCCGACATCAAACTTGACCTTCCTATTAGCTCCCAATTGAAAGCTATCATTATTAAATGTAATAATGTAACCCAATATTTTCCCATGGGTGAAGTGGGCCTTGGAGTAGTGAAAAACTAATGTAAGTGTTTTTTACTACCAGGACATTTAAAACTAAAAAGTATATGTTCAACCTTTTTAACAACACTGCACACTGCCTTATGTGCTGGTTACAGCCTACCATGGTGTGACTTATATGTATCGAAAAGGTTTCTTTTAGCACATGGAAAAAGCAGTTTAAAACAGCACACCCATGTTTAAAAGTGGGTGACACAACCAGTGCTGCAGCCACAAGTAGCATTTAATTTATAGTCCCTGGGTACATGTAGTGCCAGTTTACTAGGGACAATTTCACCATGATTAAAGGAGAGAGCACAAAAGCGTCAGCCATGGTTAGCAGTGTTAAAGTGTGCAGAGTCCAAAGGGAAGTATGACAGTACGATGCGTACCGTCACAATGCGTGCTTTAACAACGCATCACTTACAACATAAGTCGTTACCACGACTTGCGTTGGGGGCGTGGATTGAGAATAGTATAATTTACTATTCCAACACCAGTCCCCGTGGACACTAGGAAAGGTGTTGGAATAGTAAATATACTATACTTAATCCTCTAGCGCCCCCCAGCGCAAGTCGTGGTTACGACTTGCGTTGTAATGGACGCGTTGTTAACCCCTTGCGGAGTAAAATCCGCGTGATAAAGGATGTTTCCCAGTCCAAAGGCCACAAAAATGTGACCAGCAAAAATTGAGGTGTAAAGCACACTGGGGGAAGGCCACCCTAAGGTTGACAGGTCTAACAGGTTCTATGGCAATCAAAAGTGGGAATGGACACTGGTATCTACCATAACCGTTGGTTATATTTGAAAACCCTCATGGACGCTTTGATTTAGACGATGCGGTGTATCTTTTTGTCCGCCCCTTATCTAGCGTCATGGCGTAATCATCGGGTAGTCAAATGACGTGCTATGTGCCTGCCTCGCCCGAGGCAACCTCTGGTAAGTGTAGAAGTGTCCAGGAATTTCAGGGACAACAACAGAGGAATAAAGAGTAGAGCAGTCAAAAAAGGTTGGTTAAAAAACAGTGTCACACCAAAAACCAAAATTTATTTTAAAGAGGTGGGCACTGGTAGTTAAAAAATTACTGTGGTATATTAGATAATCGAGTTACTGGATTACCATATGTCTCTAGAAGTAGGTCGACATGTTTTAGCTCTCCTGGGCCCAGCAGGGTCTGTGGAGCTTTCGTCAGGACAATACAAAAAAGAAGAACTAAAGAGGTAGTACTCACACAACTTGTGTAGTTTTCAATTACTGTATGAGACTCTCATACTGAAATTCCTTCGTTTTGAATCAATTTCTCCTCGTCAGGGTGCAAGAAGCCGCAATTAAAGTGGTCCGTGCCACGTGCAGGAGAGTATTAGCTCCTTGTGCTGACTCTGCCCCTGGTCTAACAGGTTGTCATGTAATTTCTAGGGGTAGCCCTTTCTCCATCCTCACACATTTCAGTGTCTCCTTTCTTTAGCTCCAGGAATGCAGACAATCCACTTCCACTATTTGAGGCAGCTGCATACCATGCTCCATGGTGTGCCATGTCAAACCAATAAAAATCCAAAATGGATACCTTTGATTCCAGCAACCATACTCTCCCACAACATGCAGTCTTTTCTCCATGTATACCTTACACTTAACATGCACACTGGCTGTCAGCACAAGAATCTGCATGTCACATAACATTAAATCTTTAGTAGGGGTGGTCAAAATATTCCTCCCTGCCAAAGGAATTGGGGGAATTTTGGCCACTCAGCGTTACTCTTTAACACAGAGTTCTGGCCAAGTTCTGCCAGTCACTGGGTGGTGGAATTTTAGTTCAGCGAGGTTTCAAAATATGTGAGCTAGCGAGTGCAAGCGAGATTTGGTGTCCCCCAGCACGATCTTCTAATGCAGGCAGTCGCCAGTGTTTGCGAGCAGTCAAAGGACTGCCATTCGAGTAGATTTGTTGCCACTCTGGTAGATTTTCTACTCAGGCGCCAGCAAAATCAACTCAAATGGCTGTGAGCTCTTTTGCAATGCATGGTACTGTTTGTACTGATTTTCAGTGCTGCTTGAGATTTTTTTCAAAGTGAGCAGCGCGAGCTGCATTTATTCTGCCCATTCGCAGAATCTCGCAGAATTTTTCGGTAACTGCAGAATTCCAGAGAGTGAAACTCTGAGAGTTGCGCCCACCCCATATCTTTACATGAATGGGACTGGTAAGCAAATCAGCCAAGAAAAAGATCTGTTCAGTGCTATAATCCATTAAAAACAATATTCTTCTGCTGCTGCTTTATCTCACACTAAAGTGGATGCATGCACAATAAAAGGTTTTACTCAATTAGTACAGTTATAGACTTTTATTTAATAGGTTGTGATAACAAATTGCTTCAAGGGGATCTGTAAAATTTGTTCAAGAACTGTTGTTTAGTCTGGCGTAATCGCCGCACAGTATCCTCTTGTCCATGTCAGATGTGATGTGAGACCAATAGCCCTCTGACCTTTTTTTTATCTTCAACTGCTGCTTTATTTCAACAGCCCAGTACATGGACAGTATTACTGTGCCAAGATAAATGTGACCTCCAGGTTGCACAATGAGTTCTGGACCCTAGAATCATCAGGAACAGACCTAGACCTCAGAGCACATGATAGATTAGCTGGATGAAAGAAAGTTGTAGAATCCGGTCTCAACTGACCCTTTTGGTGTTTCATATCCATGTCTTTTATTTGGTGTGAGCTATAGTATTACATTTAGTTCATCCTCAGTTTTTACTTCCGCCTTAAACTCTTCAACATCTTCAATGGCAGGGTGTCCATTATCTTTGTCTTTAACAACGTAATAATATTTTACCTTTAGTGATCAATTCTTTATGTTTTGTGAAATATCGTCCATGGTAATTCTTCTTTGTAGAGCCTGCTGTACTTGAATAACAGTCCGTCTTCCATTTCGACTGGATGCCTTGTAGTCTGCTTGGATCCTTGCCTATCAGCTCTCATCAACAGTGCATTCTTGCACAGTGCACTGCATGCTCATTTGCTTATGGAGCTATAATAATAGAGGTTATTATTGCATGCCCGTGTTTTGTTTATAACCCTATAAGAGAATAAAAGATTACATCACGTTCCTGTGATTTGGACCAGCAACCTGCAGGCGTTTTTTCTACTATTCAGCCAAAATATCTATCTGGTGAGATCAGAATTTACTTGCAGCTGCAGACTTTGGAACCATTACAAATGCCCATTAGAATTCCAGGTGTGTGGCAACTTCTCTTAATGTACATATCAGAATTATGAGTTTTGGGGGATTTATCTAAATATTGGGTGTGATAAAATCCACACCCCTTGACTAATTCTCAATAGTTCAAACCTGCCTAAATTAACTTGCTCTGAAAATACAGAGATATAAAGATTTTGGTGTGGTACGCACCAAAATCCACACGTTGGGGCATATTTACAAGCCCCTACCACCACGGAAACGTCACTTTTTACCACGATCATGGGGCTATAGGGGTTTTGCATTATTAACAAGGCCACGTTAAGCTACTTAACGTGGCTAAACGCTGCCTTGTAAATAAGGCTATCGTTCACGCAATGCTTAGCATGCAATTGGGGGGCAATGGGTGTTGCAGTGGCCGTTCCACTGCAACACCCATTGATTCTGATGCTACCCCTATATAAAAGGGAGGTGTCAATAGAAGGCAGCACCAGAATTAAGACCAGTGAAAACGTGGTCTTACCCTGGCGCAACAAGGAGAAATGTTTTATTTCTCCTCGTTTTTTGCCGTTTTTATGTATGCTGCCTTGTGCTGCACAAATGAAAACAGCAAAAGGCCAATGATTGTTTATGTACAGGAAGGCCCTCCTTCCTGCACATAAACAATCATTTTTTAAAAATGCAGTTTTGCAACTTCTATGTGTGCTGCATTAAGCAGCAGACATAGAAGTTACAAAACAGCATTTCAAAATTGTTAATATGCAGGAATGGGGACCTGCCAGCATAAAAACAATCTTCCCCTGCACGCAGACACCCGTGCACAATGGTGCAAGGGTGCCTGCTTTGGTGTTAGGCTAATAAGTGTCCTGCCAGCGCGGGGGAAATGCAGGGATGCGCCATATTCTTGTAAATATGGTGCAGCCCTGCGTTTCTGAAGTGACTGAGTGAGGCGGTAAGCAAGGAGAGCTAACGCCTCACTCCACCACTTGCCTTGTAAATATGCCCCGTTATGCCCCATTTTTAGGGCAGAACTTGTATTGTGCAATGATTATCGCACATGATAAAATCTGAACACTTTGGTGCGGATTTTATCATGTGCAGAGTTGGCTAAAAAACGGTGATGGATCAAACCCAGATCTTTTGACTGGGTGTGAGTGTTTGATTGGTTCAGATGCTCCGTCCATCACCACCCCCTTTTGTACTGCAGAAAATATGATGCTCACACTGCTTGCACTGAAATTTAGCACCAGTAGCGTGAGCAACACTGAAATTCAGCACAAACAGCACCGCACAATGCTCAAGAGCACGCGGACATTCAAGTAAATTTTGCTGCCACTCGAGTAGAAACGTTACTCAAGCAAAGGCAAATGTCCTCGAATAGCTACCTTCTCTGTCCACTGGTGGTATAAAATGGGGGCTGGTAAATCTCACTCACAATCACAGTACTCAAGCAAAGGCAAATGTCCTCGAATAGCTACCTTCTCTGTCCACTGGTGCTATAAAATGGGGGCTGGTAAATCTCACTAACAATCACAGGTGCACTTTGTGGAGCCTTGCATTGTTCCTGTGAGGTGCGAATGGCAGAATAATTCCGCCACGTGCCCATTGGTGGAATTTGCCAGGAACTCCGCATTGCAAGTGTAACATAGAGTTACGCAAATTCCACCACTCATGCAAGCTAAATTACAATTCCGCACAGGCGTAGTCATTAGGGTTCATCTGTAGAGCGGCTAGTGTCTGACATTGAGGTGGGGAGCAGATATGCAGCTCTTGCAATTCAAGAGTTGATTGTGAAACTTGTACGTTGCCTTATTTCTGATGGGGAGCCAATAACTCTTTTAAATGCATGTACCCTGATAAATGACTTAATTATATACTACTACCACTTGATAGGACAAATCCTACAAATTATGTCTATCACGTTGTACATGTTGCAGGGCTAGTCATCAGTGTAAGGAGACAGGCCTGGGTATTAGCGTTGATACCTTTTAGAAGTCTGCCTATTGTGTATAGAACTGGTCAAATTCTTACAAGCCAAATTATGCTTCCCAAATGTGATTATTTATGTAATTAGTCTGAAGTTTTATACAGAGCAAACCAGACCCAATAGGTGTCAGAGCATGTTACGTAAGAACAGTTGTGTACACAAAAACATTGACAACTCGTTATATAAGAACAATTGCTTTAGGTTTCATTTTATATGAGACCAGTTACAAGTTACATCTAAGGGTGTGCTGTTTCAATTTCACCAAGAGATACCAGGAGAACAGGTAAATACAGTTCTTACTCAATCACGGATGATTCTGAAGGAGTGAGGTCACCGAGATACATAGAGGGGGTCATATATATTTAGACCTTATTGGACACAACCATGGCAGATGCCAAATATCCATTATTAGAGATACTGACATGGTGGGGAGCTATGTGGGGGGTGAAGGGAGTCACTACTGTGGCAGGTCCCATCACAGCACTACAGGTTAGTCAAGCAGGCCATGTTTCAATCCTAACATTTTTCATTAGAGAAAGGATGCTCCCAAAGCAGGAGTTTAATTTCTGTGAACAAAAGAAAATGGCTGCAAAATGCAGAGAGTTTCTCCCTATGCGTCTGGGCCATTCTACTTTTTCCCTGCCTGTGTCCACCATGTGAGTCATGGTGTAAATGGGCAAGAAAAATCAGTGACACATACCCCACTCAGGGCAGGATGAGACTAACTATTCTGCTGCCGATTAACTTTATGGGCAGAGGTTCACATCAGTGGAAGCAGCAGAGGCTCCAAAGACGGTAACTCATTGGTTTACCCTACCTCTAAATGAAGATGGGGTAACCGCATGTTTAGCAGGGTGGGAAACCCTCTGTCTTACATGATCATCTCACTCCGTCAAACTCTAAATAAGGCCCATAGTCTGCCCCTGGCAATGAAGTGTTTTTTTTAATCTCCGCGCACATAAGGGCTGTGTGATCCTTTCCTCATTTTGTAGGCTTCCATGCAATATAAAGTTCATTGATGTCGATGTACTATTCGAAATGGTATGTCAAGCATATTCCATGGTCCCAGGTAAACATTTGCACTTACTATCTCCAGAATGTCAGTCAATGTGATAGTATACTTATTTAGGAACAATCTTAAGGCCTGATTTACAAAGGTAAACTTACACTTTTCTATAAGTTTAAGATTGTTTGCTATTCACAAAGGGATTTCCAGTAGTAGCTTTACGAGTGCAGATTCTCCACACACACTTCTATGTGCGGAGACACGGCACTCGTAAAAATACTACTCGTAAATCCCTTTGTGTATAGCAAACTATCATAAACTTACACAAAAGTGTATGTTTACCTTTGTGAATCAGGCCCTTGGTGTTTGAGCCCATGCTTGATTTGGTTCATTATTATTGCCTCACACAATAGAACATGGTATACAAATACTGAGGATGTGAGTATGCTGAGACATGAAAATTACACATAACATAACATAATGTGTATCTGTAAAGCACATGTTCGCACAGAAGAGTATCGTAGCACTGAATAACAGATGTTTATTGTTACCCATCTCAGTGGTACTTATGTGTTTGGTAGTATATTCTACATTTAAGTGCACAACTTTGGTGACAATATAGATAACTAAATAAACTTTAAATACAATTAGTGACATTGTGTGATATAAGAGCATGTATATAAACTACAGCGTCTCCTCCATATTCAGAAGTAGGACGTTCCACTGCAAATATATAATGCATTTAAAGGATCGTTTAAGCAAATTTTCTGCTACCAAATCTCTTCTTCATGGCCTCCATGCACAAGGTACTGTACAGGCAAAACCCTCAAGGTCGTTCACTGTACAGGGATTTTTCTGAGATACATCCTTGCATCCATCGAGCCACCGCAGACAGTTCAAAAAGAGACCGTTGTACTCTTAAAGACAGTAATCACTGACTGTGCTATTGGGGCCAGATGTACGACCATTAGAATTTGCGACTCGCAAATTGTGACACATTGCAAGTCACAATTTGTGAGTCGCAAAATCCAATGTGCAACAGTTTGCAATTCCCCATGGGGTCGCAAATTGCATGCCTCATGAATATTAATGAGGCTGTCGCAATTTACGACCCCATTGGGAATGGCTGGAACTCCCAGGGATGGTGACCTGCTGGGGTCAGCAGACCACTATTTCTGGCACTGCTTTGTTAATAAAGCAGGTTTTTTTTTAAATGTAGCCCGTTTTTCTTAAAGGACAAAGGGATGCATTTAAAAAATAAAAAATAAACATTTCAGTTTCATATTTTAAGGGCAGGGAATGGTCCTTGGGAACACTGCCTGCTCTTAAAAAATATTTGCGCATCAATTCCCAAAGAGAAAGGGGCTTCCCTGGTGACCCCTTCCCATTTGCGAGTGGTTTACCACCCTTCCGAGAAGGGTGGCAAACTGCGAGTGTTTTGCAACTGCAATTGCGGTCACAAAACATTCATACATAGGTTTTGGAGTTGCTATTAGGAAGAGACGCCCCTTCCTAATAGTGAGTGGTGAACCCTATTTTGCAAATCGCTAATTGATTAGCGACTTGCAAAATAGGGTTGGTACATTCGGCTGACCTATTTTGCAGTCGCAAAGGGGATGAAATCCCTTTTGCAACTGCAACAAACGGTTGTACACCTGGCCCTTGGTGTTATGCATTTTAGTTATTCGATGATAGGCTGGTGTGATTGTAAAGTAACTGGTGATGATGTGATATCACAGAGTCACTGTGTATCCCTGTTATCTTGATATGCTGTTTTGCAGATGAGCATAAAATCGAATGTTGTAAAATAAGAAGCCTTTACCACCAACTCATGCACATATCTATGGTTTCTACTGCATTGAGTGAATTACAATCTACTACCACTAATAGCCTCATTATGAGTTCCGGTGCCGTGGGCAATAATTAGTGCACTCTGCCACCACATGGCTATATGCAAATCAGTCTGACCCTGTGCCTCATGGGAACAGTCCAGCCCGAACTGCCAAGCCATGCCTTCCCTGGACCGGAAACAAGCTTCCGAGGACCGGTTTCTGGCATTACAGCCGTCTTCAGCCCGGCTTGCTTGAATCCAGTGGCAAAGTGAGCAAGGGACTCACGTCCGAGCATACCCTGCCACACTTTTGGCGGCCAAAAGCGGTACAAAAGGGGGTGGTGATGGACGGAGCATCTGAACCAATCAAACACTCACACCCAGTCAAAAGATCTGGGTTTGATCCATCACCGTTCTTTAGCCCACTCTGCCATGTCTGAACTGGGGTGGCTGAGTGAGTTAAAGAATGGTGATGGATTAAACCCAGATCAGTTGACTGGGGGTGAGTGTTTGATTTTCTCAAACGCTCCGTCCATCATCCCCTTTTGTATTGCTTTTTTCGCCCTAAGTGTGGCAGGGTATGCTCAGACGTGAGTCCCTTGCTCACTTGGCAACTGGATTCAAGATAGCCTGGCTGATGAGGATTATGAATCCGAAACCGGTCCCAGGATGCTTGTTTCCGGTCCAGGGAAGACATGGCTTGGCAGTTCGGGCTGGACTGTTCCCATGAGGCACAGGGTCAGACTGATTTGCATATGGCCATGTCTGAACTGGGGTGGCTGAGTGAGCTAAAGAATTTTTTTATTTTTTTTATTGTCCTCATCTCACCATTGGCACTTGCAAAAGAAAGACACCAGCAACCCTTTGTTCTCTCCTGTGCGCCCAGGGTTGGAGTCCTTGCTGCACCCGAAGCTGACCTGGCTACCCCTTTATCCCTGGGCCCGGTGTAATCATTGGACAATCTCGGAATAGGATACCAACCTCAGCTCGAGTGCCCATCCCCAAAGTGGGAGCCAAACTATGGTATTTCTATTATGTATAGCCCCCAACTCTAGCCGTACAGTTTTTAGAACAGACTGTAGCCATTTATCATGCAGTGGGGGGGCTGGATCTTTCCACAGCATACAAATTTCTCTGCGAGCAATAATAATTAGAGTGAAAAATAAGGCGATCTGTTCCTCACTGAGCTCATTAGTAGTTTCCGAATCCAACCCGACCATACCCTCACCCCATTCAATCCAATGTTTACTTTTAAAACACTATCCAGTGTCTTTCCCACTTTTGTCCAAAAGGGACCAATCACAGGGCAATCATAGAACATGTGAATATCGTCCGCTTCTGCTAAATCACACCTTGGACATAAAGGAGAGGGACTCACAAACTTTGCTATTTTTTTTGGCGTAAAATACAGCCTATTTAATACAAAATAGTGGTTCTTTTTCAATGAAGCCGACTTAACATACCTATATAGGAATTTAAGAGATCTTTCATAAAGCTCAGCAGCAGAGGCCTTAAAGACCGATGAACTCCATACCTGGTTTAAAGGCGTGGCTGTGGTCTCTTCCGAATTCAGCAATTCTCTATACCAGAGGGCTACCTCTTTCTTCCTAACACCCACAGACTGGATTGCTACCTCAATTTCCCAATTTCCACAGATGTTGTCTTTCTCTGTAACATACCAGGAGCGGAGTTGGATGTATTTAAATCGGGAAAAAGAATCCCCTATCTTAGCCCGCAGAACTTCCCACGGAAGAACACCCTTCGCTGTGACAAGGTCTGACCAGGTAGCTACACCTGCACTCCTGACAGCCTGAGAAAGACTGTCCTTAAGGCATATTGGCGTGCCAGGGGAGTCCCAGATAAATAATATTTTATACCCCAACATCGCTTCAGTCTGCACCACAGAGTCAAGGCTGATCTTAAGACCTTTAGACGGACTTTTTTGAAGAATTTTGGGGACCCGAATTTATACAAAAAACCCGGACCCCCCCTTCTAGATCTTGCATCGCCTTTAATGTCCGGCCCCAATGAGATTCGTCTGGGGTGGTTAAAATGGTACGGATATTTTTTAATTGGAAAGAAAAAGAATACCAAAGAACATCCGGAAGCGCCTTTCCACCCTTTAGCAGACTCCTTTTTAATGTTTTCCATGAGATCCGGGCGTTCTTGTTAGCCCAAATGAAGCTACCTATCTTCCCCTGAATATTCCCCAGAAGTTTATTTTGGAAAGTTAAGGGTATAGCATTGAATAGATATGTTAGCTTGGGCAAAATAACCATTTTAACCAAGTTAACCCGACCATAAATCGTCAAGGGGATGCTCTGCATTTCAAAAACAGCAAACTAATATCCTTCATAACCTTCTTCAGATTGACCTTTGCAATATTATTAAGGTCGGAGGTGATTAAGACTCCCAGATATCTAAACTGGTTACTTTGCGGGCCGTCCCAATTCTCGACTCCCCAGCACATTATTTCAGTTTTAGTGTTGTTTATTAAATAACCAGAATGCTGTCCATAGTCCAGCATGATCTCCTCCACTCTAAGGAAGACCTCCGCCGGATTACTGGTGTAAATCATTAAGTCATCCGCATAAAGAGCCAGTTGGGAGGAATACTCATTTATTCTAAAGGGGGTGACTCTGTTGTCCAATCTAAGAGCCTGTGCCAGGGGCTCAATGTATAGATTGAACAAAAGGTCCGAGATAGGGCACCCCTGTCTAGTTCCTCTCCCCACACTTAATCGAGGAGACAACAGACCATTCAACAGTATTGCTGCCGAGGCTCCCTCGTAGCAACTCCTCAGGGTATTAATGAAGGTCCCCCCAAACCTCATAGTTTTAAGCACATCCCACAGAAATCTCCAATTGACGCGGTCGAACGCCTTGGCGGCGTCGTATGCAGCCACCGCCAGTGGCTTCGACCGTGCCACCGCCAGATCAATACAGCCTATGAGTTGGAGGGTCAGCTCATGGATGTGCCTCCCTGGAATAAAACCTTTTTGGTCTGGATTAATCAGGGACGGGGCCAGCCTGGCCAATCTCCCGGCCAAAACTCCAGTAAAGATCTTATAATCGGCGTTTAGCAGGGAGATTGGCCTATAAGACTCCGCCCTGAGAGGGTCTTTACCAGGTTTTAATAACAAGACAATAGTGGACTCTTTCCAAGAAGGTGGAATTTTACCATGCGGGCTATAAATAAAGTTAAATAATTCACACAATCTAGTGCTAGAAGATATATGAATATTTTATAGACCTCGCCCAGTAAAGCATCAGGCCCGGCTGCTTTATTTTTTTGTATTTTATTGATTTGTATTTTAATCTCATCTTCTGTAAATTGACTATCCAGCAGGTTACGACCATCCTCCGATAGCTTTGGTAGTTCCTTATCTTCCAACCAGCGCATGGCGTTTACTGAGCTACTGGAAGGCTCTTCTTTATATAGCTCCAAGAAGTGAGAACATTTTTTTTTTCCATCTCTATCTGCAGACATGATATCGTGCCCTGTTCATCTATAATCAACCTGTTGATGTTATTCTTGACTCGGTCAGCTCTTATTTTCCCTGCCAACACTGCGCCTGCTCTTTCTCCATATTCATAATTCTCCATAGAGTATGAAGCCCATTGAGCCTTAACCTTCTGGTCTAGGAGCCCCCGATATTCCTGGCGTAGAAGATCGATTTCAGATGAAATTCGGGGAGCATCTTCTGCATTTAGGCTCATTCTCAGTGTTTCTAAAGAGGAGATCTTATCCTCTATTATTTTAAACTTAGCAGCCTCTTTCCTGTTACAGGAGCTTATTGCGCTAAGAAATTGACCACGAACAAACGCCTTATAAGCGTCCCATACATATTCAAGGGATGCCGAGCCTAAATTGTCAGTAAAAAAACTGACAGAGGAGGTATCTATCATAGAGACAACTTCCTGATCGTCTAAGGCCCCTCGCTTAAGAGTCCACCTAGGGTTTACTTTCGGCCTATCTCCTCCAAAATTAAAGGTAACCAGAACAGGTGCATGATCGGATAACACACTAGGTAAAATTGCCATGTCCTTCATTGACTCCAAACCTTCTCGGTCCAATAGAATGTAATCCAATCTCGAAGCATGGCCATGTTTTTTACTAAAATAGGTATAACCTGGGATTGGGCCATTTTTCGCTCTACAAGCATCTATTAATCCTAGGTCTAGGATCATATTCTTCATTGCATGTCGTGTCTTTTGAGCCACTACCACCTGACAGTGATTGGAACGATCCTGCCTGGGGTCAAGAAGAACATTGAAGTCTCCGCCTATGAGTAACATAGAATGGACTACTGACAGATTATCCTGGACCTTATGTATATATACCGGATCATCTATATTGGGGCCATAGAATGAAACCGCAGTCAGATCCCTCCCCCTGATATTAATCAGAGCTTGGACCCATCTGCCTGAGTGGTCAGTTAAGAATGATTTTATTGAGCCGCCAGAGCCACCCTTAACTAATATCGCTACACCTTTATTAGTGACGGATTGATTTGAATGGCAAAAAGCACCAATCCATCTGACTCTCCCAAAGGCCTATTTAGCTTCTACTGTTGTCAGATGGGTTTCCTGAAGCAAGATAACTTTAGCTTCTGACTGCTCTAGGTATTTAAATATCAATCTTCTACGTCGGATACATCTGAGCCCATTAACATTCCAAGATAGAAAACCTATATCCCCCTGCACCATATTTTGTAATCTCCTACCCCCCGCTTACTCCAGCAACTGACTGAGCGATACAATAATAGGATGTTGCTTGGTGTGAGTATTTCTTGTACAGTTAGTGGAGATAAGGACACATTTTTTTTTCTTTTTTCCCTGCTGCACCCTCCCCCCCGTGACCCAACAGCCCCCCATCCCACCCTGGGGAACCCTCTTTTCCTTCTTGAGCAAACATGCTCTACGACGGACCCCCCCCCTACACGGTGTTAAAAAGTAACAAATAAAAAAAAAAAAAAAACCAGCAGGAAAAAAAAAAAAAGAGATTATTACTGCATTACTACATAGAGCATCTAACTTAATCCATGCATGTACTAAACTGATCTAATTACTACCATTAAACTTCATGATAGACCCATCAAGGAAAATCAGTGTTATCGCTCACCCTGACCCTGACCCTGCTGCCCTGGATGACATCAACCCCTGCGAACCTTCTCCGCTCTCCCCTTTACTCCCAGCTTTGATTTTTTCTATCAGGCAATCTGCCTCCTCCACCTGGCGAAAATTATACATATGGTTATTCCACATGACCCTCAAGGAAGCAGGGAATTTCAATTGCGCACGAGCCCCCAGAGAATGAAAAGTTGCCAGTCTCTTGCCCATCTCCCATTGCTTAGATGCCGTGATGTGAGAGACATCTGATCGAATAGAGAAAGTGAAGGGGGTAGAAAAAGAGGCAGATTTGATCGGTCCAGCTTTCAATCCCAGTGATAAAATCCTCTCCTTAATAGAATAGGTGAGAAAGTTGGCCAAGATCTTCCTAGGTCTTTCTTTAGCAGGATTCCGCCGGAAAGGGTCACGATGCACTCTTTGAATATCGGGGGAACCCTTCAACACTGTAGTCTTAAGCAAGGCCGCAATAAATGCTTTGATGTCGTTGCCCTCAAGATCTTCCGGGATATTTAGAAATTTGATGTTGTTTTTCCTTGAGTGGTTTTCAAGCCTCTCTATATCTTCTCTCATTTCCCGATTCTGCTTAACCAGATTATTGATGTTAATTGCCGAAGTTCCTAACGCTTCCTGGATCTTGGGCAGTTCTGCTTCCAGGGCATCCATTCTTAATGATACATGAGTGAGCTAAAGAATGGTGATGGATTAAACCCAGATCAGTTGACGGGGGATTTGCTCAAACGCTCCGTCCATCATCCCCTTTTGTATCGCTTTTTTCGCCCTAAGTGTGGCAGGGTATGCTCAGACGTGAGTCCCTTGCTCACTTGGCCAGTGGATTCAAGATAGCCTGGCTGATGAGGATTATGAATCCGAAACCGGTCCCAGGATACTTGTTTCCGGTCCAGGGAAGACATGGCTTGGCAGTTCGGGCTGGACTGTTCCCATGAGGCACAGGGTCAGACTGATTTGCATATGGCCATGTCTGAACTGGGGTGGCTGAGTGAGCTAAAGAATGGTGATGGATTAAACCCAGATCAGTTGACTGGGGGTGAGTGTTTGATTTGCTCAAACGCTCCGTCCATCATCCCCTTTTGTATCGCATCATATTTTCTGGCCATTGGTGGAATTCCGTGGAATATTGCAAAGTTTTTATGTAACTCTACGTAATTCCACAGTGTGAAACTCTGAGAAATATGCCCTCCCCTACTATTGAGCCAATTGACTGTCATTAACTATGTTAATGTAACTTACACCTTCCCCTCCCTCATCCTACCTATTTACTTACTGCCCCTTATGCAACTGGCATGTAGGGCCGCAATAAAGGGTCTCCACTCTGTGTCAGGCAAGTTTCAGAATGGTGCTCCAAATGTTGTTCAGTGTCTTCAAATCTGTTTCCACAGTTTTCCTCTAGGTGTTATTTGGCCTGCCTCTCTTCTATTTGACTTCTGGGTGCTAGTGGAGAGATTTTCTTGTCATAGAGTCTTGTTCTCTTTGATGGTGTGCCCTATCCTTCTCCATCTCCAACTTTTTCTCATACTTATGGTGTCCGTGCTCTCTTGCTTGCATCTGGTGAGCAGTTCCGGATTGGAGAGGGTTTGCAGTCAGAAAATGTGTAAGATTCTTCTCAGCCTACTGGTGTTAAAAGCTGAAAGTTTGATGATGTTGCTTTTCATTATATGCCAGTATTCAGACAAGAGTGTGGACACAACACAGCTCTGGTAAAGCATCAGCTTTGTGTTTGTCCTGTACTGAGATGACCTCCATACATTGTTCAGCTTCCTAGCTTTGCTCAGTCTGCTCTTGATGTCACTGCCTGCCCCTCCATCCTGGCGAATAGTACTGCCTAGGTAGGATAACTTTTCAGTATTTGCTAGGTCTTCTTCCTCCACCTTGATTGGTGAAGGGTTTGGGATGTTGAGTAACATGACTTCTGATTTCTTCACGTTGATCTTCAGACCACTTGCTGTGCTCAGATGTTGAAGCGAGATGTCTACTTGTTCTCATTTTAGAGCATGTGTGTGCATGTGGCTCGCGGGAGAGCAAAGGCTAAGTGATCTGCATTGTCAAGGTCCTCCAATGTGGAGAATAAAGTGCATCCGATACAGCTGGCTTGGTCTTCAGTTGTGCATTGCTTCACCCAGTGAATGACTCAGTTGAATAGCAACATTGAAATCTATGAGATTTCACTGCGTCACTTTTAGGACGCCGTTGCGTCAAAATCTTGCACCTGCCTCACAGCAGGCGTAAGACTGACGCATGCCCTTTCACATGGGGCTTGCCCCATGTGAAAGGGAGCATTGCTGGAGTTGCGTCACTTTTGTGACACACTCCAGCAATGCGTCACTTTTGCGCTTACAGATACGTCAGAAATACTCACGTATCTGTAACTCTTTGCGACATGATGCGTCATACATTAAATATGGTGTCGCAAGGAGTGTGCAGTGAAAAGTGACGCATCGCTGTTTTCACGCAGCGATGCGTCACTTTTCATAAATGAGGCGCCAGGAGTTTTGAGCCCGTACTATACATTTTAAAAACACAACTAAACCTACATGTCCCAGAATGAATAATGCTATACACTGAAAAGACAGAAATGGCTGAAAGAAAGTATCACACGTGACGCAGGATGTTAGAGAGCTATTCAGCAAACTGCATATTAAAGCACCATGGAAAAAACATTACTGTTATTTCTCGTTGATTTTTTTCCTGCATATACTTTCAGCAAACATTTTAAGGTAAATGGGTGGTGAAAATGATAAATAACGAGAGGAGGACACGTCTTCAGGAAGAGGGGTGCAGAGGGTTTTAGAAGCAGGATAGGGGACGGGAGGGGACGGGGGAGGGGTGTGAGGTGTATGCGGAAGAGAGGAGATCGGAGGCGGGAAGAAGATGGAACCAGAAGGAGAGGACGGGAGCGGATCCGGAGGAGGAGGGCAAGGATGTTTAGTAGAGAGAAGAGAAGTGAGGAGTATTGGAAGGAGGAAAGTGTGGGAGAGGAGGAGGGGAAGAGAGGAGGTTTGGAGAGGTGGAGGGTGGGTGAGGATCAGAGGAAGGGTGGGACGTGGGAGAAGGAATCAGAAGGAGACCTCCACAGAGGGTCTGTGAGAGAGGAGAGAGGATCAGGTGGAGGGGATATGAGGGAATGGCGTGGGAGAGAATAATCAGGGTTCAGAGGAATAAGGGCAGGTGTTCAGTTCAGGAGGGGCTAAAAGGCTATGAGGAGGAGGAGGAAAGTGGAGGGGGACAGCACGGGAAGGAAAGGGAATCACGAGGAGGGACAGAGAGCGGATCAGAGGCTAGAGGAAGAGGAGAGGGAAGGAGGCGGGTGGACAGGTGTGCAGGAAGGAGAGAGGCCAGTGAACCACGGATGGGCAGAGAGTGGGTCGGTCGAGAGGGGGCGAGTGAGGATTAGTGAAGGGGGGGCCAGGGAATGGTAACGGAGCAGGAAGTGGGGAAAGGGAATGAGAGGTGGAGGGGCATAGATGACTAGAGCAGGCGGGATACAGGGACAAAGCAAGCAGGATAAGAGCATAATGACATAAAATGAACAAAATATAAAGCAAACCGATTGATATGGCCAGAAGCCCATTCAAAAGGGTAATACGGAGGAGGCACACAACACAGAGCAGGTAAGGCTTGGGCACCCGTAGCAAGTAAGATATGGGGAAATGAAGGAGGCAAGAACAGCAGGCAGAGGCGGCAGGATTTAACATAGGTAAGTAACACAGAAGACAAGTGAGGAACGGGAAGTGTGGCAGATTAACACATGAAAGGCACACAGAACAGGGATGGTGACATGAATACAGAGCAGGTGGGTAGGTTGCAATTGACATTGTATGATGTAACTCATCGGCAGCCACCTCACTTAGCAGCAGCAGCAGCGGGGGTAGGAACGTAGTGGGGACGGCCATGCCCGGGATCTTTTCTCCAGTCTGCCGTGTCTCCGCTGTAGCCTCCTCTCACCAGGAGACTCTGCTCCTTGTACTGCGCAAACATATCCATAGCAGCCTCAGTTTACAATTGTTTGTGTGTTCAGGAACTCTATGGCCTTGCTAACAAATATCTGGCCCAAAGTGTTTTTAGACCCCAAAAATTCAAGTCCCACCTTCTCTGCAGATGTTTAAGCCCTGTGCTGCATGCTGAGCCGGGATGCGTGCACGCGATTAACTTTGCCTGTTCTAATAGAAAGATTAGGTAAATGAGGGCCTCTTAACTAACTGTTAAATTATCTGCTACAAAGCAGCCCAGAGGTCCGCGGGACACGAGGAGGGCAGAGAGAGGGCACAGCCAATCAGTTAGCCCTTTTCCACTGTGACCTCCCTGCAAGCTGTGGACTCGGGAGATGGAGATCAGTGTACGAGCCTCAGTGTTGTGTCAGCTCAAAAATGCAGTAATGTAATTAAAAAAACAGCGATCGCAACTGTAGATGTACAAATGTAATTACAAAAAAACACCAGCTGATCTTTGAGCAGGCATAGAGTCATTCACATTGTGATACGGCACCACACAGCCAGAGAGCTAGGTTGTGCTCTCTTCCTGGGAGATGTAGTTCCCCAGAAAGGTTTTGCAGTTGAGTACCAGCATACAGTAAACTACAGCCCCTAGGGGGCAAAGCATGCCAACACCAGACCCTCCCTTTCCTAACATCCCACTTCCGCACCCGACCAGTCCAGTGGCAACACATGGGACGTTAATTTCCGTTCTGTATTCACTGTTTCTCACCAATAGCGCCCGCGCCAAGTGTGGAAAGGGTGGAGTCTAGGTACAATCAGGCCCCCACCTGGGGACAGTACCCCCTCCTTCCAACTTCTACAAGAGATCGTAGCCTATCAGCGTGTTGGAACACTGTCTCGGGTTAAGGCTAGGAAAGTGGATGGAGGTAGAGAGTGGAGCGAAGCCGGGGCAAGTGGGCAGAGCGTGACCGAAGGAAAGGAACCTCCCATTTCCTTTTTCTTCTTCGAACGAAAATACTAAAAGCCGATTCAGGGAGGGGGTGTGGCGTGCGAGTGTGCGAGAAAGAAAGTATGTGGGAGGGGTGGGAGGGAAGGGAAGAAATGGCCTTGCGCAAATCGCGAAACTGACATGAATGCATATGGGAGGGGTGGGAGGGAAGGGAAGAAATTGCCTCGCGCTAAGCGCGAAACTGACATTAATGCTGATGGCAAAAAGTAGTACTTGCACTGATACTAGTAAAGGGGCCAATAGCCATAGGTGTGCACAAGTTTTCAAAGGGTGGGACTTAAAAACACAGTGCACCAACCACACGTTAGAACAGAGTAACTGACGCACTAAGTAACCAATTGCAAGTAGAGGAAATAAGGGGCGTTTACTATCATCACTATAGTGTATACAGCATGTCTCGCAAAGTGAACAGCGCTTTGCGCTGCCACGCTATGCGAGACCTAAAAAAGGTATTTTCCAACAGTTGTACAGTCTACATGTTTACATATCCCCAGAGCTCAGAACCATACATCGCAATAGATCGACATTTGGCATTGTAGATAGTCAAAATTTCTTTTTGATGTTTGATAATTGATTTAACAAATTGCTGTCTTCTAGAATTTATAGCACTTCTCCAATTACCCTCACAATCAAATACGATCCCTAAATACGAGAAGGAGGGTGTTTGCTGTATGATAGCTTCCGCAATATGAATGTTAGGGCATTTTGTTGTTCTTTGACCTGCTTTTATAACAAAAGTTTACTAGTGTTAATTTGTAACCCCAGATTGTGCATATAGTGTACAAATTTGTTAAGGAGGCACTGCAGGGCCAACGGGGTGCGAGCCATGAGCACTGCGTCGTCTGCATAAAGCAGAACCGTTATGGGCTGGTGCCCAACTTGCGGGAGGCCAAAGAAATTATTGGCAAGAGTGCTACCCAAACTTTTAATGTACAAATCAAACAAAAAAGGAGTGAGTACTCACCCGTGTCGGACCATTTTTTGGATACTGAAGGATCGAGAACTGTCAGACCATGGCGGACCCTTGCATTGCTGGTTGAATATAAATGTCTAAGAACATTGACTATAGTGGTATCTATTCCCAATGAAGGCATTACAGACCAGAGTTTGTCATGAACTATGTAGTCGAAGGCAGAGGACAAATCTACAAATGCCATAAACAAGTTATCACGCTTTGTAGATTTATATTTGCCTATTAATAGATTCAGGTTAATAGCCTGCTCTGTGATACCAATTCTAATCCGGAATCGATATTGTATGTCCGAAAATATGTTTTTACAATCAGCCCACTCCTGTAGTCTATTTAAGAGCATGCAACCAACCACTTTAACTAGTGATTCAAGTAGGGAGATCTGTCTGTAATGGGCATGGGAGTTTCGGACACCTTTCTTAAATATAGGGAAAATACTGGACTCGGATAATCAGTTTGGAAATCCAACACTCTGCCAGGATCTAAGGAGGAGAGTCAGAAGGGGGCCCCAGAGATCAATAGTAGCCCTAAAAAGATCAATCGGGATGCCATTGAGGCCTGGCTCTTTGCCTCCCTCACTCAACTTTAGAGCCGACTTGACCTCACCCAGGGTAAAGTTGGAGTCAAACTGGAAGGTGAGGGAGCGTGGACAAGGAGGGGTCGACAACAGGCTAATGTAGGGTAGTTAAAGCCATACTCAGTTGTACTGGAGTATGTTAGAATAATTAGCTAGCCAGTCTTCTTCAGTTACTGTGATCTCGACTCTGGGCTTGTTGTCATCACTAAAGAAAGGGGAATTTACAACACGCCAAAATGCTGTGTTGTCGTTGTTACGACATGCCACGTGCAATTGATTCCAGGCTTCCACCTTCAAGCTCTTTTTACGGTATTTTAGGGCAAGCCTATATGCCCATCTACAGTTTTGAACTTCAGTGGTGTTCCTAGGTAAAGTATTTACAGCCTGTTTCCAGGTTTTATGAGTCTGAGTACAAGCGTGGTCGAACCAGTCCTTAGTTAGTACAACTCCTCTCTTCTGATGGGAGGTTAGTCCTGCTTTGATTTGATTGGTAATTAAGTTGAATGCTTCAATTAAAATAGTATCCCCTGTTGCCCCCTCTAAGCAGGTATCAAAACCCTTCTCTGATGATGGATTATTTGTTCTAAAAGTTTGGTCGGATAAACCATAGACCAATGCAGAGTGAAGCTATTTAAGCGATATAATTCAATTCTTTCAACAGATGAGGTACGATGGCAGTCTCCTTGGTTATTATCAAAATGAATGTCCAGCTCTAAGCTCTGAGGGAAATGGTCGCTCATTGCAAAGTCAAGTAAAGTGAATTTCTTAACTAAAGCAGAATAGCGGTTAGGGAACAGCAGATAGTCAATAACACTATTACCCACACTATCATTAAATGTATAAGTTATGTCAACTGGGCTACTTCCAAACTCATTACTAAAGCCCAGGTCATACTTAAAAAATAGCTCATTGAGTTTCTGTCTGTAGTCTGTATTCTGTATGTATACAATGGAAGATGTCATCATTAGTGGGGGTAACCATGCCACAGATCTTGTTAAATTTACTAATACCAGCGATAACTACCCTGAAAGTTTTATAAAGACAATTTGATAACATTAATTAGTAGGCTTTTCAGCTAAACTGGATGAAACAAGTGTATTAGCAACATAAATGCAGAGAACACCTTTAGGCCTACCAAATCTCGTGGGGAAGGCTGGGGAATGAAATGTTTTAAGCCATTTGGATTGACTGGCACAACAGCCCAAGTTTCTTGTAAGCAGATAATGTTAAACCCAGAAGTGAAATCTAACCCTTCTAACAGGTTATGCTTACTACAAAGCCACGCAACATTCCAACATAAAACAGTAATGGCACATGCACTTTGGGTTGTGGGGACTAAATTTGCCACACTACACGGAGAAACAGGCTTGGCGCTTTTTAGTGGATTTAATGAATGTTCCTCACTCAGTGGGCTGATTGGAAAAGTGGGAATTATGGAAGGTGTTGCATTTAAATTTTCTCCTTTCTGGGTAGCTGTCCTCACTCAGTGCACACCAGTGAGGGAAGAGAGACAGTCAAACCTGTTAGAGATCGAAATGGGAAGTGTAGGAGGGCAGAAATAATTCAGATTAGATGTTAACAGCTGAGATAAAGATTGCGATTAGAGAAATGGTTGAGTCAGCAAATGAAATTGGATAGAGTATTGTGAGGAGGTTTGATAGAAACCCAAGGGGTAGAACAGAAATTTGGTCAGGATTCGGGAACGCAGTGCTTGCTCTATCTAGTATTTTTTCAACCAGTTCTAGAGTTTTAAAAGAGAGCACCACGCAGTCCCCCTGAAAAAGTTTAGGACCTCTGCCGACCCAATTACCCAGTCTGGCTACTTTGATACCTTAATATCCACAAAAAGGGTTCCCCCCATCCCCACTCTTGCATTTAACCAGTTGAGAAATTAGTTTCTTAGAGAATCCCAGGGTTCTTGGATAGGCAGGAGAATAGTCGGCTCATTTGCCAGAATAACCACATAAGTGGTCGCAGCTGGGGGGAGGTCTAATCAGTCTGATTTGGACAAAGAGTGGTTAGAGCTGTTTCTCGAAGAATGTTTGTTAATAATGGGGGAGATAAAGTCCTCAGTTTGGGAGGGTTGATTACTACTAAGCAGGTGCTTATTGGGTCAGGGACTCTGGATTTGCCAAAAGACAATTAGATAGATCAGTGTTCCCTAGTGTAGTCGGCTGTGGTGGAAGATTAACATAATGTCTACAATTTAAACTGCTACTATTGGTGTTACCATACGGCCCTCCCATAGGGTCCCCTTGTGATGATTGACTACATGGGTATGACTTAATCGTCTCCAATAAGTCTACACAGGTTAATACAGTATGTTCAATCGCTTTGAGTCTGTCAGTAAAAGCACTAAAAGAAGCCTTATTGAAGTCTATCAAAAACTGAACTGATACCTCCAATGAAGTATGTTCCAGGGGGGCAATTATCTGTTTTTTATTGCCACCTCTAGGTGGCTTGATAATGGCTGGCTGTTTCTGGGTGAGTGCCTTCTCTTTAGCCTGTACAATTCCACCCTGTGTGGCCTCAGTATGACCATTAATGCTTCTGTTAGGCATTTTTGGGGCATTTAGTTGGCGGGTGAAGGTTCGAGGAGCACAGTGAGGTGGATTTGAGGAGACTATCGTATTGATCAGATACACAATTAGAATGGGTATCGGGTAAAGAAGCTAAGCTTGGGTTTATCAGATCAGGACCCCCCCGGTGCAGGTTGTTAATGTTTCTTCCACACTGTGGATCTGTTTTTCTATGTCCCCCATTGCTCCTGTGATGTGGTTCAGAATACACAAACGAGATTTTAAAGGGAACTTGGCTAAGGTAGTGCTAGGATGTTTCCTTTTGCCCATGGTCTAAATGTGAGCAATAGCCAGTTATCTAAATGAAAAAAACAACAGTGGCCTCCTTTGGGGATGATCAAATCAAAAATTCCAAAATGCAGAGGGAGAAATAAAAAGAGAGAATTCAGCTAACCAGAAGAAATCCAAGTTTTATTTATTTTTTATTTAGAGAGTTTTATATAGCGCGAACGTGACCCGTGGGTATCAGAGCGCTTCACATACAGTTATACATTCTGTAGAGATGCAATTCACATAAAAAAACATTACAGCTACTAAATTGAGTGAGGTAGATAAGTCTAGGGTGTCATATACTAGAATAACATAAACATTATCAATGATATATTGAATGAGGTATATAAGTGTCGTATAACATAAAATTACGAATATAAATACTGTAAATAATTGTCGAGCTAAATAGAAACATTTCTCGTTGAGATGAGGTAGTATCGGCATAAGTCAATAGAAACTCCTGGCATATGAACAAAGATTTGTATGGGATAGTCAGTATTCCTGTACAGCGTGTTCATCATCGCTCTTTATTAGTGTAATCTTCTTCCCGGCTCAGGGGACTGAGTCTCCTCCAGTTTCTTGGTGACGACTAGATCAAATCTTTCTTATGTCAGGAACTTGCTCATTAGGAAGATCTTAGTTTCCCTTTTGAACCTTGTAGTGTCTGTACATTTTCTGATACTTGGAGGAAGCGAATTTCATTTTCTGGGGGCTGCCCCTGTGAACGCTCTGTCATAAGTTTTCTTTTTCCTGAAGATAGGTGGTTTCAGCATCAGCAGATTAGCGCTCCTTACTGGTCTGTCTCCTCCAGACAGCTCAATCTTCTGGGCCAGGTATTTAGGTGTTTTGTAGTGAAGAGCTTTGTGGGTGACACATGCCATTTTGAAATGGATTCTGGCTTCGTATGGTAGCCAATTTAATGCTTTTAGATGCGGGGAGATGTGGTCAAATTTCTTCGATCCGGTAATGAGTCTTGCTGCCGCATTGAGGCATGCTTTCAGCGGGGCTGTGGAGATTTTTGGTAGGCCTGCTAGGGATGTGCAGCCGTATTCAATCCTTGAGATTACTAACGATTGTATTGCTAGTTTGAGGTCTGCCGATGCGATGAATTGTTTCACTTTCCTTAGGTAGTTCAAGTGAAAGCGAGCGTTCTTTGCCATTGAGTTGATGTGAGCTTTCATGTCTAGGTTCTTGTCTAATGTGATTCCTAACGATTTCGCTGAATCCACTAACGTAGGGGTGCAGTTTAGAGCTGTGATCAGACTGGTCCATTCTTTTGCCTCTAGATACTTCTTTGCGGATGCAATTAAAAGGAATTCAGTTTTTTGTGCATTGAGCTTCAGGTGGTTACTTGTCAGCCAGCTTAATGTCATTTTCAGAGCTCCATTCATTAACTTGATGTCTTCCAGGGATTCTATCTTTAAGTATACTTGCGTGTCGTCCGCGTACATGTGATAGGATATGTTAGCGTTTCGTAGGATTTCTGTCAGGGGTTCGACGTACAAGTTGAAAAGTGAGGGTGATAGTGTCGATCCTTGGGGGACTCCGATTGAGTTCAGGCATGATGAGGATAGCATCTGGTTGACCCAAAATCTTTGTGATCTGTTATGCAGGAATGATTCAAACCATTTCAATTTTATTGAAAAACAAAAGAAGGAGTATTACCCGACGTATAGGCTGGAGGTTTTTCGAAGCTGGAATAATTGTTCCTTTTCTAAAAAAACCCTCACTCACCACCTAGTGGTGACATGCTTCATCATCGGAGTCCACCCTGGCGGCCTAGCGTCACCAGGGTGTGCTTCGACACCTGTAATACAGTGGAGCAGGTTGTGAGATGTAAGTGCAAAAAAAGTGATGTTAAAAATTGTCCTGGTTTAACTTTGAAAAAGTGAATTTTATTAAAAAGCAACTGGACAATAATAAAAATGGTAAAGTACGAGATACTGGAAGGGGAGTTACGACCTACGTATCTCTGTATGTGTTATAGTGCGTTGGTCAACATGTTTCAACCATTAGGGAAGGTTCCCGGTATTCATCAGGACCAAGGAGATGGACGGTATGAGTCCCCTAAAAGACTCACCCTATCCTAAATCCTTTCAGTACCTATGGCAAAATGTTACCAAAGGTGGAATGCTCTAAAAAATAAGGAGCAAGGACAAAAACTATCTGTAGTATTGTATTGTACTTCGACGGGCAGGGGGTAGGCACATCACGCGGTACAACGTATTAGTTTACTGGTGTGGCGAGAGGCCCATAACCTACTTCTACCTTCCGCTGCTCGGCTTGGCACGTCGGGTAATACTCCTTCTTTTGTTTTTCAATATCCATGACCAGGGGAACAGGAGTATTCCTCGTCCACCCAAAGTGGACACAATCCCTTACTCTCCCCTTTGTTTTCTCAAACCATTTCAACACAGTTCCTGTCATTCCCATCCTGTTGTGAAGTCTTTCCAGCAATTTTTCATGATTTACGGTGTCGAAAGCCGCTGACAGGTCAAGGAGGACTAGTAAACACGTCCTATTGCAGTCAAGGGCCTGTACTGCATCGTCAACAATGTGCAGGATCGCAGTTTCCGTGCTGTGTCCTGTTCTGAATCCCGATTGACAGTCGTCCAGCAACCTAAACTTTGTGATGTGTTGGCTCAATTGGTTCTGTATGCATTTCTCAATTAGTTTGGCCAGTAGTGGAATATTGGTAACAGGGCGGAAGTTGTTAGGATCTGCTGGGTCCATTGTAGGTTTCTTGATGATCGGGACAACTTGGCCCGTTTTCAAGCAGTCTGGAAGGATCCCTTGCGATAGGGAGGCGTTTATTATTTTAGTCCATATTGGGATGATGACGTGGTTTATTTTTTGTAGACACTTGGCGGGGAGTGGGTCATTGTAGTGGTTATTCGGTTTGATATCCGCCAGTGTTTTGGCGATGGCGGTCTGCTCATAACTCTCGAAGGTGTCCCAATGTGCTTTATTTTTCGCTTCATTGTGGTTGAGTGTAGTTGTGGCAATGGTCAGATCTTGTGGTTGTCTGTGCAATTGGTCTGCTGCCGTCTTGAGCTCTATTTCCAGCTTGGTGGCCTTCTCGGTGAAGAACTTTGAGAATTCTTCACAGCTTAGCTGGGTTTTGGTGGTTTCTTGAGCCGATTTTGCTAATTTGTTAGATTGCTGCTTTAGAATTTCAAATAGTTTCCGTGGTCTATTTTTGGCGTTGTCCAGTTCCGATCTAATATATTCTTTTTTGGACCTAAGGATCTTTTTGTTGTATTTGTTTCTGATTTTTCTCAGTGATTTCAGTTCATGCGTTGATGGGTGGTCTCTCCATTTTCTTTCGGCCATTCTTAGTTTCCTTCTATCATCGTTCAGTGATTCGTTAAACCATGGGTTCTTGTCTTTTTCCGAGACTGTTTTCAGTTTTAGTGGCATGGTGGTGTTAACTATGTTTGCTACAGTTGTAGTGTAGTGCTCCATCAGTTCATCCACATTCCTCAGGTTGTTTGGTGGCTTCAGATCTTTCTCACAATTTTCTACTAATTGCTCCATGTTCGGCTCTTTCGTATTCCGAGTCCACTTTTTGGGTTTGACGGGCTGTGGTTTCTTTTTCCTCTCCTGTGTTGGAATCAGGAAGATAATGGCATGATGATCCGACCAATCGCATGGCGTGACTGATTGGACAATTATGTTCTTTTTTCGAGATAATATCCAGTCCAGTGTGGCTCCTTTTGCGTGCGTTGGCTGTGTGCAGACTTGGGAAAGGTTTAGTTCATTCAGGAAGTCTTTTAGAGCGATGATCTGTTTATCTTTCATGTCTTCCCAGTGCAAGTTGAAGTCGCCCAGGAATATGTCATTAGAGTGAGTGTTATTGTTATCAGTTATAATCTCCATCAGTTGATCTATGAAGATCTCATTCTTTCCTGGAGGGTGGTACATAGCGTGCAGGGTGCAACTTTCATTGTTTATTGAATTTATATTAAGACCTAGATATTCATAAGATTCCTGAGGATCTGATTGTATTTATTTTATTTCAAAGTCTGATCGGTGGATGCAGGCTATTCCGCCACCTCTCTTCTTTGGTCTATCTAGCCTCACTATGTTGTAGAGTGGGGGCACTAGTAGATCCATGCAAGGAGAGGATGATCCTAAAAACCATGTTTCTGTTAGGATTGCTAGGTCAATTTCCATGTTAATAATAAATGCAGCGATGTTTGACGCGTGTTTCACTGCGGACCGGCAGTTGAGCAGTAAGCATTTCAAATGATTTTTTGTACAGCTTTGTTATCTATCACTCATGTTGGTGGATAGCTGGACTTGTTGTAGGTTGTTGAGGTTTGGTTTCCTTATCTTCTGTTTCGAAGTTCTATTCATGTTGATCGGAACTGTTTTGATTTTTTCTCCTCCATCTTGTTCTGTCGGCTCGTAGGTCTTTAATAATGCAAGTGTTTCTTCTTCTGTTATGTACTTAAGGTTTCTTTCTGGTCTATTATGTCGGTCTGTCAGTGGCATGGACTTCTCCTTCCTTTTTCGGTTTCTTTCTGGTCTATTATGTCGATCTGTCAGTGGCATGGACTTCTCCTTCCTTTTTCCTGGTGTTTCCAGCATTAATTCTTGAATGCAGTCAACTTTCGATTGTGTACCTGTCGTGAGTTCTAGGATTTTTGCCATTGTTTTCATAGTGATCCGGATATCCCGTGCCATGCTGTTAATTTGTGTCTGAATCTGTATTGTTCCTCTCATGTTCTGGTTTAATGTATTCACGGTGTTCAGTCTCCTAGTTTCGTCTTCATCGTTTAGGTAGTTGTGGCGCACGTTAAGTGTATTCCTGGTTAGCTTTTGTGTATCGTTCAGGGATGGTGTTGCCTGTATGCTATCTACCACATCATTTGGCGTAGTAATCCTCTTTTTTGCCATGTTGCTATGCAGGGGCATCTCCAGTGGGAGCAGGATCTTCTGTGCAGTCAACGTTAGTTCTTCCCTACCTTCTTGTTGCAGTGTAGTATTCTCCTGTGTTATCGCTAGATCTTTTCTCTCTCTAGAGTTTTTAGCCAGTTTCTCTTCAGCGTTCGCTAGATTTACTGGCGTCGTAGCCTGATGTGGCCACGTTTTTTCTTCCTTCTGTGTTTGTGCCTTCATAGTGTTAACAGGTAGATCCACTATTTCTGACCTCTCTGAGGTCTCATTGTTCCGGCCGTCTCCTGTCTCCGTTATGTCATTTAGTTGCTTTAGTTGTTGAAATTGTGGAGGCTCTCTGGATCGCCTAATGATGTCTATTTCATCTTGTGGCGTTCGGGTAGGTGGGTCTTGTATTTGCATAGGTTCTTTGTAGCCTGTAGTGTTAGCATTGATGACTTCTAGACTATCTACATTTGCGGTCGGAGGACGTTGAAGTTGTGGTTGATCCTTTGGGTTCACTACCCATTTTTTTAACGTGGGGAATATATCGTCAAATTTCTCTAGTTCGTCATTGGCTGCTTGTATAAGCACTATTCCGGTCTTGTATAGCGTTATGCATAGGTTAGCTCTCAGTCTTGGCGATGGAATGCTCAATAGTTTTGTGCCATGTGGTATATTGTTAATGGTTTTTATGTTGAGTTTCTCTTTAATGACTGTGCGCCATTTAGCTGTTTTTCTGGTGAAGAATATTAGATCGTTGACGATTCTGCCTTTGTTAATGTTGAACGATGGGTCAGAGATCAGAGTATCAGGGTTTTTCCTCAGAACGTTGTGTTTAAATTTCTTGACTGCTGCTTTGGATAGACGCGATGGGTATTTTATGCTCATAGCATTTTTGCCTGAAGCCTCTAAGTCGGTATCATCCATTTTCAGTATTTTAGGCCCGGTGGGATGACTTGTGTATCTTCCCGTGGCGTTGGTTCTCTTAGATGTCGTCACCACACCCCTGCTGAGTTCCGTTATGACTAATTCTTGGGTGTTTCTCACTTCTTTGGTGTTGATTCTGTCAGACTTACTCTCTCTGTGATGCTCTATTCAGTATTATTCTTAACTCTGGCTGATATTATCACTAATTAATCTCTATCTTAGTTAAGAGTAGGGCCGGTCTACTTTCTCTCCTGTTGTTTTCGTAACCTATTAAGCTACCATCCTCTGTATTTATAATTATAATCAACTTTTAGTAAATTGTTAAAAACCGTATCTTGTTTTCTTTCAATTTATTAGAAATGTCCAGTGTGTCTGGCTCCCTTAGTTGATAATAGCCCCTGCTGTAGGTCCGAGCTTATGTCTGCGATGGCCGCCATTTTGAAGTCAGGCGGGGTGGATCATGCTTTACTCGTTTTTCGAGTATCTATTTTTTGCCCTGATTCTTGTCTCAATCTTCAAGTATAGAAGTGGTGCTAGTGCTAGGTAGTTGCTATTGTTTGCACCCTAATTATTCCTCAATTACCTGTAGTAAACACGGACTAATTATCCGCACCGGCCGCCATTTTGAGATCAGGCGGGACAGACTTTAGCTTTCCTCCACATCGCTTGATTTCACTGATCCGCTTTTAGTTCTCCTCGGCGGATAATGAGGATAATGCAGGTGAGGATGATGATGTTTGTCCCATATTCCTAGTTTAGCTTGCAGAAATCCGCGAGCTAGTTGTCCGCTCCGGTCGCCATTTTAAGATCAGGCGGGCGGTGGACTGTATCTTTTCTATTCTCACTCTCCTGTTCGTTTATTGACTTATGCTGCGCTGCATGCGGGATGATGCCCGTACCTGTCCAGGAGTCCTCTCCCTTCTCCGGCGTCATTCAGCGCTCCTCAACCCCGATGGCCAGCCCCCGTATCTAAGTTACTTAGATACGGATGACATGCAATTATGGTTGGCAGGAAGAGAAAAACCACCACTTCCCCAGAAGTCTAGGTCAAGGGAGCTTTTGAAAAACAAAGACAGTTTACCGGGAAGAGTGTGGCTTGCCATCACCACAAACTAGCAATGTCTGTCACACCATAGGGGAACAAAAAGAGGTTTATTTAAAAACGTCCAGCTAAGAGGGTGGGCCCTGCCTCTTCCTGTCGCTGACGGGCACAGACTGGCCCACCCTTGGCCCAAGCTTAGCCCGGGTGCATCTCGCACGCGTCCTGGGCTACAGGACACACCAGCCATTAATTAGCGCAAATTTGAAACAGGTGTAAGTCACGCAGGGGGTTAAGGGCATTGTAGTACCTCGGCGGCTGCATCAACAGGCAGCACATCCCACCAGGAACCAGCACCCAAAGAGGAGGTGGAGCAAGTGGAGTGCGGAGAAAACACATCAGAAGCTGTTCCTTAGTAGCGTTTGCAGGTCCAAGTCCAGTTAGGAATCCCCCCTGTCTATCAGGACACATTAATAGGAAGGGAGAAGGACTGTCTTATTCACTTGTACAGTCTTCCTCCTATGGGTGATTGCATGGTAGGATGTTTGTTTGTTGACTTCATTGAAAACACAGTCAAAATATACAGAAAAAAATTCTGTCTGCTGTTTATGTTCGGATCGCTGAATCTTTCTGAAACTATGCTGTGCTTCCTGTTTTCTTTCCATATCCATACAGCACTCTAGAGACGTAAGCGTGACAAATATTTCCATGGTTATTTAAGGACCCTATATTACATAAAGGTTACCCATTGAGAAAATAAACAGTCTGGGTCAGTTGATTTGCATATTATATGAGAGGTATTGAAAGCTTCATTTCATGGAATTCGTTATGGACATCAAATGCTGGTTGCTCTCACAAGGGTGAAAGGATTGATTCAATTATGCAAACGTTCCTACACAAGGGATAAGTGATTTGTGTTCACTCAAATGGCCAGATCACATTAGGTGAACATGGGACTGGGTTAACACAAGAGTGGTATCATATAATGTGGTAGAGGTGCAGCAGTTGTTTGTTTGTATCAGAACTTTAATGGAATACATTCAGCTGGAAACCTGTAGCATTTGAGAAAGTTTGCAAAGAGACTACATAATACCACAGACCACAACACTACAGTAACACAATGCATTAAAACAGCAAAAGAACAACACACCAAAAACATGACAATACATAGCAGAACAACTACAACTTAAGGCAGGACAGCTATACAAGACAATGACAAAAAAGCTAGAATTCAAACCCTTGCCATGTATGTTACAGTTAATGTATCACCTGTGAGTGCTGAACAAACTAAGGGACTAATTTAGACTTTGGAGGAGAGGATACACCGTTGTAACATCAATGGCGTACCCTCTTCACCAAACTGAAGGTATGCACGCCTGATTTACACACGTTAAATATGTCAGTGAAGTAGACTACACCCGCTCTGACATTGACATACTCCTCAACTGCCTTATGCACTAAGGGCCACCCTAGTTAGTTCTTTTTGACAGCTGGCCTGATTTAGACAGGGTGGTTGAATGTCTAGATTTACTCTTCTTTTTTTGCTACAAAAAACCTGGTGGTAAGGAGTGGTAAGGGATAGTAAAAATATTTACATCACCCCCACAGAATGGGAGAAAACTCCAATAGTGTGAGGGTCATTATGTTTAGTTTTTCAAAAACAAAATCCCAAAAGCAGGATTTTGTTTTTGAAAAACTAAAATATTTTTAAAGTTTGTCGGATTGTGCCCTTTTTTGAAAGGCACATATGCCTCCAAATGGCTCAATATTCATAAGCTGTGTTGCAGTGGAAGTTTTCCTTAGTTTCTGGGCCCATTATTGACATTACAACTTCGTCGCTTCTCTCAGATTCTATACTTGACTCACAAAGTCATTGGTCCTCCGATAGACCTTTCTTCGTCGCAGTGAGCGGTGAGAAATCAGGGTTTCTAATGGTTGGCACCCAATAAGGACCAATACCTGGTGGGAAACTCACAAATTAGTGATCAGGTTTGAGTACACTATTTTCAAACTATGACACTCTCTATTATGCAATAGAAATCAGATAATTGTAGGAGCGGTTTCTATAGACAGAACATTAAGACACAATAAAAGACTCAGACAAATTTAGATAATTTGGTTAGTATATTAAAGATCCAAGATCAATGCAAATAAGTAACATATTAAGCAATTCAGTAATGGGTCTTACAGCTCATAGTACCACAACTCACATTTAGTCAAAGTAAATCTATCTCTAAATAAATGAATCATAAAGAGGATGGTTTAAGTTAGAATTTTCTGCCACTTACAAAGTCATGAAGATGGTTTAAAAGAGTTCTCTTAGCATGGAAGAAATGATCAAGTTAAAGTCCACTAAAGAAAAGTCCATGGACATGGGCAAGGGGAATGGAGAATAATCAGGAAAGTTCAAGTCTGGTCTCTAACTAGAGTGCTCCAAATTGTCCAGCAGGTAAGTTTATCAACATAGGGAAAATTGTCCAGCAGGTAAGTTTATCAGCAAAGGGAAAAGGCAAAGGGCATGTGAAGATAGTCTAGAAGACAGGCTAGAGAAAAGGTACTCTGACAAAATGACAGCGGCTCCCTCCTCCTAGGAAGGTCACTTTTGATACTCCAAATTGTCCATTTGTGGCATTAGTTGAAACAATACAATGGTCTGACTGTAATGTGACTATACTACAGCTCACCAGGTGCAAAATTGATACTCCAACATATTTTCCCATGTTGAAACAACTGTCCATTCCACCCTCACAGATTAGTTGACAAAAAATGTATTTACTTTGTTGGTTTTCATGGATTAAGTTGAAGGGTAAAGTTTCCTCCAATTCACTCACAACGTCTTGGAAAAAGTATCTATTGAAGAAAGAATCTTGCATAAACAGAACAGATAAAGTAACATTTGAGGAAATATAAAAAAGTCCATTACACCAGGCTATGAAATACCACAGCCTAAGGAAAAAGGCAATTCAAGGCATTTTAAAGTTATCATTTCTTATTTAGTAAAATAAACTCATAATTAAGTTCAAGCATAACGAAATGCATCAACCATATCATGTATGGAAATAATTGCAACGTTGTCAGTGACTACTGCACAAAAATGTTCAACCCTAATTATGGCCTACTACCAAAATTTTAAAAGTACCTATGTGCAAACTATTACTAAAAATCATTAAAATAACATTATTTTAGGAAATCTAAGACTCTAATAATGTCAAGCATTTTACTGAACGTTTCTCATATAACATGTTGCAATAGAGATGCTTAGTTTCATCATTAATTTTTGCAGTTGTATTTAAGACCCGTTTGTTACATAAATATACTGCATCATATTAGTAATTTGTGTTATTTGCATCATAGAAGGCTTTTTCATCAATATTCTTTCATAATGACTTTGTTAAAATAATATAGTAATCAATGAATAAGAATATAAAATTCATTGTGTCTACATTCTTCTATTTCTACAAATCCAAGCACGTTTATGGTGCTGGTACATCAGCTTTTCTCAGTTTCAGTTTTATTTTTTTAGACTGTGCAAAATGCACACTAGTGTTTTATTGTCAATATTCTTTTTTTATATTGTGTTAAGGGTGAACAGCTTTTATGCTGCAAAAGATGCTATGGGTGAACATTAACAGAATGCTGCTCGTGTCAGATCGGGGACACAGCTCGATAGTGGTCTCAAAATATAAATATTACTATTACGGAGAAAACAAGGCTAGAATTATTTCTGTTAGTAAGCGAAATATGGCCAAGTGGAACATCCACTTGTTTGACATGTTGCTGATGAGTGGATAGCATTCCTCCTGAACAACTATCAGAGAGAATGTCAAAGTACTGGATGAAAATGTATGCCTTTCTATTTTTAATCTGCGATTTAAATGCAAAACTTTATTTATGATGCGGCCGGCTCATGAAATGGAGCCTTTTTTTGTAGCAAAATAAAAAATTGTGATTACATAAACATCTGAGGCTGCAGTCCCTGGATCTGAAACTGCTTTATTTAGACAAGCTATAAATCTGTGTTTCAGAAATGTGTGTTCTTGGCTTATAATTTATGTGCCGCCAAGTAGAGGCGGGGCTGCTCCTTTCCTTTTTTCATGATGAGGGTTGAGAGAATACTTTCACGATGCTCAATAAAACGTTAATATTCTCTTGACTTCTGCTGACATCTGTTCTGGAGTCCTTCGAATAGATGTTGGCTGAATAGTGGATTCTGAAACTGTTGTGTCTGTGTTGCGGAGACTGTTGCTAGTCGTTTTGTGTCCGGATTGCACATGTATTAACTGAGGTAAAGCAGCCAGCAGAAGGCATGCCAGATTGCCATTGGGAAATCTAAACAAGCATTAGAAATGCAATCGGGCTCGGATTTATTTGAGTTTGAGCTAATGGCATTGTAAATGCCAATGTCTTTTTGCCATGTGTTATGGAGTGTGTGCATGTGGTGTGTAGTGGAAGTATGTTGGTTGAATTGTAATTTTACCAATGGTGGCATGCTGTGCTTTATATGAATATGTTTAAAAGTAAAGTGTACCATACTGCGATTGCTTGGTGGAAAAGTGCACTGCCGGCTGGAGGTGTGTGTGCCTGGTGGAAGGGTGCACTGACGGCTGGTGGGTGTGTGCTTGGTAAAAGCGTGCACAGATGGATGATGGTTGTTGGTGTTTGTGCATGGTGAAAGCATTCATTGACGGCTGGGGGTGTGTTGTTGTGTGTGTTGTTTTCTGTGTGCTGGTGAGTGTGTGGTGGTGAGTCTGTGGGGGTGAGCCTGGGGAGTGAGTGTGGTGGTGAGTGTGTTGTGTTGAGTGGTGACAAGTGTGTGGTGTTGAGAGACTGAGGTGTGTGGTTTGTGTGTGCGTTATGTGTGTGTGGTGTATGTGTGTGTGGTGTTTTCTGCACACTCACACACTGCCCCTACACATTCACACACTGCTCACCCGCACACTCCCAATGTCACCCTGCATAGTCACACACTGTTTACCCTGCACACTCATTCTGCACACTTACACAATGTGCACCCTGACACACTGTCTCTGCAGTCACTCTGCACTCACTGTCACTCTGCACTCACTGTCACTCTGCACTCACTGTCACTCTGCACTCACTGTCACTCTGCACTCACTGTCACTCTGCACTCACTGTCTCTCTGCTGTCACTCTGCACTCACTGTCACTCTGCACTCACTGTCACTCTGCACTCACTGTCACTCTGCACTCACTGTCACTCTGCTGTCACTCTGCACTCACTGTCACTCTGCACTCACTGTCACTCTGCTGTCACTCTGCACTCACTGTCACTCTGCACTCACTGTCACTCTGCTGTCACTCTGCACTCACTGTCACTCTGCACTCACTCTGCACTCACTGTCACTCTGCACTCACTGTCACTCAGCACTCACTCCGCACTCACTCTACAGTCACTCTGCACTCACTGTCACTCACTGTCACTCTGCACTCACTCTACAGTCACTCTGCACTCACTGTCACTCTGCACTCACTCTGCACTCACTGTCACTCTGCACTCGCTGTCACTCTGCACTCACTGTCACTCTGCACTAACTGTCACTCTACAGTCCCTCTGCACTCTACAGTCACTGTCACTCTGCACTTACTGTCACTCTGCACTCACTGTCACTCTGCACTCACTACTCTGCACTCTGCACTCACTACTCTGCACTCTGCACTCACTACTCTGCACTCACTACTCTGCACTCTGCACTCTGCACTCTGCACTCACTACTCTGCACTCTGCACTCACTACTCTGAACTCACTACTCTGCACTCTGCACTCTGCACTCACTACTCTGCACTCACTACTCTGCACTCTGCACTCACTACTCTGCACTCTGCACTCACTACTCTGCACTCTGCACTCACTACTCTGCACTCTGCACTCTGCACTCACTACTCTGCACTCTGCACTCACTACTCTGCACTCTGCACTCACTACTCTGCACTCTGCACTCACTACTATGCACTCTGCACTCTGCACTCACTACTCTGCACTCTGCACTCTGCACTCACTACTCTGCACTCTGCACTCTGCACTCACTACTCTGCACTCTGCACTCACTACTCTGCACTCTGCACTCTGCACTCACTACTCTGCACTCACTACTCTGCACTCACTACTCTGCACTCTGCACTCTGCACTCACTACTCTGCACTCTGCACTCTGCACTGTGCACTCTGCACTCACTACTCTGCACTCTGCACTCACTACTCTGCACTCACTACTCTGCACTCTGCACTCACTACTCTGCACTCTGCACTCTGCACTCACTACTCTGCACTCTGCACTCACTACTCTGCACTCTGCACTCTGCACTCACTACTCTGCACTCTGCACTCTGCACTCTGCACTCACTACTCTGCACTCACTACTCTGCACTCTGCACTCACTACTCTGCACTCACTACTCTGCACTCTGCACTCTGCACTCACTACTCTGCACTCTGCACTCACTACTCTGCACTCTGCACTCTGCACTCACTACTCTGCACTCTGCACTCTGCACTCACTACTCTGCACTCTGCACTCTGCACTCACTACTCTGCACTCACTACTCTGCACTCTGCACTCACTACTCTGCACTCTGCACTCACTACTCTGCACTCTGCACTCTGCACTCACTACTCTGCACTCACTACTCTGCACTCACTACTCTGCACTCACTACTCTGCACTCTGCACTCTGCACTCACTACTCTGCACTCTGCACTCTGCACTCACTACTCTGCACTCTGCACTCTGCACTCACTACTCTGCACTCTGCACTCACTACTCTGCACTCACTACTCTGCACTCTGCACTCACTACTCTGCACTCTGCACTCTGCACTCACTACTCTGCCCTCTGCACTCACTACTCTGCACTCTGCACTCACTACTCTGCACTCTGCACTCTGCACTCACTACTCTGCACTCACTACTCTGCACTCTGCACTCACTACTCTGCACTCACTACTCTGCACTCTGCACTCTGCACTCACTACTCTGCACTCTGCACTCACTACTCTGCACTCTGCACTCACTACTCTGCACTCTGCACTCTGCACTCACTACTCTGCACTCTGCACTCTGCACTCACTACTCTGCACTCTGCACTCTGCACTCACTACTCTGCACTCTGCACTCACTACTCTGCACTCACTACTCTGCACTCTGCACTCACTACTCTGCACTCTGCACTCTGCACTCACTACTCTGCACTCACTACTCTGCACTCTGCACTCACTACTCTGGACTCTGCACTCTGCACTCACTACTCTGCACTCTGCATTCACTACTCTGCACTCACTACTCTGCACTCTGCACTCACTACTCTGCACTCACTACTCTGCACTCTGCACTCACTACTCTGCACTCTGCACTCACTACTCTGCACTCTGCACTCACTACTCTGCACTCTGCACTCACTACTCTGCACTCTGCACTCACTACTCTGCACTCTGCACTCACTACTCTGCACTCACTACTCTGCACTCTGCACTCACTACTCTGCACTCTGCACTCACTACTCTGCACCATTGCGAAGATTCAGCCTTAATGTATGGACATTCGTACTGTCCAGCATATGTGTAAATGATGCTCCACTTACACGGTCACGGGTATAGATAACCAGCACTACACTTGCATAGAATACTATGAGAAGTCGAACATTCCACAAGGGTTTTAAGCCACTTCTGAGGTACCAGCCAAGTATTTCTGCCTCTTCAGAATCACCAGTGGCACTTTTTGTACATGGTGTGAGGTAAGGGTTACTCTTTTGCTGAGATACAGAATCGCAGAGGCCTCCTAAAAGCAAAGTCGTTCCCCTGTGCAAAACAATTATCTTATCAGGCAGCCCGTGAGACAGTAAGCATGTGCGCAATACGAAGAAAGTGGAACGCGAAAGAACGCAAAATTGGATCGTTTCCCCCGATTTCTGTCGTTTCCCTCAATTTCTGCTTTGGGTCGTGTGACCGAGACTCGAACCCGGGTCCTCTCGGTTCAAGGTCGAGCGCCCTAGCCGTTAGGCCACCTCCTCTCCGCTATAAAAGCGCCATGCGGGCAGCATCTTGTGGTTTTCAAAACCCATTTGTGCGGCCTACTCTCCGCCTCCGTATCCCGTGTAATCGGAAATGTGTGGCACCGTCACAAGCCTCTCCGTAATTAGCACCGGGGCTGAGTAACGAGAGAAAGGATTACTCCCTTATAAAGTGCTTGAAACCCGGCTATCGGTATAAAGCGCCACTTAGATAAACAAGGCCACAGTTAATTGAATGCCCTCCATTTTTTAGGTCTAAATTCAATCGCGGGCCCTATGCTTTATCCCGTTCTCAAAGAAAGGGAACTTCGTATCCTTTAATGTAAGTTCTTGAACTGAAAAGCTTATTATTCTTTCAACAGTAGCATGTCTCCCTCTTGTTTAACTCCACCGAGAGTTTCATTTGCAAGAGAGTACCCAAAGCGCTACTGAGAAACTAGGGGCTGTTGCATTTAAATATCCGCAAGCCCAACACCAAGGCTGCCTAGTCTTGAATTTGTCTTGTGCTTTTTTACTACGGAGGCCGCTAGCAACCCTTCCGCCTTCCGGCCATGTCGGAGGCTGCCCCAAGTATTACATTATTTATCTTGGCGCTGTGCAATGGAGTTTCTTGTTACCCATCTCAACGAGCGTCATGTTATCGACCTTAGACGAATGATAGGCAGGGCAGCCCTACAGGATCGGTGCCTCCTGGTCCTCGTGGTGTCCAGCTGGAAGGCCTACTCTTCAGGGTGCAATTGAGAGACCTGAACTTGCCATCACAACTGTCAGTCGAAATAGGGGGCGGGTTATGCCTCTCACCGTGGCCTCGGTGGCCTGCGCAGTGCCTACCTCCCGGTGCTGGAAGGCATTTCGTGCGTAATAAATTGGACATAAGCTGGGCAGTATTTAATAAGAGGACGTGCAAGATTATCCCTTTCACCGGCCAAAGCTTATCTCTCAATGGATGGCTGAGGGCCATTGCTCTACAGTTAATTAGCAGCAGAGGTAAATCAGGCTCTGGAAGGAGACGATCTCCACACATCTATCTTTGGAGGGCTTCTTAGGTCAGAGGTCACAAAGGACCGATGTGTGAGGCGGGAGGAGGCCCGAGAAATGAAAGAGCAAACGGCTGGAAAGGATCCCAGTGCATCTGAGAAAACCCAGCGCTGAACACTGTGTATTTCAATATAAACAAGAAATCACTGAGGTCCGTTTTTTTTTTGCCGAGTTTTATATAGCGCAAACTTGACCCGAATCGGGTATCAGAGCGCTTTACAGAGCACCAGTTACGTTACATGAGGACACAACACTCACCTTTAAAGTTGCTGGGGACGGCCGCCGGTGCAATCTGCAGACTGCAGAGTTCACATGAGAGGAGGGGCTGGGGCCGGGAGGAGCAGCTCAGACTCGCAGTCCGTAGTCGCAGGCTCCGCTCAGCTCGAAAGGAATTTGAAAAGGAGGAAGCTGGGGGCCAAAGATAAAGGGCAAGATTACCGTGTCACTGTTCTGTTGCATGCAATGGTGTACGCGCTCGCACCATCTGGATTGCATTACACGGGCCCTCTGACAGCTCGTAATTAAGATTAATCACTCTGCCGTGCTCGTTCTCGCACACAATATGCCACATCAGGCACGCGTAAATTACTTACATCCTATCATGGCAACGCTACTACATACACAGCACAGCGAAGACGAATCACTAGGCAGATGACAAAATACACTAAGGAATGTGTCTGTTCAGACCCCTAGAGATCCTTTCTTTCTTCTTTAGCATTAGGAGCTCGAAGCTCCACCCCCTTCGTGGGCGGAGGCCGAGCCCTAAAAAGTCAGTTATGCAGTGGTGGAATAGTTGGAGGTAGGTAGTACCAAGGGCAAATAAATCAGCCAATTTACTTTTGGGCTGAGGTGCCGAAAATCATGGCAGTTACTCCTCGTCAGGTAACAATTTGGATTGCATTGACTGGGAGGGGAAATGCTCTCTGTTCCACTAGCATGCGTTTAGGAGCCTTCTTTCTCAGGGGCGGATTTACAAGCCCCATGCGCCACTTTTGCGTCACTTTTTCCATGTTAAAAGAAACGCAAATGTGGCGTAAGGGGCTTGTAAATCTGCCCTTCAGTGTTTTGACCTCAATGACTGGTACTGTGTAGAGGCTAGTGATTTGTCAGATTCTTCTCATGCTCTCTTCTGTCCCTTTTATCGTTCATCCCTGCTGACAAGCGTTTAAGTCTCACCTACATCATACATCTTTGCTTGACTGTTGTTGAGGAAGTATCTACAATACGCAGGTCACTTCTTATATGATGGCCTTCTTCCCTATTATTGTTTTTGTTCCAACCCCTCAAGCATTTTGTTGTTCACATCATTTCTAGGTGTCTCTTGAGAAAGCGAATGTGCTTGCGATGGTCTATTGTTTCTAAAGTAAAAAAAAACTCTATGAAGGAGTTTTTAGCCCGCTCAATGCTTACTATTGGTTGGTTTTACTGTCACTCTTAGTTTCTTCCTTTTGATAAGTAAGCAAGTGTCTTTGCATGCTATCTTCACTTCGTCTCCAACTTTTTGTCTTCTTCACAGGAGCATCGACCAAGTTCTGATTGATTTTTTGATGAGTGTTCTTCTGCACTGCGTGTGCTTGGATTGTGGCACTTTATTGGGGAGAGTGAGCATTGCTTATTTTTATGTTCTATTTGCATACTCCAATGCCTTTCAATCACATTTTTTAGCTGCTTTTATGCCCCTTCTTTTTTGCTTTTTCAACTATGGCCTGCCACTCCCCTCACTCGGTGTTTACTATCCAGATTTTTCAAAACTTCACTTTCCAGTAAGCTGCATTTCTCCAGCCAACCTTTTCCGAGACGCATAACAAAACACATTATAAAATTTTAATAAAGTTAAATTTTTGCAGCATTCACTGACGCTGTGCTTGTTTTATGACTTATCATTGTTTTGGTTGCATTCCATATAATGCTGTTGTGGATTTCCTACCCAATTTGGGAAAGCCACTGCAAGTTGCATGTTTTTGATTTGTACCAACTGATAATATAGGCATTTGCCTAAATGCATTTGTATGCATCCTGTTGGCAGTTAATATGTTGTACGCCTAAATAATACACCATACTTATACTCATACCATAATGTACAGTACAATAATAGGCTATGACAAACCACACCATACTATACAACAACAGTCCAAAACATACAATATGAAACATTAACTAACTATACCATACTGAATCAAGTCATACCATAACTTAACATCCCATCCCATGCCACCCCATCCTATACCATACCATACCATACCATATCATACTGTACTTTGACAGGACATTCCATATCATACTATCCAACCAAGTGAACCTCAAATCCCTTTACTTCTACCCATCCCTGAACCCTCAAGTCATACTCACCTCCCTTTGCCTATACATCTACCCATTCCTAAATGCTCAAGTCTTTCTCACCTCCCCTTACCTCTACTCATCCCCGAGCCCTCAAGTCACCCTCACCCCCATTTACCACCACCCACCCTCGAGTTCTCAGCACTCCTGGCCTCCCTTTACCTAGACCCAAACCTGAGCCCTCTAATCCTCCTCGCCTCCCTTTACCTCTATACATCCCTGAACCGTCAAGTCACCTTCACCCCTTTTATCTCTACCTATCCCGAGCCCTTAAGTCACCCTCAAGTCACCTTCACCCCTTTTGCCTCTATCTATCCCGAGCCCTTAAGTCACCCTCAGCTTCATTTACTTCCACCCACTAGAGCCCTCAAGTCACCCTCACCTCCCTTTAACACTACTCATCCTGAGCCCTCAAGTCACTTTTTTTTCTCTTCACCTCTAACCACCTCTGAGCCCTCAAGTCACCCTCCCTTCCTTTAGCTCTATCCACTCAAGCCCTCAAGTCACCGACACCTCCCTTTACCTCTACCCACCCAAGTCTTCAAGTCACCCTCACCTCCCTTTACTTCTACCCACCCCCAACCCACAAAGCACCGTCACCTCACTTTACCTCTAACTACCCCTCAACCCTAAAGTTACCTTTATCTTCCTTTACCTCTACACATCCCAAAATCCTAAAATCACTTTTTTACGTAACATATAAATATGTATTTTCTTTAAATACTTACATGTGTGGAAAAGTACGTCATGGTAAAGTGAGGCGATTGGGGTTACACATGAGGCGGATACGTAATGCAGTTTAAAGTATTTATTTTAAACTTGGAGAGCGCCAAGGGAAAGCTCTGGCGCAAGCTGTGCCTTGGCAATTATCGCAGGATCCCGCCGCTGCGCTCCCAGCGTTCTACGTAGTCATGCGACATAAAACACTAGAGCACAACACTACATATCTCCCCCCTTTAGCAATACTGCAAATAATTATTATAATAATCTGGTGTTGAAAATGTTGTAGTCCATGATGTAGAAGGTTAAGTTTTCATGTCGAACTCACAATACTTTTTTGGCAGTACCACAGTCCTGCCTGTGCAGGTGTGTCTCTATGGTGTACGTGTCCTAGCGTCTCTGCTTCTACCGGGTGGAGCATCATTAGGTGTCTTCTGTAGGTGGTCCCTGGTGTCCTGATCACACACACCTTGCTCTTCTTGCTGTGCCTGCCGCTCAGTGTCTTCTGCATTCTTCTGTGTTCTGGTGATGATCGCCTCTTCTGCGTTGATGCCCGTTGTGTCACCAGTTGGTGTTTCTGTGTCCCCATTATATCTTCCTCCTCCAAGTTCCCATGATTGTTCTCTTCCGGTTGTGTAGCTCCTGTTTCGGCCCACTTCATCACTTTGTTACACCTGGACATTCTGTCTTAGGACCATACCTTTCCGTCGCTTAACAGGAATCTTTCTGCTAGGCCGTGCCCGGCAGGATGATATACTGGGGTGTGTTTAATCATTACTCCATTACGTTCCATGAATGCATTCCATTTGTCAGACGTAAATTGAGGTCCATTGTCGCATGTAATGACTCGTGGAATCACTTCTCTCAGAAACGTGGAAGTGAGGAAGTCCAATACAGCGTCTGTGTCTACTGTTTCACATATTTCAATTTCCGGCCACTTAGAATACCGGTCGACGAGCACGATGGCATACTTGGATACACTGTGCGCATCTAAAATGGATCCCAATATGGCCACAGATAACTCATCCCATGGATTTACAGGGTTGGTGAATTTCCCTAACGGGGGTCGCATTGTGGTCTATGTCTTGTCAGCATTGCTGCACTGTGCGCATTCTCTGACGTGTCTCTCCACCTGGCTGCCGAGTGCAGGCCACCAGTATCTTTGTTTTACTCTCTGTTTAGTTTTCACTATGCCTAGATGTCCTTCGTGCAGTAAGGTGATTAACCGTTCAACCAATCTGCCTGGGGGCACTACTTTGTCCCCTCTCAGCACGAATATCTCGTTGTCCGCTACTGACAGCTCTTCCCGAACTCCGTAAAATGTTCACTGTTCTGTGTCCAAGTGTGTCTTCTCTGGCCATCCTGCTACTATGAACATTTTGACTGATACGAGACTTGCGTCCTCTTCGTATGCTGTTCTCCACTCGTGTGCGCTTATGACTGCCTCTTGGTCTTCTATGAACGCTATGGGTCTTCTTCCGTTGGTGTAGGTGCATTTTCCATTACCGTTGCCATGCTGAGAAAGTAGGCAACTTTGTTCCTGGTGCCTGAAATGTATTCAACATCATACACATAATCTAATAGCCGCAGGGTCATTTTTGCTATGCGGGCGTGGCAGTCGCATGTCCACTGAATGTGAGCACTTTTACTAAGGGCTTGTGGTCCGTCCTGAGCAGGAATCTGGAGCCCCACAGGAATTGGTGGAATCTTTCCATCGCCCAAATTCTGCCAGCATCTCCTTCTCCACCACACTGAATTACTCTTCATTTGGTGCCAGGGATCGAAACACAAAGCTGACGGTTGTCATTCCACCCTCATCGGACTTCTGCATCAGAACAGCCCCTAACCCTCTGTCACTCGCGTCAGTGGTGAGAATGGATAGCGCCCGTTGGTCAAATCCATGCATAGGTACAGCCCCACAGATGTCTTCCTTGATTTGTTGAAATTCTTCCTGGGATGCCTCTGACCAAGGGAAAGCAGTTTTCTCTTTTAGGAGCTGACGCAAGTTGTGTGTTTTGGTGGCAAAATGAGGAACGAACTTGCTGTAGAATTCCACCATCCCTAGGAAGCAACTGACGTCGTCCTTGTTCCTGGGAGTAGGTGCGTCCTTAATGGCCTTCGCATTTGCCTGTTTAGGTGTGATTCCTTTGTTGCTTATTTCGTGGTCCAGGTACGTGACCGATGATACTCCGAACTTGCACTTGTCCCACTCTGTGGTGAGGCCATTTTGCCTTAGTATGCGCAGCACAGTGGAGAGCTTGGCGTCATGATCTGCTTTGGTTCTCCCCATGACTAGGAAGTCGTCTTGGAAATACTGCACCCCTTCTGTGTCTCTGAAAAGCTTATGCATTAATTTGTGAAGGATCGCTGCAGCCGATGCAAGACCGTACGGCATCCGCCGGAACTGATAACACCCAAACGGCGTAATTAACGAGGTCAACTTCTTGCAAGTTGGGTGTCGTGCGATCTGGAGATAAGCAGAGGTTAGGTCTATGGTGGAGAACCATTTGATGCCCTTAGTCAGGGCTAACATCTCATTGATCCTGGGCAACGGGAACTTGTCTACCAAGATGTTTTTATTGAGTTCTCGCAAGTCAAAGCAAAGGCGTACCTTTCCATTGTGTTTCCTGGCTACAACCAGGGGCGCCAGCCACTCTGCGCTCTTGATCGGCTCAAGCACTCTGTTGTATTCTAAACGTTGCAACTCTTGCTGCACTGCTTCCCTACTCTGAAAGGGAATGTTCCTTACTTTGTGGCTTACTGGTTTTGGCCCCCTCCTTGAGGCATATTTTGTGGGTGAATTTCGTCAATTTGCCGATGATGCCTCCAAAGACTGTTAGGAATTCTGTCTTCCATCGATCAGCTTTGTATGCCTGAATGGGGCTCGTCATTAGGACTTGCGTTGTTCCTCCTGGGTTTAGTTGAATTCCTAGTTCTCCTTGATCCACCCATCCTAGGACTGAGTGTCCTTTCTCTGCCACGTAGAGCTTCCCTTCCACCGTGCGGCCTTTGAATTCAAATCGTAGGGGGCGGTACCCCACCATGGGAATGGGTTCTCCTGTGAAGGTAACCAGATGGATTTCCGGGGCCAGAAGCTGTGTGCCAATGGTCCGCGTGAAGTCTCTGTCCCAAATGCTACATTGTATGATAGTGTATGGTGAACCTGAGTCAGCGACCATTGCTAAATGGACTCCACCTATGGTGAGTTCGCACAGCGGTTTACGTGTACGGGAGCAGTCTATGCCTAAGACTTGGTCGTCTATGCAGAGCACACTTTCATCATCGTCTTCGCCACCTCCCTCTTCTGTCTCCGATTCTCGCCCCACATATCTGACCGACGTTTTCTTGGGTTTGCGCCTACAGACTTTCTCGAAGTGTCCCATTATCCCACAGTATAGGCACTTGGCTCTGGAGGCTGGGCATCGTTTGTCGGTGGCTGCGTGGGTCCTATTTCCACACCTGTAGCAACTGTTCCTGTCCTCTCCTTGGGGCTTCTGGTTTGCGGCCGTCTTGGGTGTATATTTCTTGGGCTGCTGAGAGTTTCCTGCAACTGGCTGCTTCCGCACCTGGGGGGTGGCTTCTGTGACTTTGCTCACTGTGGCTTTATTGGTAGTGTCCTTTTTGGCCGCTTCCGCGCACTGCTTTGAAATTCAGCCTTTTTGACCATGGCCACTATCTCATTGAGAGGGGCTTCTCCGCTGTTGAACTTCTCTTGAATGGACGTGTTCACTGTATGCATGATGATTTGGTCCCTTATGAAATCATCATGGAGTCCTCCGAATTTGCAGGTGACCGCCAATCTCTTTAACGCCGCTACATAGTCATTCACTGATTCGCCCTCAAACTGTTTCCATTGACAGAAGTTGAAGCGGTCTATCGCGATGCGCACCACTGGCTGATAATGGCCTTCCAGGTCCTCTATGGCATGTTGGAACATGTCTTCATCGTCCTGAGGTCTGGTCTTTTTTACCAAGTTCGTGTACACTCTTATGCCTTCTGGACCTAAGTTGTGCAGTAGGATCTTCTTTTTCCGCTTGCTCGGGAAGACTTAGCCCCCTTCATCTTCTAATGCTGACAAATAGTTAAGGAAGTACACCTTTCAATCTTCCCATTTCATGGCCGGCTCCCCTGGTTTCGGTAGAAAGGGGACTGGGTTTGGGAGGAAGAAGGTTTGGGCACACATGGCTGCTTGCCTTCTTGGTGGTGCGTCGTCCGCTCTGTGTGGGGGACTCCCTGGCGCTCTTGGTCCTTGCGGGCTCTCTGCCTCTTCCTGAGCCGCGAGGTCCTCACCCGCTCCGCCTTGTCCTCTGTGCACCAGGGTCGGTGTCTAACAGCTGCCTGGCGTACTTTTGGCTCCTGGCTCATGGGGTACCTGGTTTAGCCACGACTTCGGTGGTGCGTTGCTGGATCTCCTCCGCTCCCCCGATGCTTGTGCCAATGACCGCTCCCTGCTGGCTAGCATCGTGGTCACCACAGCTGCGGGGCACTGCTCTCACTATTCGACCTCTACTAACCTTGCGTGGGTTTATTTGGCTGCTTGTTGCCAGCAAGGTAGCGTCTTCTGGGTCCCCACCACACTCCTTGGCCTGTGGGCATTGCCGCGCCTGCCATTTGCAGCCTGGTGCACTGTTATTGCCCCCTCGGCAGAGGAGAGGCACTGCTGCGCTATTGTTGTGTGTTCTCACTACTCCTCCTAGAGTGGGGACCGGTGTACGCTGTTTTCTCCTGCTCTGCGGGGAAGGGGCTCCACTGTGCCCTGTGCTGCTGTGCCCAGTGCTCCTCCTAGGGTGTGGGCTGGTTGAAGCTCTTGCCTCCTGCTCTGTGGGGGAGGGGCTCTACAGTGCCCTGTACTGTGTCTTCTCCTCGTCCTTGGGGCTTGGTAAGCTCGCGCTCTGTATACTGCAGCCGCGCTGCTGTGTCTCCGCTGCAGAGGGGTGCCGGGCACTCACTGTGCTGCTCCGCTTGCTTCCCGCATCGATGTGCTAGGCTGCAGCGGCCCCCTGCTGCGCTCTCCAGTCCGTCTCTGTGTCGTGACTCAACAGTGTCCGCCTCCCCAGCCTCGTCGCCAATTTGTAGTGAGGCGAATGGGGTTACAGATGAGGTGGACACGTAATGCGGTTTAAAGTATTTATTTTAAACTTGGAGAGCGCCGGGGAAAAGCTCCAGCACAAGCTGTGGCTTGGCAAATATTGCACGATCCCGCCACCATGCTCCCAGAGTTCTACGTCGGCACACGGCATAAAACACTAGAGCGCAACACTACAAAGAGGTAGCTGATTTTATGCAACTGTGCCGAGTTAAGTGAAATAACTTCCATCCAACCTTGTGCACTGATTTCTAGGGATCGTTACTAAAAGCTTGTTTGCAGATCTCCACTTTCAGAGAGGATTATACAATCTAAACCTGGCTAAGTCTTAATTCTAAGTATTTTCATGATGGGCAACCAGTGAAAGGTTTGCAGATAAGGCGAGATCCATGTTCTCGCTGGCCAGTGGGTAATTTAAAAAATATAAGTACCAGCACTCTCATCAGGAGGCAGCTTCGGCAAGCCTATTTCTCCTGTTAGTGCTGCCTAACATAGAACCAGAAAAACCTTACAAGTGGGGAGAGAATGTGCCATAATGGCTAGACCTGCCAACTTCAGAGCTGGGGAACCAGGTTCGCGTCTTGGCATCGGCTCAACACCCCGTGATTCTGACCGAGTCACTTAATCTCCCTGTACCTATCATAAATTAATGTGTCCTTAACTGGTGCTGAAGCACCCGTGTTGATCATTAAGTGCCAATGCTGAGCACCAGAGACCACTTGCTTAAATTAAGCACTGTTGCTGGCATATTCAATAGAAGTTGGGAAGATGCATTTTGGACCACTATCCAGCCAATGCTCCAGTAGTCCAAAGTATAAGGCATTGCCATATTTAGGTTATTAGAGCCTGAATGGCCACTTTTTTTTTAGCTGGAAAGGACGAAAATGTAAGGCATTTTTGAGGGATCACATGATGCCAAAGCAGGTGTTTGTCAAAACTTTAATTTGAGGTTTAAAGCACAAGCTGTTATCAAATGTAATCCCCAAATTTCTACTATGTCACTTTGGGGTCCTGAGAGGAAGGCATCGTAGGGCCTGAAATTCTGCCAGAAGTCTGTGGGAATATTACCAAATAAGAGAATGTTCATTTTTTATTATATATATATTTGAGTTGATTGGTTGCTAACCAGTAAAAAAACACAGTTAAACAGGTTTTATTCAGTGTGACAATCAACTCGTCTCTCTTCCCTGATGAAAATAGCAATTGTGTATATTCTTCATAGATGAATACTTTGGCTCCCAGGTCTTCTGCTGGTTGGGCCGGAGGGGTCCAGTAAATGTTCAAAAGTGTAGGACTTAGGGCAGAACCCTTGAGGACTCCTACAGCAATTCGTGTGGATTGGCGGAACACAGGGGATGCAGATTTGTTGACCCCTAGAAAGGATGCTAGCCAGTCCAAGGCCTGCCCTGTAACAACAGTGGCCTGGAGGCAATTCAGCAGATTGGAATGGGGAACAGTGTTTAATGCTACTGATAAATTGAACATATTCAGTACAGCATTTCCCGCAGTATCAATAATGCCTTCATATGTTCCGAGACCTCCAATGCTGAGAGTACTATAATGTGGTCTGAAGCCTGCACCTTTTTGGTGTTATCTTCATGGGGACCAAACTGGCGAAATACTGCTCAGACATAAGATAATTTTTAGTGAAGGCAGAAAATAAACCCATACTAAGATAAATGATCACTGCCCCTCACAGTCAGTGCTGGTCATGTCATAATGGTTGTTTAACTTTTAGCCATGCTGCACAGCAGTGTGCTAGTGTACAACATGGCTAAAAGAAATTGACAATTTCCATAGCTCTCCAATAGGTGATGCATATTGGCTTTGCCAATGTTTGTTGATTGAATGAGTTGCATACTTCCACCTTTGATGTGTGGGGAATATTTCTGTATTTTATTGTAGCACTCCATGTGAATGCATCACTTTTTTTTGTTCTCTTCTTGTTTCTCCACAGCCCTGTTTACTTAATTTCTTTACCTATGTTGCGAGGACCTGACAGCTGCACACTCCTATGGGCGGCTTACTTTGGCTATTGGCTCCTGCATCATTAAATCTCATCAAAACTAATAGGTGACACAAGGGAGACTTATTGACTTTTCTAAGGCTTGTTCTTCTGGTAGTGGTAATGTTAGCTGAGGGTGTGTTTTTATTAGCCCCACGATATGTTGTTGGAGTTGATAGTCTGGGCAATGAACCTTCCTGGGGGGGAACATCCTTTACGACGCGGGTGTTACCCCGCAGTACCTTTACAACGCGTATTTTAGAACGCAAGTCGTAACTACGACTTGCGCTGGAGGGCGCTAAAGGATAAGGAATAGCAGATTTACTATTCCAACACCTTCCTTGCTGTACGTAGGCTGGTGTTGGAATAGTGAATTAAACTATTACTAAGTCCGCACCCCTACAGCGCAAGTCATGGTAAGGACTTGCGTTGTAAAATACGCGTTGTAACGGTACGCGTGGTAATACCACACATCGGAACAACGTACATCCTTCCTGGGCTATTGTTGATTAGCTTTTGCCCCATTCATTTGGAATTGTTATGCTTGCATCATTTCTGCTAATGAAGGTATCCTAAGATCAGCTTGCATAATTCATCTCAGAATTATTTATTTGAAATAGTTGTGTTTACACATTAGAATACTAGCCAAATTGGTTGGAATAATCTTGAAATTAATGGGCCACCCAATTATCATTGGGAGGTTACTACCAAAAACAGGCATTTTCGCTGCAGAAGAGTGCAAAACCAGACCCTCCAAGTGACTTTTGCAGTCATTGTTTCTATGCCAGATCATTGTAGGTGAATAATGTCAAAGAGGGCAGGTAAGGTTTGTATTAAAGAAAGATTTAAAGGCTACTTGGCAGCTATGACTGCTTGGTGATGCACTCTGAACACAGACCTAAAAATGTTACGTTGGTTGACACAATTATTTTTAACCTTCTACTTCATTGAGGACAGCCATAGAAGAACTTTCCTCTATCATATGTTAATGGATGAACAATTGATCTGAGCTATGGAAGGCACCGGGATTGCGGACCGCAAGTTAACCTTTGTTGGCTTTCCATCCTTGCCTTGACTAAGGAGGACACTCTAAAATTATTTGGGGATTTCTCCACATCTAAAAATGCTGGCTATAGAGGACTTGGAGGCTACACCAAGATAGACGATTTATTTAGGTTTACCTAAAATTGGGCTCCATCTCCTGATTTGTTGTGTTTAAATGATAGGGATAGATGCCTAAGGATGCTTCTGACATAAACAGCTATGCACAATGTGCTGTGAGGTCTGGAAATGTGTGCCCTAAGGTGAATGTAGATAAGCAGGGAAGAGTCGAGAAACAGGGAAATGGTCTTGGTTAAGGGATTGTTTGGTGAGTCAGTTATTATTCTGGATGAGATCATTAGGAGACTTGGATATTGAGAAGGTGATGTATTATCTGGTAAGAGAGACGATTTTGTGGTAAGTCCATTACTGGGTATATTAACAACTGAGGTAAAGTTAGGAAATTAATATTAGGTTTGGAGGGAAGAGGTAATTTGATGCATCCTGAGATTGTGGATCAAAAGAATGAGGGGATTGTAGAGATAGAGTCAGTTTCAAGGTCCAAGGTTGAAGAATAGGTTGGTGTGTGGAGGAATGCTATGAGTGTTGTGGTAACAGTGTCGATGTTGACAAACAGAGAGGGGAGATGTGTCCTCAAGAGAAGCAGGTTTGAGATGAACAGGTTTTACAAGGTGGTATGGTAAGATGAGGCCAAATGTTTGAGGAAAGTTGATGTACGTACTGGGATATCAATAGTGTTCAGTGGTAGGCCAATCTGGTTTGGAGATAGGATGCTACTGGGTAGGACAGACCTGTGCCCAGTTTATGTCCAGACATGATCTGGTAGGGTGATGGAAGTGTGCAAAGGCTGAGTAGGTTTTGTTAAATAACATCATGGTATGTACAATTTTTGATGAAGCACATCATTTCATTGAAAGAACATCATGCTGATGAAGAACTGCTGAAAGGACCGATGTAATATAAGTCAATTATATGAATGCTTCAGGCAGATTCTGACTCTCAGGAGGCCTTCAGTTGATTTTAAATGTCTGTGTTGCCAAGAAACAGGAGGAGAAACTGCCCATTTTGTTCCAATCTATGTATGGAGAAACCATTAAGACCTAGTCAGCTGGATGCATTGAATAAATCGACAGTTTTGGATCAGCTTTGATTTAAAAAAAAGCCCTGAAAGCTCTGTGAACCATGCCTGGTTCCTTAAAAAATATCCTCCATCCCACTTGCAGCCAATGAAGTTGATTTAGTGCTGGTGAAATATGCTTTAAACATCTGATGTTAAGAAACAGCTGAGTAGTGTGGTACCTGCTGGTCGATCTCATGAGAGCTCTGAAGAAAGTTGCAGATCCATCAATAATAACACCAGCAAAGGTAAATCACATGTTCCTCCTGCACATGAGCTGCAGGATACTGCCCAATAGAAGTCCTTAATGATATTGGCAGCAAGGAAGAGCAGGCAGCAAGGTTACACCTGAACTAGCAATGAGATCATTGGAGATATGTGAGTATGATCTGTTTCACATCAGAATTATTATGGCAGTAGTTATTTATTCCAGTTGAGTAATGAGATATAGTTGTGTTGAACAGATTGATCATTTTGATTAGTCAGACCTGGGTTCTTTGAGTTTAAGATCACTTGATAGTTATTTGGAAGACTTTGAAAAAACTGTTTGATTCCGTATACCCCATGATCTGTGTAACACTATAGGTCAAGGCGATTTTAAACTCCTGAAGAATCACAATTCTTAAGCTTTATCGACATACCGTCTAGTCCAGCATGTTTTGGAAATACTTCTATCTTCTTCATTTTTTCATTATGAGAAAGGCCACATGAAACCCCCAAGTGTCAAAACAATTCTTTTTTGTTGTTTACATCAGAATTTTCAAAAGCCAAATGTATCCTTCCTGGGCAATTTGTAAATACTATAACAGTACTGTGATTTTTGGTTTTACAAAATGCACTTGTCTACTCCTGTTACAAATATTCAAATTATTGGCTGCTGGTTTCTGGAAAGTATTTACATAGTTATTGAACAAGATATGTAAGCTTCTTTTATTGGCTCATATATTTTGTTTTTATTTATTTATTTTGTGTTTTGTAGAGTGTGAACATGGCCCATTAGGGTATCAGAGCGCTTTACAGGGATAACAATTTCTTCACAAGATTCGGAATAGTCGATCATGAGAACACTTTGGAGAGATAACAAGCTATTTACAAAGAGTAGGAATAGGCTATCATGGGTACACTACAGGGAGATAAAACAGACATTAGCGGGAGCAGAAGAGGACAGCACAACACCCGCCTCTGCCCAATAAAGTGACAGTGAAGTACGAATGATGCAAAATTATGAGCATCGACCATGGTACAAGAAGCGCAAGGTTACAGCTATGAAATCAAAACCAGTTTACAATGGTAGAGTTCAAGTAGAGAGCGAAAGCATATTGCTAGGCCGCTGAGCTGTATATGCACCAAGAGTGTTCATGGGAAGAACTTGCCCATTAGGAACATCTTAGCTTCCTTTTTGAATCTCGATAAAGAAGGTATTCTTCTGATATTAGGCAGCAACAAGTTCCAGATTCTAGGAGCAGCCCTAGAGATAGCTTTGTTGTATGTTTTCTTCTTCCGCAAGAGGAGTGGTTTCAGCACAAAGTCCCTGGCAGACCAGGAGTGCCTGCCTCTTCCAGATATCAAGATACGCAGGAGAATTAGAGTGTAACGCTTTGTGTGATACAGGACAATTTGAGTTGGATTGTGGCTTCGTATGGAAGACAGTTCACCGCCTTAAGTTGAGATGTGGGTGAATTTTTTGGATCCTGTAAAGAGTCTAGCGGCTGCGTTGAGACAAGCTTTCAGGCGAGCCGTTGAGATCTTTGGTATGCCAGAGAGGGTTGAGCATCCGTGTTCAATCATAGAGATAACTAATGCCTGTGCTGCCATTTTTAGGTCTTATGTATCTAGGCATGGTTTTAGTTTTCTCAGGTAGCTCAGGTGAAACCTTGCATTTTTGGCCAGTGAGTTGATGTGGGCTCCCATGTTCAGGTTTGTGTCCAGTGGGATTCCTAGTGATTTGGCTGAGTCCACTATGTTCGGGGTGCACTTCAGCGTGGTGATCAAATTGATCCATTCCAGTATGTCAGTGGAATTTTTAGGCGATGAACTTAGTAAGAATTCAGTTTTTTGTGCATTTAGTTTACTTTGACTGGGGAGGTGTGGTGGGGTGGGGGTGTTTGTGGGCAAACTCAATTGTATTCTTTTTATAACTTACTTGTCCGTAATATAATCAAATCAGTTTTACAAAATAAAAACAACGAAATACTGTGTGTAGCTTGTGTTCTCATCCGGAGGACAGCCAGCTGGCAGTTCAGCCTAGAATATTCCTAGCGAAGCAGAACCAAAACAGATTTCCATAAGATGGGCCTATGTTTCGTACGACATAGTGGCTGAAAAATTATGTTCTTGAAAGTGGACCAAGACATTGTCAGTGGATTTTATTAATTTAAGCATTCCTTCCTTCACCTTGTTGTGTCTGCAGTGGAGACCCTCAGTGTGACTGTATGACCAGACCTAGTTCCGTTGCTCATTGTGCCATAGGCTCAAGCTATACCTCACTGATAAGACCTAAATAGGTCAAATCGGTCTAGAATTGCTTGTATTTACATCTGGAAGGGACCTTGCCTCGCAGTACCAAGTTGAACTGTTCCTACTGGGGCAAGACCAAGACTCATTTACATAAAACAAGCTTCTGGCTAGAACGACACACAGGGCAAAGAAAAATGGTCTGGAATATGGCCCAGAGCGATTTCCACTGCCTGAGGTTAACTTAAGCATTCCTTCCATCACCTTGTTGTTTTTTCAACAGATGCCATAAGTGCGTACAACGGTCGTGCCTAATCTTGTGTCCTGTGCTGACCTTGAACAAAGACTCAAGAAATACTTCACTGATGAGACCTAGGTAGGCTGAAACCGGTTTGTGGTTACATGTCTCACCATCTGGAAGAGGCCTGGCCTGGTATCTTGGGATGGATTTTTGCTATTGGTACAGGACTAAGGCTGGTTTGCATAATGTGGAGCTCTGTCTAAAATTTGTCAGTGCGCAAAAAACTATGATCTGGAATGTGACACAAAGCAGTTGCTAGTGGCTGGAGCTAATTGAAGCATTATTTCCATCACCTTGTTTTTCCAGTAGTAGAGATGTGTAGTTCAGAAGAGATGTGGCACCATTAGTTTCTTGACTGAAGGTCCATGGCAAACATTCTGGATCTAAACATCTGCGAAGACGATACCCTACCTTTCTCCATTATCGAACTACTCAATGGAAATGTCCTCAAATACATTCAACACATCATTAACACTTTGATTAGTCAGGGAACATTTCCAGCTACTGGCTATTGTCTCCTGCCATAGAAACCATCTGTGAATGCCTCCGACCTTATTAACTTCATCCCCATAACCCACCTGCCAATCTTCCAGAAAATAATTGAAAAAGCAGTTGCCAGCTGTTTACACGGGCTCATCGACGAGAATTATCGTCTAATAATCAAGATTCAGACCATAATGCAGTACTGAGAGTGCCACACTTCAAGTAATCAACAACTCCTGCCTCTACAAAAGGAATGACCCCGGCTCTTGGTCCTGCTTTACTTCTCCTCAGTCTTCAAAACTATTTATCATCTTCTTGTGATCTATACCCTGAGAATGCAAATGGAACTATTAGGCACTACCCTGAAATGGGTTAGATGCTACCTCACCAAATGAGACCATCTCGTACAAATGAGTTCCACAAGATCACAAAAACTCCACATCTCCTAGGAAGGTCCCCAGCACTCCATACTTTGTCCCATCTTTAGCTCACCATGGAGCTTCCTAGGTTCCTTCCTGAAGACTGCAACATCAACATTGATTAATATGTTGATGACACCCAAAGCTAACTAAAAATATCCTCAGTGAATGACATATGGAGGTTCTGAACCTGCCTCACACTTATTCAGTCCCAGATGTCAGCTAACTTCCTAAATCTGAACCCTAAAAGACTGAATTTCTTTGTTTTGCTGCCAGCCTCAAATAACCCAAGGTTTAAGCCAGTCTCTCCAACTTTAACCTGATGGACTTCACCTCCTAACTTACAGATGATTCAAACTATTTGGGATTCACCAGTCTCTAATTCAAAAACACATCAGCAGGAAGGTCAAGACAGCTTAGTTTCAACTCTCCCTCCTGAAGAAAGGGAAGCTCTTTATTTTCAAAAAGCAACTTCAGATCAACAGTAGAAAACCTTAGTTCTCGCCCACCTAAAGAAAGGCAATGAAAGTGGTACCCATCAAAGGTATTTTACACACAGCAGTATAGCTCCTCATGTGCTCGAAGAAATATGACCACATCACCCTCACAATAGAATACCTGGCTTCCTTTACCTGCCAGGATCATCCTCAAGACCAGGTGCATCAAATATAAAGCCCTTACTAACACGACACTGGCTAACCTGGCTAACAAACATACCACATTCAGAGGAAATCACCGGAGCAGGAGCTGGAATAGCAACAGACTGGTGACAAAGAACTGGAAGAAAGAGAGTACCTTCCATTCAAGCTCCCAGAATCTTAATAGAACAGAACCAACTCTTCATAACTCTGCTGCAGCTCTTGTGCAATTCAGAAGAAAGATAAAGAATCATCTCTTCTGTCACTCTGCCTCTCCCAGCTGTCTACCATTAATCTCCCTCCACTAGTGTATCTTCCGGGGCCCATGTCCTTATATAACACTCTACTGCTTTCAAAAAGATCTGTGCTCAATAAATACCTGCACATACAAACAAACATGCATACAAGGCCAACCCATAGATTGCAAAGACTCCTAAGTAATGCACTTGTCATATAACTGAATAAAGCCTCCAATACAACAAGCCAGAACTTGAGTTAGATTAGTTAAAAATAAAAATCTCTATTTTCGCCTGAGGCTTAGCATACAACATTTGAACAAGACCTCCAAATTACTCAGTTTGCCATCTAGATGGAGCACAATCTTGGAGGTGTTTCTGCCCATATACAGCCTTAAACCTACATAAGATATAAGCTCAGCTTGTGGCCTTATGTATAGGTTAGAGAGTAGTAACATCTCAAACTCCAGCTCTCTATTAGTTCATTTATAATATGTTAGAAGCATCACATATTGACATTCATCAGTGAGAAATGACACCTGGTGAAGGTCTAGTAGAAGCTCAGGCTCTGCCAGGATACCAGGGGGTAAGCAGTATGAGAGGAATGAGGTGGCATTCAAGAAGAGGTGAGCCCCAGTTTAAGGAAAGAATAATGAATAACTCTCTGAAGCCTATGTGGGGCAGCCAGTTTGGAATATAGCCCCATGAAGGGCCCAACATCAGGTGAAACCATTGAATGGAAGGAAACAGAAGACTAGGTTAGAAAAAGAAGAGAGGAAGGTTGCTCCAACTAGGCAGGTTTGGTTGCCCTAGGAGCTAGGTGGGTTCTTGGATCACCAGCAGATAGAAGAGTAATTGCTGGAAAAGGTGGAGGCAATATTGGCTATTCATTAGCATTAGGGGCAACATCTTTGAGTGCTATCAGGATTCCAATAACTGATATCAGAAAAACCAGACACTTTTGATCCAACAGGTTTCACTTTTGCTAGCCTGCCAGAAACAAATGGCGAGAGGATGGTAACTTGTGTTTTCAGAATTGTTCTGGTATTTGGCTCTGCATATGTGGTCATACACAGGCAATACAGTTGGAAATTAGCAACATTTTTAATAGATGGCTGGGGTTGTGATTGACGGCTGGACCCAAGTGGGAGTACACTAGAAGCAGCCTGTTTTTAAGGGGTGAAACCCCCCAGCCCCACCTCTTTTCAAACATGTGTAATGTTGTGCAAAGGTCAGCCTGATAGACACTCTTCATGTTTGAGTCAAACAGTCAGGTGGTGCACATGCACTAAATGCACATGCGCCAAGCTACCTGAGCCGAACTTTGACAGGCTGAAAATTTCAAAGCCTTGTGGACATGATCTCCTCTGCATGGCAAAGAGCTGTGTGATTCTCTACCTCATGACAAGGGGTGTGTCACAGTTACTTGGTCTTGGGCACTTTACTTTTATGCCCTTAAGTGCCCAGGGCCGACTATTAATCAGTGGTACCTCCTCACAGAGGGGTGGAGTCAGCAACGTCTCTCTGACCGGGTCAGCCAAAAAGAGTAGATCACAGTCCTTTTCCAAGTCGTCCGGGAACCCTTGAGCTGCCCTCCTGCCACCTGAGGTCACCACCGTGGCCCGAAAATCTTTATTATTATGTTGAGTGCAAGTGTGAATGTATGTGTGCATGCGTGCTGTGAATGAGTGTGCGCATGTGTATGTGTTTATTAATGCTGGGTGTATCTGTGCACACTTGTGAATAGATGGGTGGGAGTGAGTGTGCATGTCAATGAGTGTGAGAATCTATGAGGGAGTATGGACTGCCCACCCCCCTGCTCGTGCAAATTACCAGCTGCCACTGGAGTACACTCAAACTTTACATTTATAGCAGCCTGTCTTATTATATTATGTCTTGCAACCTCCATTTCTAAATAGAAAGAGCCTTGGACCTCTTACCCATAGAGCAACATAGAAGTGCCATTGCTGAGCCCATTATGAGGACTTTCTATTTTGCAATAAGATGCATGGAAGTATGCTATTTTCTTACCAGTGGCTCTTTCAATACTCTGATGATACTATTCTAGCACTCATTAAATTATTCACCCATAACATGTGCCTCTTCAGGTAAAAAAGTCTGTCCAATACAACATTTGGAAAAATGCCCAGCGTGAAAAAATGGTAATCGAGGTTCTATTTATATTCAGATCAGTCATTTATCTTAATACCACGGCCTCTATGCACCTGATGTCATGATCGACAGCCAATAAGGTAGATCTTGCATTAGAGGATGTAGATGAGCCAACAGGACAGATACTGTCCACGGAACACTTTGAAAATGGACACCAATTGCTGGCAGTTATTGCAAATATGTCTTCCCTCATGCCTTAACACTATTTTCAATCGTTAACAAGGTACTGTTAGAAAGCTATGCTTGGTGAGTTATCAGCCTAGCTGAGCTGTCTGTACATTACTGTCTGAATTGTAAAGTAGATCACCCACTTAACTGTCCTGAGCAATGCCCTCGAACCTTGCCACCATTTCCACCACCTAACATTCATGATTACTGTCCAGAACAATCTATCATTCACTTAGTTTTCTTACCATATGTTTTCAGCCACACCCCTAAATTGAGTTGTCTCTGCTCTGGCCTTTTGATTGCTTTTCATCAGGGTATATTCATCTTGAGAAACGTATAGCACTTCTCAAGATTCTTTCCCTTTGTCTGCCTTGCATGGAGATACTGACATTCCTAACTTTGAAGGTGAATTGTAAACATAGTGACACTCATGCTTACCATGGTAACTATCTAAAAGGAGAGAACACATAGGCAAGCGAAAAAAGGATTTTGTACCCCATCTTCCCATGTACTCTTAGTTACATAACTGCTAGTAGATTGGCACCCTGGATTGAAACATGGGAGCTTGACAGCAAATCCGAATGCACATTATGTGGGTTATAGCTACTAACAGAGGCTCACCAAGGAAACACTCTGTAAACAAAATGTACCTCTAACCTGAAAGACAGTTGAAGAAAAAATGCTCCCTAGCGCTCCTGCAGCCTCTTCTGAAGTAGCCATTTTAGACATGGCTCTTCTGACTCCTCCCTCTGATGCTGCTGCTTTGGGAGGCCCAATCAGTTTTGAGTCAGCCTCCAGCTTCAGTAGAGGCTGAGGTAGCGACATGAGAGATGCAGCTCTTGCTCCTGAACCAATCCCTATTATTTTGGGGGTGACTGCTAATAGCCTTATGGTTCATATTTGTGGTCAATAACAGCTGATATTTTTTTATGTGCCGACACCTGCCTTTCAAGGTGATAACTGAAGAGTGGTTAAATGACAGCCACTATAGTCCGTAAGTACGGACAATAATGCTGAAGCCAACATTTCAATGTCATCTTTATATGGATATCAGATTTTTCTGGTGTGAAGCTCTAAAACCCCTCAATTAATATGAATGTAATCTGCCCATCTCCGTCAACAACTTTTCTTTATCTATATGGAGAGCCATATGGTATGTACCCTCCTCATCGTCAGCATCTGGATTACAAACTCAACCTTGGTGCCATTGCCAAATGCATTTGATGAGAAATACCACCACATTTAGGACCATGCTGTAGTTATATCAGTAATAAGATTGGATAGGAGCAATTAGATGGTCTGCTGTGGAAAAAACAACTTCTTCTGTGTTTCAAAGGCGTTCTCCATGTCTGTTTCATGCAAGAGGTCTCACTTGCTGTGCTCTACCCCTCTATGACCATTGCCATCAATGGAGCTAACAGTCAGCCCGGTGAGTGGTGGACTGCGTTGAAGGGTTTGAAAACTTGCTGTGTTCTTCAATATCTCAAATCAGATTAATCACCTGTCTGGTCAGGTGGTAAATATCAATAGGAGTGGGGGAAAGTGTGGGTTGGGAGGTGATGGGCAGGGGGTTTGGAGGGGTTTTGGTGTGAATGGCGACTGTGGACTTGCTGAGGACAGTGCTGTCTGCTCCTCCAAAGGTGCTGAATGGGACAGACAGGGATTGGCTGCAACACTGCACACAGTCCCAGGCCCTCTTCAACCACAGTTTCACGGGGTGCAGATCCATAGCAGCTAAAACTGGATCCTGATTCTCTGGAACCAGTTATTTCAGGTCCGGAAAAAAATGGACCTCTTATACAATGGTAGATTGTTATGAGCTTAAGACATAGACCGTTCTTGTATTAGAAAACACCTAATGTGAATGGAGTATCATCACAAGACCAGGCTGCTAATAGAAGACTAGTTATATTGCACCAAACTTAAAAGAAACTACTAATAGAAATGTCAATAGTTATTGTAAAACAAGCTCTGAACAGTAATTTCTTGTTTGTTTGAAAGGTATTAGAGTGGACGTTTTTATAATTTTTATGATGTAATAAGGGATTTTGTGGTATCAAACCATGAAATTCCCAAAATCATAGGGTTTCTGACCGCGAAATCTATTTTTTCAATGTATTAACATCATTTTGTGGTTTGGAAAATAATTTTTCTAAATCACAAAATGGGGATTCCAACCCTACTTAATCTCAGTTTTTAAGGGTCGTGTTCTGAGCGTTCCTTCCAAATTGTGAGTCCACAAGGTACAGATTAATGGTTTGTGACCACAAAACCATTGATCAGTCACCAACTACTAAGTTGGTCTGGTAACTGATTTGAAAAATGGAAGGGGACCACTTTGGATCCCTCCCTCTTTGGGAGTCAGACTGGTAACTTCAGGGAATAGGCAGTGGTCCAGGGAAATATTTGCAACTTTCATTGAAGGTTTTAACAATGTAAAATCTTACTTTTTTAGTAATAATAATTTTACTGCTTACAAAAATGAGTTTGCAATTTTGAAATGCAAGTACGGTGATGGTTGTCTGCTGTTCAATGAAGGCTACCATCCCTGGGATTGTAGCCAATCGCAGGGTGTCACAAATTGTGAACTGCCAAATGCATATTAATTAGGCAGGCCATTCTGCAACCCTCTGTGGTTCCCTATTTTGCAAACTCACCTATAAGAACATAGGTCAGTTTACAAAATCAGCTTGAATTCACTAAGATGTAAAATGTACTATACTTTGCCTATTATGAGCCTGATTTATTCAGAATTCATGCGCTGCAACCAAAGTTGCATGAAAGAGAGAGGCAGTGCTGGACTGTAATATCAGGCATTCTTGCATTGCCACCTTGGCTCATTTAAAAGGACCAGTGTGTGGACCATTGTTTTGTGAGCCATGACAGGCCCAAAAACACGAGCCCATACACTGACTCTTTCAAACCGGCCTACCTAGTATTGTCAGAGTGCCTGACAGGCCAGTCCAGCACTGGCGAGTGAACAGGTCAGCATCACCTTCACTAAGATATGGTGCTGTTACTCTCTTTCCCAGTGCTCGTGCACTTTAGGCTGCTTTGCGCCACTTATACACCCTTGCGTCCTTATGCGTGATATCTAGCATAGGTTTAGTATGGTAAGGATTACCCGTCCATACAAAATACTATGCTTGGATAAAGTTTAAAACTTTCCCATTACATATGGGCGAAATCAGCGAAATTGCGGTCCGCGAAATCGTGCGAAAGCGAATTCGCGATCCGCATAATTCACGAATTTGTGCGAAATTGCGAATTTTTGGTTTTTGCGTGTTTGCGGGCATTTTTGCTTGTTCGCGGGGCTTTTTGCGTGTTCGCGGGCCGCTTGCATGGCGAAGTTACCCATGCGGTTGTGTATGGGCACAGCACCCTCTGGTTCATCACTGCCACCCTCTGGTTCATCACTGCCACCCTCTGGTTCATCACAGCACCCTCTGGTTCACCACTGCAACCCTCTGGTTCACCACTGACACCCTCTGGTTCACCTCTGCCACCCTCTGGTTCATCACTGCCACCCTCTGGTTCACCCCTGCCACCCTCAGGTTCAGCACTCACTACTGCCACCCTCTGGTTCATCACAGCACCCTCTGGTTCACCCCTGCTGCCACCCTCTGGTACAGCACTCACCACTGCCACCCTCTGGTTCATCACAGCACCCTCTGGTTCACCACTGTCCCCCTCTGGTTAATCACTGCCACCCTCTGGTTCATCACATCACCTCTGGTTCACCCCTGCCACCCTCTGGTTCACCACTGCCACCCTCTGGTGCACCCCTGCCACCCCCTGGTTCACCACTGCCACCCTCTTGTTCACCACTGCCATCCTCTGGTTCACCACTGCCACCCTCTGGTTCACCCCTGCCACCCCCTGGTTCACCACTGCCACCCTCTTGTTCATCACAGCACCCTCTGGTTCACCCTGCCACCCTCTGGTACAGCACTGTCACCCTCTGGTTCACCACTGCCACCCTCTGGTTCACCACTGCCACCCTCTGGTTCACCCCTGCCACCCCCTGGTTCACCACTGCCACCATCTGGTTAATCTCAGCACCCTTTGGTTCACCCTGCCACCCTCTGGTACAGCACTGCCACCCTCTGGTTCAGCACTGCCACCCTCTGGTTCATCACAGCACCCTCTGGTTCACCCCTGCTGCCACCCTCTGGTTCAGCACTCACCACTGCCACCCTCTGGTTCATCACAGCACGCTCTGGTTCACCACTGTCACCCTCTGGTTCACCACTGCCACCCTCTGATTTACAACTGCCACCCTCTGGTTCATCACAGCACCTCTGGTTCACCACTGCCACACTCTGGTTCACCACTGCCACCCTCTGGTTCACCCCGGCCACCCCCTGGTTCACCACTGCCACCCTCTTGTTCATCACAGCACCCTCTGGTTCACCCTGCCACCCTCTGGTACAGCACTGCCACCCTCTGGGTCAGCACTGCCACCCTCTGGTTCATCACAGCACCCGCTGGTTCATCACAGCACCTCTGGTTCATCCCTCCCACCCTCTGGTTCACCACTGCCACCCTCTGGTTCACCCCTGCCACCCCCTGGTTCACCACTGCCACCCTCTGGTTCATCACAGCACCCTCTGGTTCACCCTGCCACCCTCTGGTACAGCACTGCCACCCTCTGGTTCAGCACTGCCACCCTCTGGTTCATCACAACACCCTCTGGTTCATCATAGCACCTCTGGTTCACCCCTGCCACCCTCTGGTACAGCACTGTCACCCTATGCTTCATCCCTGCCATCCTCTGGTTCATCCCTGCCACCCTCTGGTTCATCACTGCCACCCTCTGGTTCAGCTCTGGCACCCTCTGGTTCATCACAGCACCCTCTGGTTCATCACAGCACCTCTGGTTCATCACTGCCACCCTCTGGTTCAGCACTGCCACCCTCTGGTTCACCAGTGCCACCCTCTGGTTCACCAGTGCCACCCTCTGGTTCTTCACTGCCACCCTCTGGTTCATCACAGCACCCTCTGGTTCACCAGTGCCACACTCTGGTTCATCCCTGCCACCCCCTGGTTCATCCCTGCCACCCTCTGGTTCACCACTGTAGATTATGGGGGGAAAGCACACCTGCCCAACTGAGATGAATTAATTTGGGTCTGGTTAATGTGTCACTGAATTTGAGCTTCAAGTCTGGCATCTGCTTCCTTAGCTGTAAGTGCTTCCTGTTGCAGTTATTTTTTTTAAAGGAGCATTGTGCCATACTTGTAAGTATTCTTTGACCCTGCTTTGAGGGTCAGAGCAGGGTCAGAGAATAGTTGCAAGTAGGCAACTGAACTCTGGAGGGGCCCCTCAGGAAGCACTACAGGGAATGGTTACAAATTAGCTTGACCATTTGCACCTGCTAAGTGCTTTCAGTTTTCCAAAATTCGTTTTTCTGCCATTTCGCGAGATTCGCGGGGCGCGTATTCGTGCGAAATCGAACTTGCAATCCGCAAATTTGTGCGAATTTGCTGATTTCTTTTTTTTGCGTGTTCGCGCGGTTTTCTGCTTATTCGCGGACCGCTTGCAGCGCACCGACCCCGAGGTTGCCCATGCGGTCGTGTATGGGCGCGGCCATCTTGTTTGCGTGACGTGTTTCCGTTTCCGGGCGCTTGTTGCATGCTCGCGACGTATGCGGCGCGCGATTACGTGTTCATGGGCGTTTTTGCGTGCTCGCGGGGAAAATATCACGCGAACTTACCCACGCGGTCCTCTACGGGCGCGGCCATCTTGTTTTTCATTCACTGCTATGGTTTTGGGCATGCTACCTTTCTATCCATCTCACATCTTCGTAATCCTATGTTTTTCTGAACTTTTTTTGTCTTTTTTTGCTTATTATCTCTCTCTTCAATTTCCTACATCTATATTTTGTGGTTTTTTTTTACTTTTTGTTACTTTATTACCTACTTTATTTCTTTCGCTCACTCTCATTTTTCTTCACACCTATTCTTCTTTCCTTCTTCTTGTGCCCAGGACCATGGCTAAGGGAGGCGACAAGGGCAAGGGGAAGGGCCCAGCACCCCGTACCCGGCTCCCTTGCGGGCGTTTGAGGGGCGAGGAAGTCCAGGCCAGGGAGATCTTCTCCGCGGTGAGGTGGCCGCCTTGATGGTGTTTGTGCAAGTCCACCTCCCTAAAACCGTGGCAGCAGGTGGGCGGATTGCTTCCGGTTACGGCCTCCGTGAGCGTCGCCAGCTGTGGGAGAAGGTGTGCCAGCGCATGTACAAGGAGTCTGGGGTCCGGCGCACCTACCAGCAAGTGACGCACCGGTGGAGTGACATCTTGGACCGGGAGCATGACATGGTCGACCTGCTCGGTGTGGAGATCCCCGGCCTTGGTAAGTAGCTATTTACTAACTACTTTTTTTCCTTCTGCTCTGTTATATTGCTAATCTATTTTTTTCCTGAAGAGTACGAATGCTGCTGATTCGATTACATTGCAGGTAAATTAATGTTTAAATAGCTTCTGTCATTGCAGTTGTTCGCCTAGTTATTGGTGTTGCTACTATGCTTACTTGTTTGCAACTTTTTAGTCATTTGAGAGGATTACTGCGTAATGCTAGAGACAGTGGACTCAAGTCTAGTCCTTCTTTGTACTCCTGCTGCTGCCACTTTGATGCGATAGTGGTGGATTGATACGTTGAGTTTAAAATTTTTTACTTGTTATAGGACATTTGTTAGTGGTCTGCAATCATGATGATGGACTGTGTCTGTCACGCGACGTCTCGTGCTGCTGAGTGATGGCAGTCGTAGTAGAACCTTTTTGTTGTTGATGTAGTTAGTGAATTACATAACTTTCCTATTAGATGGTCTGCGAATCCTGCAATACTGTACTACTATCCTCCTAGTTGACCAGATCAGATGCAATTGATGTTAATTTGTTTCTCCGACATAATTTTAGATTGAGTACAAAGAAATCAAATATTTCCTAAAAAACAATCATCCATGTTGTGTTTCATTATTTCATGATCACCAGGACCTCCCAGGGGCAAGGCGGCGGCGACAGAGACTCCGGTGGCAGAAGGTGGAGAGGCTCAGTCCCTTGCAGGCTCTTCTGCTGGCCCCAGTAATTTGTTCTATTGTTATATTAATACTTATACTTCCCTAACTTTTACAGCTCCTATTCATTACAAACTGGTTTCTAATAATTCTATGTTTTACAAAATAGTCTTTGATCTTCTTCTAATGTAGACTACTTTCTACATTCTTATCCTGCCTCTACCATCACTCTCTGTGCTACTACTATTTACAATTATGAGTCGGTCTGTGTAGGTCGCTAAGCTTGCTCATTCGGCAAACGGTGTGAAACAAAACTCTGATACAGCAATAGCTCTAGGCACTGAGTGCAGTCCTCTGGGTTGCCCTTGCTGTCTATTCCAGTCTTCTTAATGTAAGTGCTTTGACAATTTCCAACAACAAAATGTCATTGTTTACACCAAGCAAAAAGGTAGCAGTTGCCTTTTTGATTTGAGAGGAGCACATCCCATACCGCTAGTGTTTCAGGGACTATTCTGCACACAAAGAAGTATGGACAAGATAAATAGGACATTGTTGATGATAGGTGCAGTTCGACTTTTGACATACCTCAATCCGAACAGAAGTTGAACCCCCATTCCCCTGACCGACTATCTAGAATGTCTGACCAATGATTTTACGACCCAGAAGAACAGAAGAAGACTACCTCCGAGTCCCGGCCTATCTGAGTCACTGAAACATGACTGCCAAGTGCAGTAGTTCAAACCTTTCCGCTCACTCACTCGTGAACAAAAACCACACAGTGTTTGTTAGTTTTAAAGTTTTATTTTCAATTGAGAAATGAAAACATTATTTCTTTATTTTTAATAGCGTAGTATTCTGATGGATGAAGATGACGTTAAAGTTTAAACAACATTCCCATGAATGAAATTAGTATGACTCAAACTTAATAATAGTTAACAGACACAGGAAATTATTAGAATAACTGTGCGTGAGCCCCCACCTTCTTTAAAGTACTTAAAGTACTACTGGTGGTGACTCAGTAGTAGTTGGTGAATCGTCTGGCAGAAGGGCAATAGAATCTTCTTTCTGTAATGAGAAAAATGGTGCACGTTAAGCAAGCATTCATCAGTTGTCATAAGAAGAAGTGTAGCATTTAATGGAATAAGCATATAAAAGGTTAACACCCTCCCCAAAACCCGTTACTTTTTTTAAATCCCAGTAATAAAAATGTGTTATGTAACATTTTCTTCCATTACGAGACAAAATAGGGGGTTGTGTATGGCATCTGAAAATATGACATGTTTTTCCTAGACGTCACAACATCTGATGCGGCACAGATGACCACCAGTGCCAGGGCCAGCAGTGTGGAGGGGTCCACTCTGGATGCGGCAGCGCCAACAGGAGGAGCTGGGGGGGAAGACTCAGCGGCGGCGGATGGCGGTAAGTTATTATACTCCTTACTTATTACATTTTTTGTTAGTAGGCTCGTAAAGGAGTGTATGATGTACTGTACAGTAGTACACAGTACACTAGTATAAGTACACTGTACTGTCAAGAACATTTACTAATTTAGAACTACTTTTTGGGCTATCACGGAGAAGACAGTCAACCTTGACTTGTAATAGCATTAGAGGCGGTACTTCTCTGGTAACCAATGGCCCCCTCTATTTCACTGCAACTCAGCTGGCAAATTTTTATTGTGAAGCCAAGTCATATCAGATGTAGTTTAGGGATGTGAAGAACGAAAAGTTAAAGAAGGGTGAAACGAAGGACGAGCGAGTCTTAATATTTATGACTGTAAAGAATGGTTTTGTTGAATGCAATTCAACATAAGAAGACGGCGGTTTCCAAAATATAATGAAAAGGGTGTTAGTTGGTTGTTGACAAAAAGAAATTTTGGTACATTTGAGACATTAAGAATCATAGACGTACTTTGGAAGCCTGGATGTTATCTTCTTTATCCTCCTCGTCGATAGCAGAGGTGTATGATGTAGTAGAGCAGACGCTGAGTGGATAAAGTATGGCCAGTGGCAGTGCCACCCCTATAGAAAAGTAAGACATTCCTATCCCCACCTGCATGTACTGCTTAAAGTACTGCGAGTCTGCATCATCATGGCCTGTGTCTGTAGTTCTTGGGTTAAAGCTGAGTGAGCTGCCATTATGGCGGCTACCACAAGTTCACGTACCAGTAATTTCTTTTGCAAAACAAGAAAAAAAAGTAAAAAAGGCCATTTTTTAGTACACTCTGACTATGTATGTAGTAGTGAGTCCACCTATAGTGCTGCTAGTGGAATTCCTGTCACAGGCTTACAAATACGGCGGAAAGATTCATGCCAAAATGTTATACTGTGCTTGCTACTTGCTGGTGTTACTGAGTGTCAACCTTCCGTTGAATTATTTTGACTTTATGTTAAAGACTATTGGCTACAGTATTTTTCATTCTTTCTTCATAGATGCTACTCCCAAAAAGCTCACCCGTAAGCTGGAGGCTATTTGTGTCGAGTATCGGCGGTTGTGGGCTCGGGAGCATGAGGAGACAACATCAACATCTACATCCTCCTCCACTGCCCCCGGGTCCACCAGCCAGAAGCCTCCAGCCAAACGGAGCCGTGGCCCGACAGCCTCCCCCCGCCGCCGCACAGAAGCAACAACATCAGCGCCCCCCCCCCAGATCCTGGATCGTTGGTGTGCGCCAACTACGCAAAAGAGTGGACTACCTGGAGCGGTTGACCGAAAAACATCAGCGCCAGCTCCGGGACCTCCGCAAAGAGCAGCGGGACATGAAGCAGTAGCTTGAAAAACTACGCCACCGGAGGAAGTGACTGTCCCTTGCCCCTTTTTTAAAGACTGTTGGGGGGTGGGAATTGGGTGTTTGGGAAAGGGGACTTTTGGACTTTTGGACATTGGTTGGGGTTAGGTAGGGGGGGTGAGTTGGGTTAATTTATTTCATTTTTTGACTATCTCAATATATTTCTTAATAATTATTTTTCATACCAAAACATAGTATAAGCGTTCATATTATTTTGTGTGGGGGTGGGCGGTGGTTACTGGATGTTTGGTTTCTTCCAACTTACCAGCATGAATGAAACATCTAGCCCTGAAATGTACCAAAGTGCCAGTAACCGAGTTAGTGAATTCAGTAGCCCTACTAGTACTTTACTAGTAGTACTGGCAATCTCTGCTCTCCTACCAGTCCTAGCCCATTATTCTACCTCTCCAAAATGCTTATCTTATCTGTGATTCGTGTTTGAGAATCGGGGTAGCCTCAGGGCTGGCTGCATTGCAAATGGTGATTAAGGTTGGTTGTTGACTTGAATCCTCGACGGATGCAATATCATTGTTGTGCTGGTAGCAGTAGTGGTACACACTTGCAGTATCACCATATGAAAAAAAGAGGAAATTAAACATTGAGTGGCCTGTGCGTAGCATTAGAAACAGTACAATAGATAGTACGGTACAGAACAGTGCCCTAAATTGTAGCCTAAGCAGTGCCAACGTAAGGTAAGCATTAAGCATTAGATTGTTCACTTCGTGTAGGAGGAGGATGTTCTTATTATCAATCCATGATGGTGCACATGAACTTCTGGTTGCTTTGACCTTATCCTCCCCAGCAAGTGTGTGGAATTTAATGTTGTTGTCAGTCACACCTCAATGAAATACCACACAGCCCGGGGGAAGAGGGTTAGGGTTTGAAAATTGGATGGGAATGGGGTTTTTTGGGAAAGTTTGGTATAGAGGAAAAAAAACACAGCATGGACAGTCAAACAACAAATGAAGAGAAACGAATCTTTGGATTTGAAGATATCGATAAACCTTTAAAGGGACATAAAGGAAGTGCACTACTGCATGCCAGAAGTTGTTTAGTAAATGGATGGTTAGCTCACTGAAAAGTAGTAGTACTACTTACTGCAACTTACTAGTAACTACGAAGGAACAAGTTGGCAGTACAGGGCTGCAGTCATTATGCAATTTCACTTGCCTCTCTGCCCTCAGAGAATAAACACTTACAACATTAAATTAGTGTTAAACATAGCAAAGACGTATCAAATAGCTGGAGGGATGAATTTGAAGCAGAGATCAAACAAACGCACAGAGTCACACTCGTAGAAGTAAGTTCAAGTTCACAAGAATATCATTTAAAAGATAAGGAGAATTTTGGATACTGTTACTGTTTTTTGTAGTTGTCCCGTTGAATTTGTGAAGTTGATGCATCCAGCCATTCCTCTTATTCGCGGTACTCCTTCATTCCATCGGATGCTCCGTCGATCAATCTTGGTGACCAGACACACTGACTGTCCACTGCCTGCCTGATGCAGATTTGCAGATCGCTAATTGTAAGCCTGAGTAGTACATCGATGGCACAGGGTAAAAGCCTGCCTGTAATTGATGATGGAAAAACACAACAGTAAGTGTTAAAGACACCTCGGAGAAAAAAATATATAAGGCACGCTGTGTAGTGCAAAAATTATACTGTCACTTTCAGAGTTGACAATCCCAAAAATCTAGAACACCCCACATTACCCTCCCAAAAACGTGCAGAATACTGCTGCTACCTCGCAGAGGCCTAATTTCAAATCGTGCCAAAACGCACTCAGAAAGTATGTCCAAAACCCCCCTTTCCCACCATGGATTATCTTCAAACAACTTGCAATCAAAATTAGACATTCCAACAAGGGTTCCAAGACCCCAGCCAGTCGTAAAAATCTAGAACCCCCGCCCAAACACATGCAATACAATACTGCTAACCCTAACGAGCCCTAAGTTAAGAATAGTGGCAAACGCTTTCTTTAACTAGGCCAAATCCCCCCTTTCCCACCATGGATTTTCTTCAAACCGTTTGCAACCAAAATTACACATTCCCACGAGTGCTCTAAGACCCCAGAACCCAGTTGCAAAAATCTAGTTACTCTCAAACACATGCAATACTGCTGCCAGGGCTAACCCTAACGAGCCCTAAGTTAAAAAAAAGTGCCAAAACACTTGGATTTTCTCCAAACCACTTTTATCTGGTATTAGACCTTCCCAGCAATGCCCCAAGACCCACCAACCCACCCGCAAAAAAGCAGAACACCCCCAAACAAGCAAAAAGCAAAAATGGAAAATCTCATACTTAGAATCGGCCTTCTTTCAATTCTGTCCAAACGCGCTGTGCAGCTAGGCCATAACTCCCGTTTTCCACCATGGATTTCCTGAAAAACAAATGCAATCAAAATTAGACTGTGCCAGCAGTGCTCCCACACACCAAAACCCAGCACCGCAAATCTAGAACACCCCCAAATAAACCCAAAAACCTGCAATACTGGTATATTGAAAACATGTTCACAAAAAACAAACAGCAATTGGTTTCAACAGAGACAGACAGCCATTGCTATCCACTGCATGCCATCTTCTCATTATTCATTACCTGTTCTACTTTATGTCCGCATCTTCTTCGGAAAGTGAGGGCCCACAGGGCAGCCTCTCCTGTAAATTTCAGAAGTAGGTCTGTCAACAATCAGCAAGCATGTAGTCAGTCAGTTATTTCAGTCCCACTCGAGGGGACTCGTCTACGAAGACAAAGTTTGTTTTTTCTCCATAAACCATCCATCAGCCTTGAGGAAAATGGATAGGGGGAGTCTGGAGGAGGAGGATAGAGGAGCATGATTGAGTTGTGAACTTGTGAACATCTGAATGCAGACTGCGGCACCTTCAAATCAATAAGGAAAATAAGATGAAGACAGTGCTGATGATGGACTTATTGTGATTAGGTGATTAGAGTTTTGTTGTGGTAAAAGTAGCAAAACAAAGAAAGACACACAGGAATAAAAGTGAATAAGTACGGAGAAAAAGGAAGTAATTTTCAGTCCTCGGTGTCAGGGAAGCAGAGCTCATCCTCCAAGTCTATGAATTGAGACGGGAGTAGGTCTGGTGACCGAGAAGAACTTCCGTCATCGTCACCTAAGTCGGTGTCCTCCTCTTCCTGCGTGCATTCACGTATTTTGTAATCGGGTGGTATGAAGTGCTGATTCATCTTGATTATTGTTAACCTCTCCACATTTTTGGGCCAAAGGCGGGTCCTTTTTGAAGTAACAATGGCACCAGCAGCACTGAAAACACGTTCAGAAGACACGCCTGCAAGAGGGCACGACAAATAACTTAGAGCCAGGTTGGTGATCAGTCGCCATTTTGAGCTTTTCGTATACCAATATCCCAATGGGTTCTCATTATGACAGACCTCTGTTGGGTCATCCAGATAGGCCTGCACCACCGACTCAAGGTTCTCCAGGGTTGATCCACTTTGCGTACCATCTGCGACCTTTTCATCAGTGGACCGAGCTAGCCCTTGCTGAGTTAGCCAATCCCCTTCCGACAATATTTGTTTGCGGCCTGGTGCAGGTGAGGATGATGATATGGTTGCTGGTCTCGTTAACGGCTGTGAGGGAAAGTGACTCCCTTCGGCCATGGATTGAGAAGTGGAACTTGACGCCGGATGGCCTGCTGATTCAGTTGTACTTGTGCTGCCTCCTTGAAGGTTCTGCCACTCTCCTTCGAACCGAGTGGCTGACACAGCTAGCCAATGTTTGTACTTTGAAACATCTGCTTCAGAAAAAGGAATGAAAGTATTGGTGGGCAGTGCCTTTTTGTACCGTGGATCAAGAATAGTGGCACAAATGTAATGTTGTTCTGCATGTATCTTTTTAAGCCTTTCATTGTCAAGTAGGCGCCATAATAACTTCTCCGCCAAACCATATGCTTCTCGCTTTTCACCATCATCTCGGAACGTTGAAGACACCTCCTTCAGTTGGTGCTCTAGCATGCGCAACAATAGGATAGCATTGCTCATAGAACAGTTCTCCCTGCTGACTAAACGCGTGAAGAGCTCAAAAGGACGAAGCATGTCTGTCAGGCTTGCAATTAGCTTCCATTCCTCCAACTCTAGCATCAAGTCTTTGTGAGTAGAACCCAGTTTAAAGACAAACTCATGTATTACCTCCCACTGCTCAGACAGACGCTCAAGCATGTAAAAGGTTGAGTTCCAACGTGTTGCCTCCTCCTGGATTAGTCCTTTGACTGGCAGTTTACGTTCATATTGAAGGCTCCTCAGCTGCTTCCGGGCCTTAAAAGAATGTTGAAATGTGCGCAGATTTTTCGGCAGATGGTCAGTACTTTGACGACTGGCTCTTCTGTTTTCAAGAAGGCTTGCACCACGATGTTAATACTGTGCGCCAAACACGGCACTCTGAAATAGCCACCTTCCTGCATGGCCTTAACTATATTACTGCCATTATCCGTGGAAACATAACCAACTGTGCGGTTTCTTGGATGCAGCCATTCATTGACCTTCCTGTTAAACTCCTCCAAAAGGTTAGGTGCAGTGTGAGATTTCTTCATGGCAAACATGTCTACTGTTGCATGTTTGCGAGTAGCTTGAAAAACTTCCTCCGTCTCAACATCTTTGTGTTTTAACTGTTGTTCGACCCCTGCAAAAGAGACTCAGTGTGCAGTGATGCACATGTAATCAAGGGCTTGGCAACTGGTCCACATGTCTGTTGTCATGTGGATAGTGTGAACAGCACTCTTCAGAATAGCTGCGCCAACCTCCTCCAGCACATCTTGATGTAGTGCTGGAACAGCAACCCTTGCAAAATAGGACCAGCTAGGAACCTTCCATTTAGGGCAGACTGTTGCCACCAATTCACGAAAACCCACCCCTTCCACGAAAGAGAAAGGGAGAAGGTCCAGCGCTAGCATTTTAGCCAGCTTTGCATTATACAGACGCACCGTTGGGTGGTTGCGTTCAAATGGCGCATCGGACCAAAACATGCTGGTAATGGTGCGCTGGACCATTTTACGTGATGATGATGATGATGCAGACTTCAAACCAGTTAGGCTCATTGATTTAGTTTTTTGCATTGGTGTCTGTCCCAGACTCTTAGTGTGCCTCATACATGTTGCAGGGGTAGAAGTTGTGGGCGCTACCACTGCAGTCACAGTGCTGCTGCCAGGGGTACTGGGTGTACCAGAAGAAATGTCTGTCGCTTCTTCACTTCCCCCCTGCACGATCAGCCTCTCGTCATCATCAGATTCAATATCAAGGGAAACATTTGGATTTGTTTTGGTTTTGCCTTCCTCGATGTCACTTAGGTGCTTATACCACTGGATAGCGTGGTGTTTTTTGAGATGACCTCTCTGGCCTCCGGTACCATAGTTGGTACCAAGCTTAACCCGACTAACTGATACTTTACAAATCGAACAAACAACCATGTTTTCCGCCTTTTTGCTAACAGTAAAGAAGTCCCAAACTGGGGACTGGAGATGTCTGCTGGTGGTGGAGGCGCTACTTTGACTTTCAATGCCAGATGAAGTGGAGGACGGGCGTGGCTGAATTTGTTTCTGATGTTCACTTACAGCACCACTACTTGAGGTAATGGAGGTCGAGCTGGATGGAGGTCCCTGCCGGCCCTTCTGACGAGAAAATATGGAAGCTGGAGGTCGTGATGGTGTTGTAGTTAACTGCGTTGGTGGTGGTACCAGTGCCACGCCGACCACATCCCGCTCAGCAGCCATTCGGGCTAGGGTTAAAATGTTTGTCTGCTGCATGCCCGCTGTGGCTGGAGTGACATCTGTGATGACTGGGTCATCGTCAGACTCTTCATCAGCAGAAGAAGGCACCACTTCTTGTTCATCGTCAGCAACCATAAGTCGAAGCCTTGCGGGAACCTTCCTTTTAGGCTTAACTACCTTTGTCGGCTCATGGCGTGCCTCACTGTCAGACTCCATTGGTGGGTTCCAATCAAGATCAAGGTCATCAGAATGAAGGGGGCTTGAAGAAGAACTTGTAGTAGTAGCAGCCCTCCTTAACCTTTTTCTTGCTGGGGATCTGGAAGACAATGGATCATCCTCAGGAGGAGTGGCTTCCTCGGATGATTATTCCACTTGAATATCCATTTCCTGATGTGCCCCTACTTCTGGAGGAACAAGCGTTGTAGGCAGTTGTGCACCTCTACTTGCGCCTCTCCTTGTGCCTGTACTTGCGCCTCTCCTTGCCCATGTACTTGCGCCTCTCCTTGCCCATGTACTTGCGCCTCTCCTTGCCCATGTACTTGCGCCTCTCCTTGCCCATGTACTTGCGCTTGTACTAGTTGCACTTGTGGTTGTCGTTGCGGCTGTGATTGTTGGACACTCGCCAGCTAGGTTACACCCGGCGTTGATTGGATGGTACTTTCTTGTGATGAGCCAACATCACTGGTCGATGCTGATTGAACAACCAAAGTGGCTGCCGCAGCAGCACTCATGGTCTTGGACCTAACTTGGCGTGGTGGCACTGACCCCAATGAGGCGGAGGTGCTGCTTCCAGCTTGGTCCCCGGCGGACACCGCTGCTGCTGCAGGCGTAGTTTTTTTTTCTCCCAAAAAAGGTGTCGATGGGCACACCCGTCTCCTTGGTAGGTGGTGCCACTTTCTTCTTCTGCTCCTTCTTACTGGTGGTGGCACTGGCAACTTTCTTCGCTGAGGCGCTACGGCCACCTTTCTTTGGGCCCATCTTCTTCAGATGTCAGAACAGCAGGCCGCAGTTGCACGAGTTGCAGAGTTATCTTGTCTGTGGCCACACATGACGTCGCGTGACGTTGTGCTGCACACACCGCTGCAGGACTTCTTCTTGGCACTGGTGGTTCTCTTGTGCACCTAAAAGCAATGGAAGACACAGGAACATCAGTTATACACCCCAAAAAGTAAAAAAACACATAAAAATCACCACAATCCCATGCCATGCATGCCCTCATTGATGTTTAAATTCAAGACACCCCACAGAAAGACTAGGCCCATGCACCACTGAGTACCCCTGGGCATAATGGGTGAAAGCTAGGCAAAATGGGTGCAGGCCTGAGAACACTGCCTGCCTTCAAAATGGCCCCTTGCCCCCCAGCACATGGCCAGGCCCTGCCTGTACCAGCACTCAAAATGGCCCCCACCCACATGGCCATGCCCCATCAACACCCCAATAAATCGAAAAACACATAAAAATCACCACAATCCAATGCCATCCATGCCCTCCATGATGTTTACATTCAAGACACCCCACAGAAAGACTAGGCCCATGCACCACTGAGTACCCCTGGGCAAAAGGCCCCAACAACAGCCAAAAAATCGAAAAACACATACAAATCACCACAATCCAATTCCATCCATGCCCTCCATGATGTATACATTCAAGACACCCCACAGAAAGACTAGGCCCATGCACCACTGAGTACCCCTGGGCAAAAGGCCCCAACAACAGCCCAAAAATCCATAAACACATAAAAATCACCACAATCCAATGCCATCCATGTCCTCCATGATGTTTACATTCAAGACACCCCACAGAAAGACTAGGCCCATGCACCACTGAGTACCCCTGGGCAAAACGCCCAAACAACAGCCAAAAAATCGACAAACACATAAAAATCACCACAATCCAATGCCATCCATGCCCTCAATGATGTTTACTTTAAAGAGACCCCACACAAAGACTAGGCACATGCACCACTGAGTACCCCTGGGCATAATGGATGAAAGCAAGGCACATTGGATGCAGGCCTATGGCACAAAGTGCACTGCCTGGATTCAAAATGGCCCCTTGACCCCCACCACATGGCCAGGCCCTGCCTGTACCAGTCCTCAAAATGGCCCCCACCCACATGGCCATGCCCCATCAACACCCCAAAACATCGAAAAACACACAAAAATCACCACAATCCAATGCCATCCATGCCCTCCATGATGTTTACATTCAAGACACCCCACAGAAAGACTAGGCCCATGCACCACTGAGTACCAAGACAGCCAAAAAATCGAAAAACACATAAAAATCACCACAATCCAATGCCATCCATGTCCTCCGTGATGTTTACATTCAAGACACCCCACAGAAAGACTAGGCCCATGCACCACTGAGTACCCCTGGGCAAAAGGCCCCAACAACAGCCAAAAAATCGAAAAACACATAAAAATCACCACAATCCAGTGCCATCCATGCCCTCAATGATGGTTACATTAAAGAGACCCCACAGAAAGACTAGGCCCATGCACCACTGAGTACCCCTGGGCATAATGGATGAAAGCAAGGCACATTGGATGCAGGCCTATGGCACAAAGCACACTGCCTGGATTCAAAATGGCCCCTTGACCCCCACCACATGGCCAGGCCCTGCCTGTACCAGTCCTCAAAATGGCCCCCACCCATATGGCCATGCCCCATCAACACCCCAAAACACAGAAAAACACAGAAAAATCACCACAATCCCATGCCATCCATGCCCTCAATGATGTTTACATTCAAGACACCCCACAGAAAGACTAGGCCCATGGCCCACTGAGTACCCCTGGGCAAAAGACCCCAACAACAGCCAAAAAATCGAAAAACACATAAAAATCACCACAATCCAATGCCATCCATGCCCTCCATGATGTTTACTTTCAAGACACCCCACATAAAGACTAGGCCCATGCACCACTGAGTACCCCTGGGCAAAAGGCCCCAACAACAGCCAGAAAATCGAAAAACACATAAAAATCACCACAATCCAGTGCCATTCATGCCCTCAATGATGGTTACATTAAAGAGACCCCACAGAAAGACTAGGCCCATGCAACACTGAGTACCCCTGGGCATAATGGATGAAAGCAATTCACATTGGATGCAGGCCTATGGCACAAAGCACACTGCCTGGATTCAAAATGGACCCTTGACCCCCACCAGATGGCCAGGCCCTGCCTGTACCAGTCCTCAAAATGGCCCCCACCCACATGGCCATGCCCCATCAACACCCCAAAACATCGAAAAACACATAAAAATCACCACAATCCAATGCCATCCATGCCCTCCATTTTTTTTATTTAAGTGTATTTTCTATAGCGCGCAGCTACCCCAACGGGGTTTCCCGGCGCTTCAGGCGCTGTGCATGATCATACTCAGATGAGGGGAAATTAACAAAAGAGGAGAGTTTTTAGAGCTCTGGGAAAGGGTAGTTCTTCATTAATTATACGAATAGAAACAGGCAGTTTGTTCCATAGGGCAGAGGCACTGACCTGAAAAGTTTTGCCCCCTGAGCGAGCTCTTTTGTATCTAGTAGTAGACAGCAAATGTTGAGAACTGGAGCGGAGACACCTTGCATTGCTATAGGGTTGGAGGCAGGAGGCCAGATAGGCGCAACCTTTACCCCTAAGTGAACGATGTGCAAGGGTGAGAGCCTTAAATTCGGCTCTTCTTTGGATCGGTAGCCAGTGCAATGCCCGTCGGTGGGGGGAAATATGCTCTCGCAGAGAGATACCACACACTAACCGAACCGCTGCGTTTTGGACGATCTGGAGCCTGTCTAAAAGGCCAGAGGCCAACCCTAGGTAAAGACCATTCGCATAATCTAGATGCGAGGTGATAAGGGCCTGGACAATCGTTTTCCTGGTGTTAGGGGGAAGGAAATTAATGAATTTCTTGATCATCCTGATCTTTGAAAAACAAGAGGAGCACACTGTTTGGACCTGGTTCTTAAAGGAAAGAGTGGTATCCCATCTAACCCCCCGGTTCCTAACTGAATCCTTCGGGAGAGGGGCAGAGCTCAAGTCGAGTGGCCACCAAAGGTTAGAGTCCAAAGGTGATGGCTGATGAAAAAATAAAACCTCCGTTTTTCCGGCATTGAGTCGGAGGAAGTTGTCATCCATCCACTGAGCAACTTTACGGAGACAATTTTTTAATCGGTCAAAGGTAGTGGCAGTAGGGGTGTCATCATAAGCAAACAACAATTGAATGTCGTCTGCATATGAAATGGCCTTAATTCCCAGCTCCGAGATAAGCTCTGCAAGTGGGGAGAAATACACATTAAATAATAGCGGACTCAATGCCGAGCCCTGGGGGACTCCCCATTTTAGTGGGCGGTGATTGGACTTGAAAGGGGGAGTAGACACAGCCTGTGTCCGATTTGCGAGGAAAGAGGACAGCCAATCCAGAGCCTTACCTCGGATACCCTTAGACCTAAGGTGGTCAATCAGGACGGGGTGAGAGACGTTGTCAAATGCGCCCGATAAATCGAGCAGCACCAACACCGCTCTAGAGCCCCCGTCCAGTTTCCACCTTACAGAATCGGCCATTTCAATCAGTGCCGACTCAGTACTATGGCCAGTCCTGAATCTATGCTGAGAGGTATGGAGAAGGCCATGGGTCTCAAGGAAACCGGCCAGTTGCTGGTGTACGAGCTTTTCTAGCACCTTGGCAGAGGCAGGCAGTAGCGATATAGGCCTATAGTTGGCCGGTTCATCGGGGTCAGCATTAGTCTTTTTGAGGATAGGGACGAGGAGGGCGTGTTTCCAGGAATCCGGGAAAAGCCCGGACCTCAGAGACTCGTTCCAGATGTCATTAAGCGAGGGGTTTAAGAGAGGAGCCAGTAATTTGTATTGTTTGGCAGGCCACGGGTCAAGGGGAGAGCCTGATCTGCATTTAGACAGCTCAGTTAAGGAGCGTTCTAAGGTAATCTCCTCGAAGGCTGAGAAGACCGATACAGGGTGAGAGGGGGTATCGATTTTTTCAACCATGACAGAGTTAGAGTTGCTCGGGAACGAATCATAAATGTTAGCAATTTTTTCCTCGAAATAATCTGAGAGACGGTTACATAGGGCTTGAGATGTCCTCTGAACACGTTTAAGGGCTCCTGGTTCTGAGAAAGACTTGACTGTATTAAAAATCTCTCTGGATGAGCCATGGGCCCCGTTAATTTTCTCTTCTAAGAAGATTCTTTTGTGATTTATAATATTCTTACGGTAGTCCTTAAGGGCTGTTTTATATATCCGCTTACACTCAGGAGAGTAAGACAATCTCCAGCGCCGCTCTAAAAGTTTGCAAGCGGATTTAGATTTGCGTAACTCATCAGAGTGCCAGGGTGAAGAAGGGGCAGCTCGGTGCATTTTTATGGGCCTGGTAGGGGCAAGGGATTCAATAGCGGAAGATACCCAATTGTTAAAGGTGGTCAATCGGGAATCTAGATCCGGCACTTCCCATGGGGTAGCAGCCGGCAGGCAGGCGGCCATACTGTCAATGGTGACCTTGCTCCAATTACGACCTGTGGTCTTGGCAGGAACAGGAGGTTTATCTCGGCGGTCAAAGGAAAAGGTAAAAGGGATGAAGAAATGATCCGACCAGACTACAGGATATAGATCCCCTATAGTGATTTCTTTAAGGTTAGAGCAAATGAGATCCAATGTGTGGCCTGCTCTATGGGTGGGGTGAGAAATCAACTGACTCAACCCTCCATCATTCAGGGTAGCGAGAAAATTAAGACAGGTGGTATCTAGTGTGTCCTCCGCATGGAGGTTAAGATCCCCCAATAAAGTAAAATTAGCATAGCGGAGGCTAGCCTGAAGAATAAAATCCAGGAAGGTAGACAAAAAGGAGACCTTAGACGTAGGGGGGCGATAACCTAAGAATCCTGAGAACGAAATATTCGCTGAAAGCTGGATGGAAAAGGGGAGTCCTTCAATGAATTCAATTTGTGGATAAGGGAAGGAGGAAATGGTCCAGTGTGACCTAAAAATAATCGCAATGCCACCACCGGGATGAGGACACTGTCTGTTAACACATACAATTTTATAATTCGGGGGAATAGCTAATGATATAGCAGGATTGGATTCCTCTCCCAGCCACGTTTCCATCAAAAAAAGGAGATCCCAATTATTGTCCACCAATGATTGGAAGATATCTAAGGAATGCTTTACCAAGGAGCGGCAATTAATTAGGCCAGCTTTGAGGATTACATTTTTTGGATTAATTAAACTATGCTGAGACCAAGGGCAGGTGGCAGGGGTACGGCTGGTCAGCAGTATCGTGAACCTGACAGCACGGGCTACAAAGATTGGGAAAGGCAGAGAGATCAGCTGTCATAGGGGGGAGGAGGGCACAGGAGGTAGGCTTCAAAGAGAGTAAAGTCACCTTACTAAAAGTAATAACCTCAGGAGTAGAAAATCCATCAGAGGATGTGGCCGCGGCCGCGGCATGGTCGCGGACGGGCGCAGAAGGGCAGGACTCTGGCACGACTCCGGTGCAGGTCCGGTGCATCCGCTGATCGCGTCCGTTACGCGGAGGAGAGCCCATCCCCTTATGTGCTGGCCACTCGAAATGTGTGGAGATGCTTCCCCACCGAAGATGGCCGCCGCACTTCTGCCTGCCCGGGAGAGGGTCTCCCCAGCCCCAAAATCAGCTGCGATGTAATTAGAAGGCAAGGCAGTGCAGGGGTGAGTGAGCAAGAGTCAATGGTTGACTCGTTGACTCGTTTTTAATTAAAAAGCGATTTCCGAAATTTTAAAATAGTAAGTAAAAAATTTGCAGCAGGAAATCAAAGTGCTTCGTGACTCAAGCAACACAGATAAATAATGCACAAGAGGAAATCTGACAGAATTAGCACCACAACCTCCCGGCTTCCGCCTCAGGAGGGACTCACTTACACAAACAGCTAGGACGGAGCCTGGCTCCAAGTGCCCCTTATGTACTGGCCACTCGAAATGTGTGGAGATGCTTCCCCACCGAAGATGGCCGCCGCACTTCTGCCTGCCCGGGAGAGGGTCTCCCCAGCCCCAAAATCGGCTGCGATGTAAGTAGAAGGCAAGGCAGTGCAGGGGTGAGTGAGCAAGAGTCAATGGTTGACTCGTTTTTAATTAAAAAACGATTTCCGAAATTTTAAAATAGTAAGTAAAAAATTAGCAGCAGGAAATCAAAGTGCTTTGTGACTCAAGCAACACAGATAAATATGATGTTTACATTCAAGAGACCCCACAGAAAGACTAGGCCCATGCACCACTGAGTACCCCTGGGCAAAAGGCCCCAACAACAGCCAAAAAATCGAAAAACACATACAAATCACCACAATCCAATGCCATCCATGCCCTCCATGATGTATACATTCAAGACACACCACAGAAAGACTAGGCCCATGCACCACTGAGTATCCCTGGGCAAAAGGCCCCAACAACAGCCAAAAAATCGAAAAACACATAAAAATCACCACAATCCAGTGCCATCCATGCCCTCAATGATGTTTACATTAAAGAGACCCCACAGAAAGACTAGGCCCATGCAACACTGAGTACCCCTGGGCATAATGGATGAAAGCAAGGCACATTGGATGCAGGCCTATGGCACAAAGCACACTGCCTGGATTCAAAATGGACCCTTGACCCCTTCCCCCCACATGGCCAGGCCCTGCCTGTACCAGTCCTCAAAATGGCCCCCACCCACATGACCATGCCCCATCAACACCCCAAAAAATCAAAAAACACACAAAAATCACCACAATCCAATGCCATCCATGCCCTCAATGATGTTTAAATTCAAGACACCCCACAGAAAGACTAGGCCCATGCACCACTCACTACCCCTGGGCCTACTGGCTAGTGAGGCTTTACAGGCACCCCAAAATAAAAAAATAAAAAACATATAACAGTGAGCTAAAATTCCATGACATAAATGAGAATTAAGTTAAAAAAAAAAAGCAACACAGATAAATATGATGTTTACATTCAAGACACCCCACAGAAAGACTAGGCCCATGCACCACTGAGTACCCCTGGGCAAAAGGCCCCAACAACAGCCAAAAAATCGAAAAACACATACAAATCACCACAATCCAATGCCATCCATGCCCTCCATGATGTATACATTCAAGACACCCCACAGAAAGACTAGGCCCATGCACCACTGAGTACCCCTGGGCAAAAGGCCCCAACAACAGCCAAAAAATCGAAAAACACATAAAAATCACCACAATCCAGTGCCATCCATGCCCTCAATGTTGTTTACATTAAAGAGACCCCACAGAAAGACTAGGCCCATGCAACACTGAGTACCCCTGGGCATAATGGATGAAAGCAAGGCACATTGGATGCAGGCCTATGGCACAAAGCACACTGCCTGGATTCAAAATGGACCCTTGACCCCTTCCCCCCACATGGCCAGGCCCTGCCTGTACCAGTCCTCAAAATGGCCCCCACCCACATGACCATGCCCCATCAACACCCCAAAAAATCGAAAAACACACAAAAATCACCACAATCCAATGCCATCCATGCCCTCAATGATGTTTAAATTCAAGACACCACACAGAAAGACTAGGCCCATGCACCACTCACTACCCCTGGGCCTACTGGCTAGTGAGGCTTTACAGGCACCCCAAAATAAAAAAATAAAAAACATATAACAGTGAGCTAAAATTCCATGACATAAATGAGAATTAAGTTTTAAAAAAATCAGAGAAACAGATGTATCATGCACCCATGACTAACCCTGGGCCTACTGGATACTGTGGCTAGCTACCACTACAATATATATTTTGTTAAAGTTGTGAAAAAAGTTTTAGAACTGGAGCTGCCTCAACTGCAATGCCCCAAACAAACAACACCAACTTACTTGTAAAATCTCAAGTCCAAAAGTGATCCAAACTCCAAAGTCCAAAAAGTCCTCAAATACAAATATCCAGCAGCAGCCAAAAAAAGTAATCCTTCCAGCTCCACAGCCAAATGAAAAGTGACCAGGACATGGGCAAAGCACTGGGAGGAGCCTGCTGGGCAGGAACAGGAAGTTGGAGACTCTGGGGCACTTCCTTCCTCCCACCCCACCCCAAAAAATGGACTCCTGCACCAAAAAGTGCAGCCAAATGTCAATCTGAGGAGTTATTCTGATCAAAATCATCATTTTCACAAGGTTTATGCTTCCTGCGGTGGATTTCTTGTGCAGAATTGCAATTTTTACAATTTCGCAAACGCGAGCTGTTCAAATCTCCCGCCGGAAGTCAGCTGCGCGCCGTCGCGGGCATTTATGACGTACTCGCGTTGTCAAACTCTCGCCGTGCAAGATGGCAAGCGGCGATGACGTAATTGCGTTCGAAAAACTCTCGCGCGATCACGCAGCAAGATCAAAAATGGCGCAGCACACGCAAAAACGGGAGAAAAACAACTCGGCAGGCTCAGAGTCAACGCCGCGCGCGCGATATTGTATTTTTCAAGCGTCACCATGCTAAATAATTCGTAGCTTGCGAATTTGCGTATTATTGGGCAATTTCGTGCGATTCGTGGATTGCGAAATCGTCAAAAATCCGCAAATTCGCCCGAGAAACGGATTTTACGCCCACACTTAATTAGAACACACATTCGAAGGATGAAAAGTTTTGAGAATTTTTTTCTCAAACGTTATGGTTGCCTCGAGGTAGCATAAATTTTCCAGTCATAGGACTTTGGGTCAAAAAACTTGGGCGGTTGCTTTCGAAGGTCTATGGTCCACCAATGGAACATACCCTTGACGCAAGTAGTGAAATAATAGGGGAGACGCAGCGCGAGAACAGGAGGAGAACTACACCGACCAGCAGGCTGCGGGAGGAAGCGGCAGGTAGCGGCCACTCCCCCTTGCTACCGGGGGCATTGCATAAATAACCTTGCGTCTCTCGCTCCGCAGGAGATGCAACGCGAGAACAGGAGGAGAACCACACGACCAGCAGGCTGCGGGAGGATGCGGCAGGTAGCAGCCACTCCTCCTTGCTACCGGAGGCATGCATAAAGAACCTTGCGTCTCCCGCTGCGTGGGAGACGCAGCGCGAAAACAGGAGGAGAACCACACCGACCAGCAGGCTGCGGGAGGATGTGGCAGGTAGCGGCCACTCCCCCTTGCTACCGGGGGTGATTTAGACAGCTTCCACTTCTGGCCCTGCGGGACATGCACGCGGGCGGGCGCCGGGCGAAGCCTGGGCCAAGGGCGGGCCCGTTTGAGCCCGTTCGAGCACGGGAGAGGACGGGACGGACCACCCCCTATCATCTTCATCCTTGGGACTAAGGTTAGTGCCTGTAAAAACCTACCTTGTATTGTTGCTAGTGGCCAGTTAACTGTATGACGAACCGCGAGATCTCACAAGCGGCTTATAGCCGCTCCTTAAGTTTCCAGCATTGCCACTAGCACTGATGGTAAGGGGGGAAAGCCTAATGTAGGACGTTCTATCGAGGGAACACAATATCGCTTCATCACAAGGGCTTCATCAGTCCTTTCGCGTGAAATTGAACTGACAGAGAAGAAACTGTCTTTAGACCCGGTCTTTGATAAACGCTCATCGTAGGGGCCATTATTGCACTCAATCTCCCCAAACTATCAACACGTGGTCAGCATTGGTGACTCCGAGTTGGAGATGGAAAGTCTAAATACCCAGGGTAGTCGTGCTGGGGAACTTTTACAAGATAGTAGGAATAATGCCCCACCTAGTACAAGTGCATCTCTGCCCCACAATGGTGATACCGACTCTGTAAACTTGAGACCACTAACGAGATCCTTACACTGCTCCAAGTCAGAGAGCGCAAAAGCGATAACAGACCCGGCTGGGAAAAGGAAACGCGGAGGAGCTCCCTTGACTAGTAAAAAAGCTAAACTTAAAAAAGGGAATGACAAAAATTATGCAGCGAGTCCAAGAGCCCCATATATTCTGGCGACAAGCCCACAGCCTACCCTAGTGGCCACCACATCCATGAACTTTAGAGACATCAACCCGGCAGATTTGGGACCTGCATTTTGGGGGGAATTGGAGCGCATTTTCACAAGGACTTGTCTTCCGATATATGACAGACTCACGCTGATTGAGCAGAGAGTAGTGCACTTAGAGTCGTGGACTGGCCGACCACACTTGCAGGCAGACCTGCAAGTTGTAGGAGTGTCAGGTCTTCTAGATGGGGGGTTGCAATCAGGGAAAGGAGTAGCAATTGCTAGCAACCAGCAAACCATATCGGATGTTAGTCTGCTGGTGGTAAATTCCAGTCCACCCACCAGTAGTGTCCCCCTACCACCTAGGGAAAGGTCCAAAGTCACTAACAACGTACACCCTAGTATTATTTATTTTATTTATTTATGTAGTTTATAGAGCGCACAGCTACCCCCGAAGGGGTGTCCCGGCGCTAGAACCAGAGCCTCGAGGGGAAAAGGGGGAAAAAAAAGGAGGACAGAAGGAGGGATCATAGTCCGGAGAACAGCCAGGTTTTTAATCTTGCACGGAAGATGGATTCGGACGGGCAGAACCTGAGGTCAATTGGGAGGCAGTTCCACAATTTAGCAGAGATTACGCTGAACCCTCTGCCGCCCATTCTGGCACGTCGAAAGCGAGGAGAGGTCAAGAAGCGTAAATGGTTAGATCGCAATGATCTAACGGAGTGAGATATTAATACACGCTTTTGAAGGTAGATGGGACGAAGGCCGTTGATTGCTCGAAAGGCGAGGATGAGAATCTTGAACTGGATGCGGCTAGCAATAGGGAGCCAATGTAGCTCCTTGCGATAGGCGGCGACTGACTGGCGGAATGGGATGTTTCTAATCAGTCTAGCCGCCGCGTTCTGAACGATCTGGAGCCGATCGATCAGGTATTGAGGAGCGCCGGCGTACAGGCTGTTAGCGTAGTCCAAGTGAGAGGTGATGAGGGCCTGAGTGACCGTTCGGCGGGCGACCAAGGGGAGGTAGGGAAGGATCTTCTTGATCATGCGCAGCTTCATGAAGCAGGCAGAGGTGACCTTATTGACTTGTGCTTTGCATGACAGTGAATCGTCGAACTGGTATCCCAGGTTGCGTACAGAGTGCACTGGGATGGGTGCGGGGTCAAGTAGTGTAGGCCACCATAGGGAGGGGGAGATAGGGTTTTTCTGGTTAAAAAACAGAACTTCTGTTTTATCAGAGTTAAGTCTTAAATGATTATTGGTCATCCAAACATTGATGTTGTCTAGACATTGGCGGAAGTTGGCAAACGTGGAGTCAGAGTAGTCTGTGAAGGAGAATATCAGCTGAGTGTCATCAGCGTACGAGACCACTCTGACTCCACAGGACTCCACCACTGCGGCCAAGGGAGCGAGATAGACGTTGAAAAACAGAGGGCTGAGGGCAGAGCCCTGCGGAACACCACACAGCAGGGGTTTACCCTCTGATTTAAATGGTCTCAGTAATAACCTCTGACTTCTGCCTGTGAGGAAGGATTCAATCCAGGTAAGAGCGATGCCGCTGATTCCGACTTGCTTGAGACGGTTTAGGAGTATTTTGTGGGAGACCGTATCAAAAGCGGCAGATAGGTCGAGGAGGACCAACATGGCCTCCTCGCCTCTATCTACACACTCACGGATAATTTCAGACACTTCTAATAGAGCCGTCTCAGTGCTGAAACCCGCTCTGAATCCAGACTGAGAATCGTGCAGTAGGGAGTTGTCCTCCAAATACTCTGTAAGTTGCAGTTGCACTGCCTTTTCCAGGATTTTAGCGGGTTTGGGGAGGAGGGAAATGGGGCCGTAGTTAGAGAATTGGGTAGGGTCGGCATCGGGCTTTTTCAAGATGGGGACTACCAGTGCCTCCTTCCACATAGTTGGAAAGATGCCATGATGGAGGGAGGCATTCCAGATGGAGAGAAAGGAGCTTGCCAGTGAGGGGGCCAGATCACCCATGAGTTTGGCAGGGATAGGATCGGAGGGAGCACCAGATCTGCATTGGATGAATAGCCTGAGTGCGGTCTCAAGAGTCAGTTCATTATATGACTGCAGGGAGCCGGCTTCCGGAGCCCTAATGTGTGGGGGCGGAGGGGCTACCCCAGAAGGGAATGCGGCCCGTAATTTATTTATTTTTTCAAAGAAAAAGTCTGAGAGTCCATCGCATAGTGCCTGGGCTCAGTAGTGGGGCTCCGGGGAGGAAAACGGGGCGTGTGGATGATCAACCCAATACCTATAGAAATATTGTTGAGGAGAAGCAGGTGCAATTACTACCTCGAGTTGATCTCCCCCAGCCTCACTGCCCTATGTGGTAGTGCTTGTAGGGGTACCAGCACTGGATAGTGGGAAAAATTCGACATACATTGATTTAAAGAACAAATGTATTCAGTGGTTGAACCATAATAGGCCTCTCCCACCACAGGAAACTGGTGAAATACTCTTTGCAAGGCGGGTTGATTGGAGTGGGGATGTGCCAAAAACAATTGCTGGGAACTGTGTAGTTATACATTTTAGGAATACCTCCATAGTGGATCACATATGTAAGGGGCCTCAGTGGGGAGTAAAACGCAAATCCTACCCCTACATTTGTCCTATTTCTACCCTGTTATTAATTTGGGTCAGAAACGATTTAGAGGGGGACAGCCACGGGGGTTCCTGAATTCACCACTAAGCAGAGACGAATTAGAGCTGAATAACTGGGAGGGTCCACAAGTAACTACCCCGCTGCTCTCCTTTTTCCCTCAGCACAATAAGTTCAGTACTCTTGACTTAGTAGATTGACAGCCAGTTGTTAAACGTCGTCCACCACCAGTAGTTAGAGAGCCTGGTTTGCAGTTAGCTAGTAACATGGATACTGTTGATGCTAGTCTCTCCAGAGACTCCAGTATTAAGCAAAAAGAGACAGCAAAGGGGAAGGGGCTGAAAGAGCCAATTGTGGTACAGATTAGGGAGAAGGCCAGCCTGGTTGCAAACTCTGATGCATTTCCCTGTGCGATCCAGGAGGCTGCTCTGGGGTTGGCCGGTTTGCCACATTTGGAACAAACATCTGAACAATCCGAAGCAACTAAGACGATTGTGGGCTCCAGTGGCAATGCACTTGATGGTATTGATCCCAATGAAGTTGGTGGCACAAGCAGTTTTGGGTCAAAGAACGCTAATATTAAAGTCCTGTCCTGGAATTTGGCCGGACTAAGAAATAAATTATCGACTCCCGAGTGGGGTCAATTCATTGAAAAGCACGATATCTGCATTATGCAGGAGACCTGGGCCCTGGAAGAGATCGCATGGGATGGTTTTGCTACTTATAGTATTCTGGCAACTTCCAGTGGTAGGGGGAGACCTTTGGGCGGTTAAGCAATGTGGGTTGGCACTCATTTGGGGCTAAGTCAGCCCACGTCCCAACCAATTCACCCGACATCCAATGTGTCCTCCTGACGTTGCCCGATTCTACTCAGGTTGCCCTCCTTAATGTGTATTCTAGACCGGTGAAGGGCGGGCAGGAATCTCCCACTATCGATATATTAGGCCGGTTTATCTCTTCACTTGATCCTAAAATAGCTTTATTAGTCCGAGGCGATTTCAATTGCCAGTATGAACCTCTTGCTGCCGTCGATACAGCCGATTTAGTGGATGAGGATAAATACTGGCACATCGCTGAACCACTAATAGCCCCAGTAAAAGCATGGACTCCACTGGTATTGCAAATTAAATCTTTATCCCTTACAACATCTCTGCGGGCGTGTAATGGGAGGGTGAACCAGATAGACCGGGCTTACCAACTTTTAATAGACTGGGGCAAAACTCCTTTTTTTTTATTTTTTATTTTTTATTTTATTCGTGTCGCCCCTTCATTATAATGACACCTTAGGGCTTGTTTGTTGCCGGTGTCTGTGGCCCTTCGTTTCAGTGGCAGTGAGATCCTGACCACCTTACCCTCTATGGTCTGGCCTGGAGCTGGCGAGTGGAACCCGCTTCGAGGGGCAGGGGGCATCTAAGGTGTGTGAGTTCCCTGCTTTTAACTTTTTTTTTTAGTTTTTTCAATTGTATTGATATTGCAAGAAGAACATTTTCATTAAATTTTCATAGTATAACAAATAGATACAAAATAGAAACAACATACGCTAACAATCAACATCTAAGACAGAGAAAAACATAATATAATTTCAAAAATATATTATACAAAATATTGACACTGTAGTTAAGCTGGTATCATCAGTTCTTTATAACCTCTGTTTCACAATTCAAAAAAAGTTCCCCACATTTTTTCCCTCCTTGTCAAAGCCTTAGGGCCTCTAAGTCTTGCTAATGAAAGATCCATTACATTTATTTCGCTTATCAAAATCCAGCATTCAGTTATTTTCGGAGGATCTTTGGAAATCCAGCTTCTAGCTATAACTAACCTAGCGCAGGCATATAATATAGTTAGCAAATCTTTATGCTGGCAACAAACATCTTGCATATCTAGTAATATCAAATGCGCCGAAAGCAATGGTGTAGCTATTTGCTTCCTGGTCAAAACGTCAGTTATCCCCTTACAGAATAAGATTAACTCTGGACAGGAGAAAAGCATATGCTCAATGCCTGCTGCTTCCATATCACATTTTGGACATTTTGTACGATCAGTTGAATGATTTCCTGATGCCCAGCTAGAGATCCTTTGAGGCGTATAGTATAACTGAGTAATAGTTTTATATAGCTGTAGCCTCAGATTAGAATATTGCACAACCCGGTGTATTTGGCATAGTGAAAGTGAAATCTGTGAGGGATTGATATTGATTCCCAATCTTGTCGACCTTTTGGCCGCTATTTTCCCACTATCATCTTGTTTACCTAGACTCAAATATCCATAGCCCATGCTTATAAGCGATTTTGTTTTATCCGAGTATAGACATGCTAACGTATCTGAATGGGCCACTTCTTCGATTTTCATTTTGCGAAGTAAGAAATCTCGTATTTTAATGTATTTAAAATACATGCCATCATTTAGTTCAAATAGTAGTTTTAATACATCAAAGTCTAGAAAGCCACTTGGGCCATATAAATCACCTAAGGAGTTAATACCATGTCCAGCTCAGAGATTCCCTATCCCGTCTGAAAAAATGCCAGGCAATCCTGGGTTGCCCCATATTCTGAGTTCAGCATTAAAAAAAGAAATCTTATCTATGGTCATAATTGGGTCCCATATTTTCTTAATATGCCTCGCAGTCTTAAATTTTACTCTTTTGAAGTAGTTAGGATCGTGAACACGAAATAGAAATTGATTGCAGTTAGATCCCAGCATAAACTGATGATAAAATATCAAACTCTCATTTTTCAACAAACTTTGTAAGCGAGAAAAAAAGGTGGCAAAAAAGTATAACCTAAAATCAGGGAACGCTAGACCCCCCTTTTCGATTGATAACTCAAAAAGTTTCATAGATCTACGTGATTTTTTATAGCCCCACACAAAGCTACTGCATATACCTTCTATTTTCTTAAAAAAAAGTCTGCTTGGTTGCAGAGGGATAGTTCTAAATAGATATAGTATCTTAGGCAGGATCTTCATTTTAATTAAATTCATACGCCCCACTAAGCTAAGCGGTATCTTGTGCCATTTTCTTAAAGTTAGAGTCATTTCTTTTAACAATGAATCATAATACAATGCTATTACTCTGTCTACATTGGCTGCTAGCTTAATACCTAAGTACGTCGCACTTTGACATAAACCTGAAATCGGCACTGTTGGTTTATAGTTAGCAATAATCTGCGTCTTGCCTACATTTAGTTTATATCCTGCCACGTCTCCAAAATTATCAGCTTCTTTTATTATTTCTGGAATAGCTCTCACTAAGTCAGTTGTATATACCACTATGTCATCTTGCGAAGGCAGTTATTTTTAAGCTCTTCCCGCCATGTTCTATTGGGATGATATTATCTTGAGCAAGCAGTGCATTTAGGAATGGCTCCAGAGAAAGGGCAAAAAGCAAAGGTGACAGAGGGCAGCCCTGCCTTGTGCCCCTCTCTATCACAAAGGTTGCCGACTCAATTCCCCCATAACTGATCTTAGCCATTGGGTTATCATACAACGAGTGTACCCAATCTAGATATTGTCCCCGGATACCGATCTTCTTCAAAACCTCCCACAAATACTCCCACCCCACTCGGTCAAATGCCTTTTCTACATCTAACATGACCATTCCGAGTGGGGTGAGAGTACTTGAGGCTACATCGAATGCAGTAATTGCCATGTTTACGTGGGCCGTGGTGTCTCTCCCCAGCACAAACCCATGCTGTTGAATATTTACTAGATCCGGCATGATAGGGGCTAAACGATTTGCCAAAATTTTTGCAAATTTTTTTGCGTCTGAATTAATTGAAGAAATCGGCCTATAGGAGCCGCATTCCTCTGGAGGTTTATTTTTCTTAAGAAAGAAGACCATTTTGGCTATTTTCCAGGAAGTGGGGGCCGTTCTTGACTCCGTTATGGAGTCTATTACTGTTTCTAAAAGTGGAAGTAATTCTTGTGAGCAGATTTTATACAGCTCCATAGGTAGACAATCCTCACCAGCAGCTTTTCCCAAAGCTAAGGCTAGACTAGCCTTATTTATTTCAGTTAGTGTTATTTTGGAGCTGAGTTGTGTACCAGCTTCGATATCCCTTTGTGTAGACAAATGTTCATTCAAATATTGATTAATTTTAGCCCTAGTAGGAATGTTATCTGGTGTATATAAGTTTCTATAATATTTAGTAAATTGGTCTAAGATTTGTTCTGGCTGATCGTAATTACGCAAGTCAGAGCCTTTAATTGTTTTAAACCTTGTTCTAGCTTTCTTGTCAGCTACCTTATATACTAGCACTTTGCCAATTCTGTCCCCCCTTCGTATTGGGCCAATTTGAAGTTGTGAATTTTTACACTATATCTTTCTCTTAAGATCTTTTTAGCAGCTGATTGTAATTTTAGTAACTTGGCTCTTAAATCTTCAATGTTTGTTTTTCCTTGCAAGGTAGCCTCTGCTAGTTGCTGTTCCACTGTCAAAAAATTAGAAGTAGTCAACTTCGTGTCTCTGCGGATTTCAGCGTTTTTCCTTAAAATATATTGCTGAGCGAAGCCCCTTATGCTACACTTACAAGCATCCCAAACTACATTGATCATGGAGGTGTTAATATTCAATTCTATAAATTCATTAATGTGATCTTTTAATAATTGGACAAACTGGACATCTGTAAATAAATACCTTGGAAATGTAAAATGTCGAACTGCCCACCTCTGGTCGCTAATTTCGAATTCTAATAGTATCGGGTTGTGGTCTGATGTGACCCGCGGGTATAGTTCCATATTACAATTATCAGCAATTTGGTCCGTTGCCCACACCATATCTATTCGTGAACAAGTTCTATGAGGCGCCGAATAATATGTGTATCCTGCTACATTAGGAAACTTTGAACGCCATACATCCTTTAAGTTATGCAATCTACCAAGCTCCAAAATTGCAGCTCTAACCTTGCGCATCCTCCTGGAGGAACCTTGTCCAGTAGAGTCTAATTTATAGTCCATTACACAATTAAAATCCCCCATAACCAATACTTCCCCTTCCCACTCCAGTAAATCTATACTTAGCTCTTCATACAATTTAGGATCATCTATATTAGGCCCATATACCAAACACATAAAAAGTCTCTTAGGGCCAAATTGGATTTGTACAATGGCTCATCTACCTCGTGGATCCGATGCGGATTTAAATATTTCAATCCCTAGTTGTTTCTGTTTTAAAATCGCTACCCCTCTAATAGAAGCTCCCAAAGTTGAGCAGACCAACCGCTTATACCCTATTTGTGACAGCAATTTTCTGTCTTGATAGCCAATATGTGTTTCTGACATGAAAGTGAAATGGGGTTTATACATGTCTATCTCCTCTTGTACCAGTCTCCTCTTCTGTTTGCTATTGAGACCAGCAACATTCCACACAAGAAACCTAATCATAAACATATCTTATATTCATGTTATTCATATTATTAGTTTTTCTCTGTACACCGAATTCTTTAAAAAAATATAGCTTACTTTTGCCAAGATTGACCATCGTTATTTCTTGCAATAATTTTTTTCCCCTTTTTTCAAACCCACCCTTAACTGCAGATCCTCCCACCCTACCCACCCCAGAGACTGGGCCAAAACTCCAATATTGATTATATACTAGTTGAAGCCAGACATTGGAATTGGGTCTCTGACTTTAGGATTCACTACCGGAGTGATAGTGACCATAACGCTCTGGTGCTGTCTTTGAAACCAGGGAGTTTTGGTCTGTCCACCACTGCGCCCGACCCCAATTCTGCCCAATCACCCCTCCTCCTTTCTAATAATCGGCGGCGAATTAAATGGGCGAAAATCCAGGAATCGCCGACCAAATTGGCAGGGATCTATCAGCTTGCACTACCGCAGCTCTTAGAAATTCTGCATGGCAAGAGAAAAGGACCCAGACCCAGAGGCACAGATCAGGGCTGTAGATATCCACAAACAATTGATTGTAAATCTAGCGGATGTCTTTTTCCCATGTGGAAGTGGGAAGGATATCACTCACCAAAAGCACCCTTGGTATGACGCATCTTGCCGGAAGGCTAAAAGTGACCTCTTAGCTGCTATAAAAAATGAGGACAGGGCTAGCATCAAGCCGTGCCGGTATAGGTGCAAGCAGGTAGTTAACCTTGAGAAGAAGAACTGGGAGGAGAATAGGTGGGAGGATCTAAGAGTAGCCCTCTTGACCAAAGATTCTAAATCATTTTGGTCTATTGTGAACTTTGGGGGTAGAGTCCCAACTATAGCGAATATTGCACCGGCAGCATGGGAAGCCCACTTTGGGGCCTTATACACCGACATTGACGTACAGCCACCACCGCAAGCCACCCATGGGAACTCCAATAAACAAAATCTGGAGGACCTGTTGGTGCAGATGTCAGTTGTCGCAGCTGAAACTCCCCAGCCCCCTATTTTAAGATCACTAAACGAGCAATCCTTGGTGGGGCCCCTTTCCGGTGCCTACCACATGGGTGGGGCTGAAGATATCTCACTTGTGGAGGTTGAGTCAGCTATAGTTAAACTGCTACCAAACAAGGCCGCCATTCTGGATAAGCTCCCCGGTGATCTGGGCACCATATTTGGTAGTGCTATTTAATGCAATACTCAAGGGTAGCCCCCCGCCGGATACATGACATGGAGCGGAAATTGTCCCAATTTACAAAAAAGGCTGTCCATTAACCCCGTATAACTATCGCCCCATCAGCCTGATAGACACCACTCAAAAGCTGATGGGCAGGATCATTTTAGATAGAATCCAGGGGTGGATAGAGGTAAATGGGACTCTGTCTATATTCCAAGCCGGGTTCCGGACGGGCGTTTCAACAATCGATCAAATTTTTAGGCTCCAGGTACTATTCTGGAAAACGGTATGTGTGGAGGGTGGCAGCCTCTATGTCATATTCGTGGACTTGCGGGCCGCATTTGATCTAGTCCCGAGAGAAAAACTGTGGGCTGTATTGCTGGGTATGGGTCTTTCACCTGAACTGTTAGACATCTTGATTAGACTCCATACCAATAATTATGCACAAGTTAGGTGTGGACGATATGGAGAACTGTCGGATCGCTTCCCTGTGAAGAAAGGGGTACGTCAGGGGTGTGTACTGGCCCCAACTCTATTTTGCCATTACCTGAATGGCTTAGTTGACCACCTCCTGCATGTGAAACATAATGATGCCCCCTGGGCTGGTGACTGGGCGTGTCCCCGAGTTGATGTTTGCAGATGACACTCTGCTGTTATCTAAAACATCAACGGGGATTCAGCGTACCTTGGAAGGCTTCACTGTTTTTTGTAAACTGCGTGGGTTAGAGATCAACTTGGACAAGTATATGATTTTAACCCCCGAAGAAAACCCGCTTGAACCCTCTGCTAAATGGTATACGCCTAGAAAGAGTTAAGACCTTCGATTACTTGGGCATTACCTTGACGAGAAACTTTGACTGGGGGGGTTCAGATAGCAGGAAAGTCCATAAGTCTTCGGTCTTCAAGCCCTCTGCGCCAGTCGTAGAAATTTACACACTTCAGGCCAGAGCAGCCTCTACGTATGGTGCAGAACTCTGGTGCCACAAACGAATACCGAACCTTGTGAGAGCAGAACATAGTTTCATGAGGAACCTATTCGACCTACCAATCAGTACACCATTAACTCGTTGTGTATGGATTTGGGGCTAGAACCGATAGAGGAGGTAGCAGCTGCTCGGCCACTAATGCATTGGAAGAGGCTGTGGTCTGTCCCAGAACTAATATGCTATAAAGCGGAGTTTACTGAGGTATGGGCTACTTTAAAAACTAGGAATATCCCATGGCTTGCACATGTCAGGGCACTAAGCGAACAAATTGGTTTACCCGAGTTGTGGGAGAATCCTGCAGATAGCTGCGAGAAGATATCGAAGGCTAAATTGCTGGGTTATGTTAGAAATTATAATTCTGCATCTTTACAGAGGTGTCCATCTTTGGGCAGACTGACATTGGAGTTCCTTCAAGTGAAGTTAGAACCGAGTTTAGAGAACTTCTTGGATTTAATCTATCCCGCTCTTGCAAGGAAACTCTATATACAGCTAAGGTTCGGCAGCCTCCCACTTAGGGTTTTCACAGGTAAATGGGCCAATAACGAGACCATTGTTTGCCCGGCTTGTAATTACAAGCGAGAAGATACTCCCCATGTACTGTTTTTCTGCACTGCCAATCAGGAGATAAGGAAGCGTTGGCTGATCCCACTTTGTAGGAACCTTGGCTTTACTCAATGTTCCCATGCCTGTAGGGTCCTTCGTTTTGATACACATCCTCCCATTGTCTTTGCTGTATCACAATACTTGTTGAGTATGTGGCATAGAAGGAGAAGTTTTTTTATAATTGTCTATATATTTATTATACTGTACCTTTGATAATTTTTGGTTTAATCTATTTTTATCCATAAGGGTTTACTGTATACGTAATTTACTGTTTTAACCTTCATTGAAATGTCTTGATTTTATGCACCCTTTTATGGTCTATTTGACCTAAATAAATGTATCCAAACGAAATAAATGTTTTGTGTATCGATGTAGCTACTCTCGCGCTGGATAGTAAATAGTTTACTAAGGCTCTGCACCTGTTTGTGTCATTATATGTGACACCACACCAGCACAAAGGCTTAATAACTCTCGCGCCCTGAACACAATAGTGTAAAATATAGTTATAGAATGCCTCCCTTGCATGAGTTGCACAGCGCTGTAAAACCCACAGGGTTAAGCCCATGTTTTATAAAACATAAAGGAATAATGTTAGCCTCCAAAACCTAATACATAATCAATAAACCATGGAGAGCGTTAATTGTCTACAGAGAAAAGCCAAAGCTGTTCTTCATTTATGAAAAAAGTTTGTGGCAAGCAGAAACTGTGATGTATTATTCTTCCTCCATCCAAAAGATCAAATTATGTTTTAAGTAAGTAAATGAATATTTCCTCTTGTTTGGAGATAGGGATATTTCTGGTTGCCATCCATCACGCACCCATCCAAACAGTTTGGTTTCCAAGAGCAAGATTTTAAGAAAAATACCAGCTCATGTTGCCGCTTCCTGAACATGTTTTGGGTGTTTATATTATAAAGCCTGTCTAGTCGTGTTTCCCAAAATGTTAGATTCTTCAGTGACTTCTGAAGGTGGTGCTTTGATCGGCTAGTCACTGCTGAGCTGTAAATCACAGTGGATGTGAGCGGGTTGGATTTTCCATTTTTTTGTAGAAGAAGCTGATTACAATGAAAACATTGCCTTCTTCGATGCTCTCCGGGATCAGTGACATGCCAGCACAGGGAGTGTGGTAGAGCAGCAGCTTGCCATCTTGGACATCTGACGTTTATTCTCTGCTTGGATTAATTTGTAAAACCACAAATTAAGTTTGATCCCGCCTGCAGTGTGCTGGTGATTAAATTGTGCAGCTGCATTTCATTTGTGACGAAGCTGTACTGGATAAATAGACTGATGAACGTGGCGCAATCGGAAATATGGGAGCTTATTTACAAGGTTCTTGCGCCACTTTTGCGTCATTTTTAACATGGGAAAAGTGACGCAAAATTGGCGCAAGGGCCTTGTAAATCTGCCCCATGGTTGTGGGGCACTGAGGAGCTAGAACCGTGAACATCTGTATATTTATTCGTCAGATTTCGAGGCAATCACTTCACACAGTCAGTAACACGCCTCCCCCTACTCCAGTGCAAGGATTTTTGGATCCCTAAGCAAAATGATATTCAATTTTTTAGACGTTCCTTTCTCCTAGCAAATACTATGGGGCAGATTTATGTTAACTGGCGCATCCCCAGGGATGCGCCAGTTAACATGCGCCACAGTGCGCCACAGCTCCGCCACCCATGGTGCGCCGCATTTATGATGCGGCGCACCATGGGGCAAAAACGGCACACATGCGTGACGCATCTGTGCCGTAAAGGTGACGCATTGCTGGAGTTGCGTCGCAAGTGCGACGCAGCTCCAGCAAGGCTCGGGGGTGCCCCATCTCCACAATGCTGCGTCAAGACCTACGCCTGCTTCAAGCAGGCGCAGGCTTTGGACGCAGCATTGGCCTGAAAGTGACTGAGTGAAATCTTATAGATTTCACTCAGCCACTTTTGCGAGGCGCACCTGCCCCGGAACGCCCACCCTGCGCCGGAACGCCCACAAGCGGCGCAGGGCTTTACAACGTGACGCATCTGCCTAGATGCGTCACGTTGTAAATCGTTCGTAGGGATGCGCCACGTTTACGCTGCCTTGCGTGACGCAACAGCGGCGTAAACGTGGCGCAAGTGCCTCATAAATCTGCCCCGGTATTTTTAAAGGTCGTAAAAGTTGCATGAGCTTACAAATTAAGTACTAGTTTTCAAAAGGAACCCCTTCGAGTCAATTCAGTTATCTATGCGCTGAAAAATGTGCGCACCTTCTCTTTCATGTTTAGTATTTCTGCACTTTTGTGATATACTTTTTGGTCAGAATATTCATTACTCAGCTATTTGATTTCACTGGTCACAGATGGCTGCATTTCTGTGTCGCCAGGTCATTTCCATTAACACCACTTTGTACACTATTTAATGCATGCAGTTATTCGACAAATCTAAATATTGGCACATTTTCACTTATTTGAGGTCTATGGTTATGAATTCAGTCATTACATTTGCATGTCAAAATTCTTTTCTTTAAGTTGAGTATTTTGTTGAAGAAAAGGAAATTACAACTATGACATACCAATATATAGAAGAAACCTTGTAATAACATTGCAAACATCAGAGATGAAATTCAAACCACTATCAGATAAACTAATAACTTAATTATATTGGTTACCGGATTAAGTATAGAGTAATATAGGAAAGTGAGAAAAATAACAGAAATAGAGAAGATGGAAAAAAGGAAAGTAATGAGAAAAGACGAGAGAAATGAAGAATGAATACTATAAAACCGTAGAAATAGTACCATAAAATCATTACTAATAATACATTATGTACTAGGTAAGAACATATTTAGTTATATAAAGATATATCAACAACTAACAATCCGACATCTGAAAAGAAAAGTAATATGTAATTAAATTGGAGTATGAACATGCATTCTCAAAACAGCAGTACCATGCGATAGTCACCAGATAACGCGTCAAATGACCACGTTAAAATCAATGCCAAGCTGCAAAAATGCGAAATGCGAGCGCCAAAAATCTTGCGATGAGGTCAACCGTGGTACAAAAAGCAGCGAAAGCCAGTGACAGGCCTGGAAATCCCACGCGTCTGGTGGGAAAATGCACTATAAAAGCTACAGAAACAACACACCAGAACCAATCCAAAGCACATAGCAACATGGATGCACCCTGACCGAGCGCAGAGGCCGACTCAAACCCCACAACCCCCACAGACCATCAGCAAGGAGCAACGGGGTCGGGAAGGCCAAGGAGAAGAGGGAGAGGAAGATGGGTTGCAGTCTGCAGCCGAACCAGATCTGCGTCACGGAGGTGACAGAACACTACCATCAACTGACCCACAATTACACCACAGGGAATGCAGTTGGAGTGTTGAGGAGGCCAATGAAGGAGGCAAGAGGCGCTGGCATGATGTGATAATCTAAACCAGGCACAAACCCGCTGCCAACAGGAAGGCTGCAACAGTGACAGGAGGTGGGACTCCTGCGCCGCAGGAGGAGCTGGAGGCTAAAGTCATCAGTGTGGAGACTGGGCAAGGAGTAGGGAGTATGGACACAGCCCGAGAGGACCTGACACAACTTCAACAGGGTGAGTAACGACCAGGGACTGGGGGGATGTGGGGAAATGGGCACAATGGCACACATGAACAATGATGTGTAGCACACTGCACACCCACAATGACCCTGGATCATGTCCCTGATCCCCGTGGCACACTCCAGCACACACACAGAGCAAGAACAGCACACCCATATTGACGACAATTTGGTACAATGCGCAAACCCAACACTGTAAAACAGAGGACACAACTGGCTCTGCACACGCGCAGAAGCAGGCCTACTACATCTGACAGAGCTGCAAACTGTGAAAGGGAAATGTACACATAAAACCTCACATCCATCATGTAGTCCAAATGTACCGAGTACCGCATCTAAATCCTGCACCTCCCAAACAGTCACAATGTACATTGTCATACAGTCTGCATGTAAACAAGAACAATGCGCCAACATACATGTCAACACAATGTCAAAATGCATCTCCTCTTCACATTGCAGAGGGACACACAACACCTCCAGGAGAGCACAGAAGACAACACATCAGTGATGCCAGGAAGGACCACCACACCTTCGACACCAACGCCCTACAACAGCCCATGGACATCACATGCAACCCAGCACCTGGACCAGGGCAGCCAAGCTACTTAGAGGAAACACAGACCCTACAACAGATCACACAGCTGGAAGCACCCACAAGCATGGCTGGCTCACAACACTTCACCGACCCACACATGGCACCCCAATACCAGGTGTCAGAATGCCAAAAAGAGGTGGCCGAACAGGTGCGGGTCGGGTCTGTAGCCATGGAAGGTGAACTAGATCCCTTACGTGGGTGTCTATTATCTGTCAGGGACCACCTACACCCCACAAAGGAGAGCCATACTTCCATAGAGACACATGCAGATTCACATTCCCAGTGCAGAACCACACCCTGGGGCCAGCAAATATCAGTCACACACCCATGTTGGCTCTGTGTACGACGGACCAGTCCCCTCCCCTTACAAATTGAGTGGGTGACGACAAAGCCACTTGTCCAAGCTCTAACCCGCTGCCTGCGGTGACATGTTTGCGTCCGATGTACACAGCACAATGTAATGTCGTAGGGCCAAGGGCCCTCATGCATACAACAAGACTACAGGGACACAAGCAGATATTATGTTGAACTGGCTACAGGAACGTGCGCCCGGTCCCTTTATTGGCAGTGCCACATGTACATTGACGCCTGTGCTGGATGTGTGTGGAGTGTGTGTAAGCCAGCCCGCATGGAGTGCTTGGTGCTGGCAACATCTTGAACAGTGGACACTAGGTCAACGGAAACTGAAAACACCTGCATAACAGAGTTAGCTGCTGAGCAACATGGAGGGGAGCCAGAACAAGTACATAGGTCACCCAACAAACATACAGAAGTGTCCGTGAGTTGCCATGCACTGGGGTTGGGCACTAGAGCTGAGCACGCTCATGTGATGAAAATGACCAGGATTGTGCCCATTCAGGATATTCCTTAGACAGATGCAGCGGGGTGTGTTACACCTGCATATTCTTCCTCATCAACGTCCCAGGTCTCCCACACTGCCTGAGGTGACATTGCTGCGCAACCTCTCCACAACACAAAACTCAATCAGTAATGGTCCATGGGTTGCGGTGCACTGAGTCAGTGGCACCTGGAGTCCTGAGCAGGGGATCAGGCAGATGATGGCATTCACGACAGGTCTGAGCAACTCCATTAGTCTGCCAGTACCACTGTTTCAACTCTGGCAGATGGTGGTTGGAGTTGGCCCAGGCGATGGTGGCATGTGCCTCCTGCGGTGATGTGACGTCCAGGCCGGTCAGGACTCGATTTGATGTCTGAGCCCTGGTGGTCCATAGTTGAGGCAGGAGGCAGCGGACAGCGCAGGGCCACAGACACATGATGTCAATGACCCCAAGACCACCGTCACAGAGGTCATCCAATATTCATTCAGAGAGGGGCCTGACCTTAGCTGCACAGAGTTAGTGGCCCCAGATGACAGTGGCCGGCACAGGCACACCGCCATGGGATGGTGACTTGCGGTCCTCTGAGGTAGGGCCATGCGGACTGAGTGGCTCCTCGTCGATGTAGAAGGTGTATGTGGCAGAGGGTTGCGGGGGACAGTGGAAGGTTTCCTCCAGGGCATGATGCAGGGGGCAGAAGCTATCTGGTAGCAGCAGAGGGAGGAGTGGAGTGCCACAGCCTCGTTGCCACCACCACTTCGGTATCAGCTACATGAGGATGAAAACTACCCCCTAGTCCATAGACTCAGACACCACCAATGTTCAACCAGAGAGTGTCCATGAATGTCGGGGAACTGACTTAGTGGTACCGGGCTGAGAGGGAATGCAGTCTGCGATGATGCTGGTACACTGAAATGAACTCCACCCTTGCTAAATCAAGACTCTGTGACCTACTGGACCACAGTGTAGGCCGGAGGCAGCGTTTAGCAGTGGCCCACAGCCACGTGTCGTAGGCTTGCTACGCACTGAGTTAGTGACCCCAGGGCAGTTGTTGGTAGTATTCGATCACCTCCATAATGATAATCCTTTTTTCCTCCCAGATGCAACGTGTTATCCTCTTACACCTCTCCTTGCGTGCAACGATATATACTCTACCTTTGAATAATCGATGTTTAGTTCCAATTGTGTGACCTACTCGAGCGCAGCGTAGGCCGAGAGCACTAGTCCACGTGGGCCCACAGAATCTTTCGGTTGTGATGCACTAAGAAGACCTGGTGGCACCACATAGAAGAGAGTATAGTGACATAAACTCAGTCATAATTAATGTGCTCTGCCATGGTGTAATCAAGATTCAGTTCCAAAGGAGAGCCATACTGCCATAGAGACACATGCAGATGCACATTCCCAGTGCAGAACCACACCCAGGGGCCAGCAAATATCAGTCACACACCCATGTTGGCTCTGTGTACGACGGCCCAGTCCCCTCCCCTTACAAATTGAGTGGGTGACGACAAAGCCACTTGTCCAAGCTCTAACCCGCTGCCTGCGGTGACATGTTTGCGTCCGCTGTACACAGCACAATGTAATGTCGTAGGGCCAAGGGCCCTCATGCATACAACAAGACTACAGGGACACAAGCAGATATTATGTTGAACTGGCTACAGGAACATGCGCCCGGCCCCTTTATTGGCAGTGCCACATGTACATTGACGCCTGTGCTGGATGTGTGTGGAGTGTGTGTAAGCCAGCCTGCATGGAGTGCTTGGTGCTGGCAACATCTTGAACTGTGGACACTAGGTCAACGGAAACTGAAAACACCTGCATAACAGAGTTAACTGCTGAGCAACATGGAGGGGAGCCAGAACAAGTACATAGGTCACCCAACAAACATACAGAAGTGTCCGTGAGTTGCCATGCACTGGGGTTGGGCACTAGAGCTGAGCACGCTCATGTGATGAAAATGACCAGGATTGTGCCCATTCAGGATATTCCTTAGACAGATGCAGCGGGGTGTGTTACACCTGCATATTCTTCCTCATCAACGTCCCAGGTCTCCCACACTGCCTGAGATGACATTGCTGCGCAACCTCTCCACAACACAAAACTCAATCAGTAACAGTCCATGGGTTGCGGTGCACTGAGTCAGTGGCACCTGGAGTCCTGAGCAGGGGATCAGGCAGATGATGGCATTCACGACAGGTCTGAGCAACTCCATTAGTCTGCCAGTACCACTGTTTCAACTCTGGCAGATGGTGGTTGGAGTTGGCCCTGGCGATGATGGCATGTGCCTCCTGCGGTGATGTGACGTCCAGGCCGGTCAGGACTCGATTTGATGTCTGAGCCCTGGTGGTCCATAGTTGAGGCAGGAGGCAGCGGACAGCGCAGGGCCACAGACACATGATGTCAATGACCCCAAGACCACCGTCACAGAGGTCATCCAATATTCATTCAGACAGGGGCCTGACCTTAGCTGCACAGAGTTAGTGGCCCCAGATGCACAGTGGCCGGCACAGGCACACCGCCATGGGATGGTGACTTGCGGTCCTCTGAGGTAGGGCCATGCGGACTGAGTGACTCCTCGTCGATGTAGAAGGTGTATGTGGCAGAGGGTTGCGGGGGACAGTGGAAGGTTTCCTCCAGGGCATGATGCAGAGGGCAGAAGCTATCCGGTAGCAGCAGAGGGAGGAGTGGAGTGCCACAGCCTCGTTGCCACCACCACTTCGATATCAGCTACATGAGGATGAAAACTACCCCCTAGTCCATAGACTCAGACACCACCAATGTTCAACCAGAGAGTGTCCATGAATGTCGGGGAACTGACTTAGTGGTACCGGGGCAGAGAGGGAATGCAGTCTGCGATGATGCTGGTACACTGAAATGAACTCCACCCTTGCTAAATCAAGAATCTGTGACCTACTGGACCACAGTGTAGGCCAGAGGCAGCGTTTAGCAGTGGCCCACAGCCACGTGTCGTAGGCTTGCTACTCACTGAGTTAGTGATCCCAGGGCAGTTGTTGGTAGTATTCGATCACCTCCATAATGATAATCCTTTTTTCCTCCCAGATGCAACGTGTTATCCTCTTACACCTCTCCTTGCGTGCAATGATATATACTCTACCTTTGAATAATCGATGTTTAGTTCCAATTGTGTGACCTACTCGAGCGCAGCGTAGGCCGAGAGCAGTAGTCCACGTGGGCCCACAGAATCTTTCGGTTGTGATGCACTAAGAAGACCTGGTGGCACCACATAGAAGAGAGTATAGTGACATAAACTCAGTCATAAATAATGTGCTCTGCCGTGGTGTAATCAAGATTCAGTTCCAAATGTGTGACCTACTTTTCCGCTGTGTCTGCCGGTAGAGTAAGTCAACGAGAAAGGAGTTCTGCGGGCCTGTGTTGGGAGGCCGTGATGGTCTGAGGAGGCTGCCAAGGTCGCGGCCCTTGGGCTTGGAGATTGCATCGGCATGTGGTGGGCCCTTGACACACGTCGGTGTCAGCAGGTGGGCATTGAGGCCTGGGTGCACAGGGGCGGGTAAAACAGGTGCGGGGACCAGCGTCCCGGGGTGCAGTAGGTGCACAGGATTGTAGGCGACCCCGCTAAAGGTGACAGGTTTTGGCCTTGTGGTGGGTTGAGAGGCGCCACTCTGGCAGAGACATTGGGCATTCCGAAACAGGACCACGCCCATAGTTACGTGCCCTTTATTCACAGCACTAGGCTGGCCTGGCGTTCGCTGGGCCAGCCCACTCTGCTTGCGCTTACAAGGGGGATGTAACACGCTACATTTCCATGATCTTCCCTACTGGCTGGGGTGACATGGTTGCGTCCACTGTCCACTACACTCCAAACACCAGCGGTATGTGTCGACATGGATATGTGTGTGGTCAGCATACTGCAGTCTGGCCAGCACATCCACGCCACACTTGGCAATATGTCCATTCTCATTCATCGGTCACTTGCCTCCTTTGCACATGCCTGGTTCCCAACTCTTCTGACATTCTGCTGTTGTTTGGCTAAGGTGCCATTCCATTGATGGCTAATGTACATGGCTGGCCCAGCTTCCCACAGTGAGTTGTGCTGTCATGTCTGGTGGGTGTGCATGTCGTTTGTGAGCTTGTGACGTGTGCATTTACTGCGTTGTCAGTTGCATGATTGTGGAGTTGAGGTGTGTGGTGTGTGCATTTGGTATTGGCCAATGAGCAGTGCATTTCCGTGGGTGCAATTCTGGAAGCGCATGTTGATGATGGACTGTTGGAGGTGTAGGAATCATGCACACTGCCTGGGTGGTTGGTGGCGACGTTGGCGGAGATTCCCCGGTGGTCCACTATTGCCTGCACATTGGTGGGATATGTGCGCTTTCTGTTGTACTTACTGTGTGCAGTGTTGACAGGGGCCACTAGTAGGACATGTGTGCAGTCAATGCCCCCTGACACGTGCGGGAAGCCAGCTGTGGCATAGATGCCTTGCTTGCTCTCTGGCTGTTCCTGCGCAGTGTGTGGGAAGTATAGATAGTGGGGTACGAAGCTGATGGTGTCATCCAATACCATTGTGAAGGACTTGGATTGGCCTGGCTGTGTTATTCCTCCGTCTCAGGCGGATGTTGGTTGGAGGGTACCAGAGGCCAACACTTGCAGCACGGCCAACATCTTTGTCTGTGGTGGGATGTTGGTTGTCCGCTATGTTGGTTCCGTCAGCCTGTGGACAATGGTGGTCAGGACGCAGAGGAGGATTGTCCCTTTGAGCATGTAGTGGGCAATGACACTCTCTGCTGTTGGGTCTGTGAGGTTGGTGCATTTTCTGGGGGTCGCTTTCCTTGTCTCAGTGTTGGTCCAGGGAGGTGGTGGGTGTCCGGGTGGGTGGGTGGGTGTCCGGGTGGGAGGGTGGGGTCCTGGGGGTGGTGGCGGTGGGTATTGTGACCACCTTGGGTCTCTGGCCTGCATGTTTAGTGGCTCCATGGCATCTGTTGTTCTTGAGGTGTGGCTCTGGCCTGGGCTCCCTTTTCTGGTGCAGGCTGCCATCCGACTTTACACCAGGTCAGAGCAGGTGTTCATTTCCTGCTGCTAGCGTACCTTTTCGCATGTTTCCTGGACTTTTCGTTGATCTGGCTGGTCGTTGAGGATGTTGTGGAGTGGTGTTCTTGCAGCTTTTGGTACAGGAACGCCTACTCTGCATCTCATTAGCGATAGTTGCCGGGGTCGTCTGTGGCAATGTTTTTTGCCGCTGCTATCATGGGTAAACTGGTGCTATGGGCTGTTGGCTTCAATAATGGTAGTTCCTAGGCAACAGAATGGGCTGTTGGCACCAGCTTGTGAATGGGGTGATACATTTATCCCAACTTTGGCTGTGATAAAGTGCCGTTAACTAGGCGATGATTCCTTGAGAATATGCCCCACAGAGTGTATGCAATAGCAATAAGTAGATCAACAAACTTGCAGATTGATTTATTCTGAGGCTATATACAACTTAAGCTGCCTAAAAATCAAACATTACTAGAGAATGGAGAGTGAACTTCAATAATATGTTCTATCCGTGTACACAATTGTTCCCGAATTAATAACAAGTTAGGACATATGAAGGACATATGGAGGTAAGAACCTAGATTAGAGTTGCACCACCATTAAGAGTCACCTTGAAGCATTTTACACTTGAGCAAAAATCCAGGTATGCGGTATAACATTATAAAAATAATAAAATGTTTGAGTGGGTTTGGAAGGACGAGCTGTAGAGTGAGGTTTCTCCCATATCTTCTGCCAGTGTGTGGAAGGCCAACTAGAGTGTAAGTATGATTCCCATAAAAGTTATAATTTCGATTTTGGCCTATCTAAAGGTGGGGAGAGCAGAGTTCTGTATAATATTGAGGATTGAAGTATTCGGCTGATGAGGGATTGTGAGGAAGAACCTCAATCAGAAGAGGTAAGGAGTGACTGGAATATGGGGACCAAAATATACACTAAGGTGGTTTTCTGGCGAACTGGAAGTGGTCCGCCACGGGTCCGACACAGCCAATCGTTACGATTGCCTGTCAGACTCACCCCAATTCCACAAAATGCTGGTGATGCCTAGCACGGTAATTGCAAACACAACAGTGATGGACAGAATGTGGATCAATGTCACACATTCACCCCAGTCCAAAGATCTGGGCCCAAATCCATCGTTTTTCCACTCCACACCACCCTGGGTTAGACAATGGCGATATGCAAATCAGCGCTGACCCTGTGCCCCATGGGAACAGTCCAGTCCGAACTACAAAAGCCATGTCTGCCAGATTAGGATGCTGCAACCCCGCCAGCTTGTGTATGGCGGTTCAACCGCCATTCTCAGGCTGGGGGGATGTACTTTGGGGGTCTGTTGCAAGCCCCACTTTTGCAGGGGCATTTTATGTGCACCATGTGGCAGGCACTACATGGAAATGCACAACATGCATTTCTACCATTGCCGCAGGTGCTGGTGCTGCAGCCAGCAGCATCTGCCGCAATGGTAAGCATGGTAAGCATGCACAATGCAACCGCCACAGTGGCGGTTGCATTGTAATTGAACTTCCAGGACTCCCGCCATAGGCGGTTGGTCCCAATTCCCATGACGATGGCAGACAGACTTAAGTCCGTCCGTCATTGTAATGATCCCCTAAGATTTGATATTGTTGGAATCTCTTGGGAGGGAGATTAAAGGAAGAGAAAAAAGGTGAAAAGGGAATAATGGAATTATTTTGTTGGACCAATTGAGAAACAGTAAATATACCTTTGTTTAACTAAGTCTGTCAAAATAGTGGTTTACCATTAACAACAAGACATTTATTATACCAAAGAGGACTGTGGAGAAGCATGTCAGCTAAAGAAAGAGGGGCAACCAAGTAAGTCTTGAAGAGGATATAAGAATAAGATATCAATGCAGGCACCAAGGGCTTAATTTATTAGGCCTCTTGCAACACTTGAACATCTCTTTTCATGACATTCCATGGTGCAGGCGCCTGCTGCATATTTATCAGGCAGCACGAAGCAACTATTTTTGCCAAATACTGCCTCGCAAATATCGTTCCCTTTAACACAGTTTTCTGCATTAAAGGGGTGTACAATGGGTGTTGCTGGGGGCATTCCCAGCAACATCCACTGCTTTTTGACACTGCCCCAGATTTACGAGAAGTCATAAATCTGTGGCAGCATCAAAAACTAGTGCCTCCCCAGGGGAGGCATTAGAGAAGCACAAGGAGGAGCACTAACTTTGGTTCTCCTCGTTTTTCCTTTTTCTATGTGTTCTGCATTCTACAGCACACTTAGAAAGAGGAAAAAGCCTCTTGTATTTGTTTTTGTGATTGTGATTGTTTTTGTGCAGGAAGGTTTCCCTTCCTGCACAAAAATAATCATCCCGCAATGCAGGTAGTGTTGCACCATGAATCAAAGGTGCCTGCATTGGTGCATGGCAGCCCATTGTGCGCTGGTGCAGGGGAAAAGGACAGGAATGCGCTATATCTGATAGATAGGGCACATACCTGCCCTTTTCTTTTGCTGTAGGCCAGCGCTGCTGAAAGACCCTAGGTGGTTCCCTATCACAAAGCCTTATAAATGAGGCCGCCAGTATTTAGAGAGGTGTGACATGTGAATAATATGGGAATGACAAAAGGGGATAATGAGGGCTAACTCCAGTAGAAACAATAGTTTGGGTGGGCAGACTGAAAGGCCAAGAAAACAATTTTGACAGTGTTCGATACGGAATGTTTATGATAAGACAAATTTAGAAAGTTACCTCCACCAACTGATTTAGTTGATTTGAGACGATGTAAAGAAATATGAGGAGTTTTACCATTCAATAAAAATGTAGATAGAAGTCTATAAATAGCTGTAAAGTACTTTACCGTAATTTTGATACGTAGCATGAATAGATAAAAATTGATGATTGGCAGCAGCATCATTTTGATACTGCAAGCAGCCCCACCAAGACAGAAATAGAGGGGACCAACCTTGCGTCAGCTTAGAAATGATTGCCAGAAGGACTTCCATGTTAAAGTGCAGGGTATCTCTAAGGGTTTTGTGGTGAACTATACCTAGGCATTTGATCTTATCAGGGTTCCAAGCAAGACCCATTCCAACAAAATGTGTTTTGAGACAGAACTTATTCAAAGGCATCACTTCAGATTTTTTAATAATAAGCTTATAGCCTGAGACTTCCGAGTATTCATTAAGGGCTTCGAAAAATGATGGAAGTGATATGTCAGGCTTTGAGATATAAAAAAGGATATCATCTGCATACTCCGTTAATTTAACTTGTATCTTATTCAACTGAAAGCCAGAAATAGCATCCGAGTGTTTCAACTTACAGAGAAAAGGCTAAAGTGCAAGCACAAAAAGCATGGCGATAGAGAGTATCCCTGCCACGCGCCCCTATGAATGGGAAAGTAGGAAGACTGAAAAACCAATGACCAAAACACAAGCGCATGGGGAGGAATGCAGTAAGGAGATTCATTGCAGAAATTGAGGTCAAAACTCATGCTAATGTAGAGTGTACATTAAATAATTCCACTCTACCCGATCAAATGCTTTTTTGGCATCTAAAGCCACAGCTGCCAGGGAGTGGTTAAGTTCAGCTGCTTTACTAAGGATGTTTAAAAAGACTCCTATATTGTCTGTAATGAACTTATTTTGAACAAAACCGGATTGCTCCATATCAATTAGATCTAGCATAAAATCATTAAGGCATAAGGCCAGTACTTTAGCGAAAAGTTCACAATCCGTATTAATACGTGATATGGGAAGATAGTTCTTGCATAAAATATCTCTGTCTCTTGTGAAAAAGACAAATCATAGCCTCTGTAAATGAACCCAATGCTCTGTTCAATGAGAGGAAATGAGAAATTAATTAAAATAAATTAGGGAAAAGTATTTTGGAAAATTGGTGGAAACATTCGACCGTGAACCCATCTGGTCTCGGTGCTTTACCTAGTGGAAGGCGTTTAACAGCAGAAAGTCATCCTCTTGTAGCAGAGGTAGCAGAGGGAAGAGGTGTGGCGCCGCGGCCAGGGCGACTGACGCTGGAATCTGGGGACCACGGTTCGATCCCCGGCTCCGGCGGCAGGTTAGCCCAAGCACCATGTGACTCTGGGCAATAGCTTGCTTAAGCTTCCCGACGGCCCCCAGCGCCTAGAGACCCTTACGGGTGATTGTGCGCTTTACAAATGTGGACTTTACTTTAGCAAAGCCTCAAGAACTGACAAATCAACATATGAGGGTTTGCACATTAAGGGGCCCATTAGGATGTCGGGCGGATCGCCATGCGGGCGTTGGCGATCTGCCCGACATCCTTGTCCGCCTGCCACCCTTGTCCGCCTGCCACCCACCCGCCACCCATTTCCACTCCGCCATATTATTATGGGGGGGGACCGCGGCGGACAGAAAGATTGTCCGCCGCTTTTCAGTATGCAGTATGCGCCCGCCACTGTGACGGGCGCATCCTAATACCCCCCACGGGACCCCCGTCCTTATGGCAGGCGGTCCCATAATCCAATAGGATGGCGGGCGGACTAAGTCCACCCGCCATCCTAATGACCCCCTAAGACTGAGAAAAGAATGAGGAACGGAAATCCTCAGATGGGGTGGAATATCTGACAGAATATCGATGGACAGAACATCGACCTACAAAAATATTGACACAGAAATATCGACGTCAAAAATATCGAAGTCCTATCTACATAATGGTAAGTACAAAATTATCGGAAAAAAATATCGTAAAAAATATCGATGTAAAAAATATTGTTTTTTAAAATGTTTTAATAATAATGTAAAAAAAGTAAAAAATACACATAATTAAAAATATATAGATATAAACATTAAAACATATTTAAAAAATAATAACTAATACATATAATTTGTAAATTATTTGAACATCTACATATAAATTAATATATATACTTACTCCACATATTGCAACAGTAGGGAAAGCGTTGGATAGCGTAGGGGTAAAAATTACTATTACCACTCCAGTGAGTGCAACAGTAGGGAAAGCGTTGGATAACATAGGGGTAAAAATTACTATTCCAACTCCAGAGAGTGCAACAGTAGGGAAAGCGCTGGATAGCATAGGGGTACAAATTACTATTCCCACTCGAGACAGTGCAATAGTAGATAAAGCGCTGGATAGCGCAGGGGTTAAAATTACTATTCCCACTCCAGAGAGTGCAACAGTAGGGAAAGCGCTGGATAGCGTAGGGGTAAAAATTACTATTCCCACTCCAGAGAGTGCAACAATAGGGAAAGCGCTGGATAGCGTAGGGGTAATAATAACTATTCCCACTCCAAAGAGTGCAACAGTAGGGAAAGCGCTGTATAGTTGTAGTGATTGAGCCATTTTGTATGGAAACGGCTCGATTATGACCGTTGCCCACTACCATCTCAGTATATGTTGCTCTAATATAATGCTGTGTAGGCCTGCATAATACGAACTAGCTGTAAAGTAAGACCCGATAATGTTCTTTCTGTGTCTGACTGTATCTTGCTCAAAGGAAGGGCTTACCTATTGGCTTTGGCATACTCTAATGCCATCTTGCATACTAATTCGGGCTCTTTGCGGGAATAGTGGCCTATGCTTAAGCGACTCCATCTTCTAAGCTTTTCTGGGTGAGGAGTCATGTTTTACTTCTCACTTGTTTTCCACACTTTGGGGCTCATTAGGATGGCGGACGGACCTGCGTCAGTCCGCCACCCTAGAGGAGGAGGGACCGTCCACAGCGGCGGTCCCTCCAGTGCAATTAGGATGTGACCGCCAGCCTGGCGGTCACATCCTCAATATTTAACATTGCGGCGGGTGCTGCTTGAAGTAGCACCCGCCGCAAGGTTAAATATGCATGCTTAGCATTTGCATCCACAAAGCGGCAGGCACCGCGCGGTGCCTGCCGCTTCGTGCACGCAAATGCAGGCGGAAAAGCTGCGGACCGATTTTGAGACCCACCGCCATCCTAATTTGGCAGTGGGTCTTTTGTGCCTCCCCATTGGTTTTCCTGCTTCCTCCGGGCCGGCGGTGGCTTCCGCCGGCCCGGAGCATGCGGGAAAACCGCAATCCGATTCGGCCCTTTGTTTGCTGGTAGGAACCGGTTCTTGTCGGAGGAATGTGCTCGCTCGGCCCAGGAGTCATAAGAAACGCCTAGCTAGCTGATGCTGTGGCCTTGGCATGGAGTGGTACGGAATTTGATGGCAACAGGGGGCGAGGCTTGCTAGAAGCTTCGACCAATGTTTCCACTTGTACTAAAGGGGGTGTTCGGGTCTCGACCACTGGTAATCCATCACGGTGCAGACGTGCAGCTGTGACAGTGTGGCAGAGAATCCTGATTCGGCTGGAGAAACGGGCACTCCTCTGGCAAAGTGGAAGCGGTATGTGTATAAACTTGGTGAGGTGTTCCACTAACTCTTGTTTCCTAACTGTTCTTATCTAACTATCGTCTCCTATTTTCAGGTTATATACTGATTTACATATAAGTTCTGTACATGTACATCATAATTGAATTTAGCCTATCGTGACATAGTAGTAATTTCTTTCTTTTGTCCTTCTATCATCATCTAATAAAAGAGACCCCAGAGTATATCACTATTTGTTTGTGTTCCTTGGGATGGGAGGTCAGGGCCCTTGTGACCCAAATGCTGTAGCATCGGAAGGATGGTAAGTTGCCCTTCCTGCAGGCAGTTGTAGAGAGAGGGATGTCCCCGCTCTCATCCAGGGAAGCCAAAACTGATAAGTAATCCACCCCGAGGCATTGTTAGGAGGAGCGTGCAGTGTTTATTCAGTTTCACCAGGGTGGGCTTTGTTTCGCATTGTTTTGTATTGTTGTTACTCTTTGGCCCTTGGTATTGTGTTGTGTTTTCGTACCCTGGGGTACGTTGTTACCTTGTGGCCCTTGGTTTCTTGCGTTGTTTTACCGAGTGGCGTTGTTTTCCCGGGTTGTTGTTGTTGTCATCACTGGTATTGATTCTTGCGTTGTTGTTGCTGTTTGCAAGCCCCCCGGCCAATGCCATATATGTATAGATAATCATTAGTATTATTCCTTTCTTGGGTAAGTATTGTGAAGTGTTATATACTTTTGGGTCCCGAGAGGGGATAAGGTAAGTATGCCCTTGTGATTGGCAGAATTATCAGGTCATTACAATAGTGTAGGGGTAAAAATTACTATTTCCACTCCAGTGAGTGCAACAGTAGGGAAAGCGCTAGGTAGCGTATTTACATATTTATCAATTACATTTTTTTTCTCAAAAAATAACATATTAATAATTAATTTACAAAACACTATTAATAAATACCAATACATAAAAATTAATATTTACTTAAATAACATCAAATTACATCCCACACTATTCCCCCTTTAACACACAACACAATACACATTAAAAATCACAATTGATTTAACTATGAATTAATCAATTAATAACATTTATTAATACATTCATATAATTATAAATTAACTAATTAATAAATGTTAATGACCAATTAATAATTAATCACCAATTAACGATTAATAAACAATACATTAATTAACAATAACAATACATAGAATTATTAATAAAGTAATTATAATTAAAATAGTTAACTAATTAATAAAAATTAATGGCAGATTAATAATCAATTCACAATTAAATAATAATAAATACCAATAAAGAAAAACAATCTCATTAATTAATTTAATTTAATTAACTCCCACCCTATTCCCCTTTAAACTCACAACACACTACACATAAAAAATCCCACAATTAATGTAATTATAAATTAATCAAATAATAAAAATTAATCACCAAATACTTGACAATACATTAATTAACAATAACAAAAATTAAAAATAATAATAAATGAATTCTTTGATACTAAAATGCGTAATTTACTTTAACAAAATTACTAATTTCTAAACATTTATTTTGAAATGTATAAAAATACCTTAAAACAATGTTTAACATACATATAAAATACATACTAAAATACATAACACTAAAAAAATCGATATTATTAACAACGATATTTTTGCTTATGATATTACTTACATCGATATTACTAACTTCAATATTTAAAAAAACGATATTACTTACTATGGGGTCGATATTCTGGTCAACGGTATTCTTGACTTCGATATTCTGTCCCTACGTTATAAAAAATTCGATATTAATGTAGGTCGACATTTAAAATTCTATATTTTGACTGCCCACCATGGGGTGGCGTCAGGGGTATAGGGTGTTTGATAATAATCAACTAAACATCTCGCAATATCTGAGTCATGAAAGAATTTAGTTCCTGACTGATTAATAATGAAGGCAATAGAGGATTTTTCTATTCTACTTTTAAGATAGATAGCTAGTAATGTCCTGGTTTTGTTATGTCCCCTATAACATCTAGCATTCATTTTCAAAAGTTTTTCACAGGCATTCTACGTAGTATGTTTAATAAATTGGATCTTGGCTGATACAAGCACATCAAGATCAGTTTTATTAGGCTGAGATGCAAAGTATTTCTGCCCTAGTCTCTTAATCTTGCTAAGAATGGCCGCCTATTCCTTCTCCTATAGTGTAGTTCCTATATTCCCATTAGGCTCTGCGCATTGGAATAATATATCCTATAGATTTGACGTAGGACTTATGTCAATAGGTCTCTATCGAATATACTAAACCTAATAGTGAGTGTGCCAGCTAACTCAGAAGGGATTAGTTTCTGACAACCGCATAAACATGACAACTTTGTTTCCCAAGAATAAGAATATATCTCTCAGAGTCGTGGAAACAATAGACAACTATTTGTCTAAGTCAATCGTGCATGCTTCGTTTCTACAGAGTTGCATAGAAATAGAGAGACGGGCGTTTTCAACAAAAGGATTTATTGAACAGTCTTCTTTCTCATGCAAGAGAGGTGAACTGCTACAATCGTTATGCAGAATGCAAAGTATAATGCGTACAGCATCAACAGAAATATGAAATAATATTGTAAGAGCATTGTATGGTTTCGAAGCCATAAAAAAATACATACATAAATAACATAGACTAAAATCCTCAACTCGTGCTTCTAAAATACACCTACCCCAATGTACGTAACCTAAGTCTAGTACGTGGGAAGAAGTAAGCATTGTTTTGGTATAGGTTTAGTTTTGCCAAGAATCTACCAAAGGTTTCTCTAGGTTCTTATCAGCTCCATACCTTGTTAGAATGAAGGAGGTCTGGTATCTCTTTCTCGGGACTCGATTTCCCCACACCCCTCAAGGGGAGCCGTATACACTGGAGCTGGATTCTCGGCAGAGAAGGGCAGCTTCCTGATCAGTGCGTCCGCTGGAGGGTCAGCTTCCTTTAGGCACTTGCTGTAGCGAGCTGCATCGGTCAAGTAGGTCTCCGAACTGCTCCGAACCACCGTATCTTGCTATAGCAAATGAAGGTATATTTATACCTTGAAGGTGTTTAGGAATGCCATAGTTTGATGTAAAGTCGGGCATATGACCATCATAAATGAACCCCTGGGGAATAGTTGTTCACTGTAAAGTAACCGAGTTCTTGGAGGAATCAATATTCAAGCAAGGGGAAGTTCCCTAACTGCTTAAGCTGGTTTTCCAAGAAATCGTTGTGATGTTTGGTGAACGGATGGAAGTGGCCATGCCTGTATTTTGGGTAGCATGGGCTATGCCTAAATAAAGGCTGGATTTCTATGCCTATATAAGGGCAACGAGAATCGTACCTATATAAGGGCATGAATCGGGAAAATGTAATCAGATCCTAAAACGCCACACAACACTCCATAATTTTCTGTTTGTTAGAGACCTAAGCAATAATAAAGTCTTTAGATGCAGCCTTAAATGCATCCCAAACAAAATGAAAAGAAGTTTCATCTGTATAATTAATCTTGAAATATTCCTCAACAAATTCCTCATAAGAAGAAATAAAAACTTCATAGGTGATTATTGCATCTCCAAAGAGACAGAGATGTGGGAGTGTAATGAATATCTGAATCAGTAGACAAAGGAGCATGGTCCGAAATTAAAATTGAGCCTTTCTAAGAATGAACTAAATGTTGAATAAGGGTCTTGCTAAGAAAGATATATTATTTCCTAGTCTGTGTTTTATAAGGAGCGGAGTAAAAGGAATCTTCTTGAAGGGCAGGATGAGCTCATCTCAAGGAATCAGAGAGGGAGCTATGCAAATTGGCATGTGTAAAAGATTTGTGTGCTCTGTGAGGGAGAAATCTAGTGGTTGAATGACAATTAAGAAAAGGTCCATTATCTAATAGCAGGCACCACCTACAACAAAGTTATCATAATAACTTTGAGTAACCAATTGTGTAATATGTTTCCAAAACATATGGTCAGGGTTTGTGGAGCCATATACATTAAGAATCGTAAAAGTAACATTGTCAATAGTGAGTCATACTAAAACCCATCTACCATCTTTATAACTTTCCTCAGAAATGAGGTAAACATTTAAACTTTTATGATATAGAATGACTACTCCTTTTTTATGTTGAAAAAGAACCCACCATTGTTTTTTGAGTTTTGTGAAAATCAGCTTCAGTGTGATGCGTTTCTTAAAGCAACTCAAGCTGGCAGCACAATCTAGATAAATGACACAAAACTCATTGGCATTTAATAGGATTTTCAAACCGTTAACATTCCAGGTTGTGATTCTAAGCGGGATATGAGGCAAATTCATATCTGAACATTGGGAATGAATAAAGACATGAGTGTATCATAAACATGAAGTATCCGCACTGAATATAAAGAAATAGAGAGATAAAGAGGTAAGAGGACAGAAAAGCAAAAAAGCAAGTGGGGAGTAAGGAACGCCTACGAAGACAAAATTAGCAAAAATGCAACACAGGAAGAATAACCCTAGTTGCAAAAAACATCTTACATGAAAAATAGTCATGAGGGATGAGAAGAGTGCCGAGCACCTAAGGGAGATGGAACCAGACCCAGTTCTGGGATACATGAAAAAGAAACACAAGAACCACGAAACAAATCAACGATTTCCAACATAGAGAGTGAGAGAGGCATGTAAAAGCAGAATGAGACAAACACAAGGAGATGATGAACGGATCACTGAAACCTTTCAGATACTCACCCCCCAGTCACAGATCTGGGTTCAATCCACCATCGTTCTTTAGGTCACCACGCCACCCCAGTACAGATCCAGCTATATAAAAATCAGTCTTGATCTGTACCTCATGGGAACAGTCGAGTCTGAACTGTCAAACCAAGTCCTTACTAAACTAGAAAAAAGCATTCTGGGACGGGTTTCGGGGTAACGCCCCTCATCAACTAGGCTAGCTTGAATCCTGGGGTGAACAAAGCAAACACATGGAGAGGATGGACGGAGCAATGAAACTTTCAGACACTCACTCCCAGCCACAGATCTGCTTGGAATCCAACAATGTTCTTTAGCTCACTTCGCCACCCAGTTCAGACCCAGCCAATTGTAAATCAGTCTTGACCCTGTGCCTCGTGGGAACAATGCAGCTTGAACTGCCAGGCCAGGTCCTCTCTGGACTGGAAACAAGCATCCTGGGACCGGTTTCGGGGTAACACCCCTCATCAGCCAGGCTAGCTTAAATCCAGTGGAAAACTGAGCAAGGGACCCATGTCTGGGCCAACCCTGCCAACTGTCCTTGTGTTTGCTTTGTTCGCCCGAAGCAGAATAAGAACCAATAGTATAAAGGAAAGTAAATACAAGAGGATAAAAAACTTACCATGGACTAGGATAGATGATTGCTGCAGGAAAAACAAGTACAGTGAGGGATGGAGATACAAAACAGAACAGGACATATACAACAAATGATACATTTGGGCTGAAAGACAATGGGAAACATATGAGTTATACAGAGTACAATTAGTAAGGAAAAACAATTCCTGAAGGGAAGAAAAGTATCATGAGCACAAAAAGATTATCAAACAAAACATATATAATAATCAAGTCTTTGCAGCAGTGTCAATTTCCATATATTCAAGGCAATGTGGATGAAGAAAATTCAGTAGTTTAGCTGTGTCTTGAAAGGTATAAGAAGTCTCTTTTTAAGTTATTTTGAAAAAACATCGGCGAACAATTCTGTCTTTGATGGGAACCCAAGAACAAGACAGCAATGGCGGGCACACAATGCAGCAACTCACACCAGTTCCCAATTGTACGATCGATGTGCAGCCAACCCCTACTCCAGCCGTTGAACGGCGTATCTGTGCTCCAGATCAAGAAAAACTTTAAGTCAAATGGGGGTGCGCAGCTCAAAGAGTCCAGCACGACAAAGTAAATGGAAAAAGTCACTTCTTTAATTTGATAAATTTTAAGAACATTCCAAATTCATAAATCAGCCAACGCGTTTCGCTCCCATGCGGAGGGCTTCCTCAGGGCTGAAAACAAGATGAAAAAATATACAACAATCAAAAACAAACTTTGACATATATAAAGCAAGCAAACAAAGGAATAATGAGACAACACTAAGATATAACATACAAACAATGCAAATTGCAACCAACACCAAAAACTTAACATAAACGAAACAACAACATCGTGCCACATACACTACATATAAAAGCAACATAAAATAACTAAACCAACAGCATATACTTGAAATGGGTTAAAATCCACTCGGGCCTCGCAGTTCTAGCAGGCCAAACCGACAATAAAAGGTACCATTGACTGGAATGTATTTACAATATGATTCTTTGTAGTTGTATAATTTTAAAAATAGCAACTTATTCAATATCTAATTTAACATCAATCATGGTCAAAAATCTGTTCGGGCTTTGAGTTTGGTTGTAAGCACAGTGCTTCATAACAGGAATAATAGAGAGGGAGAGAAGGGAAAAAGGAAGAGGGAGAAGCAGAATAGGAACCAAAGAAAACTGGGTAGGGAGAACAGGGAGGGGCGACCCGTTCTCAGAACAGATCATCTTAGAACAATAGTTTACCAATTTTTAATTTTTTTTGGGTAATTCAGTCTGTAATCACCATATATATGTATTAAAGAAGTATCGGTGCTCGCTGTGTCACAATGTATCCGTTACCAATTTTGGATTGCTCTTGGTTTCCCGTAGGCTCCTAGTAATTCATGTGAAAGGTAAGTAAAAGGTGAAAGAGCCCACAGTAGTGAATCATAGGAAAGGCATGTGCAAGGCGAATGAACCCCAGTTTGATCATAAATCCCATTAATTTAATGAGTAATATAAATGTTTGTCAATGAGCTAAAGCGCCACCGTCATCCCATTTAGGCAAATACCAGATAAACATAAAGAAGTATACAAAAGGGGGGCCGTGGCCCAGGGGGGCGGGGACTAGCACAAAAATACTTACAACCTGTGTCTCATATTGGAGACAAAGGCAATTGGGACAAACCTAAGGCAATTAGAACACACCTGTTATATCTTGTAAGGTGCCCAGTAGGTCAATAGGCAATTCGTAGTCAGTAGTCCAGAGACGGTCTGGTCTGGTAATTCCAAAGTTTCTTTTGAGAAGACATTAAGGAACAATGAGTGTGGGCAATTAGAGACTAGATTCTAGCATAGCAAAACTAGGGCAGGTAAAAAGTCAACAAGGCTACTAGCCATAAAAGCAACCATATAGTGACAAACCTGTTTCCAGGATGTCACAGCAACTAGTCAATTGTAGTTGTTGTAAGTAGATATTGAAAAAGCACACCCCGTTACTTCTGCATCGGATGTTTCAGCTGAAAGAAAGCCCAAAAGAGATCTTAGAACAGCTCAGGCATTGACAGTGAAGAGTGTCCAGCATAATCATAGTACTTGCACCAATATAAAGAATTTTTCACAAATGCTTAAATCCTACCCAAATATACAGACCATAGGGTTGTGAGTGTTCCAAAGTACGCACCTGAGATTGTTACCTAGTCGGTCTAAGGGCGGAAAGGTAGAGTGGCGGTCCGTTGTGCAACAAGTTGTAAGGGCTCAGTGGGAGCAACACGATAACCAATATCTACAATGATAAGCAATTAAACATAGAAAAAGAGCGTAAGAGTCATTCGCGATAAAATTATTGTTAGGGATGGCTGAGGGTGCACGTTAAAGTCCTAGAAGGGACCGGGAGTGTTTAATCAGTCTACAGGGGACCTGTACTTGGAACAGCCATTTAAAGCCAAACCTACCTAAAATAGGTTCATCAGGCCTCTCCCGACTGCAGTTACCGTTTTAGCAAGACCACGTGTATTGCATCGTGTCTTGTCGATTAGAAAATCTGCTTATACAAAGCGTAGGTCACAAAACCAAAACAGGCTTTCTTAGTGATTGTTATTTGGAAAAGATGCTTAGGACACATTCCGCTTCAAAATTGCAGAGAAAAACGGGGACAGGGAACAGGTGAATGTGGAAAAATGCTAGAAAAGACTGTTTGTGTCCACAACTACATGTCCCATAATTCCACCAATCGGACCAATGCCCCATACTATATATTAGGCATTGGCTCCGTTTACCCAAACTAAAACGATTTCAACAGACAGCCTGCCCAGCTGCAAACCATAACGACATTTAGTCTATGTGACATATTGTACAGAAACAAAACCTAATTCAAGATTCAAGTCGGCTTATACACAAAGGGGAGGGACGGGTGTGGCAAAGGCATAGCGGTATAAAATTACCCCCATCGATGAGAAGTCATACCCAATTGAAAGTTACCGCTCAAACTTAAAAGCCAAGTCCAAAGGGAAATGCACAGAGCCCTGTCGAACGCACTAGCCCCCCAATTTCCTGAAAAGTCGTAGTGTCCAGGACCGGCGAGTTCCAATGCAACACGGCGTTGGAAATTTCCTGGTTTAAATAGCACCGGGCTCCAAAGCCAGCCAATCCCTATGTGATTGTCAAGCTTAGAATAACAAGGTCTTTAGAAACGACGAGGGCGTACATGACTGCCATATTTGAATGGATATGTATGACTAACTCCCCAACCATCACCCATGGTAGCGAGACCGACGAGATGCTACTGGGTATATTTAAGCACGATAATATAAAGGAAGAGCTCCATAATTAAAAATTCCCACAAGAGAAAAATAAAAAAGATACTTTGCATTTTTAGAGGTTATAGTGGTAATCAAGAAACCCGTTAACAAATTAATCCATATCTGTGCCCTGATTCTGACGTTAGTGTAATTCTACATAAAAGGGAGCAAGTGATTGCATAATTCACTGGAAATACTACCATTACCAAAGAGTATCCTAGCAATAATTCACTGTGACCGGCCTGGTTCTATGCTCCTGATAGTAAAGGGGGGTCATGCGTCATGTTGTAACCAGGGCGATGATTCTGAAAGCCATGCACGCGTAGAGACCTCAAACCCAGATGACTGAATTCGAGTAGTTAAGCCAGATTTTCAACATTGCAAAAGAGGGGGGGCAAAGTGTAAAGCAATCGTTGGTGCGCGTATGAAAATATTCCTGTCATGGTAACCAAGGGGCTAATATTAGTAAATGCGCACGCACAATATTTTGAACGTCAGAGAACAAAATACGAATTTGAAAAAAAAAAATAATATAAACACTCTCAGCAAGACAGCGGAGGAAAGAATGTATATATACAGCCTTCTGGGGACAATAGTAAGTGGCGACTCATCTAGGTAATCCATACCAATTTTACCAAGTATTTTATACTGCAAAAAATGATAAGAGAGAAAGTAAAAAAGAAAAAAAAGAGAGAGAGGGAGACATACACCAGAGGCCAAGGGTCCTAATGTGGTATGCGGGGGGGGGGGAAATGAACAACAAGTGAGGTGAATATCAGAAAGAGAATAAATAGCGTTTAGATCAAAGACAAGGTAAGGAGAAAAACAGAGATAGATCAAAATTGATCAGCGAGGGCATATGCGGGTCACAAAAAACAAACAACAAATAATAAATAATTAATAAGTCACATTGCAGAGTAGCTAATGGAGGCAATGTAGATCAAGTTAAGACAAGTTGGTATTCAATGTCGGTTCGCCGCTCTGTAGGGCAAGTTAGAGCATTGTCTGCCAGTTGTATTGATACATTTGTAACAGAAATAACATTATCATATAACTACATGAACATAGTCCAGTTTTAAACCCATTCCCATACAGAGAAAATGACAGTCTCAGCTTCAGGTATTCATTTGAAAATAATGCATTTCATGATCAATATTGAAACCGTTTTGGATGCTTCTGAGTTTACAAATCCATTTGGATTTGCTTTGTCTGAGACGTAGTTCTCGATTTCCACCTCTCACTGCCGCTTCCACATATTCCAAGGCATGAAACCAAAAATTAGGTTTGCCATCATGGTTTTTCATGAAGTGATCTGTAAGGGGATATCAGAGGTCATTATTGATCAGGGCCCTTCTATGCTCCTGTATTCGGATTTTTAAACTACGTTTGGTGCTGCCTACATAGATTAATCCACATTGACAGCCAATAAGATAGACCACAAAAGTGGTATTACAGTTGATGAACTTCCAAATAGAGTAATTCGCTGATCCATTGTAGGAGAAGGTCTTAATTTTATCTATGCCTAGTTTGCAAATGTTACTACAAATGCATCTATATAAGCCACTTGGTTTTGCTGGCAGCCAAGTGGTAGCTTTCTCTATGCCACGTAGCTTGGACATAGATAATTTCTCAATATTCTACCTCTCCTGTATTTCACTGAGGGGTTAGATCGGACAACAGTTTGCAGATTAGGTATTTCGCCCAAAAGGTGGCAATTGTTTTTTAGAATCCTAAAGATTGCATTGCTATGCCTGCTGTATTGCGTAACACATCTCACTTTGGAGTCCTTGCTTCTAGACCTGGGCCTGACTTTCTTTGTCAGTGTGGACTGTCTTGTGATCAATCGTGCCCTAGTCTCTGCTGCACCGAGAGTCTTCCTGTCTTATTCCCTTGGGGTGAATCTGTTTTTAACCTGTTGGATGTTAGCACTAAACGTGTCATGCTCGCTGCAATTACGTCCTACTCGCACCATTTCCCCATAGGGGATATTTTTTATGGTCGAACTGGCATGGGCGCTAGCTGCATGTAAGACTGCATTACATGCAGTCTCTTTGCAGTATAGGGTGCTGTGAATATGGCCATCTTTCACATAGAAATGAAGGTCAAGGAAATTGATGCATTCCTTACTATATTCGATTATAAGCTTCACATTAAGTGAGTTTTTGTTCAAGTAGTCAAAATATTCAAGTAATTGTACCTCGGATCCAGACCACAGACAGATAATATCGTCAGTGTACCTCCCCCAGAATTAATTATGGGTGCAAAATCCACTCCGCTCGTGAAATTTGCAAATTTTCGGCAATTTCGCCATCCGCGAATCTTGCGAAATTGCCGAAATATTCGCGGGCGGATTTTTTTTTTTTTTGGCCCCAGGAAGCACAGTTAAGGCAGGTGCTCGGTTTGAAGCTAACTTTGTAACCATTTTATAATGGCGCCGGCAAGCTGCCAGAGTGCTTGCTGGTGCCATTCTAAAATGTTCTGTTCAGTGGTTATTGGAGTAGCTAAATTTCTAGGGTGGGCTTGGATTACTAGAGCTAGACACCATCTTGTACAGTGATTTTAACATTTATACATGGTCTTTTTATTAATTCTTACTGAGTCTTTAAAATTTGTTGTTTAACTCTTGTTTTAATGATTTAATGAATCTAATGGATTTTATTTAAGGAATTCGAGACGAGATGAATTGTATCGCCCTAAACACTATTTTGTATATATTATTTGGTCTTTTTTAATTTTGCTTGTAAATTGTCTTTTATGATGTATTAATCGAACTAAAGACGTATGAACTGCCATACTAAAATGGTTACAAAGTTAGCTTCAACTCGGGCACCTGCCTTAACTCTGTAAGTGCTTCCTGTGGGCCAAAAATTAAACCTCAGCAGGAAGCACTTACAGATATAAATAAAGCAGCTGCCCGAGTTGAAGCTCAAATTCAGTAACGTTTTAATCTGCCCAAAACATTAGTGAGCACGGTCGAGGCTGGGCAAGTGTGCTTTAACCCCATATCTGCCATTGAAAATTATCTGTAATACCCGAGGGAGGTCTTTGCATCCCTGAGTTTCTCAAGCGCAATCCCCGTTCCTGAGACCAGGAGGCTGCATTCTCCTCATCTGCTGCCATGCTCGCTCTCTCACACTTTATACACAAGAGGCATGTGAACACTCATAGAAGCCCCGCACCACACACTAGCGGTATCAAACATCTTCTCGCCCTTTCCCAACTATGATGGACAGCTCACTCAAGGGACCTCGGCGCCTTTTGGCACTGTGGCAAAGTTACAGGCACACATGGTCAGTGGAGACAAATCTTCTGGCCCTACGCAGCTGCAGTGTAGGAAAAGCACTATCATTTACCCAACGAGGTAGCACTTACTGATTAGCCAGTAGAAAGTACTCCAGTTTAGAAGATGGAAATCACAAAAAAAACCTCAATTTCGTGGGAAAATCCACGAATTCGGTATTTCTCGCGAATTCGCGGACCGCAGATCCGTAAAATTCGCCCATACTCACCCAGAATATGATATAATCGGTCCAGGGGGAGGCACATCTGTTCCAGGCATGGCCCCGCTTGTACCACCCCATGAAGAGGCAGGCGTACGAGGGGGAAAATTTGGTTCTCATGGCCGTGCCCCTCTTTTGGTGGTACCACGTGCCATTATGCAAAAAGTAATTCTTTGTCAGGACCAATTGCATCTTTCCCAGAACAATACGATTTTGGTCTAACAAATCTGCTGGGTCCCTGTCAAGGTAAAATTCCGTAGCCTTAAGACCAAATTCATGTAAGATGCATGTGTAAAGGCTGGTTACATCAAGCGTCACAAAAAACAAGTCATCAGACCATTCAAAATCCTGAAGTTTTGACAGGATATCTTTGCTGTCTTGGATATAAGATGGAAGGTCCAAGACCTGTTCGCTCAATTTAAAATCAATAAATCCAGATAGGCTTTCTGCCGTAGACCCACCCCAGAAATTAACGGTCTCCCTGGGGGAAAATCTCCCGGTTTGTGAATTTTTGGGGGTATGTATATACGCCCTTGAGACCCCACGGTGATAAGTTGCGCCATATAAAAACCTTTGACATGACAAGGGAACCTCGGATTTTCGATCTTAAGGTATAGGAATCCTTGATCACTGAGAAGACCCATGTCTAGCCATTCAATGAGCTTGGAATTGATCTCAACTGTCAATTCATTAGTTGGGTTGTGACCCACTCTTTCATAACACTCACAATCTCTCAGCTGCCTTTTGATTTCCCTGTTATAATCTTTGATATTCATCAAAACGACATTTCCGCCCTTATCGGCCTACCTGATGACAATGTTTTTATCATTTTTCAATTGCTTGAGTGCCCGCTTTTCTCCTACAGAGAGATTGTATTCTAGATTCCGATGGTCCCTGCTCTGTGTTTCTAATTTGTAGAGGCCCTCGCTCACACATGTAGTGAAAAGGTCAATGTTACGATGATATATAGCCGGTGTGAACCTTGATTTTGGACATAATCCACTATCAATCATAGCATTATGTTCAATTCATCTCGTATGATATCAATTTCAACCTCAGATTTATCACTCAAAGCATTGCAAGTTCTTCACTTCTGCTATGGTCATATTAGCAATACCCACATTTCCCCCAGTAACCACATTGTTTTGCACTTTGTCATTGAAAAAATCTTTTAATTTCATTAGTCTAGAGGATTGTAGAGGACATTGGAGAAATCACCATCCTGGGTAGGGCAGAAGCCCAAACCCTTACAAAGTAGAATAGTTTCATCTGGATCAAGTACTCTGTCTGATAAATTGGCAACCCGCAGCTCCATATTTTGGATACCCTCTATACTATCCTTAAGACATTCAGCCCCTTCTATTTCCCCTGATCCTTCGCCTTGTTCTTTGCCCGTTCTGACCTCCTTCCTGGGCCCTCGCCTGCATCCCCTGTTGCCGTTGTTTTTTGTGACCTGCCTATGCCGTCGCTGATCAATTTTGATCAATCTCTGTTTTTCTCCACACCTTGTCTTTGATCTAAACGCTATTTATTCTCTTTCTGATATTCACCTCACTGTTGTTCATTTCTCCCCTACATACCACATTAGGACCCTTGGCCTCTGGTGTGTGTCTCTCTCTCTCTCTTTTTTTTCTTTTTTTACTATTTCTCTTTTCATTTTTTGCAATATAAAATACTTCGTAAAATTGGTATGTATTACCTAGATGAGTGGCCACTTACTATTGTCCCCGGAAGGCTGTATATATACATTCTTTCCTCTGCTGTCTTGCTGAGAATGTTTATATTTCGATTTTTCAAATTCGTGTTTGGTTCTCTGACGTTCAAAATATTGCGCTTTCACATTTACTAATATTAACCCCTTGGTTACGATGACAGGAATGTTTTCATATGCGCACCAACGATTGCTTTACACTTTGCCCCCCTTCCCTCGTGGCCTCTTTTGCAATGTTGAAAATCTGGCTTACCTACTCGAATCCAGTCATCTGGGTTTGAGGTCTCTACGCGTGCGCGGCTTTCCGAATCATGGCCCTGGGGACAACATGACGCATGACCCCCCTTTACTATCAGGAGCATAGAACCAGGCCAGTCACAGTGAACTATTGCTAGCATACCCTTTGTTAATGGTAGTATTTCCAGTGAATTATGCAATCACTTGCTCCCTTTTATGTAGAATTACACTAACATCGGAAACGGGGCACAGATATGGATTCATTTGTTAACGTGCTTCTTGATTACCACTATAACCTCTAAAAATGAGTAGTATCTTTTTTATTTTTCTCTTGTGGGAATTTTTAATTATGGAGCTCTTCCTTTATATTATCGTGCTTAAATATACCCAGTAGCATCTCGTCGGTCTCGCTACCATGGGTGATGGTTGGGGAGTTAGTCATACATATCCATTCAAATATGGCAGTCATGTATGCCCTCGTCGTTTCTAAAGACCTTGTTATTCTAAGCTTGACAAGCACATAGGGATTGGCTGGCTTTGGAGCCCGGTGCTCTTTAAACCAGGCAATTTCCAACGCCGTGTTGCATTGGAACTCGGTAGTCCTGGACACTACGACTTTTCAGGAAATTGGGGGGCTAGTGCGTTTGGCAGGGCTCTGTGCATTTCCCTTTGGACTGGGCTTTTTAATTTGAGCGGTAACTTTCAATTAGGTGTGACTTCTCATCAATGGGGGTAATTTTATACTTCTCTGCCATTGCCACACCCGTCCCTCCCCTTTGTGTATAAGCCGACTTGAATCTTGAATTAGGTTTCCTTTCTGTACAATATGGCACATAGACTAAATGTCGTTATGGTTTGCAGCTGGGCAGGCTGTCTGTTGAAATCGTTTTAGTTTGGGTAAACGGAGCCAATGCCTAATTGGGACGGGGAGGGGCAGGGTGGGGGTGCTAAAAACCGGAATATGGATAATTGGAGATTAGTAAACAATTTAATAAATAAAACAAATTTCGTAGCGCGCCCTGCATCCCAAAATGCGATTCAGCGGGCGCTACGAAATTCGTTGTATTAATTAAATTGTAATTGGGTAGGATTTAAGCATTTGTGAAAAATTCTTTATATTGGTGCAAGTCCTATGATTATGCTGGACACTCTTCACTGTCAACGTTTGAGCTTTACTAAGATCTGTTTTGGGCTTTCTTTCAGCTCATAGATCCGATGCAGAAGTAACGGGGCATGCTTTTTCAATATCTACTTACAACAACTACAATTGACTAGTTGCGGTGACATCCTGGAAACAGGTTTGTCACTATATGGTTGCTTTTATGGCTAGTTGCCTTGTTCACATTTTACCTGCCCTAGTTTTGCTAGGCTAGAATTTAGTCTCTTATTTCCCACACTCATTGATCCTTAATGTCTTCTCAAAAGAAACTTTGGAATTACCAGACCAGACCGTCTCTGGACTACTGACTACGAATTGACTATTGACCTACTCGGCACCTTACTAGATTTAACCGCTGCGTTCTAATTGCCTTAGGTATGTCCCAATTGCCTTTGTCTCCAATATGAGACACAGGTTGTAAGCATTTTTGTGCTAGTTCCCGCCCCCCCGGGCCACGGCCCCCCTTTTGTATACTTCTTTATGTTTATCTGGTATTTGCCTAAATGGGATCATATTGTCTGTGGACCTTAAACTCATTGACAAACAATTATATTACTCATTAAATTAATGGGATTTATGATCAAACTTGTGCTCATGCGGCTTGCACATGCCTTTACCATGATTCACTACTGTGGGCTCATTCGTCTTTTACTTGCCTTTCTCGTGAATTTTTAGGATACTACGGGAATCCATGAGCAGTCTGAAAATGGTAATGGCAACATTGTGGCACCGCGAGCACCGATACTTTGTAAATACATATATATGGTGATTACAGACTGAATAAAAAAAGAATTGGGTAATCTATTTTTCTAAGATGATCTATTCCTGAGAACGGGTCGCCCCTCCCTGTTCTCTCTACCCAGTTTTCTTTGGTTCCTATTCTGCTTCTCCCTCTTCCTTTTCCCTTCTCTATTATTCCTGTTATTAAGCACTGTGCTTACAACCGGACTCAAAGCCCGAACAGATTTTTGACCATGATTGATGTTAAATTAGATATTGAATAAGTTGCTATTTTTAGAATTATACAACTACAAAGAATCATATTGTAAATAAATTCCAGTCAACGGTACCTTTTATTGTCGGTTTGGCCTGCTAGAACTGCGAGGCCTGAGTGGATTTTAACCCATTTCAAGTATATGCTGTTGGTTTAGTTATTTTATGTTGCTTTTATATGTAGTTTATGTGGTACGATTTCGTTTTTTCGCTTATGTTAAGTTTTTGGTGTTGGTTGCAATTTGCATTGTTTGTATGTTATATCTTAGTGTTATCTCATTATTCCTTTGTTTGCTTGCTTTATATATGTCAATGTTTGTTTTTGATTGTTCTATATTTTTTAATCTTGTTTTCAGCCCTGGGGAAGCTCTCCGCATGGGAGCGAAACGTGTTGGCTGATTTATGAATTTGGAATGTTCTTAAAATTTATCAAAATAAAGAAGTGACTTTTTCCATTTACTTTGTCGCACTGGGCTCTGAGCTGCACACCCCCATTTGACTTAAAATTCTGTATTTGATGTTCAAGGCTTTTAGTTGTAGATGAAGTTCTAAAACGCATTTTCTTTTTGCAACTGTTGCATTAGAGAAATCCTGCGAGAAATACACTTCATTAACAAACCAATGTAGTGGACCTGCTCGTTTGGCAGCAGACAAAATATGCATCAAGTCAGTATGATGAAGAAAGAGAATGATAATAACCCTTGATCTACAATGAGGAGAACTTGCTGAATACTGAGGACAAAGACAGTGGGCTCTTTGAATATTAAGTAGGCTGTGGTCAGGTAGATGCAGAATATTAGGAATGATCCTTTGCAGGGAAGAGATCATGTTAGATCCTTGCGAACTTTCCAGAATTCCGTAGACCCGTGAGTTTGTTTCTCCTATTTCTATTTTCCAAGTCTACTGTAGACCTTTTGAGCAACTCTATTTCTTTCATTAGCTGAGATATCTCCAGAATTGAATTCTCTACATCACTGATCCTCTGTTCAATAGCTGAGATGCATTGGTCATGTGTGGACCATTTTTCTAGTTTCAACTACCAAAGGTTTCAGAGCTCCTATTTCCTTCATTACATCATCTAAGGTGAAAGGAGGGTGTGTTTTAGATGGTGAATTGTAGTCTTTCTTTGGTTTTGTTTTACTGAATTGGTAGTTGTCTTGGGCAGAGCTCTGGACGCAGAAGAAGAGCAGCCCAAAACAAAGTCACAATATCACGCATGCGTTTAACATGCATGCCTTTTTAACGCCAGCATCAGAACGAACACACCATTATGTTGCGTTCCTTTTGCATGCAATTCGTTACAACGACTTGCCTTAGGGGGGCCCTGGACTTTGGATTACTACCATTTACTATTTCAACTCTAGTCTGCGCAACAGTAGGGAAGGTGTTGGACTTTAATTCCAACACCACTACACCAATGCGCCCCACTAAAGCAAGTGATTTAAACTTGCATGCTAATTAAATGAATGCTAATGAAATGTTTGTTCCATTACCAGCCCCATTAAGGCATGGTGTGATTCTGGCTTCGTGCTTAAGGATCTTTCCTATGAGAGTATTCAAAGGGGGCAGAAATATAAAATACAAATAGTTACTAAAATTTTCTGACAATGTTTTTGCATGCAGAGAAACAGCCGACACTGTCACTTCAGAATGTCAGGAAGAGGCAGATGCAACATTTTAAACCGAAGAACCCCAGCTTACTCCCACAAACATCTTACCACCACCAACCTCTGAGGACATAATCATCCAAAGCACTACCACTTCTGCTGCTGTTTCTGTCACACAGGAACAGCTGGAATGGATTCTGTGACAAATAGGTTGAGGCGAACCAAATACACAGGAGGATGCAGGACTCTTAGCACAACATTTTTGCAAACTGGATTGTGCAATGTTAACTGTCCAAAACAAACCAGCATATAGCAATATGAGATTTTTCGTGTAGTGTAACTGATTTACAAAAAAATAAATTACACAGGTTTTCTGTCAATGTCCAAGAGTATTTCACTTATGGCAGGAGTTGTACAAGCACTATGTCAAAACTTTATAGCAAAGGGCAATAAACAAAGACGTAAACACGTCTGTTGTTTCCATTAAAAAATTGACTGAATCTGTTGGAAAACTAGCTACTAGCACTATATTAATGTGACACAGGTCACTACATGTGCAGGCCCAATTAGCAAGACAAAATATTTTGATGAATAAGACCTTTAAAAAATGTGTAATGTTTTGGAGGTTAAAGTGAGCCCTACTTCACATCATAGGTCTGCCATTCCAAAAGCAGAAAGTGATGAAGGTACAAGTGGCACTAATGTAGCATGTGCATGACTCAATGTTACAGATACGTCCTATGAGTAGAACTGGTGAAGTAAAGCTCCATGCAGTCAACAGCCAATCATCAGACAAACAGGTAGTAGAACAAAGCACAAATAAATGTATAACACTACGGAGACAAACATTTATGATGGAATGCAGTAATGTCAAATTATATTTTCTTATTGTCGTATTTATTGATGAACAGAAAGTTAAACACATATCTGTGATGTAACAGAAAAAATTAACATATTTTATTCAAACTTAAGCACAAGTCGAATAATCTCTTTTTTCATATAAAGCATCTAATTAAAAATAAGCATCTGTGATCTCTTGTCTGCAGTCTCTTCCTTCAGCTGAACATAACATTTCTATCATTCTTCGTTGGTTGGGAGGGGGACCTCCATCGCCATGTGCTTTGTCATCAATATCTTCTTGTGGTAATTCACTCCACATTGCTATTAGACACACAGCTACTATTTTACATGCAATCTCTGATGTATACTCCGAAGCAACTCACCTCTATGAAAGCACCTCTATGAAAGCATGATCATCTCCTCTTCAAAATCCCAAAGGTTATATACTTCATGGGCCACACATGTAAGAGCTACACATTTTTCGAGTTCCTAATTGTGACTTTTTGCAACTCGCGAATGGGAAGTCACAAATATAATGTACAACAGTGTGTTTGACACTGTGATTACCAGTGAGTCGCAAATGGACCTGCCTCATCAATATTCATGAGGCAGGTCGCAATTTGCGACCCACTGGGAAAGACCAAAATCCCAGGAATGGAGGCCTTCTAGGGACAGCAGACCATCATGACTGTGTTTGATTTTAAATAAAGCAACTTTTTTTATTTTAATGAAGCCCGTTTTCTTAAAAGAAAAGGGGATGCATTTCAAAAAGAAATTTTTGAAGGCTAGGGAGTGGTCTGTATGACTTGAAGTAGGCAGTAAATTGTGAATGTTTTGCGATCAGATTCCGGTCACAAAACGTTCAAACACTCCCCTGCGACTCACTACTAAAAAGGGACACCCTCGACATGCCTCCTTCTTAATACTAACTGGCAAACCCTATTTTGCAAATTGGTAATAGGTTACTGACTCTCAAAATAGGGTGAGTACATGTCAATAGGCTATTTAATTGTCGCAAACAGCCCAATTCTTCATTTGCTATTGCTAAAACCTTATGCACATGTGGCCCAAAATCCAGTTACCTAGCAGATATCCATCTCCCATGTCTCCTCTGGTTTGTCGTCTGCAGAGTGCCCAGTTGTGAAAGATGTATGAGTCATGATTGCTCCCAGGATAACAGGCAGCAATGTTCGCAATAATATAATATGCAGTGCACCCAACTTGAATATTGAGTGAGTGCTGATGCTTCCTGTTTCTGTAGAGGAACTCAGTTGCTGAAGGTGGAATTGTAAAGAAGTGTGTACCAATCACGTATCCTATGATGTTAGGAAATTGTGCAATTTGGTAAAGATTTTGGGCCAGATGTACAACGGTTTGCGCAAAAGCAAATAGGATTGCAAACCCGTTTGCACATGCAAAAACAGCAAAAACAGCATGCGAGTCACAAAATAGGGTTGTGCGACTCGCTATCAGGAGGGGGCATTCCATTCCTAATAGTGTGCACAACCCTATGTACAGATGTTTTATGTTCACAATTGTGGGTGCAAAACACTCGCAAATGACCACCCTCTTCAAGAGGCTGGTAATCAGGTCGCAAAAGGGAAAGAGTCCCCATGGGACCCCTTTCCCTTTGCAAACACAGGGGAAAATATTTTATTTTTAAGGGCAGGCAGTGGTCCCCGGGACCACTGCCTGCCCTTAAAAAATGAAATGAAAATGTTTCATTCTTTTTTCAAATGCATCCTGTTTTCCTTTAAGGAAAACGGGCAGCATTTGAAAAAAAATGCTGCTTTATTTAAAAGCAGTCCCAGACATGGTGGTCTGCTGAGCCCAGCAGGCCACCATACTTGGGAGGGCCTGCCATTCCCAATGAGGCCGCAAATTGTGAGAGGCTCATTAATATTCTCATTTTGCAACCGCATTAGGAATCATTGACAGTGAGAAAAAACACTGTTGTACATAGTAAATTGCGCCTTGCAATTTGCGAGGCACAATTTACTTAGTCGTACATCTACTGCAAATCAGCATGGCTATTTGGAAAAAAATATGCAAATCGATTCTGGAGACCATTACATCTAAAACCTTTCAAAAAACCCTGGACAATGCACTCTGGGATATACCACCAGAAAATGCTACAGTATTTTGGTAACTCTCTGACGCAAACAGATGTAGGGAGCATAAAACCTAAACGTTCACTAGGATGGCTCGATGATGTCCAGTGGGCCTTGAAAGCATTGGCTCCAATTCATTGATGATTTCCGTAATGATGACCTTGAGGAGTCTGTATGTCACATACACCTACTAAGTTTGGTTAAATAAAGTTATATGCTGCCTGTAAATGCGCTCCTGTCTCCTTATCTTCCTGTGTAAAGCTCCCAGGGCACACCTCCTGATCATCATTGCATAGAGTTCAGCCATTGTGGATATTACCCATGGATGTCAGCTGTCCTTTTATACCTGCCACCTGGTTACCACATGATTTCACTTGGAGGTAATTTGCACGTGCTAATAGGGGGTGATTTGTGGACATATGATGTAGGTGGCACCACCAGGACATCACATTTACACATGGCTCTGCCTTACATAAATATACAAAGAAGGGACTGGGGGCTTTTTCCTCTACAAAGAGGGAGGTCCATCATAAATACCCCAGAGCAAGTCTTATAAAAGAAGGTTATGCTGTTCCTCAGGGATCGGTGTCAGAACAGGGGAAATCAAAACCAAACCAACCAGAAGGGTTCAAAGTTGGGAGTCCATATATGAGATCATAATGCCCTCATACACCCAGTTGGGTGTCATGCTTCATCATCTAGGCTGCTCCTAGTTGGGTGGTCAGTGCAGTACCCAACGGGCTCCCTATAGTAGGGAACTTTAGCAGAGATCTCTTGCCAATAGCTGTGTGTTGAAGTGGGGGTGAGGGGCCAGAAATGTGTAGATGTATGGATTGAGAGTGAATCTAAAATAGGGCTGGGAGTACCAACGACAACAAACTTTAATCAATAGGTCTCCTACCCTGAGTAAAAACAGATAATAAGGCGCTCTACTAAGTTTTATGTCTTATATTTAAGGATACCTATTGGTGAAAGAGGTCAAAATGTTTCTCGCTCAATGTAAATTCTACATGTAATTCGTCAGGATCAATGCAGTGAAGACTATCTACACCTCAGAGTTGTTGACGTCGAATCATGCTCACATCAACCAAGCAACTACCTATTAGTGTACCTGTCAGTACTGGGACTACCTGTATGGGGAGAGGAAATGTGACATAGGTTACATCGGTATGGTACACGTATCTATACCAACTCCTTTCCCTTGTGAATCTGACTCTGTATCAGTAAACAGTGAATGCAAATGCATTGAGAACAATAAAAACAGTTTAAAACAGTGCCACATGGTGAGTGCCCGCGGTGAGCTAGTGTAAACTACAGCCCTTGTGACACATTTACAAAGCAGCAGACATTATCCTTTGGGGACTCACCCAATGTTGTAAACTAACCAGGCATAAGCAGTACCCGGTAGGTTGTACACAGGGGTTTCCTCAGGTACTGGACAACATCAAGTGGGAGACAATAAAGGGTGCCAATATTAGTCACTATACGAAGGTCAATGTAATCATAGTGAAGGCCCAAACTGTCGGTCTCAATCGCAACTTCTTCAGCATTTAAGCTTAAAAAATGCAGATGAAAAGCGGTCTTGGCTTGTGCTCATAATCCAAATTCTCTCCCTCGCAATTTCTTCAGCATTCAAAATACAAATGTAGAGAAACTCTGGGCTTGTGCTCTTAGTCCATATATCTATGTATGGAACCTGCGTTAAGGGTCTTTGGTCAAGCACACGCATTAAGGGATGTTGCGTGTCATTCCTTACTCTAAGTGCTCACAAAAATGTGCTTCATTTGTGTAATGGCTAAATATATCAAACCAGGCAATCCAATCCCCCATTTTCCCTTTGCTTCATGGTTGTGTCCCAACTCGAGCGGCGCATAGACTCATGTGCTGAGAATGCGTCCCTGCATAGGGAGTTCTGCCTTACATAAGACACATTCTCGCCATAACTATTTCTTTATGTCCACAGACTCCCTACCACTCGTCCAACACACCAACATCCTTCCCAGAGAACTCTCCGACCACGCCCTAGTTGAGATACAGTTGAGAACAGGGCACACAGGGATGAAGGGTGTTTGGAGACTTAATGTCTGATGGCTTAGGTAGGATTCCCTAGTAGACCTCTTGAGAGCAGCCATTACCTACTATTTTGACTTCAACCAACAAACGGTGGCCTCTCACTCATGTCTGTGAGAGGCATTCAAGGTCGCAAACCTGGTAGGGTAGACTCCAGATTCCCAGATCCTTGTACACATAGAAGACTTCCGCAAGACACTGAGGCACAGACTCCTGGATTTGGTCTACATTGCGGTTGTCCTATCGCCAGAATGGCTCTATAAACATGGCAACTTGTTGTATTGGTTATCCCAGAAACGAGAAGGACCCTGCATTTTCTATGCCATTCCCACTCCAGAGGGGCACCTCAAGTTTGAGCCCACTGAAATTGCAGACACATTTGTAACATACTATCACTCACTTTATTGCCAAAATTACGTTTTTAACTCACATTACTAGAATACAAAGAACTTTCCAGTATAAATGGGAAATAGGTAAGAGGGTTGGACATATATATAAAAATATCTTCTAATTATGCAGATAATTTTACCTCCTTAGTACCCTATTTAAATCTGATATTTTAGGGTTGCAAAAATGGTTCCAAACATAATAAATGAATGCATGATGAATGAATGAATGAATGAATGAATGACAAACCACGTGTTAAGCACAACAGCTGCTTCCAAAGAAGCATTTAGATGCTGAGCTAACCAGACCGCTAACTTGAGGTGATCAATTATCCCTGTATAGAACTGTTTTAAATATGATTTTAAAAACCCATTCAGCCTCAGTCTTGCGTAATCTTCCAGGTAAGGTGTTCCACAAACTTGTCCCCCAGACAGAAAACGTTCTGCACCCAGCTTGGGCTTTCCGAATCCAAGCGATCTCAACAAGTCTTTGGCTACCAGCCCTGTGAGTTTATAGGCTCTAACTCTTTTCTTTAAATGCCAAGGGCCTTTTTCATGGAGGGTGCTATGAATAAATGTTAGTGCTTTAAATTAGTTTCTTTGCCAAATCAGAAACCAAGGCAATTCCTTTAGTCCGTCCCTAGCCAATTGCCTTGTGGGAGTGTTAAGAATGAGAAGTGCTGCTTGAATCAGACCCACACGGCAGAGAGACTCGTGCAGGAGAAAATCGAGTGCATCTTAAATTACCCAATTGAGATAGAACACAGACTCAGACAGATACGTCTGTGCAAGATGCAGCATGTTGGGGGAACAGGCTTGTTCTCCAGTGCCCCACGAGTAGATTAGCTTTCAGAACTGAGAGAGAATGATTAAATATTATACACAAAAAGAAAGAGGTGTTTAGCAATACACAACAAGGAACCAGTGTATATCGCTTGTCAAGTCTAAGGGAGAAGGTCTCTCTTCGAATAAAGAAATACTCCCACAGTTCTCCACCTTCAAAAGAACCGACAAAAGAAAAAGCCCTGATGAGATTCCAGGAACTGGTTTCCTGGTTTCGAAACGCGTCGGCAAACTTGAGAGGAATAAATGGTTGACTATAAGAATAAATGACAATCATTCAGTTTTGAGAGTATTAATTAGTCTCATTAATTTGATTGTATTCCACATCTTTTTGATTTGGTCACTCATTTCTTGTTTTCAAATATACATGAATATATTATGTGTTGTTTTTGTGAAAATTGTTGATATGGATGATGTTGCTAATTAATTTTGTGTTTATATGTATTTTTACTTGTGTTAGTAAACTTCATGTATATTAGTGTAAATATATAAATGTACAGTTGGTCCTTCTTTTGCTAATTAATGTGTTATAAAAAGTCTTTAAAGAAAAAGAACAAATCAATGGTATAAAATAATAATACCTGGTCGAAATTCAATAAATGGCTTTTTGACTGACAAAAAGAATTGTGTCATAGAAAAATAAGGGTGGTTTAGGCATATTGTGTGTTTTGTATTTAAAAAGGGTCCAGCCTATTCCATGCCCAGACGGGCCTAACTCCTTAGGTTACAAAATCAGAAACCAAAGCAATTCCTTTAGCCCATCCCTAGCCAATTGCCTTGTGGGAGTGTTAAGAATGAGAAGTGCTGCTGCATTTTGTACCAGTTGGAACTTGATTAGCAGGCCCTCAGTCATACCGAGAATTAGCACATTAGCCTAGTCTTGTTTTACCATAATCAGAGAATGGAGATTATCCTTTCGTGTGTGAGCTGAGAGAAATATTAAAATCAAGGCAGTAGAAAAGATAATTCCTTGGATTTGATTCCTAACTGTTTTGTCACACTGGCCACTATTTGGGGATCCCCCAACCCTGAAGGCTAATTCTGTTCATAATTAAGTGTGCTGATTTGTCAAAAATTAAGATCTCTGATTTATGTGAATTCAACTTTAGAGAGCTACTGAGCATCCAGTTGGCGAAAGGCGAGAGGTATCCCTGAAAGTTAGCAACTACTAACTCATCCAAATGATGGAAGGTAATCCTCAATTGCATATATATAATCTGGATACAACATGATATTAAATACCCATAGTTCTACTACTCAAGCCAAAGGAGCCATATAAATAATGAATAGAGTAGGGTGCAAAGATGAGCCCTGTGGCTCCACAACTTAGATTCATATAGTTCGAGATATAGGAGGTAAATAGTCCACTTGTTCTCAATTTGACAGGAATCATTTAAGTCACAGCCAAGCTTTTCTCACAAAACCTCTCTCCTTGACTCGTTCCAAGAGGCTCTTGTGGGAGACCATGTCAAACGCAAACAATTGAGCAAGCAAAATTAGAATTGCTTTCCTTTCCTGATAAAACGTTAACCAAATACATTCTGTTACCTATAGTAAATCAATTTTAGTAGCAACCCCTTATCTGATCACTGATAGAGACGGTGGAGTACATCATTACTCCAAATAAACTCTGTAATCTGGTTATTCACCAGCTTCTCCAACATCTTTACCATAACTGGTAATAAAGGGATTGGTCTATGATTGCTTAAGCAGCTGGGGTCGGCATTTGTTCTTTTCATTAGAGGCAGGACTAAGGGCTTTTTCCAATCAGGTGGTACTACACCATATTTTAATGATAGATTACATAGAGTGTTGAGTACTCTATTGATAGAGTGAGCCATCTGTGGCAAACACTTACGAGGGCACAGATCTAGAGGAGATTCTGATTAGGGGTGGGTGGAATTTGCGTAGACGCGTTACGCAAATCTCCGCGAAATTGTAAAAAATCTCAGCAAGCACGCAGAAACGCCGTGAAGATGAGGAGTTGCTTATCCCGCCCGATCGCGATGTATTTTTGCCTGCTCGCTTGAAAATATATCGCTAACTTGTCCATGCGGTCGCTAATCGGCGTGGCCATCTTGTTTTTCACTTGTCCCGCCTGCTCGCAATGGTTATTTCCTGTTTCTGGTCGCGTACTGCATTCTCCCACCCGTTCGCAATAAGTATTTCCTGTTCGGGAACACGTATTACGTGTTCGCGACGCTTTTTGCGTGCTCTGGGGGAAATATCGTGTGAACTTGCCCATGCGGTTGCAATGAGCGCGGCCATCTTATTTTTCACTCTATTGCTATGGTTCTGGGCCTGCTTTTCAATCCTCCCTCTATCTTTTCAATCCTTTGTTTCTGGAAACTTTTTTCTTATCTTTTTGCTTATTATCTATCTCTCTGTTTTACTGATTCTATATTTTTGAATTTTTTTTCAACTTGATGTGTGTATTCACTACTTTTTCTCTCTTTTTCCATTACCTGCTGTATCATTTCTTTTACTTACTTTTTTAAATTCCTACCTTTTCTTCCCCCTGCCTACCCAAAGCCATGTCAGAGGGCCACAAGGCTCATAGCAGTAGCCAGAGCGCCAACACGGGATGCAGGCACGGGCCTTATTTGGTGAGGCGGAGGTGGCCTGGGTCCGGGTACGGGCTCCGGGAGCATCGGAAGCAGTGGGAAAACGTGCGCTGGTCAGTGTTTCACTGCTCTGGTGTCCGGCGCACCAATAACCAGCTGACGCACCGGTGGTCCGATATTCTGCACTGGGAGCAGGACCTTCTGGACCTGCTAGGAGCGGAGGTCCTGGGCTTGGTGAGTAGCTATTTAATATTACTACTTTGTGTTCTTCTGCGCTGTGTTATATATTGCAAATATATTTTTTCTGACCAACAAGAATGTTGCTGTTTACATTGCAGCTAAATTACGGTTAGAAATCTTCTGTGATTGTTATGACACAGGTGCTCGGCGTTACTAATCTTACTTGTTTGAAACTTTGAGCTCTCTTGGCCTGATTAGGTAAGAGTTTACTTTAGAGAACTTACGTTAGGTAATGCTAGAGAGACTTTAGTTCTTCCTTTGTCCTCCTGCCAAAAAGAGGAAATAGTGGTGGATTGATAGGTTTAGTTACTTATTAGTATTAGTTGGCAATTTTTAAGTGGTCTGCGTGACGCATCCTCTGTCACGTCACATGCTGCTGAGTGCTGCTTACCCCAGTCCTTAGTAGAACCTTTTGTAGTTTGTTTAGTGAGTGTTAATAGGCTTATCATCACTAGCAGAACATCAGCGGCAACCAACTAACAATTTTGTGTATGCAAAAATGTATGCATGTGTCCTCCATCTATACATTTTTGAGGACTAAAATAAATGGAAATACAGACTTACTGAACAATTGGCCCGTCTGGAATAGGTGGACTAGGTCAGGTGGTACTTAGGCTTACTAGACGGTCAGTGAATCTCGCAATACTACTAATCGATCAGAATATATAGGTCAATTTTATTGCAATTGTTGTTCACAATAATGTTTTGGAGCATATTTAAAAATATTGTATTTGTTTTACACCAAACATTAATGTTTGTCTCTTTCTTTAACCTCTTCCATGCTCATGACGGCTCCCGGCCATCATGAGCCACGGTGGGCATTGTGCTGATGACGGCCGGGAGCCGTCATGACCACGCCCGCGATTGGAATCTCAGCACTGTGGCGGAACTCGCGCCGCAGTGATGAGGTTAATAAATCTTACATGATCAGCACCTAGGGGCAAGAAGGCGGGGTCTGAGTCGGCGGAACCAGGGCAGGGCAAGGACCACTCCTCTACGAGGGCTCTGCTGCTGGCCCCAGTAAGTCCTCCAGTGGTTAATATTAATAATTATATTTCCCTAACTTTTCCTGCACCTTATTTTGATTCCCTAATTATATTTTTTACAAATTCTTCTTTGATCTAGACTATTGTTTCAAAGTTCATGTTATCCCTGCCTCTAACTGCCTCTGCTGTGACTCTCCATACTACTATAATTAGTCTGTCTGTAGCTAAGCTTGCCCAGTTGGCCACTCTTTATTTGAAAGGTTTTAAATAAAACTCAAATTCACCAATAGCTCTAGCCATTGAGCCCAGTCCTTTGGGTTGTCCTTTTCTACTACTTCTAGTCTTCTTAATCTTGAAGCTTTTTGACAATTCCCACCAACAAAATGCCAAACCAGATTTTACCATTTTTGATTTGATGGGACATACTACTACTGTTGTAGGAATTCTGCACATACAGAACTTTGCACAAGAAAATAGTACGTTGGTAATGGGAGGTTGGACCTTCCTCACACCGCAATCAGAACCCACTACAATCCCGTGACTGACTAGTTATAGTGTCTCATTAGCTCTCCGAATTCCCCCCAAGATACCCCATGAGTAGACAACCCAGAACATAACACTCCCGACCTCTCAGTTGCAGAAGCAATGCACACCCTTTTGCTTACTAACTCGTGTAAGTCCACACAAAATACCACTGAGTCTATGTAAGTAAAAAAGGTTTATTTTCAACTGACCAGCTCTGTACATTATTCTATAATGCAGCACCAACAGCAGAATGCATAAGATTAAAACAATAAACATTGTTACACTTAGTTACACTTACAACGACAAGTTCATAGAAGACAAAGTGCGAAATCATGATAACTGAACAGTGGTGGAAGAACCACCCTCACCGTGGTAGGAATATTGTTTATATACAATTATAAATGAGGATCTTTGAGCAACTTCTGGGAACGCCTCACCTTAGAAGAACCTAGTACTGGTTACATCAGAATCTCTGCAAAGCTCTGGTTCGTAGAAGGGAATCTCCCGTCTGTTATGAGAAAAATGGTGCGCGTTAGTATATTGCAAGCATTTCTCAGTCATGCCAAAAGGTGTAGCATTTTTATGGATAAGCGATATGGACTAACACCAGAACTCCATAACAAAGTGGCTTATTTTTTGACCTTCTACGCAGTGCTCAGACAGTAGCAGTATGAGCTCATGTGGGCTCAAAGGCGTCTTACACAGAAAACTACGAGGTAAGGAGCGCAAAAATAAAAGACACAAAGCTAAAATGATTGCACAGCTTGGTCTAACTTAGCAAATACTGGAATGAACCTAGGGACCATATAACACTACTAGTGTCTACCCTGCTACCTGATTTGTACTAGTGATGTATTTGTATATGTATGTAATAACTTTTTTTTCTTTCTTGCTAGTAAAAATAGGGGGAGGTGTATATGGCATCTAAAAAATGTGTACTGTTTTTTCTAGGCAAACTATAGACCACCAGTGCCGGGGACAGCGGCGAAGGTGTTGCGGCTGCAGAGGGAGGAGATGCAGCAGTTGCAGGGGGAGCGGCAGGGGATGAGCCAGCAGCAGTGGCAGATGGTGGTAAGTTATATTTCTAATCCTTACTTATTGACATTACACTCACTGCAAGGGTGCACTGTATACTGTACTGTTGAAACTTATTAAGTAAAAGTTGTTGTGAACATTTGAAGAAGACACCCTTTACTTAGCATTAGTAATAGCATTAGCGGCAGGAGTGTTGAGTAACCAATGGCCTCTTCTGTCTGACTTCAACTAAGCTGAGAACGTTTTATGGAAAAGACTAAAAGTCAGATCAGATGACCTTGTTAGAGGTCGAGGAAGTGAGAGGATAGATACATACCACAACTGTTATGTACTGTGCTTGCTAGTGCTACTATGCCACTATGTGTAGAATTAATTTGTCTTAGTGCTTTGCTAGGAGTATATTTTACAATAGTCTTGTTTTTTCTTCTTGATATAGTCACTCCTTCCAAAGGGAATCCAGGCCGGAAGGAGTTGGCAGCCAAGGTCCGGTGCCGGAAGCTGGAGGCCATACAAACGGAATACCAGCGGCTGGTAGTTCTGGCGGGGGAGGAGGAGAAGGAGGCAGTAGCAGCTGCAGCCTCCTCCAATGCCCCAGGCCCCAGCTACACCCCTCCAGTGTTATGGCACCACCATCTGGCAGCCGCCCACCTCCGCACTTCATTTAATAGCACTGCTGCCGCCCCCTGTGGATGCAGTTGCCGCGCATTGAAGCGCTGCGTGGCCCGCCTAGAGGAGCGTATTTGTGTCCTGGGGAGGCGAGCCCACCGATGAACAGACCCTCTTGATTGCCCCTTTTTTTTTTGCTTCTTTTGGTGGGTGGGAATCGGGTGTTAGGGTTTTCACTTTATTTGCACAATTGGACCTTTAATTTGTTGGTCTTTTTCGTTCCGCACATTGGTTGGGGTTAGGGAGTGGGGTGGGTCAGGTGTTGTGTTTTTTTTATATGGTTTACTTTTGTTAGGGGATTAAATTATATATTTAAACTTTACATATGATGTTGTTAATGTTTTGTGGGTGAGATTACTGTTTGACATCACACTGTTTCATTGCTGGTGCAGGGCCACAGCCAGTGTTTGATTTCAATAACTGGCTGACTTTTTAAGACACAAACAGATAGATGCGTTAGCCCTCACTGAGTTACTTGTCCTACTAGTACTGTCAGTCTCTCCTCCTAGTCTATGCATTCTGCAACTGGACTCAAAGGGGTGTGTGAAATGAAAAAAATTCCATTATTAATTATGCCTACCCAAACTTCTTCTCTTACCTGTGCTTGATGTTTAACTTATGCAAAAACAACAGAATGCAGAACAATGTCATACATTCACCCCAGTACAGAGACCTGAATTAAATCCATCATTCTTTTGCTCTCCATGCCACCCCAGTTTAGACCTAGCCGTATGCAAATCAGTCTTGATCCTGTGCCTCATGGGAAAAGCCCAGCCCGAACTGTCAAGCCGGACTGTTCCCATGTGGCACAGGGTCAAGGCTGATATGCATATGGCCAGGTCTAAACTGGGGTGGCATGGTGAGCAAAAGAATGATGGATTTAACTCAGATCTCTGTACTGGAGTGAATGTATGAATGTTTTGATTTGTTCTGCATATCGTCCATCAATTGTATGTCTCTTGATTTCTTGCCCTAAGTACGCCAGGTATGCCCAGACATGGGTCCGGGGCTCACTGTGCCACTGGAATCAAGCTATCCTGGCTGAAAAGGGGTGAAACCCTGCAACCGGTCCAAGGATGCTTGTTTCCGGTCTAGGGAGGATGTGGCTTGGCAGTTCAGGCTTGACTGTTCCCATGAGGCACAGGGCAAGACTGATTTGCATATGGCCAGGTCTAAACTGGGGTGGCATGGTGAGCAAAAGAATGATGGATTTAACTCAGATCTCTTGACTGGGGGTGAATGTTTTCATTTGTTCTGCATTCTGTCCATCAATTGTGTGTCTTTTGATGTTTAACTTAGGCACAGCGATGGCTGCATGGTGATGATGGTTTTCTTTCCCAACATGCTATGGTTGTGGTGGTAGTAGTAATAGACACTGGCAGTAGCATTTACGATAAAAAGAAAATGAGACAGTCATTCGCCTGAGAGAGACTGTGGGAGGAGTCGTAGAATGAGGTGCAGTACAGAACTTAGTGCCAAACAATAATATGCCAAAATACAATAAAACATATTGGTGGCAGGGATAGCCTTGTATATAGAGTTACAAACTCTAGTTGTATCGAGTCACTTGACTAGGCCTACAGTACACTCGACACAGCGTAACCGTTAGTGCTGTGTAGGAGGATGACAACAAATCAAATGCCGTCAATTAATGCTGATGGATTAGATTCCTTTGGAAAAAAATTACCTCCTCATATATTGCTCATGGCTGGGCAAGCAGAAGAAGATCCTCGCCCTACCTTGAAATTTAATTAGCTTTGCTTTTGCCACATCCGCCCCAGAAAGCGTGTGATAAATTATTGGTGTACATTTAATTTAGTAACACCTCAATAAGTCACACAGCCCAGGGAAAGAGGGTTAGGATTTGATGAATGGTTGGAAAGGGAGGTTTGGGGAAAGGTTTGACAAAGAAAAACAGTACGCATGGACAACAACAAAACTTGGCAGATGACCATATACATAAATCTGTTAAGGGAGAAAAAGGAAATGCATGCATGATGATGATAACTTGATGGTTAATGATAAGTAGTACTTACTAACTACTACTAGACAATTAGACAGTACAGGGCAGCAGTATATTATGCAATTTGCCTTGCATGTCTGCCCTTCGAGAGACCCGAATTACATACAGTTTCTCTTCTGTTGTACCGGCCCGGGCTTACTATTAAAGATAGCATAGAAAATTCAAAAATAGATGTAGGGATGAATTGAATTATAAGCAAAGAGCAAACATAATAATAACAACAATAATAACAACAACACACATTAGTAATGATTGAATACAAAAAAAAAAATCAAATTATTTAAAGGATGATGAAAGTTGATACTGTTACTGTATGTTATCCTGGTCAAAATGGGGAGTTGCATCTCGGCATTCCTCTTTGTCTTCCCTTCCATGGACGCTCCGGCCATCAATCTTAGGTGACGCCACTGCCTGCCTGGCAGATGTAGAGTCATTGTTAAGGTAAGTGTGAGTTGTTTTTCCCAGTATATCACAGGGTAAGGGCTGGCCTGTAATTGTAGATGCAAAAACAAAAGGAATATTGAAAAATCAAGTAGAGAAAAAGCATAAATTATGGTGGAGTGCAATAAGAACACTTTCAGAGGCTTCATGGATACATCATGTCTACTGTCACATTTCACTCGTGAAGATCCTGGATGTGTGGAAATGCTGTGAAGACAGTTGAACTACATGGCCCAGAATGCTTGGGGGCGATGTCCTTCTTCTCTTTTACCTACTTTCCTTTTTGTACTCTTCCTGTTTCTTGATCCGGTGCTTGTCACCTAAACCATGGAGTCAGTTTCAGCAGGAAGCACCGCTAATCCAGTGAAGCCTCCGCGGTGATTTCTACCCGTTTTTCGACTGTTTTCCTGTTGCCAGCAAGTCAAGAGTGTTTGTATTGTATTGTGGAGGTTCGTAAAACGCTTTCCTCGATCGCGCACTGAACGCGCTGGGATTGGGAAGAAGCGTGGCTTGGTACATTGTATCAGCTGAAGATTTTGTTCATTCCAAGAGGAGGTAAGGCGCCTGTGGCGCTACCCAGTTATCGAACCCCGTGATAGAGCTGCTGCTCTGAACTATTGATATGCTCTAAGACTATTGAAGGCTCAAGTTAAACAAAGGATTGTGAGTTGTTGTGAAGGGTGGAGTTAAAACCCTGTGACACGTGCAATCCTTGTTTGGACATTGTGAAAGTATTAGTTACTCCGGAGTCGGCTGTATGAATAGAATACAAAACGTATACAGGAGAGCAGACATATTATTCAGGCATAATTTGACGTACTTGATAAACGCTAGCACAGAACTGCAGTGGTGCTAATGTGTGATGTATTCACTATGGTCGATAATTATTCAAAATTGATGCCAGACTGAGAGGATTTTTGTGATGATATATGCTCTATGAATTAATGAGTGGCACATACTTCAGGACAACGCAAGTGCTGCTGTTGGAAGGAATAGAGCTTTTTTCTTTTATGATTTATTTTTCTCTTTTTTCTGTTTTCCATGGAGAGCATGTGGCAGCATAATGTTGTAAGTGACTGTACACACATAGTATATTGATCTTGTTAAACGGTTCTGTATGTGTGTGTGATTTCCCCTTTCTCTTTCTCCTTCTCCAGGAAATCCAGTCTGATACCATTGAGGTTCCTTCTTTATATACGTATTCAAAGGCACCTATCAGATTATTTGGCTGCTGCGACTTTATTGTTTCCTTTGTCCCTTTTTTTCCCCTTCCCTGGTGTTGTCACGCTTGGTAGAGTTTATCTATATTCTCACAGGTTGTGACACCACTAGAGGATAGGGAGAACTAGCCACATTCATCGCTCCCGCTGTACCCGGCTGAACAGTTTAGTGGTAACCTATTTGAAATCACGACATCTACTCTAGTCTGTTTCCAGCATTAACCTCTAACAACAACAAGACAGAGCAGGCCCACAATTGCACCCATGACCCATCCTCCATTTAGCGTACATTTTTTGACAGAGGCAGACAAAGCACATATATAGCAACAAAGCATTTTACAAATTAAGTGACAAAATCAATGCACCGCTGTCAGTCATATCCCCACACTCGACTCCAGCACTACACAGACATGTAGGTCTGCAGTGGTTGATGTTGACTTGTTTACCTTTTATGCCATTCATGAAACTCCCTGAGTTATTCCATCAATCATCTTGAATCCTACTGAGTGACTGCGAAGATATATGTCACTGTGGTCATCATCATGGTGTTGTCCAACTAAGTGTGCAGTGTACTGATTGAGTCCCCTATGCATATTCAAAATGCAATGGATCGGCCTGCAGTAGAAGTCCAAATCTGTTATTAAAAAACAAGAAGGGAAACAAACATTGCCTTGAGTTACTTTTAGTATGTAGATTAGATAATAGTACACAAAGAATTAACTTCATGCACTACAAACAACAACAACACAAATCACTCAGTCAGCATCCAATGCATGTCATCATTCATTACCTGTTCCTTCTCATCTTCAGTTAATGGGCAGTCTCTCTTGGCTTGGAAAGGAGGATAGCTATTGTTGTCATCATCATGTTCCACTTCTTTTGGAGGGACACAACGAGGCAAGATTTTCTTTTTTCTTCTATTATGCTAATCTTGCGTGAGGGCAATAGATTTAGGGTGATTCAGGAGGATGGAGTGTGGAAAAAGGGTTCAGGCAGATCAGGTCGTTTACCCCTTTTCTAGGTTTGCCCGGCGTTAGCCGCTTCTCACCCAACTCACGATTACCCAAATAAAGAGGCAGGCGCTGGAGACTGGAAGGCAGGAAACAGGAGTTTATTTCCGACGGAACAGAACACGTCAAATCAGACAACAGGGTATCTTCTCGAGGTGCTCTAACAAGTTTTCTCTACGGCTCAGTCTTTTATACACAGGTTTATGATGTACAAACATTCCTTATTGCAATAAAGACACTTTGAAGTACAAAAAGGGCATGTTTGGGACCCCAGCTCCAGGCCCATTCCCATACTGACCGCTCTGATGTTGTTTTCCCCTCCCAAATGTGACATGTGATTGTAATCTGCAGCCGGACATTCCAAAAGGGCACGAGGGCAGGAGGGGGTGGTCAGATCTAAGGTTGGGCGGGCGATAAGATCATGTTTCGCTATGCGGGCCGGAGGGGTACATCCACGAGACCTAGTTTTATGATGTGGGACTGGGTCGAGAGGCCATGTGTAGCCGGGGGGGGGGGCATCAGAAGAGAGGAAGGGTGTTCCTGGGAGGGATGCGGGGGTGTCGGTCAGGTCTTGGGGTGTGAAGGCCTTGATTAATCACCGGTCCTCTGATGTGAGGCAAGGTCCTACTGTAGGAAGCAATAAACTGCATCTGTTGGGCTAGGTGATGGCCTGGGATCAGGTCGGGCAATCGGGCAGGGAGGAAGAGGTTACCAAAAGGGCCCGTTCTATGAGTAGGATGAAAGAGCGAGGGGGCAGGGGTTCAGCACGGAGACAAGGTCGTGTTTAGCCGTGCGTTTATGGTCCGAACAGGAGAGACCGGGGGGCGGTCGGGGGGCGGGGTGTTTGCGGGGCTGGAGAGGGAGAGAGAGAGAGAGAGAGAGAGAGAGATGATGGCTATTGGCAATGGGCAGGGAGGTCATGACACAAAGATGGCTACTATCTATGTTCAAGATGGAGCCTAAAAGGGAACAAGATGGCGGGGCCACTGTTTCGTGACTTTCTTTACCTTCAACAGTGGCGAGGGTGAACACAAATGAACGTCGCTTATGTACATATACATTTTGTCATTTTCCACAGTCGCCGCTTTTTACATAAGCTAGATCATTTCCGTGTTTATCATACATATCGTCGTGTTTAGTCAACGAAATAGCGTTTGTCAATATTGGTAGACTTACATATAACTGTGTGTAGTTGATGCAACATACGAAGTGGAATACATATAAATTTACATTTGTCGTACTTAAAAGTGACCGATGAAACATTTTACAGGCAAAAGTGATTGAGGGAGGAATTTAGTCCAATATAAGCAATTAGTCAAGGGGTGTAGAAAGTTCCGAAAAAAAGGGGGGGGGGTCTTCGCCACAGTGTTTTTATTAGTATCGAGTCATCACTGGTAGGTTCTGGTAGTTCGTTTTCTTCCGTTGGCGCTGTTGAGCACCGGCGGTGGAGCTATAGGTCCAGCTCGGGTCCTTCTTTACACGTCGCAGGGTGTGATCTGTTCTTTGCCGCTAGGCCACAGTCCTGTTTCCTAGCTAATCTCTCTTAAGGGTGCCTTATGCTGGGCACCTGCATTTCTGTCTCGGAGTCAAAATCCACGTGGAAAGGATAGAAGGGGTTTTGTCGGATAATTGGGGGAGGAGAGGGCGGAGTGGGGCCGGATCTTTGAGGCGGACCAGGGGAGCAAAAAGGGTGATGCGCAGGCAGGTCCATCAATCGGGCTCAAAGGGGCTGGGACTTCTGGCACGCGTGGGTCAACAAGTAGCGGGCTTCAAGGCAGCCCTCCATTCCTTCGTTTTCTGCGTTTGAGAGTGGTGCATCGTCCCGCGTCCCGTTGCTCTGCGGCTCCATCTTAGGTCGAGGTCACACGCGCCTCACGATCCGTGGCAAGGCTGTGCGTCACGTCCAGCCCCTCTCCTCCGGTGGCTGTGTATCCTTGAATGGGTACAAAACAGGTTTTAGCGAACTGGCAAGAGAAGGCATTTATACATTTCAATTCCGTCCCAGATCTAGGTAGCTGGGGGTACGTTCCATCGGTCACGGTCAGAAGTTATCACTGTGGAGTATGTATACTGGCGTGTCTACTGAGTTTGAACTAGGTCTATTTGGCGTTCATTCATGTCGCATGTGGCTTTCTGACCCTAGCCCTGGAAGTCTTTTATCATCATGAGAGAGGGGTAGAGGCTAACACTCTTTTCTCGGGGAGCAACAGTTAAGCAAGATCATCAGTTAGACTTCGAGTTTACGGAGCTGGGGACGAGCAGGAGGAACGGGGACGTTTTGGACATCCGTACTTGGGTGCGGAGGGGTGGGGCAATCTGGGCCTAGGAGATTGTGTTTCTAACGAGCTGAGAGCAGAAGGCCACTGACGTATAGTCCTCCTATAAAAAGGGCCAGATTAGGGGGACATCAGTCGTCTTACCTGTTCTTTCCTTATAGCCAATTCGAGTTCTATCATTTTTGCAGAAAAGGAGAGGTAGTAACATGGCAAATTACAATTGTTTTAGTTTCTGGCAATTTTTGTCGATCACCTTTGTGTTCGAAAAACCAATTAGGCTCGTGCCGGCGGGGCACAACATTACCACACAGAGGAAGAGGGAGCAGGGGTCGTTCGCATTTTAAATGAACTATTCGGTACACGTACAACATGAAGGGAAAGGACGAGAGAGAGAAACGTGTACAATAATAGGCCATTTTGATGCGCACAAGACACAAAACAGTAGGGGTCATTTTATACAGAAACACAGACTGAGGGACAACGTAAATCCATATACCACGTACACATGAATTCAGGCGAGGGGGGGGGGTACATGCATTTACATACAGAATTCAAGACAAAACATAGAACAGTACTTGGCCAAAGACATTTCCTCCTGCATGCTGCGCATCCTTAGTTTCCTATTTAATTCGCCTGGCTGTCTTTTGCTGTTCGTCTCTGTTGCAAATACTTACACTTTCGTCAATTGTTCGGGAACTATCCTGGTCGGGCTAGTACTTACGGTGGGATCTTTGAATCATTTTTAGCGGACGGGTATCCAGGCCAAAGCAACGGAGGGTGGTAGTTGGGGGAACAATGGGCAACTTCGAGTTTCATGGCGTAAGGATCTACTCGTAGGCGCACGTCATTCTTGGTCGCATTAGTAGAGAGATGGTCGTTTCTAAGTAAGGGTGCGTTATATCTATGGCTGTTCATTGTGTATAGGTGCTAGGTTCAGACCCCCTTTTTCCCCATTCCATCGGCCGTCCAATCATCACTCAAGTTGTACAAAAACATCTCTCTTATCAGGTCAACGCGTGCAACGTATATCCAGTCGAGTTACACACATTCGGTCATACACACATGCATTCATATCACCCAAATCCGCGTTGCTTAGGTCTTCTCCACACTTTAGTCGATGTTCTGATGCGACCTGCAGAAAGAAGGGGAAGAAGAAGGGGTGGGGGCAGCGTTTAAACACACATTCGCGCGCATAAACCCAAAAAGCCTTTTACTTACTACGTATTTCGACCTATCTCCGCGGGGTGCAGTCCCTTCCATCTCAGTGTTTTAAACCCCGAGGGACTGGTGGTGCGGGAGGCATAATCCTTTATGGACTGCACATTGCATAGATCGCCCACGTGTGGTATTGCGGATCTTGTGTGGGGGGGGTCGAAACAAAAAAAGGGCAATCAGGGTAAAGTGGGTGAACTCGTGTTCTTCTTCGAGGAGTCGGGGTGGTCTACAGTGGTACCGGGTCTGGTTATGGGGCATCTGAAACAATTTCCCTGAGATATGTGGCATACAAAGTAAAACAGAACATCGGGACCTTTATTGATTGCCTTAGGTTGCACAAAAGTTAAAAAAACACACGCAACAACTTGGATCGTTCACATTTTTCAATATTTCTAGGTACTTTGCTTTTTAACCTTTCAGTAATCGACTTGCTTTATTTTGCCTATATTTTACGTAGATCGGAAACAAGGGCTATGTATTCGAACTTACCAATCCAAAAACTACGACTATTTGTTTGTCACAAAACCTTTATTTTTTTTAAAAATGCTGACGTACAAATGCAGGCCTACAACCACGTGGGCCAGCCACGGAGCAGACTGGAACTGTACATGAGGGCATATTTATCTGCGGAAAACATAACTGAGTCGGTGGTTGTTTTATTTCATCAAGGTACGATAAGTGCAATAAAATCATATAGAAAATTCATTGTGGGTAAGTACCACCAGTGTCAAAAAGATTAGAACTTTCAATAATACTGTAATCAATGATGCGTCAGAACTTAATATCAAATTCATTGTTCGAATGTTCGAGCAATACTCATCCCCTCCCGCCATGTGCTTCAAAACTGCATACATATCTCACGATATCAAGTCTGAGCATCCGGAACACAACGGGGAATTGTGAGTTTCGTTTGTACCGGTGCCATTTTGGGTGGGGTCAGGCGGGTCCAAGTATAGTCAAACTGTCTCTATCAACTCGTGGTTGGGCCAGAACTTCTTTTCGGCAGTCCAGAAGTTTCGTTAAGGGGGCAACAGAAGGGACCGGTGACATGAACCATCAATCAAAGAAAAGGGAGGGGCAACAATCTTTCCTACCGGGTCGTACTGGTGTTCCACCGGAACTGATCAAATTGGTAGTCTGCAGTATCTTGGGTCATTCAAAACTGAGGCTGGCGCCAGCATGAGGGCGCCGACGTCTCGTGGTTACGTCTTGGTCGTTCTGCGGGCGATCATGGCAGTCACTTCCCATCGGTGGCGGTTGGGGGCCCGCGGAGGTCGAGGGCCCTCCGCAACTCTCGTAGAATCTTCAAAGCTGAGGAGAACGTTTCTGAACGGAGGACTCGTTTTTCTAGTTGGCCAGCGACCAGGCCATCCTTGCACGCCAGGTTCGTTCCTGCAAGGTCGACCGCCATTTTTAGGAGTTCTGCAGCTACCGGCAGTCACTGGGTCAAATGAGCAGACGGACTCCAGCCTGTTGGGTGAGGCGTCGTAGCACCGCCACAGTGGACGAGACCCTGCTGGGTGTGTGGAGCGTCCCTATACTGCAAGAGTGGAGGAACCCTTTGCCGGGTGCGTGGAGCGTCTCTATACTGCAAGAGTGGACGAACCCTTTGCCGGGTGCGTGGAGCGTCCCTGCACCGCAAGAGTGGACGAACCCTTTGCCGGGTGCGTGGAGCGTTGGGGGTGCAGCTGAGGGGCCTCCACCTGGGGAGGCGGGAGAGGCTCGTCCGCGCCGCCTCTCCCTCCCAGTGCACCCCACGGCGTCTCGCTGACATTTGTTATGGCCGGACCAGGCGATGAAGAAGAGGGGGGGGTCGGAGGCATATGCAAGACACCCCCCCCCGTGGCCTGCAAGGCGCCGGGAGAAGAAGGGAATGGGAGGACCAGTTAATTCCGGTTCAGGCCCATGCCTTCGGCGGCCGGCCGTTCCTTGCCACGGCCCCAGGAACGGGTCCCTTGGTTCATCCCGAGGACAGGCCTTGGCTCGTGGTGTCGCCTCCGGGCTATTCGCGTAATGGTTCTCCACCCCACGCCGCCTCTGACGGCTTTTGTAGACTTTCTGACGCCCAAAAACCTACTAGAAAGTAGCCCAAAGTAGCCCGACATTGCTACTTTGGGGAAGGAGGGACAGGAACGGCGTCAAGCAGACGGCGAAATGCATTGTGGGTTTGCTGTTGCAGCCGTTTGCCGTGTAAATAGTTGTTTAATATATTTTTGTTCAAAAATAAAAACGTTTTAACCTGTTACTTTGCTATAGTGTTGTATATTTCTAATATTTGCCTAGGGTTTGTCGTTAATTGGGCGGGGCGGTCGGTGGAGCCGAGCTATCTCGCAGTCATCATGGCGTTGAGTTCAGCTTTCCTCACTAGTTTCATACTTCCTGAGGGGTCGTTCCTAATGTTTCCATTTCAGTAAAGTTGAAAAGAGATCTCATCAGTGGCCTACTGACTTTACTCGATTCCTTTTATTTTTCCTAATGATTCTTATGTTCTTTTATTTGCTAGCACGATACCGCGGCTAATCCGCATTTTCTTTATATATGTCCTTTTTATTAGGGGTGTCCTCCGGTGGAGCCAGATGGTCTACCTTTAATAAATGGTCCGGGCTGAAACAACTACTGAGCAATGGGGGGAAGATAGGCATGACGGGTTACAACGGGGACAAAAGTCAGCACTACCTATCCTTCACTACTTTGCGGAGACTAGGTATTCGCAAATAGGGAATACCCAAAGAGAGAACCAATTCCAAACAGTCAAGTTCGGACAAACAATCAATCAATCAAATGAGGAATAAAATAGGCGCGACGGGTTACAACGGGGGCAAAAGCCTGCGCTACCTACCCTTCACTATCTGCAAAGAGAGAGATCTTCCTGTTCCTCTCTGTTTGTAGGCAGAGAAGATCCTTTCCAAGAACCAATTCCGAACGATCAAGGTCCGGTCAAACAATCAATCAGTGGGGGATAAAAATAGGCACGACGGATTACAACGGGGCAAAAGCCTGCGTTACCTATCCTTCACTATCTGCAAAGACTAAACAGAGTATGGCGGCCCTGTGCTTGTTTGCAAATAGAGAATGATCCAAAAAGAACCAATTCCAAAACAATAAATGCTTGGATAACAATCAATCAAATGGAGAGGGAAGTAGGCGCGACGGGTTACAACGGGGGCAAAAGCCTGCGCTACCCACCCTTCACTATCTGCAAAGGGAGAATACTCCTATCCTTCCCCGTTTGTAGACAGAGAATCTCTCAGGACAAAACAATCAAAATGCGTAATACTAGTATTTTCCAATGACAACCAAACAATCAATTCGCAATTTGTCGTGTTTCCACGACCTTACCCGGACCGTATGGACGGTTTCTCGTCTTCCGTTTCCAGCGCCCGATCGTCCTCTATTCTCCATAATTGCTGTGGCACTCCTGATGGTTCCCAGTCAGGACCGTAGATCACTCGAGAGAGGTCTGTTCGGAACCGGTGAAGCTCCGATGATCGGCTGCCAGACAAGGGTCTATCGGGCAGGAGCTCTTCCCGATCGTTGCAGTCGTTCACTCTGTCGTTGGGACCTCTCTCACTGGATCCACGTGTCGCTGATGGGCCCCACGTTGGGCGCCAATTGTGGAAAAAGGGTTCAGGCAGATCAGGTCGTTTACCCCTTTTCTAGGTTTGCCCGGCGTTAGCCGCTTCTCACCCAACTCACGATTACCCAAATAAAGAGGCAGGCGCTGGAGACTGGAAGGCAGGAAACAGGAGTTTATTTCCGACGGAACAGAACACGTCAAATCAGACAACAGGGTATCTTCTCGAGGTGCTCTAACAAGTTTTCTCTACGGCTCAGTCTTTTATACACAGGTTTATGATGTACAAACATTCCTTATTGCAATAAAGACACTTTGAAGTACAAAAAGGGCATGTTTGGGACCCCAGCTCCAGGCCCATTCCCATACTGACCGCTCTGATGTTGTTTTCCCCTCCCAAATGTGACATGTGATTGTAATCTGCAGCCGGACATTCCAACAGGGCACGAGGGCAGGAGGGGGTGGTCAGATCTAAGGTTGGGCGGGCGATAAGATCATGTTTCGCTATGCGGGGCCGGAGGGGTACATCCACGAGACCTAGTTTTATGATGTGGGACTGGGTCGAGAGGCCAGGTGTAGCCGGGGGGGGCCATCAGAAGAGAGAAAGGGTGTTCCTGGGAGGGATGCGGGGGTGTCGGTCAGGTCTTGGGGTGTGAAGGCCTTGATTAATCACCGCTCCTCTGATGTGAGGCGAGGTCCTACTGTAGGAAGCAATAAACTGCATCTGTTGGGCTAGGTGATGGCCTGGGATCAGGTCGGGCAATCGGGCAGGGAGGAAGAGGTTACCAAAAGGGCCCGTTCTATGAGTAGGATGAAAGAGCGAGGGGGCAGGGGTTCAGCACGGAGACAAGGTCGTGTTTAGCGGTGCGTTTATGGTCCGAACAGGAGAGACCGGGGGGGCGGTCGGGGCGCGGGGTGTTTGCTGGGCTGGAGAGGGAGAGAGAGAGAGAGAGAGAGAGAGAGAGATGATGGCTATTGGCAATGGGCAGGGAGGTCATGACACAAAGATGGCTACTATCTATGTTCAAGATGGAGCCTAAAAGGGAACAAGATGGCGGGGCCACTGTTTCGTGACTTTCTTTACCTTCAACAGTGGCGAGGGTGAACACAAATGAACGTCGCTTATGTACATATACATTTTGTCATTTTCCACAGGAGGAGCAGGACTCGGAGGAGTGGACTGAAATGCAGAAAGTTGAAACTCATATATGGCAATAACAGACTAGAAGACAGTAGTGATGGATTTGTGATTCGAAGTTTCCAACCAGAATGGCAGACACACAAATAAAAGTAAATAAGGGAAGAAGACAGTAAAAAGTGGAAGTCTAGTTGTCAGGGAAGTATAGCTCGTCTTCAAACTCTGGGGGTTCAACCAGAAGTAGGTAATCATAATCTGACACGCTACTTCAATCACTTGAGCCGCTGTCCTCATCTTCCTGCATTGATTCATGTATTGTGTAATTCAGTGGTATAAATTGCTGATTCATTTTGATCATGGTTAACCTCTCCACATTTTTGGGTGAGAGACTGGTTTTTCACTATTACAATGGAACCAGCAGCACTGAAAAACCGTTCAGAAGAGACACTTGTGACAGGGCAAGCCAGATAGTTTATCACCAGCCTGCTGAGCACTGACAATTGGCTCAATTTGCCATACCAATACCGCAATGGGTTTTGATCAATGTAGACCTCTGATGGGTCATCCAGATAGGCCTGGACCATCTGCTCAATGTTCAGGGGTGCTACACTTTGCTGGCCTCTTTTGTCTTTGCATTAGCACTGGACCTAGCAAGTCCTTGCTGTAAATACCAATCCTGTGCCTTTTTTTGACTGGGGCTGATGATCCAGTTCTTGCTGTTGTCGATAGTGTTGGTGTAGGTGACAGCTGTGAGCCAAGCACACAGCCCTCAGGCTCTGAAGTTAAAACTTGGTGCCGGGTGCCCTGCTGTAGTACTTGTTGTGGGTTTGAGTAGCTGACCTGTAATTACCAGCCATTCATTTTCCAATTTATGGCTGCCTCAGCTGTCCAAGTTTTGTACCAGTCAACATCCACCTCTGAAAAAGTAATGTCTTTCAATTATGGGCGAAATTTGTGAATTTGCGTTGCGCGAATTCGCGCGAAAGCAAATTCGCGGTCCGCGAAATCTGCGAACTTGCGAATTTTTTTATTTTGGCGTGTTCGCTGGGTTTTTTTTCAGCGCGGCTACCACGAACTTACCCATGCGGTCGTTTTTCTGCGCGAGCATCTTGTTCGCGGGAGGAAAAAAACTCGGCAAACTCAGAATCAAGGTAAGTCAACGCAGCACGTGCGAGATTGTAATTTTGAAGCGCGAACAAGCAAAAAAAATTTGCAAACTTGCGAATTGCGGCTTGTTTGGCAATTTCGCGAGCTTCGCTGAACACAAAATTGCCAAAAATCCGCAAATTTCGCGAGTGGAACGAATTTTCAGCCCATGCTTAATTTCTTGCTGTTCAGTGCAGATTTGTACAGTAGATCCAGAATTTTGGCACAAATGTAATGTTCTTGTGACAAAATCTTAGTTTGCACCCTTGCATTTTCAGTTAAGCGATGTGATAATCTCTCCACCAACTCATATGCCTATTTTTTTTCATCCACACCTATGTATGCTTCAGACACTTCCTTCAGCTGTTGCTCTAGCATGTGCAACAATGGGATAGCTTGGCCCATAGTACAGTCCTCCTTGCTGACGTCATGTGTTAAGACCTCAAAAAGAAGAAGCTCGAGCACCCTACTACTCTTCCACACTCAAACAAAAAACTCCTGCACGGTCCTTCGCCAGAAATGCACCCAAAATTTGGAAACGCTATCCCAGTCGATATCAGGACTATCTCATCCTTCACAAAATTCAAAAACCACCTAAAAGTCCTTTTCCTCAACCGCTCTCTCCAGAATGGATAGCCGCCATCCAAACGCGAATCCTTGCTTGTCGTCTGCTGCAATAAGACTTGCCTCCTCCCTGCTATTGGACCTCTTCCTGCGCATTCACCCGCCTGAGGGTTTCAACCCCAAGTTAACGTGCTCTCTATGAGGTTATCTCAGGACTCACGGACTACCTCAATGCTGCTCAGCACACTTGGACTTCTGAACCTATATGTAGAATACTGCTTTACTGTATCCACCCCAAGACAACGTGTACTCTATGAGGTACCTCAGGACTCACCTACTACCTCAACCCTGTTTAGCTCACAAGGACTTTCCAAACCTATATGTAGAATAGGGCTTTATTGTATGAATCTTACTCAAAAACTGCTGTGAAGCGCTCAGATACCCTCAGGTCAGGCTAGCGCTATATAAAACTCCTTAATAAATAAATAATAAATAAATAATAATAAAGAAGCATCTCTGTCAGGCATTTAACTAGGCACCATTGGTCCATCTGAAGGGTCATGCCTTTCACAGAAGCATCCGCCCTTCGCATGACATACTCATTGATTGGTCTGTACTGCTCAGAGGGTCCAGCATGTAGTAAGTTGAGTTCCAACGTGTTGCCACCTCCTGGATGAGTACTTTGACTGGCATTCTATTGTCAAGTTGAATGATCCTCAGCTGCTTCCGGGCTTTAAAAGAACGGCTGAAATTAGTGCATATTCTGTGGCAGGTGGTCAGTAAGTTGCTGACTATGAGTTCTTTTTTCAGAAAGTCTTGAACTATAATGTTAATGCAGTGCGCCAAACATGGGACCCTGAAATAGGCACCAACCTCCATGGCCTTAAGTACATTACTGCCATTATCAGTGGCAACAAAACCAATATTAAGCCCTCTTAGGCGCAGCCATTCAAAGACCTTGCTGTTAAACTCTTCCAAAATGTTTGCAGCAGTATGAGATTTCTCCATGGCGAACATGACTACAGTTGTATGTTTCCGAGTAGCATTAAGAATCTTAGCTGTGTCAACAGCACCTACTTCAGATAGCCTTTCTCTAACCCCCACAAAGAGACCCATTGTGCAGTGATGCACATGTAATCAGTGCCTTGGAAACAGGTCCACATGGCTGTTGTCAGGTGGATATTGTGGACAGCACTCTGCTGCAAAGCTTGTCCAACCAATTCCAGCACATCATGATGTAGTGCTGGAACAGCAACTCTGGCGAAATAGGACCGGCTGGGAACCTTCCATTTAGGGCAGATGGCTGACACAAATGAAAAAGGGAGAAGGTCCAGCGCTAACATTTTAGTCAGCTTCGCATTATACAACCATGCTGTTGGGTGGTTGCATTGGTACTGCCCCTCCGACCTAAGCATGTCTGTCAATGGTAGGCTGGAATATTTTCCTTTGTGGTGCAGCTGTCTTCTTGAACCCAGTTAGGCTCAACGGCGATACACTTTTTCTCATTGCAGTACTCGGTTGCCTTGGTGTCTCAGTCTAACTCTGAGTATGACTCTTCTTACTACGGTGCCACTGAGATGTTGCTGAGGATGTGGGCGGTACCACTACACTGCTGAGGACCGGGCCAGAAATGTCTCCCTCTTGTTGACCTTTCACCGTGATCATATCTTCCCCTACTAATTCTTCCCCAACAACAGTAATCGGTTCAGTTTTACTTTTTTCTAAGTGAAGTAGGTAAGCCTACCACTTGATACTGTGGTGTTTTTTAGATGACTTGTTTGGCCTCCAGTTCCATAGTTTGTACGAAGCTTACCCCGCCTAACAGCTTGCCAACAAATTAAGCATTTAGCAATGTTCACCTCCTTACTACTAACCGAAAAGAAGTCCCACACTGGGGAGGAGAACTTTCTGGTGCTGCTGGAGGTACCACTTTCAATACCAGATGAACTGGAGGGTGTGCCTGGAATTTGACCCTGCAGTTACACTATCACTACCTACTGAGGTGGTGGTTGAGCTGGATGTAGGTCCCTGCCGGACCTTTGCAAAGCAAATAAGGAAGCTGGAGGTCATTTTGGTGTTACCTGTGACGGTGGTGTCTGTGCTACATCCCTTGCAGCGATTTCGGATAGTCTAATAATGCTGGTCTCCGTCTCCTCTGGCCGGGAGTGATGTTTGTGATGACTGGCTGGTCATCATCATCACCCCCCTCGTCTACATCTACCTCCATAACTAAGGTTTTGCTGGAACCTTCCTTTTCACTAGCCTTTTCTTGTGGCATGCATCACTCTCATTCTGAGCTGGTGGCTTTCAAGTGGCATCTAGATGGTCAGAAGTGGGCTTGAAGAAGAAGTTGATGGACTAACCCTCCTTTTTCTTGCTGGGGGTCTGGAAGACAATTGATTTTCTGAAACAGTGACTTGCTTCTCTTCGTCTGCAAAAAGCTTGATTTCCCGAACTGCCCCTACTTCAGGTGGAACAACTACTAATGTGGGCTGTGTTTGTGGCTGTGTTTGTGGCTGTGGTTGGCGTTGTGGTTGTGTCTGTGGTTCCAGCTGTGATTGCGACTGTGGTTGCAGCTGTGGTTGCAGCTGTGGTTGCGGCTGTGATTGCAGCTGTGGCTGTGGTTGCAGCTGTGGTTGCGGCCGCTGTTGCCCACTTATCTGCTGAGTTTCCGCCTGTGAGTGCGTTGATTGGGTACTTGACATTTCAACTTCACTGCTCGTTGGTAGACTGGTTACTTCTGCCACACTCATGGGCTTGGGCCTAGGTTGGTGGGGTGGGCCCGCTGATGCGGAGGTGCTGCTCCCAGCTTGGTCCCCGCCGAACACAGCTGTTGCAGGTGTAAGTTTTTTTTGCCCAAAAAATACAGAGCCCACCACAACAAGAAACTGAAGACAGACAATACAGGCCTATGGCAAAAAGCAAACAGCCTGGCTTCAAAATGGCCTCCAGCCTTATGGCCAGGCTCACCACAACAAGAAACTGAAGACAGACAATGCAGGCCTATGGCAAAAAGCACACTGCCTAGCTTCAAAGTGGCCTCCAGCCTCATGGCCAGGCCCACAACAACAAGAAACGGAAGACAGACAATGCAGGCCTATGGCAAAAAGCACACTGCCTGGCTTCAAAATGACCGCCAGCCTCATGGCCAGCCTAACAACAACAAGAAGCCTAGGCCACAAAGGAAACACATGCAGGCCTATATGGCAAAAGCAGCACACTTATAACTCCCACCAGAAATGGCCACCAGCCACATGGACACTCACAAATCACAAACAACAAGCATGAGGACTGGAAACCAATGTATGGAAAACAACCCTATAATAGCCAGGCAAAGACTATTGCTAAACCACACTGCTTTGCCTGTGATGCAATAAAATGCAAAAACGAAAATCCACAGGGCTAAACAAGGTCTGCAACACACCACACACAACTAAGGCATTTATTTAACACACACCCTAAAATTGAACGACACCCAAAAATACACATTTTGCAATTCAATCTAACGCCATCCATGCCCTAAATGATGTTTGAAATAAATAAATACATCACACAGCAAAGGAACAGTTGTTTCATAAAGCACCCATCCACGACTAGCTATGGGCCTACTGGCTACCCACAGCAATTTTTTTTATTTTAAATAATGAAAAGTACCAAAATTGTAGCTGCAGCAACTGAAATGCCCCAATCAAACAACACCTACTTACTTGTAAAATCTCAAATCCAAAAGTCCTCAAATCAGCAGACACAAAGAGTGATCCTTCCAGCTCAAATCCAAATGAAAAATGAATAGGAGATGGACAAAGCACTGGGAGGAGCCTGCTGGATAGGAAGTAGGAGACTCTGTGGCACTTCCTCCCTCTCCCCCCAAATTTGATAAAAAAAAACAGCCAAATATTCTGAGGAGTTTTTTTCATCCAAATCATCATTTTATCGAAGGTTTTATTCTGCTCGAGATATTATTCTTCTCCAGAGTGAAAAACTGGCGTGTTCGGGATCGCAAGCTTCACCAACATTCCACCAGATGTACGATGGTGCACCCGAACGACGTGTTAGCGATCGCAATCTCTCTCACGTGCAGGATTGCTCGGAGAATGACGTGTTTACGATCGCACACTCTCGCAGTGTCCGATGGCTCCCTCTCTCCCCAAAAATTTGACAAAAAAACGATAGCCAAATATCAATCTAAGGAGTTTTTTTCATTCAAATCATCATTTTATAGAAAGTTTTATTCTGCTTGAGATATTATTCTTCTCCCGATTGAACATTTTGCGTGTTCGGGATCGCGAGCTTCAACAACATGCTGCCGGATGTCCGATGGCACACCTGAATGACGTGTTCGAGATCGCAATCTCTCTCGAAGTGCACGATGGCGTGGCGAATGACGTGTTCACGATCGCACACTCTCGCGGTGTAGCTTGGTGCGGGGAATGACGTGTTCGCGTATGCAAACTCTCGCGGGATCGAGCGGCCGGCTACCAAAATCTTGTGGCGCAGGCGAACGGATAGGAAAACTCATTGGCGAACGCAGGAATCCCGGTAAGTTGCTATCGCGCGTGCTAGAATGCATTTTTAAAGCACGAGCAAGAAAAGATCGGAGAATGTTTGGCAATTTTTCATTCTATGCAGAACGCGAAATTGCCTAAATTCTGCAAATTCCGCGTGCGGAGCACAATTTGACGCCCAGAACTAATTCTGATCTTGCTTTGCCAATGATCACTTTGGATTCCTCCAAAGCGATCTTTTCAAAAGCAGCTAGTTTGGCTCCAATGGAGGAAGTAACCTCTGGACCCTCCATAGAAGGCCTCCACTGTGCCACTTTCCAAAATTTGGCATACATTTGGTTCACCATTTCCTGGAAAAATAGGGAGAGATTTGAGCATATGTTCTGAGATGCTGGGATGGTTTGTTCTGCCAACCCTGGGCTGAGAGCATTTTTCACTATACAAAACATGGTCCAAATTAAAAAAAGAGTGCTCACAGAGTCATAAATAACAGCAAGAGTAAGAGCACATGAAACAGTACAGTACTCCTGGGAGGTTACTAAAGTCCAAAACGAGGGACTACAAAGCCTATTCACCAATCAAAATCCGGCATTTACTAGGGACAATAAGAAGAGCCAATTGAATAGAGGACCGGTGCTTAAAGCACATATTCTAGGAATGGCATGCCTCAAAGAGACAGTGCATGCACTGCCTAGGTGAGATCTAAAAAGGGGAATGGTTTATGAGAGATAAAAGAGCCACTGGATAGCACCACTCTAAATCGTCACTCTACTGGGTATTGTCATCTACTCTGGTTGTAGTAAATCATCTAAAGGCAAAAATTCACATTTATTATAATGACTTTATGAACATTCAAAACTAACTATATTATTTTATATACCAGCAGAATGTATCTATAGCTCAGGCTTTTGCGATATTGGTGAACTCTAGTTTCCATGTACTGAAAATATACGATTAAATTTTTCCATTTTGTTTGTAGACAGCACTTGAAAATAGGAACACATTTCAGATGTTCAATCAGCCTATGTCACCTCAAAGATCGCCATTTTTTCAGCATTTGAAATACTCTCCACGAGTGATGCCAATTACATGAACATAACTAAGACACTCTCTAATCTCACTTTAGCAGTATATTCGAGGCACTAAGTTACTTTCTGACAGCACTTGATTTATAAGTAGAACGCAGCTACGTGTGGAAAGATCAATGCAAGTCCTGATGTTTACTAATGTATGGGGGATTTAAACATGCTCCCGCTGGTTAAGAGCACTCCTGCAGGCAGGAAAACAAAACACATAGAGCTCCTGCCCAGAGGGAGCATGCAAAAAACAACTACTCCCTCCAGGCAGGAGTAATCCCAGGATCAATCCCAGCTCTAGCACAACGCAGAGAGCTGGCTGGCATCATGGGGGCGCAGGAGCACCCCCTGCTATCCCCAAAGTGATGGTTGGTGTGAGCCCTGGGGACCACCCACCTATAATTAGTGTAGACCCTCGTGGATGAGCTCCCTGGGGCCTAATAAGTCTTGAGGAGAGGTCCCTCCCCTTTTTTATTATATGTGGCTCCATGGGATGGAGCCCCCGGGACAAGAAGGCTCTAGAACTGAGGCCACATGCCACATCCCCTTGATTATACCATGATATCCCTAGGGACGGGGTCAACACAGACTGATATGGCTAGTGGAGGGCTGGGCCCTTGCCCTTTTTTTAAATTATATTTGGCTCTGGGACCTTCGGTTCCTGGGCCCCATTAGGCGTGGGGAGGTGGGGCTTCATGCCCCCTCACCTCAGAATTTGGCCTGAGAGGGTGAGGTCACCGGGTCCTTTAACGGGATAGGGGGGCAAACAACTTCATGCCCTTTTTATTCGAATTTGGTCTTGGGTGATTGGGTCCCAGGGGCCAATTGAGGGTTGTGGAGAGGGGATGCATGCTTCCAGTCCTTAAATATATATGTCTTGGCCCCGGGGGATGAGGTACCCAGGGCCCGAAGACTTACTGTATGCCTTGCGCACCAAAGGCTGAATCTGCATGAGGTTGCCAGCCTGCTGGAGGTCTGGGCACTGGGCCTGGATTGGATGGATTGGATTGGATTTAATTTTTGTATAGCGCGATAGCTACCCGCAGGCGTACTAGCGCTTAAGAGCAACAGGTGTATGAGGCGGGGGCTGAATTATCTACTGAAGAGAAGGGTTTTTAGTTTTTTCCGGAAAGGCAGATTGTTAGGTTCTGATCGGAAACAGATTGGAAGAGAGTTCCAAAGTTTTGCCGCATTTACTAAAAACATTCTGCCTCCGCTCCTCTCTCTTCTGATCCTAGGATTGATGACTTGGAAGGTATGGGCCGACCTAAGCTGTCTGCTAGGATGGTAGGGGGTGATCAGGGTGTGATTCAGAGTTGCTCCTTTCCTCCAGTAGGCACGGTGGGCAATACAAATGCTTTTGAAGTCGATTCTTTCCCTCACTGGCAACCAGTGGAGATCTTTCAGTTCGGATTTCACAGATTGGCGGCGGGGGATGCGCAAGAGAGTGCGGGCAGCGCAATTTTGAATCCCCTGGAGTTTTCTCAGAGTTAGTTGGGGGGCTCCTAGGTAGAGGGCATTCCCGAAGTCCAGCCGGGAGAGGATCAGGCCCTGGACCATGATCTGTCTGGCCTTGAATGGGAGGAGCGGAAGGATTTTCCGGATGAACCTCAAAATGCCCATGCAGGTGGCAGATAGTTTGACTGCCTGGTAGCTAAATGTCAGTGAATTGTCCATCCAAATTCCTAGGCTCTTAATGGTGTCCTTGGCTAGGGGTGCGGGCCCAGTGCTTGTGGCCACAATGAGTCAATGGATTTCTGTGGGGGGTTACCCAGTACCATTAGCTCTGTCTTATCTCCGTTTAGTTTTAGATAAGACTGGGTCATCCAGGCACATACTGCCTCCATACAGCCCCTTAGATCACTTGATTGAGGGAAGGGGTGATTCAGAGTTACCACCAGCTGGGTGTCATCAGCGTAAGACACAATTTGAACGCCAAAAGGGCGAACTATCTTGGCAAGGGGGCGCATGTATATGTTAAACAGTGTGGGGCTCAGGGAGGAGCCCTGAGAAACCCCACAACTGAGTGGTTTGCTGGGCGAGGTGACATTGCCCTCACAGACTCGGAATGAGCGCTCTGATAGGAATGATTGGAGCCAGGCCGCTGCCTTAGAAGTGATTCCTAGTTCTGAGAATCTGTGCAGCAAGATATCGTGGTTTACGGTGTCGAAGGCGGCACTGAGGTCCAATAAGATGATGGCCGCAGTGCCGCCCTGATCCACCATCATTCTGGCTCCTTCCATCACAGCAATGAGCGCGGTTTCTGTTCTGTGCATGGGGCGGAACCCAGTCTGTGATACATCCAGTAAGTTGGCAGCAGGCCAAGCCCTGTAGCCAAACTCCCTCTGCACACGGCCAACATGGGGTTGGCTGCCTGCAGGGAGTTGGGCGCAGGGCCTGGCTGCAAGTTGGTCCCTGTGGTCAACCTAACACCATGCACGACCGAAGGCCGTGCTCGGCATGGGGTTGACTGACAATGCGGGTTTGGTTGCAGGTCCTGGCAAAACCCTGCAGTCAACCCATGGAGGGGTTGGCTTTACATATAGTAATAGAATATTACTTTACATTACAAAAAGACAAGAAATTACTGGAAAAAATAGTTAAAGTAATCTTTTAGTTAGGATAAAGTTTCTATAACAACGTACCGCTTTAAACTAAAAATAACACAGAGATAGACCGATTTTAGTTATAGTTTTGTCAAATAAATAAAACTTGTGCCCTAAAGTAAGTATAATTCACACCCTTGGCATGCACTGCTAATTACCCCACATAGTACATCACTCATGATATCTTGTATGACATCATTGATAATTTCACTGCAACATTTGCATTTAATTTATTGATGTAAAAACTGAGCCTGGTGGGGGCACAAGTTATAGACCTCTTTTTTGTGAAAAAAAGAACCGGAAATCCTTAAAGGCGAAGGCTTAACAATGTAATATATATATATTTACCTTGAACTTGCTATTCTGCTTTCAAAAAGGTCTTAGTAATGATGTTCTGGACTATATGGAAACTTACTCTAAATATCCTGAAGATGGTGACCAATGTTTCCCAACATTGCAAGATTTCTGTGGCTTCAAGGGACATGAATGGGGAGATTTACAAACATTTCGCACTGGGCTAGCGTCACTTAGGTGCAAAATGTATTTTGCTATTTACTTCCCAGTGCAAAACTTGTTTTGCACTGGAAAGCACCCTCAAAGTAGCGCAAAGCAGTGCGAGGCACTGCTTTGCGTTACGTGTCATAGGGGCATTACATGGGTGGAACATGGACGCTCCCATGCAACCACCCATGCCTTTTGAGGAAAAACCATATTTATAAAGATTTGTAGACATGGTTTTGCGCCAAAAGTTAATGCCCGTTTAAAGGAGGCGCTAACGGGAGAAATGCTTTCATTTCTCTGTGCTTTTCTGACTTTGCATGCATGCGGCACTCTGCAGCACGCATACAAAGTGGCAAAAGATTTCTAATCTTGTATTTTGTACAAGAAGGGTTCCCTTCCTGTACAAAACCTGTGATAGACTCCTGCACACACCCTAGCACTATGGCACTGAAGTGTGTGCATGGCACAGGGCCATTGAAATCACCACCAGCGCTTGGGGAAGGGGAGGAGAGAGCCATATCTCTGAAGATATGGCGCTCTCCTGCTCTCTGCTGTTGCGCAATGCAGAGCAGCCTCGTGCAGGCTGTGCTCCATAGCCTGGATTTTTTGTAAATTTCCACTGTATTTTCTCTTTTTGAGCTCAGGCATCTGTGTGTAGTGCATCCTTTTGAGATGAGAAACAATTCTCCCAGCAGGGCTAACATTCTGGGTGCATCACCTTATTCCCTGTAATTAAGACACTACTCATGAAATTCAGAATATTGCTCAGCAGACTAACAAACTCAGGAAGGTAAATACTTGTCACAGATCATGCCACTTTTTAAATCTGAGCGTCAATTCTAAAGTAGTGGGGGGCTCAGCCATTCGATATTAATGAGGCGTTGAATTTCTTAAGTTTGTTGTGAATCAGTGGGTTTTATGAAAGGCAAATACCTTGTTCGACAACAGTTTTCATCACCAACAATTCTCTGAGCGCACCTTGCCTATTGGCCATTCTAGGGACACTCTAATCGTATTAGAAATGAATCCATTCACAAATAAATCTAACTAAGTGGGTCATTAGGATGGCGTAAGGACCGCCACAGCCATCCGTGCAGTGACGATCCGTCCACCATCAAAAGTAGATTGGCGGATGGATCCACACATTGACCGTGGCAGACGCAAAGACCGTCCGCAACGGGACCGTCACAAGCAATCATACAGATTGCCTGGCGGACGGTCCAGATAGCAGGCACCGTCCACCAAATTAGGATGCTGGCTACAGCCGGCCTTTCCATGGCGGCAATATCGCCATGAAAAGGCTGGTGGGGATTTTTTATGGGGGCCCGTTGTGGGCCCCCATGTGTTGGGGGAAGGTGTGCGTGCACTAGGGGGTACCCATGGTACCCCCCTATATTTCACAGCACTAAGTGGCAGGCACCGTGTGGTGCCTACCACGTAGTGCAGGGAAATGCGTGTCCTGCCTTTTCGGCATCGCGGTGGGTGCTGAAGTCAGCGGCACCCGCCGCAATGTTAAATGGCACAGTGCGACCGCAATGGTGGTAATTGCATCATAATTTGGTGTGCGGGACCGCCGCATGCATGGCGGACAGTCCCTGTCACCACCACGATGGCGTATGGACTCCAGTCTGTCCGCCTTCTAAATGAGCCCCTTAGTTCCAATAGATGTGGAGCACAGTGGAGTCTGCTTGCTTCGTCAGGTTCCTTATTCGTGGCTATCAGAGAATGGAGTGCCTCTCATCCGCTTTGACCTCACCAAATCCACATTTCTATTTCTTAAAATAAAATTCCTTTCACACACACTCTTTGATCACCACTCCATTTACATTTTCATCTATTTTGCCTTTCTCTTCTCCCTCTCAACTTCCAACATATGCGCTGTCCTTTCTTCATTTCTCCTGCCATTCACCTTGATTTTCAGAGTGCCTTCCGTCATGAACTCACCTGTCGCTTTTTGATAAGGTGATTGGTTATCAATGTCTCCTGTGCTGTTTTCATTAATATTTCTTTATGTTTTATACTTAATTAGTAATTGTATGGTACTTTGTTGTCAAGTATGTGGCTCAATAGCAATGTGTAGTCTTTGCGCGAACTAGGTGCAATTTGGAGCTCTTATGTGCAGCTGAACTGATTGTGTGACTTTGTGCAAGTTGCAAGCAGTGTGCATGGTTATTCCTGCACATGGTTCTAGAGCTGCCTATATTGAAAGCATTGGTGTTGCATGTGACATCGTGGAATTTGTTACAAACATATTGCTACTAGATGCTGCGCGTATGTGAGCTTGTGTTGTAAAGAAGATTGCGGTGGATATGTTGCCATTTAATTTCATATGAAATAACTTAATTTAAGATTAAGCTAATGTGGCCTCATCATCCGTGTTATATTTTTGAATCGTGAACTGTGTAGCTGTTGCATGACTTAATCTAGATTTTTAGATAAGGGTTTTAACTTTTCACAGGTATTTTCTCCCATACTTCTTCCATTTACTTTTTAGGACGTGCCTAGATCAGATTACCCGCATATTGTAACAAAGGAATCTCGAACAAAAGATGTTGTACACCGCACAGAACAGTGTGTTTGAGCTCTACTTGACTCTTTATGAATCAAAGGAAGTGAGGATGCAATTGGAGAGGGGACACATAATCGGCACTAGACCAGAGACTGTTACCTTGTGGCATCTTTACATGTGGTGAATTTAATCCTAAAGGGATAAATATTTTTCCTGGAATTACTCAAATGACTGGCCTGCCAGAATCAGAAACAGATCTCCAGGTTCTATGACCTGTAAATTGGTCACTGTGCCACATGCCCTCCCTTCTGCACACAGCCATAGTACTATAACACTTTCTCCTGTCCTGCTACTGTTGAGGCATGTATGATGGTTCTTAAACATCTATTGCTTCAGGTAAATGTAAAAGCATGAAGTGATGTTGTCCCGCCATTAACATGGAGTTTCTGAATGTGTAATTGAGGAGTGACTACATTGGGGTAGATTTCAGAACATGACAACACCTATAAAGAAATGTAATCGTAGCCTCTGCGGTGCTCATCAAAGTTACTGTTGTCACTGCCAAAAATGTTTTTTTGTAAAATGAATGTTCATAGTAGTACTGATTGGATAATATCAACATTTCGTCTGTGATCCTTTGCACGAAGTTATTAATTGCCAATTGGATATGGTACATCAGGGTTTAATCATGCAAATGAAAGTAACAAAAACAACATTTAAAACAAAACAAAATCTTATTTCCAATAAACGTAAAAGTATTTAGCATTTCGCCCCGTGCCCAGGAAAGTTGGAGCCAGGGAAAATTCAAAAAATCTATACCAGAATTTCTGTCGTTGTCTTAGCTGAAACAACTTCCTCTTCAAATAATATGCTTCAAATTAAAATTGTATGTTTAGTTTAAAAGCCACACATCTGAGATCTTGAAAGTTTACATTTTAAACATAATACTACGAGTTCCACTAACATAGGGAAGATAGCATGCAAAAATGATATCCATCAGTACCTGATTTACATGCAAAATACACACCACATTTTATTCAAAAGCATGCCTGGAAAGAGTTCAAAGGGACTCACCAAATGAAATCTACACTGTGCATCAACACACCACCGACCAGTTGTATCCTGAGGTCCAATATACTAACCAACCGGGGCTCAGGCGGGGCACATGTCGTCAATTAAATGATCTGTTATGAAAATAAAACATTAGTTCACTTTATTTTCCTCTGCGTGTCAGGAAACGACCTTAAAACCACTCTCTGAAGCGCTCAATTTTTTGCCCTGGAAAGATTCCATTATGCTTTTGGAGAGACAGAACAGCGGGATATTACAGACCCTTATGCGCAAAATATTCCATCTTCCAAATTCTTTCTAGATCTTATTGATCATCTTTGAAAAGAAACTGGCAGGCACTCCAAGCTGAAAGTGTCATACGAGATAAGATACTGTCAGGCAAAAAAGAAAACAACATCCTTGAAGGACTGTTAGTTCATAGTGACTATACACTTAAGAACTGTCAGCGAGAACCTGTAGAAGGGTTTGTCCTTGCACTAGACAATAAGAGCTGCAAATTTAGTAACAAGGTTGAAGTGCATGAGATTCCAGGATTCAACAAAAAGGGGAAAATCACAAAATTATTAAACTGCAATTCCAAGTACACTGTATACTGCTTAGTGTGTCATTGTGGAAAGTATATTGCAAGTACGACACACCCATCAAAGAAATGAGTGTTTGAGCACATGCGGGTAATAACGTCTAAAGACTCGACACATCCTGTTGTGAGACATTTTGAATCTGAACATCAAAGTAACAGCAATCAGCTGAGGTTCTTTTGCCTCAATCAAGTACCGAAATGGGAGAGAGGGGGCAATAGAATTCTGAGGTTGAGACAACTGGAATCACGTTATATTAGAAATCTTTGGACGAAAATACTAGTGGGCATCAATAGTGATGGGTCCATATAGGGTAGTAATCAAACCACATTGCCCCAAAACAAACACAGGGTTAACCCATTCAGTGCTTTATTTGCACTTTCAAAGGGTGGGGTCATCCTTCTTTGGGGTACAGATGTGGGTTGAATATTCACCATGCAAAGCTCATAGTGACTAACATGAATCATGCATATCAGTCTTTCAATCTACATGATTTTGAGATGGTCACCCCGCTACACAACCATTTTAACACCTCAGGTGACTTTAAAAGGAAGATTAGAGCACAAAATATTAATTTGTTTAATCAGAATTACTTTTTGGGTTTCACAATTGATTAAATGATGTATGTTGGGAAATATTAATGAAACATTCATAAGTTATAAGAGTGGATATTAGGAGGCGGAAAGGTATGAAAATATACAACATGATGTCCACACTTGCAGCTAGGTACATGTTGTCACATAATCAAGGTGCATCTTAAAAAGTGACTAAGCACATTTTAATGAGATTTGATCTGACCATTGATTGGTTATCAAATCATGTATGATATTGAGATTTCACTGATAGTATCAGGAGACAACAGCTGTGCATATTAGTGCTCCAATACATATTTTCTAAAATGGCCACCCCAAAAACCCAGTACCTGAAGTCATGTGATTAAGTAATGTACATCACAAAATATAGTCTTGAAGTAATCACCACAATACAGGTAAGTGTGGGAACACAATGGTTAATGACCGTTCATATCCACAGCCTCCAGGGAACTGTCGCAGCAGCCCCTTGGATTCAAACACCAACATTCCATATCTCAATAGATGACATCACAGCTTAGACAAGAAGATACCAGTTGAGCATATTTACAACAAGGTTTCCCTTCTTTCATGAAAAGATTACATATGTTTAAAATAGGTAATTCCAAGAAGCAGGTAAGATTTAAAAGATGTATTAAAATACATAGGCATGAGGCACAGCACGTCCAAACATAACTGTGAACCCTGGAACATGGAGCACCAATCGTACAACGCAGGTACAGCATTCCATGTTCCACACAAAGGGGAGCAAGGAAAAGGAAAATGACAAGGATAGGAATAGGAGCAAATAAGAATGTAACAATAAGCAAAAGGAAAAAATATGCGAAGAACAAAAGAACCAGATAAAGAGAAAAGAAAAGAAGACAAAGCACAAAGAAAATACGCAAAGGAAGAACATCAAATGAAGAAACAGAAAAACAGCATAAAACTACAGATAATGCATTTACATAAAATAGAAACACTTCTCCTTTGACTTCTAGCAAGGAAACTAGAAGGAACTACAGATCCATGCGTTTAGGAGGAACAGATCTTCTTATACTCCTACGCACAAGAGAAGAATTGTGAATGAAAGGATCTTGAGATGGACCCAACTCACCATTCTTCTCAACACCACTCTCCAGTTGTCTTGGTGAGCCTCAGCTAGGCCTACCAGTGCTAGGGTTCGCCCTTCTCTGCACAAGTCCCCAGACGAATAGAATAGAAGTTGGCACGGAAACTGAAATATAAAACAAAGTATTTATTAACCTCTTGAGGTGGAACTACATTCACACAACACCCTTCGGTAGTGTATGAAGTAGCACACTGAACAGAAGGAACATGGTCCTTTTATACCCACACAGGGGCCCAGAAGAAGGCAGTACAAGTACAGAAGAGAAGGTTTACATACATAAAAGGTCATACAGAAATGCACAGTCAACAGTAGGGCGGAGCTTAGCAGTTTGCTAATTGCGGTAAAAATACTCTGACAGTTACAGACTAAGACATATGTGAACAGTTGCAGTGTCATCTGAGCATGTGCAGAGTAGCAGAACCTAAATATAGTCTGTCCATAAGCAGAGTACAAGAGTAAACAACAGTAAGGAAGGACAGAGCACATGGTGAGCACATGGCAGACAAGATGGCTGCCGAAAACAAGATGGCTTAAGCTAAATGCTAACATCGATCGTTGCCAAATTACAACAGACGACCCTTTTACCATGAGCTGAAGACATTCGTTCATTTGGGGTAATCTGGATTCACATCTTATATGTTTATTTGCATCATTTCGGTAATCTCTTTATTCAGCATGTGTTGGGCTTTTATTTCTGCAACATGGTCAATAGCTTCCAGCCCCAGGTAACAAACAATGTCCAAAACAAGATTGCAAAAGTCCAGGTGCCAGTCCCTGGGTGAATTTCAGCAGCAATCTTATGCAGTTTAGAGATTACATCAAACTCTGAAGGAGAGTGAACCTGAATGTAGATGCAGCAACTACTACAGATGATGCGATATGCACCACCTCGATCAGCTAAAACCACATCTAAAACCATACGATTTTGGAGTGCTACAATCCTCACAACTTGCAGCTCTTCTGTAATGTTCCCAAGTGCCATAGCTGTCTGATTGGTAACAGCTTCCCCAACACAAGTCAATCTTCTTATCTTTCGGCTATTTAATGCAGCACCCACAAAGAAAAACAAGCCCAAATTGAAATCAACGTATTGTTGCAAGATGGTGTCAGTCTGGTCTACCTCATCAGTGCTTGTTGTCCTCTTATATCTATTCTTAGAAATATCATCGTACAGTTTGAAATCCTTGTGATACGATGCAGGTGCCAGAAACACAGGAGGGCAACAGAAAGGACACATGGCATACTCCAGACCATCCAACAGGTAATTGGTAATATCCCTTGTCACCACAGACAAAGTATGTATTATGTGATGATATGAAACTACTGTTATTGGCACCTTTAATAGTCAGAACCACAGTACACTCACTTCTTCCTACTGGAATTCTTCCAACACTGCCTATACATAAGTCTGCTTTAGCTCTAGTAACAGAAATCACAAATGGTCCATTGTTCTTAATAGTTCTCATAGTTGGGAAAACATATGGTGTGGAAATATTTTCAGGTCGATACTCCTCCCATTCCCATTTAGTCCCTTCAGCTCGAGGATAACCATCTTCATCTGGATAACACACTTTATTGAGATGATAATTAATCTGTCCTACTGTCATCCTTGAAATGTTAGCCTTTTCAGAAGCAAACAAAAGCGCAAACCAGGCTTGGCAAGAACCATTATGTGAGAAAGGAAGAGGAATAAAAGGTGTTCCTCCCTTCTTCTGAGGAGCAGGTATCATCCCACACACCCAACAGTCAGTATTATTTGTGGCATTGTGCGTATGATATAACATTTGAATAAACGTGTTGTTCAGGTAGGATTGTTGATGCTTTTGCTCATGGTATGGAAGCGTAAAGTAATGATGTTCAGCTGGTACTGGAGTAGTGGCGATCAGAAGCTGCCGAGCAGGAGCCACTTTCTCAACAAACCAGGTTGTCACTGCTACAATTACCATAGCAACAACAAATCCTACAGCACATATGCCCATTTTATTACAGATCTTAGCAACAGTTGATCTCCCTGCAGACATGATTACTTCATTGTTGAATCAATCGTTGGAGCTCTGAAGTCCTGAACAGCCGTTGGTTTCTTCACCGAGGGTCAAGAAGGGTGTCACTATGTAGGACTGATCCCCCCCTTGCCACATCAGCTCCGTTTCACAAACCCAGGACGGTAGCTCAACCAGTCTTTTTCAACAATGCAGGCTCTTTCCCTGGTCTCAGTTGGTATCAGGATACTCCAGGGATCGTGTCGTCCGAGATGCTCCCAAACTTGAGTAAGCAATTTCGTTATTGCTGAGCCTCCAACATGTGCCAGCCCATGTGCCACCTGAACCATAGGCTGCAAATAGGCATTAGGCAGTTTCCACTTATCCATCTCTTTATTGCGCCAACAGCCCTCATCATCCAACATTCCCTTTTTAGACCATTGCTCAAGTTCTTCCACAGAAGCAGATCTCTGTATGTCTAGCACTTCTTGTCTAGCATTATGCCAATGTTCAGCTTGTGACTTCACTATGTACATAGATGTAGTGCTTGATTGCATCGCAGTCTCACCGGCTATGCGATCTGCAAAGGCATTGCCTTGTCCTGTCTTGTCAGTCACTTTCTTGTCTACGCTACACGTAACAATAGCTATTTTCTTCGGATATGTCAGTGCAGTCAGAAGATTATGTACTAGTTCTCCATGCATTATCTGCATCCCGTGGGATGTAAGAAAGCCTCTTTCCTTTCAAAGTAGGCCAAAATCATGGGCCACTCCAAAAGCATAGCGGCTATCTGTATAGATGTTCACACACAAGTCAGTGCTAAGTTCACACGCTTGTGTCAAAGCTATTAGCTCAGCTGTTTGAGCTGACTTCTGTGGTATACGAGCTGTCTCCACTACCGTCTGAAGTGTCATAATTGCATATGCAGCTGAGGTCGTGCCATCTGGTAACTTCAAACAAGGCCCATCAACCCATAGTTCCCCATCTACATCTGAAAGGGGCTTATCTTGCAAATCGATGCAACCTTTTGTCTGTTCCTCATTAATGAATATACAATCATGAGACTCCTGTGACTGAGTCTGAGTTGCTGGATACACCAATAAAGTAGCTGGGTTCAAAGTCGCACATCTCTTTGGGGTAATGTGAGGAACCAACAATGTCAATTTGTATCCTGTCAAGCGAGCACCAGTTAAGTGTTGTGTCTTAGTCTGGTTCACCGCATGGGGTACTAGCACCAACAATTTATATGACAAAACTATCCCTTCACTCTGATGTATGAACACAGCTGCTGCTGCAACCAAACGGAAGCACCCAGGCAATGCACGAGCAACGGGATCAAGAACAGCTGAAAAATATGCAAATATGCAAAGGGACGCTGCTTGTCACCGTGTGCCTGTACTAAGACTGACAATGCACACCCATCTTTCTCGTGTACATAGAGTGTAAAAGCCTTCGCGTAATCTGGAGTGCCTAACACTGGTGCAGAGCAAAGAGCTTGACGTAACTGCCGAAAAGCATTCTGGCATTCAGTCGTCCATGGAAGGGGCATTGGAGTATCTTTGGTCAGAAGTGCCAACAAGGGTTTAACAATGTGTAAAAAACCGAATATCCATTGCCTACAAAAAGAAGTAAGACCAATGAATGCACAGACATCTTTCTGAGTAGAAGGTATTGGTGTGTCTAACATTGCTTGAATGCGATCTGGTGTAAGTGCACGCCCCTCCTTAGATAGAAGGTGAGCTAAGTAGGTAACCTTTGGTCTACAATATCTCAATTTCTTCTGTGACACTTTGTGGTGGTGTGAAGCAAGAAAGGAAAGCAAAGACAAAGTACATTTTTCACACAGTTCAGGCGTTTCGGCTGCCAACCAGATGTCATCGACATATTGTATGAGAGCCGCTCCTTCAGGCAAAGTGAAAGAATCAAGTTGTCTTTTCACTGCTTGACTGTAAATACTAGGACTCTCAGTATACCCTTGAGGAATTCTACAGAATCTGTATGATCGATTGTTCAAAGTGAAGTTGAACAAATATCGGTTATCAGGATGAATAGGAATCGAAAAGAAAACATTCTTGAGGTCAATCCCAGTGAATGTAGTTGCTGTCGGACGAACTAAGGTAAGAAGTGTTGTTATGTCAGAAACTACGGGGTATTGTGGTACTACAATCTTATTAACTTCTCGCAAATCAATGATGAATCTGTAAATCCTGTCAGTGTCTTTTTTCAAAATGGGAAGAATAGGACTGTTGCAACTATTGTAAAGAACTTCTTCCACAACCCCCACTTCAATTAAATCATGGACAACGCGTACATGGTGCTTCTTCACCTTCTTGAGAAATTTTGTATTGAGGCAAGCATGGCAATGAAGCGCCCTCCTTGACACTAATATGTATTGGTGGAATAACCATTTGCCCTACATCGGTGTCTGAAGTAGCCCACAAAGTACCAGGGAGTGAAGCTAATGCAATGTCCTCTTTAACAAGACAAGATCTCTCAATCACGGGGTAATTGTCATTCAAAATAACATGTACACCTTCTGGAGAACATCGTATCGTAGCCCTGAAATACTTGAGCATATTAAGACCCACAATATTGTCCGGTGTGTTCGGAGAAAGCAAAAATGGACATGGAGCAGTAAATTTGTCAACATGAAATGCAAGTGATTGTGACAGTGTGCTAAGGGAAGGTGTTCCATCGAAACCTATCGATGTAATGGTTAAGCCAGACAGGGGAGCCCTTGGAACCAATTGTTTAGATAAGGCACTACGAGTAGCTCCTGTGCCAACCAGAAACCGATCAGTAGAACCCACAACATGTCCTGTAACATAGAGACCCTTCTGATCTACTGGAACTTCAACTGATTCCTTACCCCATCCTAGGCAGTCCTATGCATAAGCAGAATCTTTCAAATCAGACGGAAAATAGTCAGACATTTGATATTGATTCCGTCTATTGAAAGTGTTAAAACCATTCTGTCCAGGCGTATTAGTATAAAACCTAGCACGAACGTCCGTGCTTCCTCTCGGCCCTGAATATCCTTAACGATTTCTCATTTGTCCCCGTCCACGTGGTTATTGCTGAGCATGCAGTACTGGACAATCGGCAGTCCAATGTCCAAATTTCTTACAGTATGCACACTGGTCAGAAGACAAAGTCGGAAGAGCATAGGGATAAAAAGACTCACGTTCACCCCTGTCATCACCTCTAGAAGGCGGACCATAAGCCTGAGCTAACATAACCTTTGCTTTTAACGCCTTAGTCTTCTTATCCTCATTACCCTTCGCTTCTAATTCCTGCCGTTCATAATACTGAGGTACAAAAGGGGGTGGTGATGGACGGAGCATCTGAACCAATCAAACACTCACACCCAGTCAAAATGGGTGTGAGTCACCGTTCTTTAGCCCACTCTGCCACCCCAGTTCAGACATGGCTATATGCAAATCAGTCTGACCCTGTGCCTCATGGGAACAGTCCAGCCCGAACTGCCAAGCCATGCCTTCCCTGGAACGGAAACAAGTTTACAAGGACCAGTTTCTGGCATTCCAGCTGTCTTCAGCCCGGCTTGCTTGAATCCAGTGGCAAAGTGAGCAAGGGACTCACGTCTGAGCATACCCTGCCACACTTATGGCGGCCAAAGCGGTATAAAAGGGGGTGGTGATGGACAGAGCATCTGAACCAATCAAACACTCACACCCAGTCAAAAGATCTGGGTTTGATCCATCACCGTTCTTTAGCCCACTCTGCCACCCCAGTTCAGACATGGCTACATGCAAATCAGTCTGACCCAGTGCCTCATGGGAACAGTCCAGCCCGAACTGCCAAGCCATGCCTTCCCTGGACCGGAAACAAGCTTCTGAGGACCGGTTTCTGTTATTCCAGCCGTCTTCAGCCCGGCTTGCTTGAATCCAGTGACAAAGTGAGCAAGGGACTCACGTCTGAGCACACCCTGCCACACTTATGGCGGCCAAAGCGGTACAAAAGGGGGTGGTGATGGACGGAGCATCTGAACCAATCAAACACTCACACCCAGTCAAAAGATCTGGGTTTGATCCATCACCGTTCTTTAGCCCACTCTGCCACCCCAGTTCAGACATGGCTATATGCAATTCAGTCTGACCCAGTGCCTCATGGGAACAGTCCAGCCCGAACTGCCAAGCCATGCCTTCCCTGGACCGGAAACAAGCTTCCGAGGACCGGTTTCTGGCATTCCAGCCTTCTTCAGCCCGGCTTGATTGAATCCAGTGGCAAAGTGAGCAAGGGACTCACGTCTGAGCATACCCTGCCACACTTATGGCGGCCAAAGCAATACAAAAGGGGGTGGTGATGGAGGGAACATCTGAACCAATCAAACACTCACACCCAGTCAAAGGATCTGGGTTTGATCCATCACCGTTCTTTAGCCCACTCTGCCACCCCAGTTCAGACATGGCTATATGCAAATCAGTCTGACCCAGTGCCTCATGGGAACAGTCCAGCCCGAACTGCCAAGCCATGCCTTACCTGGACCGGAAACAAGCTTCCGAGGACCGGTTTCTGGTATTCCAGCCGTCTTCAGCCCGGCTTGCTTGAATCCAGTGGCAAAGTGAGCAAGGGACTCACATCCCTTGCCTCTAGGAGGAACATATAAAGGTACGGTTTCCCGCATCGGTCTCACGTGAACTACTACATCCTTATCTGTTTCAGAAGTAGAAGCCTGCGTCCCGCCGGTCTGAGATGTTTGTGCAGCTGCTTCTGCTGCCTTTTTCTCTTTTCGCAAACAGACTGCTTCAGCACGCAGTTTAACCAAATGTCTGATTGAGTCAGCCACCTGAGAGAAGACAAAAAGACCATCACGCATTTGCTTACAATCATCTGCTATATCATCGGGCTCCAATTCATCAGAATGTTTCCTAAACGGCTCAATGACTTCTGCAGCAAATGTCTGGGTAAAATATAGTTGCTCCCTTTCCTGCCACTTTTTTATGTTATCTAAAATTTCAGAAGCAGGAGCAACACAACTAACTGCTTTGCGAGCAGCAGATCTAAGCTCAGATGCACGGTCAGCGGTCAACATAGAGCGAGTTTCCCAGTATTTCTCTTGCTCTGTAGCAGAGTCCTCATCTGACTCATGAGGAGCAGAAGGGAAAGTATACGGAGGCGCAGAACGGTCTAGCAAAAGGGAATCATCTTGGAGTTTAATAATGATAGGATAAAGGGGTCGCCGTACAGCGTAATGGCCAGTTACCTGCAAATGATGCTCCCTATCTTCTCTCTATTTTATTTCTTTAATTTCTTTATTTTTAATTTCTAATGCTTGCGCATGAATAATTTTTCGTTGTTCTTTGTCGATCAAGGCTTGCTCTCGCTTGATTCGTTCAGGCACTTCTTTCTCCCACATTCGTACACAGTCAAGCATATCTTGTCTTGTCTTTTGCTTAAACATACATTGTTCTACATACTGAATCTTTCATAAATCAAATGACCCATGCATAGGCCAATGCAACTCAGGATCCTTATTAGTATATTTATTCCATAACGTGCTGTACTTTATAGAAGAAATACCATATTTAATATACATATCCCTATTAGTCGTCCCCGCTGGGGGGCCGGTTGTATCTCATCGAGTCTCATACTGGTACCACCACAAAAGCAACACATTCTATGAAGTGTGCTAGAAACAGGCATGCCAAAAACAGTGCAATATATGCAGTATTATACGCAAAGTAGCACTTAAATCATGTTGTGCCGTTCAAATCTTAATTCTCCTCATTACCTGCCTATAGAAATTGCAATTTTTATATACCCAAATCTCAAAATCCCCAAATTGGCCAATACAAATACCAAACCAAACAGCAAGTGTTGTATCAAACGACCTTATCAATCCCAAATGTCCAGATTCCAACTGCCAAGTTCTTGAATTGACCAAATGGTCTCGGTACGGCAAATCAACAGAAGAGATCTCAGTCGAGGACGGGCGCCACCTGGAGGGTTAGATCAGAAAGAGAGGAAAAGCGCTGTTGTTGCCAAGATGCGGGTCTCCTCGGGCAGCGATCATCTGTAGCAAGATTCCAATCCTTCGTTTCGACCACTCCTTCGGGCATCCGAGTCTCCGATTAGCCCCACTGGTTGGGCGCCAATTTGTCATGGTGAGCCTCAGCTAGGCCTACCAGTGCTAGGGGTTCGCCCTTCTCTGCACAAGTCCTCAGGCCAATAGAATAGAAGTTGGCACGGAAACTGAAATATAAAACAAAGTATTTATTAACCTCATGAGGTGGAACTACATTCACACAACACCGTTCGGTAGTGTATGAAGTAGCACACTGAACAGAAGGAACATGGTCCTTTTATACCCACACAGGGGCCCAGAAGAAGGAGGTACAAGTACAGAAGAGAAGGTTTACATACATAAAAGGTCAAACAGAAATGCACAGTCAACAGTAGGGCGGAGCTTAGCAGTTTGCTAATTGCGGAAAAAATATCCTGACAGTTGCAGACTACGACATATGTGAACATTCGCAGTGTCTTCTGCGCATGTGCAGAGTAGCAGAACCTAAATATAGTCTGTCCATAAGCAGAGTACAAGAGTAAACAACAGTAAGGAAGGACAGAGCACATGGTGAGCTCATGGCAGACAAGATGGCTGCTGAAAACAAGATGGCTTCAGCTAAATGCTAACATCGCTGCCAAATTACAACACAGTCTCATTTTGAAAACCACATTTTTGGAAATCTTGTAAACCCTAGAACAGTTCCACCAATGCTTGCCAAAAACCCTGACAGCAAAACATGAAATAGCATCCACCTTAAAAGGGGAACTGAACTTGGACAAACCTTTGGGCACTTTAGTTGGAAGTTTGATTTTGACCCACTCGCCAACAGAAATCTTAGAATTAATTGAGTGTTTTGAAACATTACTGGAAACATCACATGTGGTTTTCTGTGCACTCAAATCAGGATCATGAGAATCAAACAATGTGCTGTTCGATGTTTTGTTCGATGATCCAACGCTTGAATGAAGACCCCACTTTTTCATCCAAGCAGGACACATGTCAAAAGTAGCAATTCTTCCACGCAACAATTCAAATGGACTTTTACCCATGGCTTGGCCAGGAGTTGTGCGGTACGCCCATAACATACTGTGGACAGCCTCCTTAATGTCAACACCATTAGATAGAGCCCACTGCACACATTCAACCAGGATGCGATTCATCCGTTCAATGAAACCATTGGCCTTGGGATGATATAAAGCCACACGGCGGTGTAAGATGCCAGACTGGGATAGAAACTCTGACATCTCTTTTGTAGTAAATTGCACCCTGTTATCCCAAACAACCTCCTTGGTAAGACCTTCCCTGGAAAACAAACTTTGTAAAAAACGAATGACCTCCCTGGTATTGGGATGTACCATAAAATTGGCTTACCACCACTTGCTATGATTGTCTGCAACAACCAATGCAAACTTGTATTTATGGGGAAGAGCATTAAAAGGCCCTACAAAATCTAAAGCTAACTTCATTCACGGTTCAGTGGGTGGAACAACCACTTGTACAGGGGGAGAGGCAATCTTGATGACCTTATCACTCGTGCAACAAATGATGCACTCCTTAACCACCTCATCAATCTGTCTGTCCATTGAAGGCCACCAATAGACTGAGTGAATTCTTCTCTATGTGCTAGTTTGTCCCAAATGACCTTTGGGACCCAAATTGATGATGCGTGACCTCAATGATTCCGTAGGTACAAACTTATCACCACATAAAATTAACCCTCCAAACTCCAATGCAAGCTCAATAGAAATCTTGGAAAAGGGTCGACGTTCAGCATCAAGATGCTTCTCCTTAGGCCAGCCTAAAATGACGTGTTCTTTTACCCTCCTTAAAACTGAATCTGTTTGCATAGCTTCAAACCACTCCTTCTCAGAGAAACCTCCTGCACCACAAACATCAACAGCTGCATTCAAATGTTCCTCATTTTCGTCACCCTGAAACTAGGCCTGGGCGGTAAATTCCGTTCCGCTCACGGAATTTGCCGAATTTGGGTAATTTCGCGTTCGGCGGAGAATGCGAAATTTACCAAAATTCTGCGTTCTGTGACTTCGTTACATTTTTTGCTTGTTTGCGTTCTCAAATGCGTGTTCGTGAGATACTTCCCCCCAAGGACGCAAACAGCGATTGCGAACAGTAAAAAAGCATCGCGAACAAGCAATTCCGGGTGTTCCCGGAATTTCTGTATGTTCGCGGAGATTTTTTGCCATTTCGCTGAGATTTGCGTTACGCGATTCCGCAAATTCCGCCCACCCCTACCTGAAATAACTCCTCTTGAGCCAGGTAAAGGGGTGATCTGGAAAGAAAATCGGCCCTGATATTTTTCCCACCAGGGATGTGTGCAACATCAAAATAGTACTGCAAAAGCTTTGAACTCAATCTTGCTATCCTAGGAGTATGCTCTTTAACAATGTGACCGTTGAGTATGGGAATGAGTGGCTTGTGGACCGTAAGTAACTTGAAGGACTTTCTACACAGAAAACACTTAAACCTTTCAAGAGCCCAACAACGGGCCAATAACTCTCTTCTATTACGGAGTAGTTCTTTTCACTAGGACACAAAGCATGAGAAGCAAACTCAATTGTATGCTCCTTACCATGTTTCACTTGCGTAATCATGCCACCCAAACCAACACATTATAAAAGTGGATCAAAAGGTGTGAGTACCTTTCATGTATCTAACTCTTCCTTAATGTGAAGAAACTCCTCTTAGCACGCCTTATCCCACACAAAAACAACCTTTCTCTTGAGAAGTTCACATAAATGAATAGTCTTTGCAGCAAAATTCGGGATGAATTTAGAGTAAAACTCACACACACCCAGGAATCAGGAAACATTTTCTTTAGATACTGGACAAGGAGCATTCTGGCTGGCGTCAATCAACCCTTCTCTAGGTTGAATACCTTGACCTGAAATACGATGTCCCAGGTATTCAATAGACTCATGCCCAAACAGACATTTCTGCTTGTTAGCTACAATGCCTCTTCCCTGTAACCTTTGTAGAAGTTTTGAAACCTGTCTGTCATGAGAGTCTCTACTCCTCCCAGCAACCAGAATGTCATCTTGAAAGACAACAGTGTCCTCCAAACCCTCTAGAACACTCTCCATGATGCGTTGAAAGGCTGAAGCAGCAGATGCAAGCCCAAAAGGCATTCTCTTAAATTGAAATGTACCAACAGGTGAGGCGAAAAAAACTTGCACCCAGCAAATTTTGCAAGATGTCATCAATTCGGGGAAGTGGATGGGAGTCCACCCAAATCTCTTTGTTGAGACTGCGGAAATCAATGCACACTCTCAAAATGTTATCCTTCTTGTGGGTGATGACCAATGGAGACATCCATAAGGATAACTCCACAGGTTCAATGACACCAGACTCTCGTAATCTTTTCAATTCACACGACAAATCATCCCTCACACTATACGACACATTACGCAGTTTGCGTTTCACCGGAGTAGCCTGCTCCTTCACTTTAATGCAGTGCTTAAAACCTTTAACGCCCCCAAACCATCAGAAAACAAACTCTTGAACTTGTCACACCATTTTGTCACATACTCAGGCTGTTGAAACTCATCCACCACCAAGACTTGTTCCTTGGTACCTGGTCTAAGGATCATACCAAATAAACCTTGGTGATACCACCGCAAAATGTTGAGTCCTTTCTTTGCTACATACACCTTCCCAAAAATGCACCTCTCTTTAAAGATCAAGCTTGTTTCAAAAAACCCTTTAAGCTCAATTTTCCTGGGGCTTGTTCTGCCAAACACTCTCAAACAACTCTTCTGTGATCATGGTCATGTGTGCCCCGGAATCAACCAACAGTTGAATGGACTTACCATCCACAATTACTTCCACGACTGGATCTACACACTCATCCGCGTCATCTTTGACCACAACAATCAAATCCCTCAAGGAGCTCACCGTGTCACCCATTTGTTCACCTAGATCCTCGTGAATGGAGTTAATCAGATTCCCCATTGACATAAACATATTCGCAAAATGCCCAAGTTCCCGCATTTGTGACACAAAACATTTTTAGCAGGGCAAATGCGAGGGTTGGGAAAGTACAAAGAAAACCCACATATTATACACACATTCTTTTGAGAGTTCAACCTCTTCTCAGGTCTGTAAGAGGTGTTCTTGTTTCCACGCATTACCTTAACTTGTTTATCTGTTCACTCCTTGTTCTCCTTTACTACCCCAACATTCATTTGATCAGGTTTCAACTCTTTAGATGATAACTGAGACAGTTCAATACTTTTTACAATAGTGATAGTCTCTTCTCTCTAACGTTAACAAATTCTCTCGCACTTTTTTGTTTTTGCAATGTGCCACAACTTGGTCCCTTATAAGTTGTGACCTAAACTGTTCAAAATCACATTCAGATGCAAGAATACGTAGCACGGCAACATAAGATACAATACTTTCTTCAGTTTCCTGTTCTGTAGTAAAAATGTATGTCTCGCCACAACCAGACTGCCCTCTACATCAAATTGCTTTTCTAACATGGGCACTGCTTGGTCATTCTCGTTGAGAGGTTCTTCAGCATCTGCAACTTCTAGAGGAGGTAAATGTTCTAAAAGAGCTTGACCCTCTAGACCTAAATTGTGTTTCAAAATTAATTTCCAACATTCTGCACTAAATCTAAACCCCCCCAAAGCTCCTAAATACTTATAGCTCTATACCAAACCTTCCATCTTACAGGAGGGTCTCCTGCAAGCTGTAAAAATGGAGGAGGTACTTGGACACTTTGCATTTTAAACTAAATGAACCTTAAAACTGTAATGAGCACATAAAATAATACAGTATTTACAGTCATGCAGTGCACGTAATCAATATTAAAGAAAAAGAGTCGCAGATACTTTAGAGTCACACCGTACACAACAATAACAACTGATACATGCTCACAGAATACTTATGCGCTAAAGAGTCATCTGAAAATGTTATTTATCCTTTCATAAAAAATAATGCAGCCGGATTAGGTCTTCTCTACAGAGCCCCACCAGGTGCAGCTTCCTTGCTGCTCAGCCCATACTCCCAACTGACACTCTCCATGTCGCAGCAGCCCCTTGGATTCAAACACCAACAATCCATATCTCAATAGATATGTTCAAAGTAGTTAAGGTGTTAATTATATTACTAACCAAAATAAAAACACACATTAAATAAACACAATTAAAATTAAACAAATTAATTTATAACTGCCAAAAGATTCAAAGAAAGCTATCTCAACCAATGAATTTAAACTACAACAACAAAAACAAATAAAAAACTCTAACAAATTAAATTAACACCATAAAAGCCCAAAATTTACCATTAAATGGACAAACACTGCAGAAGGACAACGCTTTGCAAGACAAACAACAGAACAAAAAATATCTCCAAATACAACTAAACAGATAAGCTTTCATTAAAGGTAAGAACAAAACTTTTTAAATAAATTAATAAAATTGGTATAAAAAACAATACAGACTTTCACACAGTTTAGTCACTAACCCATGCATTCAGTAAGACACGTTCAGTCACGCACATATGAAATAATTCCTTTAGGTAAAAGCATTAATGCTTTAATACACTTTGGCATATATATATATATAAAACATATTTAACCTTTACAGAAACACACATTTACTTGATGATGTCATGAGTGATGTCATGATTGATGTCATTTGAGATGTCATCAGTGATATTATCAGTGATGTTCTCAGTGATGTCACTGACCATGTCATGAGTGATGTAATATGTGACGTCATCACCAGTGCATGGGGGTGCGCGAGTTATAGTTAGCTCACCTAACTATAACAGGCGAATTTCTCTGGCTTTATATGAGTCAAATGTCAAACTAACTATAACGTCCCTGAAACCTATGATTTTTTAAAGAATTTCTAAGGTTTTTTAAATGCTAATTCCTAACTATAACGTCTGTAAAACCTATGGTTTTTTCAGTGAATTTCAAAGGTTTTTTAAATGCTAATTTCTAATTATAATGTTCATTAAGCATATTTTTTTTCTGTCTTTTTTAATTATCATCCCATTCTCAACCTGGTAAAAACTGCAAATATCACCACTCTTCCATCGATACCCTCCGCCAACAAAATCGCCTCAAACCAGAGCCACAACTAACTCTAATGATATACAAACTAGGCGTTCCCGTGCAAAAAAACACGAAAACACCACTTCCCCATATTTTCACCAACCAGCCAAATATGCAATGCTACCTAAAAATAGGCGATAGCCCCACTTACCAGCAACAAATTAACATCAAGCTTTAACTGGTGTAAGACGGTTGACTGTAAACTGCATGAACTAGACCCAACTCACACCCACATCTAAAGACCAACATGTGATAGAGGTACTAATCATGCAGCTCCAACACCCAACAATACCAAAACACCCAGCGCCACCACCACCAGAACCTCCCCCCTGGACCACTCCCCCCCCTACTACCACTGAGGCAGCACAAAACAGGACAACGGACCTTTTCAAAATACCATATCCCCTCAACCGCACAATAGCTGAATGTTCGAAGATGTGGCAACCAACTATGTGTGAAGGAGGCAACTCGCCCATCAACAATAATTCACACAACCCTGTGTACCGTTGATGTGCTGCAGAGAACTCACTATACAAACCACAAACCTCTCCATGGTCTCACAGGCAGTTCACTCCCCACGCTGCTGCACGGCTCTGCCTGCTTTGTTTTTGCCTAATCTTGTATTTTTCCCCTGTGCCTGTACTTGCTTTCTAGCCCAGACTTGTTTTTTCCCCCTTGCCTAACTTGCTTTCTTGCCCAGACTTGTTTTTATTCCCCTGTGCCTGTACTTGCTTTCTTGCCCAGACTTGTTTTTATTCCCCTGTGCCTGTACTTGCTTTCTTGCCCAGACTTGTTTTTATTCCCCTGTGCCTAACTTGCTTTCTTGCCCAGACTTGTTTTTATTCCCCTCTGCCTGTACTTGCTTTCTTGCTAAGACTTGTTTTTATTCCCCTGTGCCTATACTTGCTTGCTTGCCCAGACTTGTTTTTATTCCCCTGTGCCTGTACTTAATTTCTTGCCCAGACTTGTTTTTATTTCCCTGTGCCTGTACTTGCTTCTTGCCCAGACTTGTTTTTATTCCTCTGTGCCTGTACTTCTTTTTTCTTGCCTAAACTTGTTTTTCCTTCCTGTGCCCAGTTCTCCCACGGCCCCCGCCCATTTTTCCCACCGCTGCGTCCCTGCGGCCCACGCCCCCCTGCAATCCCATTCCCTGACCCGCTCCCACCTTCCAGCTGCTCCTCCCTCCCACATCCCCTCATATGGAGGCCACACAATGGCCATGCAATGGATGCGCTCAGCAGGCGCTCCGCTGGCGCGCCGGAGACGCACCTAAGGCAAGCCCGTCTGCGCCCTTCCGTGCCTGGACCGCACCCAGCGCCAGGACCCCTGGACCCCGTGAACCCTACGACGCCCTAAACGGCTACGATGCCAGAACCCTCCACGCACTCAACACCGGATAATCACACACCTGCTTCCTGGCCATCCCGAGGCGCACCCGCGGAGTTTTCACCTGCCGAAACTGCAGCTTCACCAGCATCCCCCTACCATGCTGCCGACCAGGAAAGAACCCAACCACCTCAGATGCATCCTTCTCAACACCCGCTCCGCCCGCAAACACGCTGTTGAACTCTGGGACCTACTCGACTCAACCTCCCCAGACGTCGCCTTCCTGACGGAGACGTGGCTGAACCCCACCTCGCCACCCGCCATAGCCATCCCGGAAGGCAACAAGATCACCCGCAGGGACCGCACCAACAGAGCAGGAGGAGGAATCGCCATCGTCCACAGGAACACTCTCAGAGTCTCGACCAACACCGACGACACCCTCAGCACCGCCGAACACCTGCACTTCCAGATCCACACCGACCCCAATACCACCCTCAGAGGAACACTCATCTACAGACCCCCCGGACCAGTCTTTCCTGTAACCTGCGCGGCTGGGCAGCAGCGCACCTCAGTGACCCCGAGCGCGCAGTGTGCCGGGTGAAGCGCACACACATCCTGGAAGAGCATTCGCGAACACCGGTCATTTTGAGGCTCCAGGGTCCAGTTGTAAAGCAAGTGTCTCCTGCACTTGCTACTTTTCATTCTTAATGGGCCAAGGCTGCCGGCTGATTATGAGGTATTGTGAAAATATTCCTGTTAATTACAGCGCAGTAGGGTGCTGCAATTAACAGGAATACATTCACAAGTGCCCACAGCCGCACTCTATCAAGAAAAGGCATGCATCAATTTCAAAGCACAGCGTGTAAAGCGCACGTCATGCTTTTGGGCTTGCTGCATTTCTTCTCTTAATGTAGCCTGGCTGAGGGCTGATTGTGGGCACTTGTGAATGTATTCCTGTTAATTGCAGCACCCTACTGTGCTGCAATTAACAAGAATATTTTCACAATGGCCCACAATTAGTGCTCAGCCTTGCTCTATTTGGCTGTCCAGTAAGTGCCGCCACAGAGGCCGACGCCTGGAGTGACACCTGGTGGCCCACCGCCCTCGGAAACCCGCCAACCCCCACAGACCACGCACCCAACCTGGGAATCATCCTGGACTCCGAGCTCAAAATGGACCGCCAGATCAACTCTGTCTCATCTTCCTGCTTCCACACCCTCCTCCTCCTTCGTAAGACCTTCAAATGGATCCCCCTCGAACACCGAAAGACAGTCACTCACGCCCTGGTCACCAGCAGACTCGACTACGGCAACGCACTCTACGCCGGAATAAACAAAAACCTCATCCGCAAGCTACAGAACATCCAGAACGCCGCCGCAAGACTGGTCCTCAACCTGCCAAAACACTGCCACATCTCCCAGCACCTGCGCACACTCCACTGGCTCCCCGTCGAGGCGAGAATCACCTTTAAGATGCTCACCCACGCACACAAGGCCCTCCACGGCACCGGACCAGCATACCTGAACAGCCGACTCAAATTCCACGCACCCCAAAGGACTCTATGATCAGCCCAGCTTTCCTACGCTGTGGTCCCCCGCACCAGAAAGACCAGATCGGGAGGCCGCTCCTTCTCCTTCCTCGCGGCCAAAGCATGGAACGCCCTTCCGCTCCACCTCAGACAGACAACATCGCTCCCCATCTTCGCAAGAAACCTCAAAACCTGGCTCTTCGACAGACCCCCTCCTTGATGGAATGGAACCTGCACCCCCCCCACCCCTAGCGCCTTGAGAGCCTTACGGGTGAGTAGTCGCGCTTTAACAAACTCCTGATTGATTGATTGATTGATTGAGAGGCTGCTGGTCAGTCTCCGTTTGGTGGTGCCTGCTGCCCGTTATGGCCTGTGATTTGTATTTGTAAAGGAGAATGTGGACAAGTTTAAGCATAGACATAGCACAAGTTAAAAAATAAAAACAAAAGGTGTGCATCCCATCCCCATATTGTATCTTCATGAACTTTGACCTGTTCAGGATAGCACCCGCCCGTTAAAAAGGATAAGTAACGAGACACAGATGTGTCTCATGCATCATGCATCCACAGGGTTTGGTGAAAGATCTTGAGTCCGTCTAGAAAGTCGGTAAGAATTTTCTATTTCAAACGGACTTTAAAGTTGTGATAAGTTGTGATAATTCTTACATGATAATTATTGGTTTTTGCAATGACATTGAGTTTTATAGTTGGATAGTGCAACACGATCATGAATGATAATTCCGTTCTCTTCAGAAACTGTTAAATTGCAATATGGGAAATGAAGTATTTGTTTTTTGAATGATAATATCAACGTTGGTAAACTGGTGCAGTTAAGGGCCAAATAGGAGGAATTTTGGCGGGTGGATGGGTTTAAAGAGGGGTGAGGAAATGACACAGATGATTACTTGCTAAGACGGAAGACGTATATGGCCGATTTTAACCTGTAATGGCAGGTAGGGGAATCATGTGGTGTTTAATCCAGTAGATGGGAGGTTTAAAAGGTAGTGATTTCATCAGCTAGTGAATGTGTGACGTTTGGAACATCACCATCTATATGATAGTTTAGATGGTGGCGAGGGTACTCAGACAAAATATGGAAAATAAAATATCGTAAAGACAAAATATCGAAGTAAAAATATCGAAGGTAAAAAATATTGGGAAGCAAAAATATCGGATACAAAAATATCGTAATAGGTAAGTAAGTATAAATATCGATAATAATAATATCGTATGACAAAATATCGACAATACAAAATATCGTGTAGTAATGGAAAAAATAAATAGTATAGGAAAAAATATAATAATTGTACATAAAAAATTGATAAAAAGGTCTATATTAAAAAATAAAAATATATTTAATAAAAAAATATATTAAAAAAAATATCTAGTTTTAGGAGCGGGTAATTGGGTTTATAGGGGATAAGGGTGGGGAGTGTATTAAAATGTATGTAAAAATACATAAAATGTTAAAAAATATGAAAAAAAGATAAATTTTAAAATAATATTTAAATTAATAATATTAATAAATAATAATAGATATCAAGTTTTAGGAGCGGGTTATTGGGTTTATAGGGGATAAGGGTGGGAAGTAATTTAAAAATAATTAATAAATTAATATATGTTTGTAAATAATTTTTATTAATACATTTTTGGTAAATAATTAATAATAATTAGTTAATTAATTAATATAATTTTGTACATTATTTTATATAATAATTAATTGGTAATTAATGAATAGTAATTATTTAATTACTAATTATAATGTTGGACATCATTTTAAATAATAAATAATTGGTAATTAAATAATAATAATTAATTGGTAATTAATTAATATTAATCAGTTAATTAATTATTATAAATTTGTACATAATTTTTAATAATAATTAATTGGTAAATATTTATTAATAATTAGTTAATTAATTAATATAAATTTTTACATAATTTTAAATAATAATTAATTGGTAATTAATTAATATTAATTAGTTAATTATATTAATTACCTTCATTTAGTTAAATATATATTTTTTACTTTTTGTAAATTAATTTGGAAAAAATAATATTAATAATTAATTTTATTTATTTACAGCTAATGTGCTAATATATTTACTTTATTGTTTTTGTTAATTAATAATTAATTTGTAATTACATAATAATAATTATGTTTGGGTAAAGGAGTATTGTTAGAGTTCAGGGTCAGTTTTCAGTTTTTGGGTAAAGGGGTATTTTTTGGGTTCAGGGTCAGTTTTCAGTTTTTGGGTAAAGGGGTATTTTTAGGTTTCAGGGTCAGTTTTGGATTTTTGGGTAAAGGGGTATTTTTAGGGTTCAGGGTCAGTTTTCAGTTTTTGGGTAAAGGGGTATTTTTTGGGTTCAGGGTCAGTTTTCAGCTTTTGGGTAAAGGGATATTTTTAGGGTTCAGGGTCAGTTTTGGGTTTTTGGGTAAAGGGGTATTTTTTGGGTTCAGGGTAAGTTTTCAGTTTTTGGGTAAAGGGGTATTTTTAGGGTTCAGGGTCAGTTTTGGGTTTTTGGGTAAAGGGGTATTTTTAGGGTTCAGGGTCAGTTTTCAGTTTTTGGGTAAAGGGGTATTTTTTGGGTTCTGGGTCAGTTTTCAGTTTTTGGGGAAAGGGGTATTTTTTGGGTTCAGGGTCAGTTTTCAGTTTTTGGGCAAAGGGGTATTTTTAGGGTTCAGGGTCAGTTTTGGGTTTTGGGGTAAAGGGGTATTTTTTGGGTTCAGGGTCAGTTTTCAGTTTTTGGGTAAAGGGGTATTTTTAGGGTTCAGGGTCAGTTTTGGGTTTTTGGGTAAAGGGGTATTTTTAGGGTTCAGGGTCAGTTTTCAGTTTTTGGGTAAAGGGGTATTTTTTGGGTTCTGGGTCAGTTTTCAGTTTTTGGGTAAAGGGGTATTTTTAGGGTTCAGGGTCAGTTTTGGGTTTTTGGGTAAAGGGGTATTTTTAGGGTTCAGGGTCAGTTTTCAGTTTTTGGGTAAAGGGGTATTTTTTGGGTTCACGGTCAGTTTTCAGTTTTTGGGTAAAGGGGTATTTTTTGGGTTCAGGGTCAGTTTTCAGTTTTTGGGTAAAGGGGTATTTTTAGGGTTCAGGGTCAGTTTTGGGTTTTTGGGTAAAGGGGTATTTTTAGGGTTCAGGGTCAGTTTTCAGTTTTTGGGTAAAGGGGTATTTTTTGGGTTCAGGGTCAGTTTTCAGTTTTTGGGTAAAGGGGTATTTTTAGGGTTCAGGGTCAGTTTTGGGTTTTTGGGTAAAGGGGTATTTTTTGGGTTCAGGGTCAGTTTTCAGTTTTTGGGTAAAGGGGTATTTTTAGGGTTCAGGGTCAGTTTTGGGTTTTTGGGTAAAGGGGTATTTTTAGGGTTCAGGGTCAGTTTTCAGTTTTTGGGTAAAGGGGTATTTTTAGGGTTCAGGGTCAGTTTTGGGTTTTTGGGTAAAGGGGTATTTTTAGGGTTCAGGGTCAGTTTTCAGTTTTTGGGTAAAGGGGTATTTTTAGGGTTCAGGGTCAGTTTTGGGTTTTTGGGTAAAGGGGTATTTTTAGGGTTCAGGGTCAGTTTTCAGTTTTTGGGTAAAGGGGTATTGTTTGCGTTCAGGGTCAGTTTTAATTTAATGTACGCTGGATTTGGTATAGTAATAATTAAATTATTAGAGTCCAACATATACTCACATTTAATATACAGTGCAAAATTTCTATTAAGATTGTTACATTATAGTAAGATAATGATACAAATTGTTCAACATGATTGTAGAAACATTATTTTTATTTATGTTTCACAAATAAAATTTTCATAACAAAAATCTTTTTATTACATTTGGTTTTATAAACATATTTTATAAACACAATGATAAGCAACTATACAGAAGCATTATTATTTTCATCCTTTTTGTACAAAAAAGAAAATTATTTATTATCTCTTTTACATATTGTAATTTCAGAAAGAAATGTAGAAATAACAAAAGTATTTTTTCCACTTCATTTCAATACATCAAATATTTATTATATAATTCACACATTTTTTACACATTTTTCAATTATTATAATTTGTGACAATGTACTTTTATTTCTAGACATTGTTAACATAAATATTATTCTTTTTTTAATATGTATTTATTACATTCATTTATATATTTGTTAATCAAATCATTGTAGGATTAAAGTAAATATTTATTTACAATAATAGAAACTTAATGTTATTTTTTGCCAATTTAGTTAAGTATAGATATTATATTTTATACTTGGGACTATTTTATTGCATTTGGGTGCTTTATTTTGTAACCGGGTTAGGTCGTTTTGGGTTATTTGGAAGAAGGGCTGATCGCGGTTGGGAGACACTTCACGTCGCTTCAGGTAAGGTTTATTTTATATGTTTTATGTGTATTTTAATGATGTTTTTTACACATTTTTCAATTATTATAATTTGTGACAATGTACTTTTATTTCTAGACATTGTTAACATAAATATTATTCTTTTTTTAATATGTATTTATTACATTCATTTATATATTTGTTAATCAAATCATTGTAGGATTAAAGTAAATATTTATTTACAATAATAGAAACTTAATGTTATTTTTTGCCAATTTAGTTAAGTATAGATATTATATTTTATACTTGGGACTATTTTATTGCATTTGGGTGCTTTATTTTGTAACCGGGTTAGGTCGTTTTGGGTTATTTGGAAGAAGGGCTGATCGCGGTTGGGAGACACTTCACGTCGCTTCAGGTAAGGTTTATTTTATATGTTTTATGTGTATTTTAATGATGTTTTGAGATTAGTGACCTTATATTTTGTGTTGTTGAATGTGAGGGAGTTATGTTTTAGATTTCGAAAACAGATATTTACTTATGGTATATACACGTAGTGTTAGTTAGTTAAATCATTATATATAGAGTGAATTTTAGTCTTTTACTACAAGTGAAATCATCAATTTTAATATGTTTGTACCTAATTACTAGCTAATTAATGTGGGTGGGAATGTCTGTTTTCTATGTTTTTGTCATAGGTGTACGCTACATCGGAAGTTCCGTTTTTTTTTTAAGGAAGTGTTTGTTTGTTTAATTCAACACTGCTTTACAAACACTTCTTTACATTTTTCGGGTTTGCTGGAGCGATTCTTTCTATTTTTCCAATTTTTCAGGTTTTTTATGGTTATTAGATGGCTCTGGACAACGTGGATGTCTTAATTTTGGAACAGTTGTATTTTTACATTTTTTTGGGTTAATTTTGCACTACCTGGATTACTTTGGTGGAGAAGGACGTTATTGGATTGACAACATGATTGGTAAGTCCTTGCTTTCTTATTTTGTGTGGGTGGGTAATGTTATTTTTATTATGGAATTGTTTTTTACTTGTTATTTAGTTTTAATGTGTGCATATATTATTATCATATCTCTATATATTGCATACATTAAATACTTTAGAAGCTCACGTTACATATTTTTGCATACTTAGGTGATACTTTTAGTGTTTTATAACATTTTGGGAATTAATTAGAGTAGTGTTTTGGCAATGATGTTTAGGTATTCTATGCCTTTTGTACTAGGGTAAAGTTTAACTTGTTCTTCCAGGTACTTGTGCATTTGTTTATTTTGCTTTGATGTTTTAGGGACAAGTTCAGTTACAGATTGGTCCATTCTAAATTCCTGGTAGCTCTGTTCTTTCTGTAGGCATTTAATGAAATGTTCTAGAGTTTGTTTGGTTCTGCCAGTTGATTGTACAAATGCATTGTGCCAACCTTCCACTGCATTGTTAGTTTTTGATTCTCCGTTAAGGGTACTTCTGTAAACGTTCCACCAGGGTATGAGGAATTTGGGATTTCGTCTGTGGCCAGATCTGTGGAGTCTGCCTACCCAGGTGTCTTCAAAGTAGTCGAGAAATGGACTTAATTTAGCTTCATTTTGTTTGTAGAAGGGGCTGTCTATAAGAATGTTGTAGTGTTCAGCTACGTCTGTTTCAGGGACATAAGCAAGTGCAATGAGTTTTTTAATTTGGAAAGCAAAAGATGAGTTTGTAGCATATTCGACACTTAGGGTAGTTTTTTGAAGGTGTCTCCATAAACACTGTTTTAAATGATAATAGCAGCCTTGAATGCAGGTATGGGGGTGGATTTTTAGGATAGTTGAGAGCATTGCTTGCTCAAAATCAAGAATGATTTTTTCTGGAGAAAAATCATTAGTTTTTTGTTTAATTATATTTATTAATTCCATGTATGTGGAATTATTTTTGTTTGGTAATAGTGCATATAGCAAAGGTATGTTGCAGTTGTGGTAGAGGACATGTATTGTGTATAATTGGAAAAATGGTTTGGGACAGATGTTAAATGTTCCATCCATCATCCAATGTTGGCTTTGCTGCAGTTTAACTAAATTCATATTGGTACCAAAAATTATAAGCCTTTTGTCATTGTTTTCGTTGTCGTAAACTATAAATGGTTGTTTATTTAAAGTTATTATTTGGTTAGCAGTTACATTTATATCCTGATATGTTCTGGGAGATGGTGTTGTAGCAGTAGTAGCTTTTTTAGTTCGTGCTATAGTTCTTTTTAAGGAGAGGATATTTGGCATTTGAGTTGTGGCAGTTTTTGGGATTTTAGGAATGGCTTCTTTTAAAATGACATTTGTTTGCTTTTGGGAACCTGTACTAGCTTCTTTTATATTTTCCAAAGCTGTTCTAACTTCTATTTCAGTAACATTAGGTGGATGATTGTGTTCCCTAGTATACAGTACTGTAGCTTCTCTAGTTGTTGCTCTGCCATAGCACTTGTTAGAATAATATTTACAACATTTCCAATGAACTTTCATGCCATATTGCTTTTCTTGTGTATAAGTGTAACCCATGTAGCATAGTAATAGTTTTCCTTTCTGGCTGGTCACAAATTCGGCTCCTTCGGTCATTTTGTACTTTGTATATCTATAAAATATATATATAATAGTTAATGTCAAATTAAATGTGATAAATAATCTATGTTAGTGATAAGTAGGAATGTTTACACTTACGTGTTTTAGAATTTACAGCAAAATTAGGAGTTGCTTGCTTCTTATGTTGGGGATAATTGTTTGTGATGTTGTTGTAGCTGTTATGAAAAACATGAAGGTAGTATATTATTAATTAATGTTTCGGTACATTTGCAATGTTAGAGCTCATTTCTACTACAAAAGTGTATCTTCATGATTCACATTGTGAAGATACTTACATATTTTTTTAGGTTGGTCTTTGGCAGTATAGTTGTATCTTCAGCTTCTGGAGAGTAGTTTGTAGTGTTATCTTAAATAAAAAAGGAACGTATGTGTTAGAATAATCACCATGTTGGTATGTTTTTTAATAGATTATCTGGTAATTATGTTCTTTAATATACTTACTTTGTGATTAGTATCTTTATTATTCAGAATGTGGAGTTCTGTATTATGTCTGTATATCTATTCATTGTGTTTGCTCTGTAAATAAACAATATATAATAGAAAATAATTAGAACAGTTCTAAATGTTTGTATTGGTTTTCCACATTTATTTCAGTTGCATAATACTTACTTAGTAAAATGTATTGGAGAAATAGTACTGATGTCCTTAGTTCATTAGTAGTGCAGTTTTCAGTAGTAGAATCTACAGAAAAAAAGAAATATGTGGGGCAAAAGTCATTATTTCTGTGTGTTTAGATTTATGTGCACATAATGAAACAATGTGAAATTACTTACATAGTTATTAGAATCTGTATTCCTATGCTTTGTGTACAGTTATTTTGAGTAGAATATTCAGTAGTCGTTGTATCTAAAAAAAATAGTTTCATATAATTATTTAGCATGTTAAGTAGTATGAATAGCAAAGGGGCACTGGGTATTTAGCAGGTACGTAAGTAGTAGTAGCAAATAATGCAGTTTCTATTTTATTTACTTACTTAGAAGATGTGATAGTAGGTTGATAGTCTGGTTCTTCTAGTTGTTGTGCAGCAATTCGGATAGAGATAAATCTCCTTCAGTGACTTTTGGCAAGTAGTTTGTGCTTAGATTTTAATTGTTTATATAGGGGAGTGTCAGTAGTAATTACTTTGCTATTGGTTCATTTAAAAAATTAGGTTTGTGATTGGTTAGTTAGTATATTTGAATTTCAGTTGTGATTACTTTGTAATAGAAGTGAAAAACCAAAAAAAATTATAAAATTATACCAAGTAGTATAGAATATTTTTATATGTGTAGGTGATATAATTATACCAATAGGATATTTTTGACAATTTAATAGTGTGTCTATAGTATTAATTTAAGTATTGTGTGTTTATTTAGATGTGAAAAAATATAAAACGTTAATTAATTATGCAAACAGATGCCTATAAAAAGTCGATATAGCTGATAATCCGATATTGAAGTGCACGATATTTTTGATGTCGATATTATAGTTAATGTCATTATTTTTTGTAGATAGCGATATTTTTGTTTTCCGATGTTAATGTAGTCGATATAAAAGTAAACGATGTTTTTGTATATCGATATTAAAAAATCGATATTTGTGTATATATCTAGTTAAGTATAGGAAGCCGATATATTTGATTTCGATATTTTTGCTCCGATATTTTTGTAAGTCGATATTGTGAATGTCGATATTTTGTCAGACATTCGGTGGCGAGAAAGTGGAAATGCAAGCAACATTTAAACGCACACGGCACAGAGTGATTGTTATCGGAGGAGGAGTGGGAAGTGAATGGAGGTAAATGTTTTTAAGGGCCCAACAATATTATGAGAGATTAAGTGCGTCATGAGAAGGGAAAAAGCTTAACGTTTGGTAGAACATGATGGAGGGAGGGGAAAGGCTCAAGGGAAGATGAAAGTTTAAAATTCATTGGTTTGTTTTGATAACGGAGGGTGTCATCCGAAGTCATCTGCGGCGTCCCTCAAGGATCCTCGCTGAGCCCCACCCTCTTCAACGTCTACATGAGCCCCCTCGCGGCCATCGCACGCCAACACAACCTCAGCATAATCTCCTACGCCGACGACACCCAGCTGATCCTCTCCCTGACCAACGACCCCGCCGCCGCCAGAGCCAACCTGCACGAAGGGATGAAAGAAGTAGCCGAGTGGATGACGACCAGCCGCCTGAAACTGAACTCTGACAAGACGGAGGTCCTCATCCTGGGCTCTTCACCCTCCGCCTGGGACGACTCCTGGTGGCCTCCCGCCCTGGGCACCACACCCAAACCGACAGACCATGCACGCAACCTGGGCTTCACCCTGGACTCCTCCCTCTCCATGACCAGACAAGTCAACAACGTCTCCTCGGCTTGCTTCAACATCCTACGCATGCTACGGAAGATCTTCTGGTGGATCCCCACCGAGACCAGGAAGACCGTCACCCAGGCCCTCGTCACCAGCCGACTGGACTACGGCAACGCCCTCTACGCCGGTACCACCGCCAAGCTCCAGAAGAGACTCCAGCGGATCCAGAACGCCTCAGCCAGACTCATCCTCGACATCCCACGAACCAGCCACATCTCCGGACATCTGAGAGACCTTCACTGGCTCCCCGTCAACAAAATAATCACCTTCCGCCTCCTCGCCCACGCACACAAAGCCCTACACGACCAAGGCCCGAGCTACCTCAACAGCCGGATCAACTTCTACGCTCCCAAACGCCACCTCCGATCAGCCAACCACGCCCTCGCCGTCGTCCCCCGCATCCGAAGAGCGACTACAGGAGGAAGGTCCTTCTCCTACCTGGCCGCCAAGACCTGGAACTCCCTCCCGACCGACCTGCGCCTGACCCGAGACCACCTCTCATTCAGGAAGAAGCTGAAGACCTGGCTGTTCGAGCAGTAGCGGCACCCCCCTCCCCCAGCGCCTTGAGACCCTACGGGTATGTAGCGCGCTATATAAATGTCATTGATTGATTGATTAGCTGCATTGATGGAAATGTTTTTCATTTTATTTTGGAGGGAACATTTGAGCAAACAGTTTACAGTATGTGTTCATTTTAAGAAATCACATAAGAATGCGTGCTGTTTCATAGAGCAAAATGCAATATTATGGTATAATTGTAATTGATTCATATTTTAATGCTCTTTATAGTGACCCCCGAAGAAGGGCGCTTGCAGCCCGAAATGCATATTTTTTTTTTTACAATAAACGCTGCCTTTTGACGAACCTTGCTTCAGTCGTATTTATGTAGAGAGGTCCGGATGGACACATCGTGAATATTAGAAACTTGGACAATGGCACATAATTCCACATGTGGATGAGTACTTAAATGACTGTGGAGTGAGATCAGCGAGACTGTGCTGAGTGAAGCAGACGCCATCGGGCGGTGCCGTGAGGGAAACGGCTGAGCGCTTTGCAGAAGCGGAGCCCCAGGAAGCGGAGCGCCGGGAGATTCCCTCCCGCTTAAACTACATTGCCCAGCAGCCTTAGGGGCGCCCGTGACGCGAGGACAGCGCACGGAGGCGCGTGAAAAGACGATGCGCCCAGGAGCCCCTGGGGGAGTGAGATCAGCGAGACTGTGCTGAGTGAAGCAGACGTCATCGGGCGGTGCCGTGAGGGAAACGGCTGAGCGCTTTGCAGAAGCGGAGCCCCAGGAAGCGGAGCGCCGGGAGATTCCCTCCCGCTTAAACTACATTGCCCAGCAGCCTTAGGGGCGCCTGTGACGCGAGGACAGCGCACGGAGGCGCGTGAAAAGACAACGCACCCTCTCGCCCCGCGAGTCGCGCGCGGGAGAAGCCCGGGACAAGGGTGGGGCCGTCTGCGGCCGTCAGTGGACTTCAGAGGCCGGGCGGGCCACCCATCTGACACCTTGTATTAGGTGAGTGGAGACCCATTTAACATGGAATCTATCACCAACACGCCCGACCTTGATGATTTTCCTTTCCCACCCCCCTCCTTTGAAACCTTATTGGAGAACGCTTTAAACATGGTGTCCAACGAAATTGCCAATACGGAAATTAGATTGTCAATGAGCAACGCTAATACCAACCATAAGGAGGTACCAATGCAAGTAACTCAGAATATTCCTATCTCCCCAGCGGTCTTGATCACGAAACCTACCTCCGGTCCTTTATTATCACAAGAGCCCTTAACGGATGAAATTGGCCCTGCCATAATCATCGATTCCCAAACTGATACTATTGGTATAACCCCGGTAAAAGGAAGCACTATACCGGCAGGGAAAAAACGTAAAAGGGCCTCTTCTAAACCAAGGAGACAACCCATCTGTAATAAGAATCAGCCCACACCACAGAGCATGTGGACCAAGCAGAAGCAACAATCTTCGAGCGGGTCAACAATTTCTATTGTCGAATCGTTCCTTGTGGACACAGATGTTACCCCCACTCCCACTGGTATTCCTACCGGTAATAACAATACAATATGGACACAGACTGTCCCATTAAGGGATAATACTTCCCTAACCAAACAAAATGGGAATTTAATAGAGACTATTGTGGACACTATTTTTAAATGTTTAGAGAGTCAAATGATCGTACAGTTTAAAAATGTTTTTAAAAGATTGGATAGATTGGAAAATTTGGTAAAAAATGAAGAAGTGAAAAGAAAGGGAACCGTTGCACTGGATCAGATTAGGGGTGACCGCCTCCTGAAAGATTTGGAGACACTGAGTAACACCTTATCTAGCGGAGGACCTGTAACCTCATGTAGTAGTACTAAATCTGTCAGTGCATCTAGCACTGGCGGCACTCAGTTACCTAGCCAACTACCCATCCCTCCACTAAGAAGTAATAGTGCCGGGCATAATAAGGCTGTAGCTAGTTTGCAACCTAAAACCATTACATCTGATGCCTCGGGCACTTCACACCGTGCTTGCCCTACTACTAGCAACCTGAAAGACTCCCAAGCATTAGTAAAAACAGGGACCAACTTGGGTAGTGCTAGTAATATGGTTCGATCCGGGGATAGCAGACCCATAAAACATCAGGGGCCTGCCTTGCATTTGCCCCCAGACGCCTGTCCTTATGTTTTGGTCCTGGCAGGCATTCCACCACTTAGGGAGGGACAAGGAGAATCTTGGGTCCAGTTACACAATAAATGTATTGACTGGCTAACTAAGCATAAAGGGGTCGGTTATATATATCAAAAGAGAACGTCTCAACCCGCAGGGTGTCGTGGGTAGGCCCCCTATTTAAAGACATCAAAGGAGACTGCATTGTTATTAACTTTAGGAACCCAGGCACAGCTAGATTTTTGCTTAACACAAACAATGCACGTCCAGGCCCGTCCACTGTTGTAATTTCACTTCCTCTGAGTCATTTTTATAGACCATCACAAAGGCCACTTTACCCAGCTCCTTCTCCCTTTGGCCTATATAATAGGTTTTCACCTCTTTCAGATTTGGACACCTTGGACTGACCACCAGTTACCAAATCAGTTATCACCATAACGACTGAACAACCACTTTTGTTAGCTAATCAAGAATTAGTATTATCAACCCCTGTGGTCGTCCCATCCACTGTTGCGAATAATCTGTCAGGCATCATAAATACGGAAGGAGAGAGCTCTGATCTGACTCTTATGAGTTGGAACATAGCTGGTCTTAAATCGAAATTAAAAATCAAAGAATGGACTGATTGGATAAAAAGTTTTGATATATTAATGATGCAGGAGACCTGGTGTACCACCCCACTCACATTAGAAGGTTTTTGTTGTCATAACCAAACCGCATACGCCCCGTCTACGGGTCGACCTAGCGGGGGTCTTTCAATCTGGGTGAAGATAAAAGCTGGCGTGCAAACCAAATTGATTAAGAGTAATGGAAAGTGTTTTATGGCCTTGAAATATACCAATAGGTTAAAGTTATGTATAATTAATTTTTACAATAATGATTTTACAACCCATCCAAATGATTTTTTTTTAATGTTGTTTGAATTTATTGATGAAGTGATTGTTGGGCAAAAACATGGAATTTTTAACGGTATTTGTATTGGTGGAGATTTTAATGCCCATATGTATCGTAGTAATCACATGTGTAGGAGTGGAGAAGAATTGAGGGACCATCTTGCCCCACATGTTTTATTAAACGTTATGGAAATTGCTGGTACTGAGGGGAATAGTGTTTTTACTCCCACATATACTGGCCAGGGGAGTTCCTCAACTATAGACTACATATTTGTCTCCCCAACATTGTGTGACATCTTGGAAAAAGCTGCGGTTGTTTGCTCTCCCTACAGTGACCACTACCCAATATTAATACAACTAAAAAACCCTGGGACTAATCAAGATGAAAACAATAAGGCAACTGCAGTAAAAAACCTGGAAGTATCAACAGATGGGTTAAGAGTTGTATGGAAGGGAGTTGACAATAAGGGCATTTTAGCAAGTGTGATTCATAAACACCCCACACTAATTATGAACTGCCTGACTAGTGACAAATCACGTTATTGTTGATTCCTTCTGTGAACTCTGTACTGCCTTTAAAAAAGAGATCTCGAAACCAGCACGGACTAATAGAACTTGTAACCCACGCTGGTTCGACTCATCATGTTCCAGGGCTAACAGAGATCTGAGGGATGCTATTAAGACCATACCGAGAGACTTGGCACTTGTAAGAACACTGAGAGCCAGGTATAAGTCCACATTACGCACCCGCTCTGAAGTATTACTGAAGGACCATTGGGATGCCCTCGTACGCGCTGCAGTTTTGAAAGACACCACTGGGTTTTGGAGGGAGGTCAAGGCCCTTAGATTGCTTGGCTCTAATTTAACACCTATCAACTGTAACATCACGGGGGACATATGGGCCGAGCATTTTTCCAAAATCTATGCTGTACCAGGGTCCTCTCCTGTCATTCTCCTCCCAGTCAGATCTTTGAAGATCGAACTCTACGAGATTGAGGATGCTATATCAGACAGCGCGGGCAATAAAGCCCCAGGCCCCGATGGCCTATCAATAGACCAAATCAAATCCAAAACTAGCCTTTGGGCACCCCTCCTCTGTAACCTTTTTAACAATTTATCTGATAATTCCATCCCAGAGTCATGGTCTAACAGTGTTATCGTACCAATATTCAAAAAAGGCGACAGATCAGACCCCGGCTGCTATCGCCCGATATCATTGATTGACAATACCCTAAAGGTTCTCGGGAGGGTAATTTTTAAGAGGATAAATAGTTGGGCTAACGATAATGACATCTTACATCAATGTCAGCTTGGCTTCAGATCCAACGTGGGCACTGTTGAACAATGTCTGAATTTGAACCTGTTAATGGCAAAGTATACTATTGTAAAAAAGTCCCCCTTGTATTTTGGTTTTATGGATTTAAGTTCAGCCTTTGATTTTGTTAACCGTTCACGTTTGTGGTCACTTTTGCTTGATTATGGTTTAGATGATTCTTTGGTTTATTTTCTCTCCTATCTGCACAGGGATTTAAAAGCCCGTGTTCGTATCAATAATGAGGGTGAGGTCTCCAAGGACATTTTAATTGGCAGGGGGGTCAGACAGGGCTGTGTGCTCGCCCCCCTGCTTTTTATTCTGTATATTAATGAGCTGAGCAATACTTTATGCACTTTAACTAAAGATGTCCCGATCATTAATGGCACCCCCATTCCCGCTTTGTTGTATGTGGATGACGCGGTGCTAATGGGCCGCACACCCAATGCCTTGCGTATTTTAATTGTAGGTTTTGTTTCCTTTATGGCAGAGTTGGGTTTGTCGACCAATTTTAATAAATCGTATATTATGAACTGCGGCCCTAAAAGATATAATATCACCACTATTAAATCAGGAGAAAATACCCTAAAAAGCACAAGCACTTTTCCATATTTAGGATTAGTGTTCTCAAACTCTGGATCCTGGCAGCCACATGTTGCTTATGGGAGAAATAAGATCGGCAAATCCATTAATTCGGTCCTCTCCCTCTGTCAACCTAGACATGCAGACGTTGTCTCCTCACTTATAAAGATCTATAGCACCCAATGCCAACCCACGGGTACGTATGGCTCAGAGGTGTGGGGATACTCCAATTGCATCTCTATCCAAACCGAGGAAAATAGATTTTGTCGAAAGTTATTGGGGGGTGTTGTCTCTGCGGCAACGTATATTTGCCATAAAGAACTTAACTTACCTTTTATAGAAGACTTTATCCGATCAAGACCATCTCTTTTTTGGTTAAAAATCTGGCTGAACCCTTCGGCCCATCTAACACGCAGCATATTATCTGACTGCCTACAAAGTGACAGGTCCCACCATATCCCATGGCTGAACGCGGTCGAGAAAAGTTTGATCAGCGTGGGGCATGGCTCCTTATTTACTTCCCCTAACACCATAGACCGCTCCCATAAGAACATAATTAAAGGGGCCTTATACAACCTTTATGGTATGGAGCGGGTAAGATCTGAACACCTTAAGCCATCAATTATCAAGTACTCTACCCTCTTCGAACCCATTGTTGGTTCATTAGTGTCACCTCAGAGATATCTGCTTATCACATTAGGCAGATGGAACAGGAGCCTTCTGTTCCGGTTCCGGGATGGGAGTATTGTGAATTTGTTAAATTTTCCCCTTGGATATAACAAACATCTTGATAAGCTGGATTGTCCTTGCATGGCGGGTGGAAAACAAAGCTTGGTACATTTCTTCTTTTTTTGCGGTTTTTATAGGCTGTACACCTCTAGATACTTAATGCCGTATTGCCGTAGACATGAACTAGGAGATTTCAACCTGGCATTAAAAACCTTTCAAATGTTAAGTTCGGATGAGGAGATATTTTGTGCAAGTAGCTTTCTTAAAGCTGCTGTCCTCTCCCGTGCTACTATGGATCCACTTTGAAGAAATCAGTATAACTGCATTTTTTGCACGATTTTTGTTTTGCACATTTGATGGCTTTATACTAACGTATGGATATGTGGAGGCTACGCTCTATATGAAATGACATTTTTAATTTTTATACAACTTTTGTACCAATCATTACCGGCCATTATTAATTGCACCAACATGATGTATTCGTTGTTTTAATTATGACTATTTTTAATGCTTATGTACTTTTATGGATGTATCTATTCCGAATAAAGATCATTTGACTTGACTTTGACTTGACTGTGGAAAGAAGAGGAAAAGAAGAAAGTATATAAAGAATACATTGATGAGTAAAAAATAAAGGAGAGGCAGAAATGGCGCAATTAAGCTGTGCGAGTGGTTGGGGGTGTATTTACGCCCCTGTTATCATGTTGTGTTTCAGTTTTTTCATAACGGGTTGGCACATCACCATTCTGCATGCACCTAAAGGAGAATGTGGACAAGTTTGAATAGCACAAGTTAAAAAGTAAAAACAAAAGGTGTGCATCCCATCCCCATATTGTATATCCCTGTGATTTGTATGTAGCACAAGGGAGGGAGGGAGACAGAGGGAGGGAGACAGAGGGCAACAGACAGAGGGAGACAGACAGAGGGAGGGAGACAGATAGAGGGAGACAGATAGACGGAGACAGGCAGATGGAGACAGAGGGAGCGAGAAAGAGGGAGGGAGGGAGAGCGAGGGAGAGAGAGAGGGAGAGAGAGAGATAGAGAGAGGGAGACAGAGAGAGAGAGAGAAAGAGAGGGAGGGAGACAGAGTGGGAGGGAGAGATAGAGGGAGGGAAAGAGAGAGAGTGAGAGAGAGAGAGAGAGCGAGAGAGCGGTAGAGAGAGAGAGAGAGAGAGAGAGAGAGAGAGAGAGAGAAAGAGGTGTGTATGCCGGGTCTGGTGGCTCAGTAGAAGAAGGTGTCTGCTGCAGGGGCCTGTGTTCAACCTCATGGTCACAGTATATATTTTTGTTGCTCTAACCCCATTCCCCCACTGACCTTGCCCCCACCGGTGCGGCCCTCGGCCTCAAACCACACTGTAAATTTGGCCCCGAGAGAAAGTTTGTGAATACCCATGATCTACTCTAAATAAAACCAGTTTTGTTTTCTGCCCATCCCCCTTACTTGCTTGCAGCTCTACACTACTATTCTTTGACCTAGTTTCACTTTGGGCCTGCCTTTTCACTAGACATGAGACTCATCTGATCTACCCGCCCTGGAGTCACTCACCACATAACCACCCCTCAAGACTGCAGCCCTGCTCTCGTGTTTTTTGGCACTGAAGGCAGAATGTTAAAAAAGGAGAAGGTTGCCATTGCAATGAGTAACCTCCTACTCTGTCTGTAAAAAGTGAAAAAAAAAGATCTTTGCATCTGGGTGTCTGTTGTTTAACAGTGCAGGAAGCCGGCATTAAATCTCCCCTCCAGCTGGCTAAATATGCATTTAAAACAGAAATTTAAAAATGAAAAAACCCACAATCTCCACATAATGATTAACAGAAAGAAATTAATCTTTTTTTTTTGCCCCTATTAACTACCAATAGTTTGCAACTTACTGCTTTTGATATACGCTTGATACCACATCAGTTTCATGCCATAGTAATACAAGCTAGCCAACTGACATAAGCATGTGTTTTCTGAGGGCATTAACAAACCATTTGAGCGTCCCACTTGTATTTTTGTTAATGAAACATTTCAACCAATGGACACTACAGATTTGTATCCATGTTCTCTTGTGGTGCTACAAAGCCATCGCAGGATTTAGGTGACGTGCAAACTCCTCCTCCTTGGGGCTCCGTAATTTACTATCCTGTCACTATAACCTTCACTGTCTTTAAAGGAAGATGATAATACCCGTTATATTTTACACGTTTTTCTTCGTTACATGTGCGTAGTGGTTAATTTGAGCCGGTGATCTCACCCTCACTCGTTTTGTGGGGACTGGCATTTATTTTTCCTCATCCCATATTGACCGCCAACAAGAGAGAGAGAAACACACCAACTGGAAAGAAGAAGGAAGAGAAAGACAGGAAAACAGGCACAAAAGGAGAAAGCAGAGACAGGCAAGAGTGGAAATTGGTATTTTGCTGCATCTTTTTGTCTCTGCATCCAGATTTATAATACAACAAATAACATTACACCTACAGCAGTAAAATCTTATGATGGTACCACCATTGGAGTCTTGTGCTTTTCTAAACTTGAAGTGTACTTACCTGTGTCACCAATTCATGTCATGGCGTGTGTATCTAAATTGCAAACCTGCCTTAACCCTTAACATGGTGCTGTATTTGTGGAAATGCACTGTCTGTTCACTTTTTTAAGCAAACGTTTGGAGTGATATTTGGCGCGGAAACCACACGCGAGGTCTGGTTCCTGGCACACATAGCCATGGCTGCAGCGCACAGAGACGCTACACTGCCAAACACAGAGGGAAAAAATTAGAGGGACCCCGACCACAGTTCACCGACTCCATCGCCGACTTCGTCAGCACACAACAACCCTCGCCTCCACAGACTACATCCTCCTCGGGGACCTGAACTTCTACCTTGAGAACAACATCGACACCAACTCCACCACCCTGATTGACAACCTAGCCAACCTCGGACTCAGACAACTCGTCACAAAACCCACCGACTCTGCCGGTCACACGCTTGACCCCATCTTCTCCGCAAACCCCCACGTCTCCTTCAACCACACCACCGAACTCCACTGGACCGACCATCGCTGCATCCACTTCACCTTCAAGAAACCCATCACGCACCACAGCATCCAACAGATGCCTCGCTGCTGCTGGAGCAAAGTCACCGAAGACCAGCTAACCACCACCCTCACCCAGAGCCGACCCGCCGACCCCAGCGACCCCGACACCGCCGCCCGCAACCTCAGACAGTGGATCAACGACTGCGCCAACACCCTCACCCCGATCAAGAAACCTTCCAACAGTCACACCAACAAGAAAGCCAGCTGGTTCACTGAAGATCTCCGGGCCTCCAAGCAAACCAGCCAAAATCTGGAGAAGATCCGCCTCCGTGAACGAACACCGGACTGCCACGCAGCCCACCAGAACGCCACCTTCAGACACCATCACCTCATCAGATCCGCCAAAAGGTCCTCCTTCAAAAACAACCTAGACAATAACATGCACAACAGCAAAGAGCTCTTCAACATCGTGAAGGAACTCTCCAACTTCAGCTCCTACACCAACGACGTCCCACCCTCGCAAGACCTGTGCAACTCGCTGGCCACCTTCTTCGACCGCAAGATCACAGACATCCACGACACCTTCAACGCCACGACCGCCCCGACAACCACTGAGACCTCCGCCCCCACGACCACCATCCACACCAACCGCCTGCTCTCCTGGACCAACATCAACGACGACGACACCATCAAGAGCATGAACACTATCCATTCCGGATCTCCTTCAGACCCATGCCCACACCACATCTTCAACAAAGCCAGCCCATCCATGGCACCCCATCTCCGGAAAGTCATCAACACCTCCTTTGAGACAGCAACCTTCCTGGAGAGCTAGAAGTACGCCGAGATCAACGTCTTACTCAAAAAACCCAAGGCGGACCCCAAGGACCTCAAGAACTTCCGCCCCATCTCCCTGCTCCCATTCCCAGCAAAGGTCATCGAGAAGACCGTCAATGAACAACTGACCCGCTACCTCGAGGAGAACAACATCCTAAACCCTTCCCAGTCCGGGTTCTGCAGCAACCACAGCACCGAGACTGCCCTCATTGCTGCCACCGATGACATCAAGTCCCTGCTGGACAACGGAGAAACGGCAGCCCTCATCCTCCTGGACCTGTCAGCCGCCTTTGATACGGTCTGCCACCACACACTACGAACACGCCTCCACAATGCCACGATCCAAGAGAAGGCCCTGGACTGGACCACCACCTTCCTCTCCGACAGGACACAGAGCGTCCGCCTTACCCCTTCCGCTCCGAAGCCACCGAGATCATCTGCGGGGTATCCCAGGGCTCATCCCTCAGCCCAACTCTGTTTAACATCTACATGGCACTGCACGCCCATGTCGCACGTCGGCATGACCTCAACATCATCTCCTACGCCAATGACACCCAGCTGATCCTCTCCCTCACCAAGGACCCCCACACCGCCAAAACCAACCTTCATGAAGGAATGAAGGCCGTCGCTGAATGGATGAGGAACAGCCGACTGAAGCTGAACTCCGACAACACAGAGGTCCTCATCCTCGGATCCACCCCTTTGGCCTGGGATGACTCCTGGTGGCCGACCGCACTGGGAACTGCTCCAACACCCACCAACCTCGCACGCAACCTAGGATTCATCCTCGACTCTACCCTCTCCATGACTAAACAGGTCAACGCCGTCTCCTCCTCCTGCTTCAACATTCTCCACATGCTCCGCAGCATCTACAAGTGAATCCCCACTGAAACGAGAAGAACGGTCACTCAGGCCCTCGTCAGCAGCAGGTTGCACCACAGAAATGCCCTCTACACAGGAGCCTCGGACAAACTCCTGAGACAGTTCCAACGCATCCAGAATGCCTCTGCACGTCTGATCCTCGACATCCCTTGCTGCAGCCACATCACACCCCACCTGAGAGACCTGCACTGGCTCCCGGTCAACAAGAGGATAATCTTCAAGCTCCTCACTCCACAACACCAGACCAACGTACCTCAAGCTTCTACACCCCCACCTGCCAGCTCCGCTCCGCCGACCTTGCCTCGCCACTGTCTCCCGCTTCTGAAGATCTACCTCCAGTGGCAGATCGTTCTCCCACCTCACTGCCAAGACCTGGAACACCCTCCCCATCCACCTTTGGCAGACCCAGGACCTGCTGACCTTCAGAAAACTCCTCAAGACCTGGCTTTTCGAGCAGTAGCAGCATTCCCTACCCCAGCGCCTTGAGACCCTCACGGGTGAGTAGTGCGCTTTACAAACTATATGATTGATTGATTGATTGATTGAGATATAGTATTGATACGTGTAGTGTACTGCACAGTGGACGCAACCATATTACCTCAGACACTGGGGAAGATCTCGGTCATGTAGCTGTGTTGTCCCCCCCTTGAACCGAAAGCAGAGTGGGCTGGTCCAACGTACGCAACTCCAGCGTAAGAGTATAAATACATAGGCCACGCCCTTGGCGTGGTTCACTTGTGCAAAGACAAAAGAGTCTGCCAGAGCGGCGTCCCTCACCCTGGCATGTGGCTGCCGCCATGACCACGGGCGTCCTCGACACAAGCCCCCTGCAAACCCAGCGCCACAACACTGCAGACTTATGTCTGTACCAATTGCTGCCTTCGATCTACACTGCGGACAGCAGGGTTCACAACTTGAATTCAGCCTTGATTTATTAATTAGACAGAGAACTGTACCCCATGTCCTCGAATTTTATGAAGAAGTGACAAAAAGCATTCCTCGATGTCTATGCTAACTACTGGCTTCGATCTCCACTGCGGACAGGAGGGTTCACAATTCAGATGCAGTGGCGATAGCAGATGACGCATTCCAGTTCCCAAGACACGTTGCTCCCAGTGCGGCTCGCCGGGATCACGCATCATCGCAGGATGCACACACGCTGTGTGCTTCAGCTGTTACTAACTCACTGCACCATAAATCATCACCAAGTGGCCTTATGAAGTCAAGACATTGCTCCCACTGCGGGCCGTCGAGACCACGTATCATTGCAGTGTGCACACACGCCGAGTACTCCAGGTGCCACTAACTGTGCAGCTCAACTCAATGCCACGTGGCTGTGCGCCCATCCTGACAGCTGCCTGCGCCCTACACTGGAGTTACACAATTCACAATTCAAGATTAGTAACGACCCAAATTGTGTAAGAGACTATAATGGGTTAAGAAGACCAAATGATCCCAATCTGTGCCTGGTTCGCTTATGGGAAGACCAACGAGTCTGCCAGAATGACAGCCCTCACCCGGGCACGTGCCTGCCACCATGATCATGGGCCTTCTCCACACAAGCCTCCTGCGAACCCAGGGCCACAACACGGCAAACTTATGTCTGTACCGACTACTGCGTTCGATCTACATTGTAGACAGCAGGGTTCACAACTTGAATTCAGCCTTGATTTATTAATTAGACAGAGAACTGTACTCTATGTCCTCGAATTTTGTGAAGAAGAAGTGACAAAAAGCATTCCTCGATCTCTATGCTAACTACTGCCTTCGATCTGCACTGCAGACAGCAGGGTTCACAACTTGAATTCAGCTTTGGATCTACACTACGGACAGCAATGAATTCAGCCTTGATTTATTAAATGCAGACAGAATTGTACTCTATGCCCTCGGATTTTGTCAAGATGAAGTAAAAAGAAGCATTGCTCGATGTCTATGCTAATTACTGTCCTCGATCTTCACTGCGGACAGCAGGGCTCACAATTCAGATACAGTGGCGATTGCAGATGATGCAGTCCAGATCCCAAGACACGTTGCTCCCAGTGTGGCCCGCCGGAACCAAGTATCATCGCAGGATGCACACACGCTGTGTGCTCCAGCTGCTACTAACTCACTGCAACAGAAATCATCACCACGTGACCTCAAGTCAAGACATTGCTCCCACTGTGGGTTGCCGAGACCACGTATCATTGCAGTGTGCGCACACGCCAAGTACTCCAGGTGCCGCTAACTGTGCAGCTCAACTCAACACGGCTGGGCGCCCATTCGGACTGCTGTCTGCGCCCTACACTGGGGTTACAAGGTTCACAATTCAAGATTAGTAGTGACCCAAATTGTGTAAGATACTATAATGGGTTAAGAAGACCAAATGATTCCAATCTGTGCAGCTCAAGTTAGCATCACCTGCCTTTGGACCTTTGCTGACCGCTGCCTCCGGCCTGCACTGTTGAAGACCTATGACACGTGGTGCCAACTAACCCAGTTCAACGCAAGCCGATCCCACATGTGTAACTGGTTCCTGAGTCCTGAATGGCAGTGACCCCAACTTCGTGGCAGCGACCACAGCACCAGACTCCCTTCAATCAATGCAGGATAGTTGCATACGGAAGGCCAGCGACAGGTGGTGCCACTGAACCTCTACAACACAGGCCGGTTGGACCACCAACATATGCACATGGCTTTGACCCTTGCTCACCACTAACTCTGACCTACACTGTGAAAGACCGTCGACACATGGTGCCACTAATCGTCTTCAACACAAGACGATCCCACATGTGTAACTGTGTCCTAAGTCCTGAGTAGCAGTGACCCGCAACTCCGTGAGACAACTACAGCTGCAGACTCCCTTCAGTCAGTGAGGCATATTGCCATATGGAAGGCTGGCGACATGTGCTGCCACTAACTCTGTTCAACACAAGCCGATCCCACATGTGGACCTGTGTCCTGAGTCCTGAACAGCAGTGACCCCAACTTAATGTCACCGACCACAGCACCTCACTCCCTACGATCAGTGAGGAGTATTTTCAGATTCAATTCTGCCAACAAGTGGTGCCACTGAACCTACACTACACTGGCCGGTGACGCCACCAACGTATGCACAAGGCTGTACACCCTTCCTTATTGCTACCTCTGACCTACACTACAGTCAGCAGTCCTCACAATTCAAATACAGTCCCGATTCCACATGACACAAGCTCCTACATTCTCAATGCTTCTGGTACTACTGACCCTATTTAACACAAACGAATCCCACATATCTAACTGTGTCCTGAGTCCTGAACAGCAGTGACCCCAACTTCGTGGCAGCGACCACAGCACCAGACTCCCTTCAGTCTTATTTGTTCTTCTTTTCGACTAAGATTCTTCTTTGTTCAACCGTACAGCGATACTTCTGGGCCCAAGAAGCTTATTGGGGTATGCTGATAATGTGAAAAAAAGGTACGTTATCTCCTAATGTGGGAGAGGAAGCGTCCAAAGGGGTATCACTCACAGAAAGAACACCAATATGTTTTCACAAATGCCTCGGGCAGATGCCAGCTGACAGACTGAATCACAAAATAGTTTTTCACTACTTATGCAGTGTGAGCTATGAACAGTTCAGACCCAGGCTCGCAAACAACAGTTGCAGCCTGTCTGCTTGACTCCCAGATGCAGTACTACTAGCCGTCTGTGTCATTGTGTCTATCCCTGTCCTGTAGCGTCATACGCCACGCCACTCCGATTACATTCCGACGTTGGTGCACATAGCTTCCTGTCGCAGGCCTTCTAGCTGTTGGTGTGCAGGTCAGTGGTCTAGTTCTCAACATCTCACGGCCACTCCCTGAGAACAGGTTTGCACATACACCACAATAATCCGGTACACGTAGCACAGGCCATGAGACCACGCAAATATTAAAGATCGACAACGTCACATCCTTTATTGACGGTGCTCACTAGCTGGCGAATGGTCCACCATAAAGAATACACAAAAACATGAACATAACGTTAGTCGCACCCTCAACTATATGGACGTCAACAGCCTACCATCCCCTTGGCGCGGACTTCATATACATAGAGTTACTGCCACCCCAAACTACAGTGGCCATCAGGAGCCTACCACCACATGCCACTAACTTGAGTTCCACAAGCTGAGCGGCACCAAAACCTAAGGTGCTCTCCCCCATTGACGACTCATGACTCAGCGACATCTGTGAGATATGCCAGACCGCGCAGAAGTCCAAGTGGTTTCCACCATAAACGACTCAACGACATCTATCAGGTCCGCGAAGAACCTAATGTGGTCTCCGCCATTCAAGACTTAACAACATCTATAAGATGCCCGCACAATGTGATGTGGTGTCCGCCATTCAGGACTAAGGACTCTGCAACACATTTGAGATCGGCAGGGTTTTGACAGGAACGTGCAGTCCGCCCACTGCTGCACACTGCGATAGCACCAAGTAATTATTTGCTAATCGATGCACAGAGGTAACAATCTCTCACACTCTCTCTCTCTTCCCTCTCCTCTCTCTCACTCTCTTCATTCCTTTCCTTCTACCTTTCTCTTGCTTCTTCCTTTCTCACTCCCTTTCTTTCCTTCCCTCTCTGGCTTGTTCTTCCTTCCCTGTTTCTCTCTCTCAGTCCTTTCATATGCACATTACACACGTCCCTATTTTGTGATTTATTTTCCAAGCTCTGTTGTTAACATCCATGGTCCCCAGAGGAATCTTCCACCTTGTTATTTTCTATTATATTTGTAAAATGTTATTTATTGCTTTATTTTTTACCAATATATTAATAAAAAATAAAATTTGAGAATAGTTTATGGTTTGTATAACTTTATTAAAAAATAAATTTTGACAAAAAAAGAAATCTTTTTGATTTTTTTCTTAACTGCTGTGTGACTCTTTCTTGTTCTTATTACTGTTATTTGATGGTATTCACCATGATGTTAAATTTTATAACACTTATCGCGGAAATACTATTAATCTCTCCAGTTCGCAGCAACATCTAAGTACTGTATTAGATTTATCTCAACTTTAGTTGCGTTAAAGTGCTAATAATGAAATGCAGAGTAGCCGTTCCCGTGCAAAAAGACACGAGGTGCACCTTTGCGATTTATTCTAAATACTAAAATCCTATATTGAATTGCACTGAGGTAGTCCCTGCACTTACAGTGTACACACAAAATCAATGAAGAAATCTCATTGTATTTATATTGATTACAAATAGTGCATCAGATGCTGGATCTTAAGGGGATACACTACCCAGTCCGTTTATTGTTCTGCACACAAACAAACATTACAACTTTCACAACTACAATGCAAAATTAATTCCAGCGATAAGTTATAACCCACATTACCATCAAGAAGTTTGCACGTGCTTTATACTAGTGTTAAACAGGACGACTACCTGCAGCATGAAGAGGCACATCAGAACATCCACAGGTGCCACAGAGTCAATGAGCACGATAAAGGGATGCCCATGAGGGCCACAGGTCTCATCACAACAACCGCAGGACCACCATTGCCCACCAAACCCGCATCTGAGCAAGTGTGTCTGTGTGCTCATTGTGTTAGCATGATAAGCAAATGCCCTACAACATCACAGTGTGCTGTCTTCAGCAGACGTTCCCATGTCACCTCAGCCTTAGCAGTGACCCTGGACAAGTAGCTACCCACGCATCCTCCTGCAAGCATAACACACGTGTGCTGGTCTGGCCTACACAAGTCAGCGCAGGGATGTGCCTATCCGGCAAGGGAAAAAGGGATGTCTCCCACATGTCCGTGTGCAGGAAGAGCGGTAAGTGTGTCTCTGTGTTCTGATGTAGCCTGCCACAAGGGCAGCAGCTGGCAATGTTGTAAAGTGGCATGCACCACCTCAAAACGGCAGTGTCACGTTGTGGTTGGAATACCGCACAACATGCGGAAATACGCATTACTATGCTGTGCCGTATGAGTGCACAGGATACAACAGCACACCGTACAAAAGTATGGAGACTCAAGGGAAGGAGGAGCAGCTGCTTGGCAATGTAACACACATTGAACCCACCCATGTGCCATGTGCTGGACATCTCAACCATGATGACCACACTCGCACACATCCAGCAACACCTACGTCCGGCCTTTGTACACATCCTATATGAATACAGCGTGGTTTTCACTTCTATGCTCGTTCAGCATTGTGATGTTGCCGAGTTCTGTGACTTATGCTCTTTGTTAGTGTGTTTCATTCTGGCCATTGTTTGTCTGTACTTGTGCTGTACTTCTCTGTCCATGTATGCCATTGTGCCCATCTCCCCCTGTACCCCCACAACCTGCTTCTTCCTCTTCCTGCTGCTCTTCTTTCTATAATTTTGCTCCTTCACACATAAATACACATAAAGAACACATTAGAATAGTTCCTTGATTCTTTTAGGTTTCAAAACTTCTCTCTAATAATGTCTTTCTAATTTTCCATATAAACAGTTTTTTTAATGGTCAAGTACACATAGAACTCAGAAATGCAACGTATTCTATCAACACGCTTTCTAGAACATTCTACAACACGTGGAGGGTAAAAGTTCATCAATTGTTTTTAAACCTAAATATATTTTTTTGCAACATTTTCTCGAACATTTAATGACACGTGCAGGTTAAAAGTTAACAAGTGTTTTAAGTTCGAACAATACCTTCCAAATGCAAGGAGCAGGTGTCGTTGAGTTAAGCAAATTTTATCCTATAATATGTACTCCACGTTCAAACTGCTTTTTCTTAACCAATCACAAAGATGCTTTTCCACAAAGCGAATGTGCACCCTACTTTTAAAAAACAATCCTTTTCATCTCCCAATCAGGTACTGTTTTGTATGTGAAAAGAAACTAGTTCCCCATCTTTAAACATATCTCTTATTCTACGAAGAAACTGCATGACCTACAGACATCTTTCCGTACCTTCCAGCCATACCTTCAAAATGCTAGTGTGCATCGTAGGACATAGCTGTGTTTTCTGGTACAAGAGGGATGCAGAACAGAGACGTATTGACTTAGACCTAGATTTACAAAATGTGAACATTAAATGGTTTGCACAGAGAGGATTGAAGTGGCACCAATTGTTGCCTTTGGTTAAAACCTGTTTGCATCTCCAACACCCTGACCACGTATTTGGGCACTGTGGTGGAAACGACCTAGGCACATTGACTAGGATAGGTTTGGAAATGCTTATAATGGACACCTTTAGACAATTGATTTTACTTTTGCATCAAACTGTCTTCGTACACTCCATTATATCCCAAAGACAAAAGTGGAAATGGTCCACACAATTTTGCCCTCAGATTGAAAAATCTCAGAAGAAAGTGAACAAAGCACTGTCTGCATATCTCAAGGACCACAAAATGGGGCCCATATACAACAACAACATACGTTTTGATATGGCAGATATGTACAGAAGTGATGGAGAACACTTCACAGATCAGGGAAATCGAGTTTTCCTAAATAACTTGAAGTTTTGCATTCGCACTTATATATAGCTCCAACGAATGAACACAAGGTCTCTTTTTAGAGCCATAATATAGCTTACAACTTAGGCCCCTTATTTTAGGACAACATAACGGCAACTCCCGGATCCTCTCCAAAATGTTTCCTCCACACAGCTGTGGTGCAGCAGCCAGACCCTCTCACTTTCCAGAACAGAGCTCTCGCTTTGCGCTCCAGCTCTACTCACCCGTAGCAGTGAGTAGTTTGCGCTTTATAGATACCGTATTGATTTACCTTGGCACACTCTCTATACAAAAACACCTAAGCACCATAAACAAGTTGGACAGGTGTGACACAGCACCCAGAGCACATGACTTCACAGCATAGCACACACAGTTTAGGCTCACGGTTTCATTCCCGACTCCAGCAGCCACTCAATTTAACAGCATCACCTCACTTAAATTCCGTACCCCGCACTTTCAGACTGGTAGGGGTCAGTAGTTCAACAGCTTTACCCCGTGTCCTGCAGCAACTCAGTTTACTCCCCCAGCATCATCAGACGCGTAGGAGTAAGTACTTAGCACTTCACAAATACCTAATTGATTTGATACGCGTAAATTTACCTTTGCACTTACTCTATAACACCCCCTAAACACCATACACAAGCTAAATATACAAAACAAAAGTTCCTCCGAGTAGCTATAACTACATGCTGACACTACCTGGACAGATGTGGCAGAGCACATAACTTCACAGCATATGACACACAGTCTGGGCTCACACTTTCATTCCCGAGTCCTGAAGCAGCTCAGCTTAGCACCATGAGACTCTACACAATAGACTCCACCTCCACTTCCGCTCGGATGAACATACGAGGTACCGACGGACAGAGCGGGGCCTCATTCTCCCGAGCGGTCGCCGGGTGAGGTGAGGTCATCACCCACACAAAGTTGGGAAGAAGTCTTGTCTCCCTTCCTCCAGCGAACAATGGAGAGCATGAAGTTCCTGTTAGATATGTGACTTATTTAAGCGCATTTATTGACTATTCCTCATATTTAAGCAATGTTAGTGGTAGTGGTATCTTTGGAAGATAGGTCCTGAAGAAAGCCGGGGTAATACCCCTTATGGCTGAAACATGTCGACCCCCTTACTTTGCGCCCTCATGATAGTATCTGTTGTAACTATTTGGCGTGTTTTTATAATTTTTGATACCTAGATCTCTATTTTGAATATTCTTGGAGTCTACGTAATCGATTTTAGCCATCACTTTTAATTTTGAGCACTGCACTTTATGAACACTACTGAGTAGAGGAATGATTGACATAGACTCTCTATGTTACCCTGACACTAATATGGTCAGGTACGGTCTTGAATAACTAACAACTCCCGCATGATGAAGTTCCACCAACTGGGTGGTCTGATGGGATCTATTCAGACCTGTGTGACTGCTTAACCTTTTATTTCATCTGCATTTGTGTCCTTATGTTCTCGCTTGCACTTGTCCAGGCACACACCACCTTCAGACCTGGTCTACTCTCGTGTGTATGCTCTATTGTCCCTGGGGAGTGAGTAGACAGGTCGTTAAATATTCCCCTCGACCCTCCCACACCCTTTGTTTTTTGAGTACTCTACACAATACCTCACATATTTTTCATACCCCAGGACTTTCAGACCAGTACGGGTCAGTAGTTAATCCTAGCAGGTATAAACACATGCTGACATTACCTCCACAGGTATAGTGCAGCGGCCACGGCACATGACTTCACAGTGTAAGACACACAATTTGGGCTCACGCTTTAATCGTCGAGTCCCATAACACCTCACCTAAGCAGCATCAGACTCTACGCAATACCTCACTTAATTTCCGTAGCTTGGCACTTTCAGACCGGTAGATATGAGTAGTTCGCTTCGCACCCCATGTATACCACACCATAAACACCCTACAGAGGTTACAGTGCTCCTACCATCCTCTTTCCAACGTATTTTGCCCTTTTGTCCCCTTACTCGCTTCAACGAAATCACAAAATGGAGGCTAACACTTCCTAGTTCCATGAGACTCTAGAAAAGGTATAAATTCATGCTGACACTACTTCCACAACTCTAATGCAGTTTGGGCTCACGCTTTAATCCCCGAGTCGTGCACCAGCTCACCTTAGCAACATCACACACTACCAATACCTCACTTAATTTCCGTAGCCTAGCACTTTCACACGGGTAGGGGTGAAGAATTCGCTTCACACACCCTATATAGCACACCCTAAACACCCCAAAGAGGTTCCAGTGCTCCTACCCTCCTCTTTCCCACTTTTTCCACCCTTTATTCCCCTTGTTCGCTTCAACGGAATGACAAAATGGCAGCCAACGCCTGCTAGTTGCAGACGCTTGCAGCGCTCGCAGACAATCAGCAGCAAGTTTGTGCTCGTAACGCCTCAGCCAATCATATGGCAGAATTCCCAAATAGCAATATCTGTAAATTTTGATATTTCCCCAAAACTACGGAACAGATTTACACCAAATAAACAAAAGCATGCTTTCTAGACCAAGACCCTTCTCCCTGCCAAATGTGGGGTAATTACGTTCACCCGTTTGACCTGTAGCCTTGTCTAAAATTTCCCATGGATATTAACATTGAAAAAACATGTTTTGGGACCCCCCCTTTTTTTCTATACTACAATTATAAAGGAAGAACTTTGAGGCTTTGAGGCAGGTAAACTCGGGAACCACAGCACCAATCCACACACCCGATACATCGTTGGAATCCTCAGGGTGTGCAGATGGACATAGGCTATATAAAGTTAAAAAATACGTTATATTTAAAAAATGTACATTATAAAAAAAGTAGTCCTCTCGAAGTAGCGCCGGCCGCGACCTGCGTGCTGACGTCAGGAGCACGGGGTGGAGCCGCGTCCAGGAGCGGCGGACATGGCACGGCGGAGGAGCGGTGACGAGCGGAAGGAGCGGTGGACTGAGGAGCGGCGGCTGAGGTAAGGCAGCGGGGGTTGGGCAGGCGGGGGACGGGGAGATGTAAGGCACCTAAGTACCACGATCACGCTCATAACAGCTCAGGAAGTTTAACTGCAGTGCGCCAGCGTTTCAGAGTTTCAGCTTTAAGGGTCATTAGGTTGACACGCGGGCATTATGTTACCATGCTGGAATCTCGGCACGCCGAACTCCGTCAAGGGTAAACCCCGCTCAAAGAGACCCCAAAGGCGAAAGTGATCCGTCAACCTCGGAGCCGTGTTTAAATGTGCCCTCTTTTCGTGGTACTTTTCATGTGGACGGGGAAAGCAAACAGCCCGAAGCGCACTGCTGTGACTATCATATGTCGCATTTTTAAGGCTCCGGGTGACAATGTCGGTGCAGGCGGGGGTCGGGGCAGGTGGGGGACGGGGCGGGCGGGGACGGGGAAAGCAAGCAGCCCGAAGGAAAACCAGGAAATCTGGTTCAGTTTATACCCACTCTAAACACATGGAAATGGTAATTTCCAGGCGAAGGCTGGAGTAATAGCTGCAATACAGTGAGACGGTTTTACATTATAGTGCACTGCTGTGACTATCATATGTCGCCTTTTTAATGCTCCGGGGGACAATGTCGGGGCAGGCGGGGGTCGGGGCAGGCGGGGGACGGGGCAGGCGGGGGACGGGGCGGGCGGGGGCCCGAAATGCTAGACAATGTCGGGGCAGGCGGGGGTCGGGAAAGCCTGATTGCTCCCGGACAAGGTCGGGACGGGCAGCTAGTATATATATATATATGCCCAAAACCTCACTTCCAAGAAACGAGCAGAGGACACAGCGGGGAATCTTTCAGCGGTCATTTATTCACCATAGTAAATTGCGGCATAATGCATTTCGGCGTGCGCCTTCATCAGATGCCAGGTTACTCTGGGACATACTCGCCCCCTCCTTTAAGCGTCTAAAAGCACTCCCATTGGTTGGAGTGAAGCAGGCTCCGTTCTTGATTACCAACAGCTGTAGTCCGGCTCATCAAGGACTACAGTTCCCAGCTTACATCATTCGGGTAAGTGTCAATACCGGAGCTGTGTTGTGCTCATGTGAGCGCTGCTGTGCATGACTAAAGGGGGAGATGGCTAGTGGTAGCCGAGTGAATCCCGCATTGTAGGTGTTGATTGCCGCCTCAAGTCCCCAACGCCTCCACCATAAGTCCAGCCCCGAATATATATACCATCAAACCTCCCTGCCACGGAGTAATTTGAGCCGTACACATTGCGTGGGTTTTGTCATTTTATTGGAGGATGCTGGCCCCCAAGTCCTGATGCATTTCGGCCTTTCTTGGCCTTTCTCAAAGGGTGGGGCGTCTTCTGCACAACAGCTACGGCCCTGTCTATTCACTTGTGGAAGTGGATGGCTACCCCCTGGTGGGCGTCATCCCAAGCATGCTGGTCTCTGTAGTCCGCTATGGACATTCTTCCCGCATCTCTTCAATAATTGCTGTGCCCACGTAATTCCCTGCACATGTTTTCCGGTTATGCAGGGATCCTTAAACCAGAGTACACTCTCTGGCGGCAGCCGCAGCCCATTTGTGGTTTTCACCGTCAAAAGTGTTCGCCCCAAGTCGGGCTTCTGAGCGCTCTTTAAGTAGGAGGTGCGTTCCTCTCGGCGCAGACCACGGCGTCAATATACCATCAAACCTCCCTGCCACGGAGTAATTTGAGCCGCACACATTGCGTGGGGTTTGTCATTTTATTGGAGGATGCTGGCCCCCAAGTCCTGATGCATTTCGGCCTTTCTTGGTCATTCTCAAAGGGCGGGGCGTCTTAGGCACAACAGCTACGGGCCAGTCTATTCACTTGTGGAAGTGGATGGCTACCCCCTGGTGGGCGTCATCCCAAGCATGCTGGTCTCTGTAGTCCGCTATGGACATTCTTCCCGCATCTCTTCAATAATTGCTGTGCCCACGTAATTCCCTGCACATGTTTTCCGGTTATGCAGGGATCCTTAAACCAGAGTACACTCTCTGGTGGCAGCCGCATCCCATTTGTGGTTTTCACCGTCAAAAGTGTTCGTCCCAAGTCGGGCTTCTGAGCGCTCTTTAAGTAGGAGGTGCGTTCCTTTCGGCGCGGACCACGCCGTCAATATACCATCAAACCTCCCTGCCACAGAGTAATTTGAGCCGCACACATTGCGTGGGTTTTTTCATTTTATTGGAGGATGCTGGCCCCCAAGTCCTGATGCATTTCGGCCTTTCTTGGCCTTTCTCAAAGGGTGGGGCGTCTTCTGCACAACAGCTATGAGCCAGTCTATTCACTTGTGGAAGTGGATGGCTACCCCCTGGTGGACGTCATCCCAAGCATGCTGGTCTCTGTAGTCCGCTATGGACATTGTTCCCTATCTCTTCAATAATTGCTGGGCCACCGTAATTCCCTGCACATGTTTTCCGGTTATGCAGGGATCCTTAAACTAGAGTACACTCTCTGGCGGCAGCCGCAGCCCATTTGTGGTTTTCACCGTCAAAAGTGTTCGTCCCAAGTCGGGCTTCTGAGCGCTCTCTAAGTAGGAGGTGCGTTCCTCTCGGCGCGGACCACGCCGTCAATATACCATCAAACCTCCCTGCCACAGAGTAATTTGAGCCGCACACATTGCGTGGGTTTTGTCATTTTATTGGAGGATGCTGGCCCCCAAGTCCTGATGCATTTCGGCCTTTCTTGGCCTTTCTCAAAGGGCGGGGCGTCTTCTGCACAACAGCTACGGGCCAGTCTATTCACTTGTGGAAGTGGATGGCTACCCCCTGGTGTAGCCATCAACTTCCACACAGGGACAGCGGGTTATGGAACTGTTTAACCTATTTGAGTGATTATTGAGAAAAAATATTTAAAGTGGCATCTTATGACGAATGTTATTATGCAAATGGACTACCAGTCCCAGGGTGCAATTGTGTGTATTTTTCAACTCACCTGCGGGAGATTAAAAAATGAATTTAAATGCCGACTTGCAGCCCGCACCTTTCATTTTGCTGCCGCTTGCCTGTGATCAAGAGCTATTTCAGCTTGAAACGCGTTAGGCACCAGTGATTGCAACAGTACAGAACAGCCTACCTGTCATCATATTTAACTTTGGTTACTCGGTGTTGAAGTGCACTCCGTTTTTGGACATGTGTGGACCTTTATATTGATCTACAGTCCATCCGTTGGAGCAGCACCACCGCCCTGGATGTATGGCGGCCCCTGCTTCATGTTATGATGAGGCACTGGGGCACACTGAGGGATGTTATTTGCAGGGACAGCGGGTTATGGAACTGTTTGAACCTATTTGAGTTATTATTAAGATAAAATATTTAAAGTGGCATCTTATGACGAATGTTATTATGCAAATGGACTACCAGTCCCAGGGTGCAATTGTGTGTATTTTCCAACTCACCTGCGGGAGATTAAAATGAATTTAAATGCCGACTTGCAGCCCGCACCTTTCATTTTGCTGCCACTTGCCTGTGATCAAGAGCTATTTCAGCTTGAAACGCGTTAGGCGCCAGTGATTGCAACAGTACAGACCAGCCTACCTGTCATCATATTTAACTTTGGTTACTCTGTGGTGGAGTGCACTCCGTTTTTTGGACACATGTGGACATTGATATTTGAACGGCAGTCCAGCCGTTGGAGCTGCACCACCGCCCTGGATGTATGGCGGCCCCTGTTTCATGTGAGGATGAGGCACTGGGGCACACTGAGGGATGTTACTTGCAGGGACAGCGGGTTATGGAACTGTTTGAACCTATTTGAGTTATTATTGAGAAAAAATATTTAAAGTGGCATCTTATGACGAATTTTATTATGCAAATGGACTACCAGTCCCAGGGTGCAATTGTGTGTATTTTCCAACTCACCTGCGGGAGATTAAAATGAATTTAAATGCCGACTTGCAGCCCGCACCTTTCATTTTGCTGCCACTTGCCTGTGATCAAGAGCTATTTCAGCTTGAAAAGCGTTAGGCACCAGTGATTGCAACAGTACAGACCAGCCTACTTGTCATCATATTTAACTTTGGTTACTCGGTGTTGGAGTGCGCTCTGTTTTTTGGACACATGTGGACCTTGATATTTGAACGGCAGTCCAGCCGTTGGAGCTGCACCACCGCCCTGGATGTATGGCGGCCCCTGCTTCATCTGAGGATGAGGCACTGGGGCACACTGAGGGATGTTATTTGCAGGGACAGCAGGTTATGGAACTGTTTGAACCTATTTGAGTTATTATTGAGAAAAAATATTTAAAGTGGCATATTATGACAAATGTTATTATGCAAATGGACTACCAGTCCCAGGTTGCAATTGTGTGTATTTTCGAACTCACCTGCGGGAGATTAAAATGAATTTAAATTCCCACTTGCAGCCCACACCTTTCATTTTGCTGCCACTTGCCTGTGATCAAGAGCTATTTCAGCTTGAAACGCGTTAGGCACCAGTGATTGCAACAGTACAGACCAGCCTGCTTGTCATCATATTTAACTTTGGTTACTCGGTGTTGGAGTGTGCTCCGTTTTTTGTAAGCATGAGCAAAAAATCCGTTCCGCTCGCGGATTTTGGGGATTTTCGGTAAATTCGCGATCCGCGGACTTCTGCGAATTTACCAAAAATCCGCAAATCCGCGAGCGTCGGATCCGGGGGGCAAAAGTTCAAGCCTTCAAGCTTGAAGTTGTTGTAACTATTTTAGGATGGCGCCGGCAAGCTGCCAGCGCCATCCTAAAATAGTTACTAAGTTAGCTTCAACAGGAAGCACTAATAGATAAAATAAAGCTGGTGCTTGAGCACCTGCTTTATTTTATCTATTAGTGCTTCCTGTTGAAGCTAACTTAGTAACTATTTTAGAATGGCACTGGCAGCTTGCCGGCGCCATCCTAAAATAGTTAGAGGATGATGGACAGCTCCCTCAAGGGACCCCTGCACACATCGGTGATATGAAGGGCAGGGTTCATTCTGGCACGATGGTCCTGTCACAAAAATTAAACCTCAACAGGAAGCACTTACAGATATCAATAAAGCATGTGCCCTAGTTGAAGCTCAAATTCAGTGACGCATTCATCAGCCCAAAAACAATCGTGAGCAATGTCGAGGCTGGGCAGGTGTGCTTTCTTCCCAAATCTACCGTCGAAAATCAGCTGTGATGCTGGATAGAGGCCTTTGCATCCTTGACTTTTACGAGCACAATCGCCGTGCTGTTCCTGTGACCAGGAGCTTCCTTCTCCTTATCTGCTGCTCTGATCGGTCTCTGACCTTTTATACACACTAGAGGCATGTGAACTTGCATGGAAGCCCCGCCCGTTTGGCCCCGCCCACACACTCGCGGTATGCACAGTGTTCCCGCCATTTACCCACTATGATGGACAGTTGAAGCTCAAATTCAGTGACGCATTTATCAGCCCAAAAACAATAGTGAGCGTTGTCGAGGCTGGGCAGGTGTGCTTTCTTCCCAAATCTACCGTCGAAAATCAGCTGTGATGCTGGATAGAGGCCTTTGTATCCTTGACTTTCACGCGCAATCCTTGTGCTGTTCCTGTGACCAGGAGCTTCTTTCTCTTCATCTGCTGCTCTGATCGGTCTCTGACCATTTATACACACAAGAGGCACTTGAACTCGCACAGAAGACCCCCCCAATTTAAAAAGTTCACAAATCCGCGAATCCGCAAATTCACGAATTTTGCGGATCCACGAATACGCAAATCCGCAAATTCGCGAATCACGGATTCGCAAAATTCGCCCATGCTTAGTTTTTTGGACACATGTGGACCTTGATATTTGAACGGCAGTCCAGCCGTTTGAGCTGCACCACCGCCCTGGATGTATGGCGGCCCCTCCTTCATGTGAGATGAGGCACTGGGGCACATTGAGGGATGTTTTTTGCAGGGACAGCGGGTTATGGAACTGTTTGAACCTATTTGAGTTATTATTGAGAAAAAATATTTAAAGTGGCATCTTATGACGAATGTTATTATGCAAATGGACTACCAGTCCCAGGGTGCAATTGTGTGTATTTTCCAACTCACCTGCGGAAGATTAAAATGAATTTAAATGCCGACTTGCAGCCCACACCTTTCATTTTGCTGCCACTTGCCTGTGATCAAGAGCTATTTTAGCTTGAAACGCGTTAGGCACCAGTGATTGCAAAAGTACAGACCAGCCTACTTGCCATCATATTTAACTTTGGTTACTCGGTGTTGGAGTGCGCTCCGTTTTTTGTAAGCATGAGCACAAAATCCGTTCCGCTCCCGGATTTTGCGGATTTTCGGTAAATTTGCGATCCGCGAACTCCCGCGAATTTACCAAAAATCCGCAAATCCGCGAGCGTCGGATCCGGGGGGCAAAAGTTCAAACCTTCAAGCTTGAAGTTGTTGTAACTATTTTAGGATGGTGCCCGCAAGCTGCCAGCGCCATCCTAAAATAGTTACTAAGTTAGCTTCAACAGGAAGCACTAATAGATAAAATAAAGCTGGTGCTCGAGCACCTGCTTTATTTTATCTATTAGTGCTTCCTGTTGAAGCTAACTTAGTAACTATTTTAGAATGGCACTGGCAGCTTGCCGGCGCCATCCTAAAATAGTTAGAGGATGATGGACAGCTCCCTCAAGGGACCCCTGCGCACATCGGTGATATGAAGGGCAGGGTTCATTCTGGCACGATGGTCCTGTCACAAAAATTAAACCTCAACAGGAAGCACTTACAGATATCAATAAAGCATGTGCCCTAGTTGAAGCTCAAATTCAGTGACGCATTCATCAGCCCAAAAACAATCGTGAGCAATGTCGAGGCTGGGCAGGTGTGCTTTCTTCCCAAATCTAACGTCGAAAATCAGCTGTGATGCTGGATAGAGGCCTTTGCATCCTTGACTTTTACGAGCGCAATCGCCGTGCTGTTCCTGTGACCAGGAGCTTCCTTCTCTTCATCTGCTGCTCTGATCGGTCTCTGACCATTTATACACACAAGAGGCACTTGAACTCGCACAGAAGACCCCCCCATTTAAAAAGTTCACAAATCCGCGAATCCGCAAATTCGCGAATTTTGCAGGTCCACGAATACGCAAATCCGCAAATTCGTGAATCACGGATTCGCAAAATTCACCCATGCTTAGTTTTTTGGACACATGTGGACTTTGATATTTGAACGGCAGTCCAGCCGTTTGAGCTGCACCACCGCCCTGGATGTATGGCGGCCCCTGCTTCATGTGAGATGAGGCACTGGGGCACATTGAGGGATGGTTTTTGCAGGGACAGCGGGTTATGGAACTGTTTGAACCTATTTGAGTTATTATTGAGAAAAAATATTTAAAGTGGCATCTTATGACGAATGTTATTATGCAAATGGACTACCAGTCCCAGGGTGCAATTGTGTGTATTTTCCAACTCACCTGCAGGAGATTAAAATGAATTTAAATGCCGACTTGCAGCCCGCACCTTTCATTTTGCTGCCACTTGCCTGTGATCAAGAGCTATTTCAACTTGAAAAGCGTTAGGCACCAGTGATTGCAACAGTACAGACCAGCCTACCTGTCATCATATTTAACTTTGGTTACTCGGTGTTGGAGTGCGCTCCGTATTTTGGACACGTGTGGACATTGATATTTGAACGGCAGTCCAGCCATTGGAGATGCACCACCGCCCTGGATGTATGGCGGCCCCTGCTTCAAGTGAGGATGAGGCACTGGGGCACACTGAGGGATGTTATTTGCAGGGACAGCGGATTATGGAACTGTTTGAACCTATTTGAGTAATTATTGAGAATAAATATTTAAAGTGGTATCTTATGACGAATGTTATTATGCAAATGGACTACCAGTCCCAGGGTGCAATTGTGTGTATTTTCCAACTCACCTGCGGAAGATTAAAATGAATTTAAATGCCGACTTGCAGCCCACACCTTTCATTTTGCTGCCACTTGCCTGTGATCAAGAGCTATTTCAGCTTGAAACGCATTAGGCACCAGTGATTGCAGCAGTACAGACCAGCCTACTTGTCATCATATTTATCTTTGGTTACTCGGTGTTGGAGTGCGCTCCATTTTTTGTAAGCATGAGCACAAAATCCGATCCGCTCCCGGATTTTGCGGATTTTCGGTAAATTAGCAATCCGCAAACTCCCGCGAATTTATCAAAAATCCGCAAATACGTGAGCGTCGGATCCGGGGGGCAAAAGTTCAAGCCTTCAAGCTTGAAGTTGTTGTAACTATTTTAGGATGGCGCCGGCAAGCTGCCAGCGCCATCCTAAAATAGTTACTAAGTTAGCTTCAACAGGAAGCACTAATAGATAAAATAGAGCTGGTGCTCGAGCACCTGCTTTATTTTATCTATTAGTGCTTCCTGTTGAAGCTAACTTAGTAACTATTTTAGGATGGCGCTGGCAGCTTGCCGGCGCCATCCTAAAATAGTTACAGGATGATGGACAGCTCCCTCAAGGGACCCCTGCGCACATCGGTGATATGAAGGGCAGGGTTCATTCTGGCACGATGGTCCTGTCACAAAAATTAAACCTCAACAGGAAGCACTTACAGATATTAATAAAGCATGTGCCCTAGTTGAAGCTCAAATTCAGTGACGCATTCATCAGCCCAAAAACAATCATGAGCATTGTCGAGGCTGGGCAGGTGTGCTTTCTTCCCAAATTTACTGTCGAAAATCAGCTGTGATGCTGGATAGAGGCCTTTGCATCCTTGACTTTTACAAGCGCAATCGCCGTGCTGTTCCTGTGACCAGGAGCTTCCTTCTCCTTATCTGCTTCTCTGATCGGTCTCTGACCTTTTATACACACTAGAGGCATGTGAACTCGCATGGAAGCCCCGCCCGTTTGGGCCCGCCCACCCACTCGCGGTATGCACAGGGTTCCCGCCATTTACCCACTATGATGGACAGTTGAAGCTCAAATTCAGTGACGCATTCATCAGCCCAAAAACAATAGTGAGCATTGTCGAGGCTGGGCAGGTGTGCTTTCTTCCCAAATCTACCGTCGAAAATCAGCTGTGATGCTGGATAGAGGCCTTTGTATCCTTGACTTTCACGCGCAATCCTCATGCTGTTCCTGTGACCAGGAGCTTCTTTCTCTTCATCTGCTGCTCTGATCGGTCTCTGACCATTTATACACACAAGAGGCACTTGAACTCGCACAGAAGACCCCCCCATTTAAAAAGTTCACAAATCCGCGAATCCGCAAATTCGTGAATTTTGTAGATCCACGAATACGCAAATCAGCAAATTCGCGAATCACGGATTCGCAAAATTCGCCCATGCTTAGTTTTTTGGACACATGTGGACCTTGATATTTGAACGGCAGTCCAGCCGTTTGAGCTGCACCACCGCCCTGGATGTATGTCGGCCCCTGCTTCATGTGAGATGAGGCACTGGGGCACATTGAGGGATGTTTTTTGCAGGGACTGCGGGTTATGGAACTGTTTGAACCTATTTGAGTTATTATTGAGAAAAAATATTTAAAGTGGCATCTTATGACGAATGTTATTATGCAAATGGACTACCAGTCCCAGGGTGCAATTGTGTGTATTTTCCAACTCACCTGCAGGAGATTAAAATGAATTTAAATGCCGACTTGCAGCCCGCACCTTTCATTTTGCTGCCACTTGTCTGTGATCAAGAGCTATTTCAGCTTGAAACGCGTTAGGCACCAGTGATTGCAGCAGTACAGACCAGCCTACTTGTCATCATATTTAACTTTGGTTACTCGGTGTTGGAGTGCGCTCCGTTTTTTGGAGACACATGTGGACCTTGATATTTGAACAGCAGTCCAGCCGTTGGAGCTGCACCACCGCCCTGGATGTATGGCGGCCACTGCTTCATGTGAGGATGAGGCACACTGAGGGATGTTATTTGCAGGGACAGCGGGTTATGGAACTGTTTGAACCTATTTGAGTTATTATTGAGAAAAAATATTTAAAGTGGCATCTTATGACGAATGTTATTATGCAAATGGACTACCAGTCCCAGGGTGCAATTGTGTGTATTTTCCAACTCACCTGCGGGAGATTAAAATGAATTTAAATGCCGACTTGCAGCCCGCATCTTTTATTTTGCTGCCACTTGCCTGTGATCAAGAGCTATTTCAGCTTGAAACGCGTTAGGCACCAGTGATTGCAACAGTACAGACCAGCCTACCTGTCATCATATTTAACTTTGGTTACTCGGTGTTGGAGTGCGCTCCTTTTTTTGGACACATGTGGACCTTGATATTTGAACGGCAGTCCAGCCGTTGGAGCTGCACCACCGCCCTGGATGTATGGCGGCCCCTGCTTAATGTGAGGAGGAGGCACTGGGGCACACTGAGGGATGTTATTTGCAGGGACAGCGGGTTATGGAACTGTTTGAACCTATTTGAGTTACTATTGAGAAAAAATATTTAAAGTGGCCTCTTATGACGAATGTTATTATGCAAATGGACTACCAGTCCCAGGGTGCAATTGTGTGTATTTTCCAACTCACCTGCGGGAGATTAAAATTAATTTAAATGCCGACTTGCAGCCCGCACCTTTCATTTTGCTGCCACTTGCCTGTGATCAAGAGCTATTTCAGCTTGAAACGCGTTAGGCACCAGTGATTGCAACAGTACAGACCAGCCTACCTGTCATCATATTTAACTTTGGTTACTCGGTGTTGGAGTGCGCTCCGTTTTTTGTACACATGTGGACTTTGATATTTAAACGGCAGTCCAGCCGTTGGAGCTGCACCACCGCCCTGGATCTATGGCGGCTCCTGCTTCATGTGAGGATGAGACACTGGGGCACACTGAGGGATGTTATTTGCAGGGACAGCGGGTTATGGAACTGTTTGAACCTATTTGAGTAATTATTGAGAAAAAATATTTAAAGTGTCATCTTATGACGAATGTTATTATGCAAATGGACTACCAGTACCAGGGTGCAATTGTGTGTATTTTCCAACTCACCTGCGGGAGATTAAAATGAATTTAAATACCGACTTGCAGCCCGCACCTTTCATTTTGCTGCCACTTGCTTGTGATCAAGAGCTATTTCAGCTTGAAACGCGTTAGGCACCAGTGATTGCAACAGTACAGACCAGCCTACCTGTCATCATATTTAACTTTGGTTACTCGGTGTTGGAGTGTGCTCCGTTTTTTGGAGACACATGTGGCCTTGATATTTGAACAGCAGTCCAGCCGTTGGAGCTGCACCACCACCCTGGATGTATGGCGGCCCCTGCTTCGTGTTAGGATGAGGCACTGGGGCACACTGAGGGATGTTATTTGCAGGGACAGCGGGTTATGGATCTGTTTAAACCTATTTGAGTTATTATTGAGAAAAAATATTTAAAGTGGCATCTTATGGCGAATGTTATTCTGCAAATGGACTACCAGTCCCAGGGTGCAATTGTGTGTATTTTCCAAATAATCTGCGGAAGATTAAAATGAATTTAAATGCCGACTTGCAGCCCGCACCTTTCATTTTTCTGCCACTTGCCTGTGATCAAGAGCTATTTCAGCTTGAAACGCGTTAGGCACCAGTGATTGCAACAGTACAGACCAGCCTACCTGTCATCATATTTAACTTTGGTTACTCGGTGTTGGAGTGCGCTCCGTTTTTTGGAGACACATGTGGACCTCGATATTTGAACAGCAGTCCAGCCGTTGGAGCTGCACCACCGCCCTGGATGTATGGCGGCCCCTGCTTAATGTGAGGATGAGGCACTGGGGCACACTGAGGGATGTTATTTGCAGGGACAGCGGGTTATGGAACTGTTGAACCTATTTGCGTTATTATTGAGAAAAAATATTTAAAGTGGCATCTTATGACAAATGTTATTATGCAAATGAACTACCAGTCCCAGGGTGCAATTGTGTGTATTTTCCAACTCACCTGTGGGAGATTAAAATGAATTTAAATGCCGACTTGCAGCCCGCATCTTTTATTTTGCTGCCACTTGCCTGTGATCAAGAGCTATTTCAGCTTGAAACGCGTTAGGCACCAGTGATTGCAGCAGTACAGAGCAGCCTACCTGTCATCATATTTAACTTTGGTTACTCGGTGTTGGAGCGCGCTCCTTTTTTTGGACACATGTGGACCTTGATATTTGAACGGCAGTCCAGCCGTTGGAGCTGCACCACCGCCCTGGATGTATGGTGGCCCCTGCTTAATGTGAGGATGAGGCACTGGGGCACACTGAGGAATGTTATTTGCAGGGACAGCGGGTTATGGAACTGTGTGAACCTATTTGAGTTATTATTGAGAAAAAATATTTAAATGCCGACTTGCAGCCCGCACCTTTCATTTTGCTGCCACTTGCCTGTGATCAAGAGCTATTTCAGCTTGAAACGCGTTAGGCACCAGTGATTGCAACAGTACAGACCAGCCTACCTGTCATCATATTTAACTTTGGTTACTCGGTGTTGGAGTGCGCTCCGTTTTTTGGACACATGTGGACTTTGATATTTGAACGGCAGTCCAGCCGTTGGAGCTGCACCACCGCCCTGGATCTATGGCGGCCCCTGCTTCATGTGAGGATGAGGCACTGGGGCACACTGAGGGATGTTATTTGCAGGGACAGCGGGTTATGGAACTGTTTGAACCTATTTGAGTTATTATTGAGAAAAAATATTTATAGTGGCATCTTATGACGAATGTTATTATGCAAATGGACTACCAGTCCCAGGGTGCAATTGTGTGTATTTTCCAAATCACCTGCGGGAGATTAAAATGAATTTAAATGCCGACTTGCAGCCCGCATCTTTTATTTTCCTGCCACTTGCCTGTGATCAAGAGCTATTTCAGCTTGAAAAGCGTTAGGCACCAGTGATTGCAGCAGTACAGAGCAGCCTACCTGTCATCATATTTAACTTTGGTTACTCGGTGTTGGAGCGCGCTCCTTTTTTTGGACACATGTGGACCTTGATATTTGAACGGCAGTCCAGCCGTTGGAGCTGCACCACCGCCCTGGATGTATGGCGGCCCCTGCTTAATGTGAGGATGAGGCACTGGGGCACACTGAGAATTGTTATTTGCAGGGACAGCGGGTTATGGAACTGTGTGAACCTATTTGAGTTATTATTGAGAAAAAATATTTAAAGTGGCATCTTATGACGAATGTTATTATGCAAATGGACTACCAGTCCCAGGGTGCAATTGTGTGTATTTTCCAACTCACCTGTGGGAGATTAAAATGAATTTAAATGCCGACTTGCAGCCCGCATCTTTTATTTTGCTGCCACTTGCCTGTGATCAAGAGCTATTTCAGCTTGAAACGCGTTAGGCACCAGTGATTGCAGCAGTACAGAGCAGCCTACCTGTCATCATATTTAACTTTGGTTACTCGGTGTTGGAGCGCGCTCCTTTTTTTGGACACATGTGGACCTTGATATTTGAACGTCAGTCCAGCCGTTGGAGCTGCACCACCGCCCTGGATGTATGGCGACCCCTGCTTAATGTGAGGATGAGGCACTGGGGCACACTGAGGAATGTTATTTGCAGGGACAGCGGGTTATGGAACTGTGTGAACCTATTTGAGTTATTATTGAGAAAAAATATTTAAATGCCGACTTGCAGCCCGCACCTTTCATTTTGCTGCCACTTGCCTGTGATCAAGAGCTATTTCAGCTTGAAACGCGTTAGGCACCAGTGATTGCAACAGTACAGACCAGCCTACCTGTCATCATATTTAACTTTGGTTACTCGGTGTTGGAGTGCGCTCCGTTTTTTGGAGACACATGTGGACCGTGATATTTGAACAGCAGTCCAGCCGTTGGAGCTGCACCACCGCCCTGGATGTATGGCGGCCCCTGCTTTATGTGAGGATGAGGCACTGGGGCACACTGAGGGATGTTATTTGCAGGGACAGCGGGTTATGGAACTGTTGAACCTATTTGCGTTATTATTGTGAAAAAATATTTAAAGTGGCATCTTATGACGAATGTTATTATGCAAATGGACTACCAGTCCCAGGGTGCAATTGTGTGTATTTTCCAACTCACCTGTGGGAGATTAAAATGAATTTAAATGCCGACTTGCAGCCCGCATCTTTTATTTTGCTGCCACTTGCCTGTGATCAAGAGCTATTTCAGCTTGAAACGCGTTAGGCACCAGTGATTGCAGCAGTACAGAGCAGCCTACCTGTCATCATATTTAACTTTGGTTACTCGGTGTTGGAGCGCGCTCCTTTTTTTGGACACATGTGGACCTTGATATTTGAACGTCAGTCCAGCCGTTGGAGCTGCACCACCGCCCTGGATGTATGGCGACCCCTGCTTAATGTGAGGATGAGGCACTGGGGCACACTGAGGAATGTTATTTGCAGGGACAGCGGGTTATGGAACTGTGTGAACCTATTTGAGTTATTATTGAGAAAAAATATTTAAATGCCGACTTGCAGCCCGCACCTTTCATTTTGCTGCCACTTGCCTGTGATCAAGAGCTATTTCAGCTTGAAACGCGTTAGGCACCAGTGATTGCAACAGTACAGACCAGCCTACCTGTCATCATATTTAACTTTGGTTACTCGGTGTTGGAGTGCGCTCCGTTTTTTGGACACATGTGGACTTTGATATTTGAACGGCAGTCCAGCCGTTGGAGCTGCACCACCGCCCTGGATCTATGGCGGCCCCTGCTTCATGTGAGGATGAGGCACTGGGGCACACTGAGGGATGTTATTTGCAGGGACAGCGGGTTATGGAACTGTTTGAACCTATTTGAGTTATTATTGAGAAAAAATATTTAAAGTGGCATCTTATGACGAATGTTATTATGCAAATGGACTACCAGTCCCAGGGTGCAATTGTGTGTATTTTCCAAATCACCTGCGGGAGATTAAAATGAATTTAAATGCCGACTTGCAGCCCGCATCTTTTATTTTGCTGCCACTTGCCTGTGATCAAGAGCTATTTCAGCTTGAAACGCATTAGGCACCAGTGATTGCAACAGTACAGACCAGCCTACCTGTCATCATATTTAACTTTGGTTACTCGGTGTTGGAGTGCGCTCCGTTTTTTGGAGACACATGTGGACCTTGATATTTGAACAGCAGTCCAGCCGTTGGAGCTGCACCACCGCCCTGGATGTATGGCGGCCCCTGCTTAATGTGAGGATGAGGCACTGGGGCACACTGAGGGATGTTATTTGCAGGGACAGCGGGTTATGGAACTGTTGAACCTATTTGCGTTATTATTGAGAAAAAATATTTAAAGTGGCATCTTATGACGAATGGTATTATGCAAATGGACTACCAGTACCAGGGTGCAATTGTGTGTATTTTCCAACTCACCTGCGGGAGATTAAAATGAATTTAAATGCCGACTTGCAGCCCGCACCTTTCATTTTGCTGCCACTTGCCTGTGATCAAGAGCTATTTCAGCTTGAAACGCGTTAGGCACCAGTGATTGCAACAGTACAGACCAGCCTACCTGTCATCATATTTAACTTTGGTTATTCGGTGTTGGAGTGTGCTCCGTTTTTTGGAGACACATGTGGACCTTGATATTTGAACAGCAGTCCAGCCGTTGGAGCTGCACCACCACCCTGGATGTATGGCGGCCCCTGCTTCATGTTAGGATGAGGCACTGGGGCTCACTGAGGGATGTTATTTGCAGGGACAGCGGGTTATGGATCTGTTTAAACCTATTTGAGTTATTATTGAGAAAAAATATTTAAAGTGGCATCTTATGACGAATGTTATTCTGCAAATGGACTACCAGTCCCAGGGTGCAATTGTGTGTATTTTCCAAATAATCTGCGGAAGATTAAAATGAATTTAAATGCCGACTTGCAGCCCGCACCTTTAATTTTTCTGGCACTTGCCTGTGATCAAGAGCTATTTCAGCTTGAAACGCGTTAGGCACCAGTGATTGCAACAGTACAGACCAGCCTACCTGTCATCATATTTAACTTTGGTTACTCGGTGTTGGAGTGCGCTCCGTTTTTTGGACACATGTGGACTTTGATATTTGAACGGCAGTCCAGCCGTTGGAGCTGCACCACCGCCCTGGATCTATGGCGGCCCCTGCTTCATGTGAGGATGAGGCACTGGGGCACACTGAGGGATGTTATTTGCAGGGACAGCGGGTTATGGAACTGTTTGAACCTATTTGAGTTATTATTGAGAAAAAATATTTAAAGTGGCATCTTATGACGAATGTTATTATGCAAATGGACTACCAGTCCCAGGGTGCAATTGTGTGTATTTTCCAAATCACCTGCGGGAGATTAAAATGAATTTAAATGCCGACTTGCAGCCCGCATCTTTTATTTTGCTGCCACTTGCCTGTGATCAAGAGCTATTTCAGCTTGAAACGCATTAGGCACCAGTGATTGCAACAGTACAGACCAGCCTACCTGTCATCATATTTAACTTTGGTTACTCGGTGTTGGAGTGCGCTCCGTTTTTTGGAGACACATGTGGACCTTGATATTTGAACAGCAGTCCAGCCGTTGGAGCTGCACCACCGCCCTGGATGTATGGCGGCCCCTGCTTAATGTGAGGATGAGGCACTGGGGCACACTGAGGGATGTTATTTGCAGGGACAGCGGGTTATGGAACTGTTGAACCTATTTGCGTTATTATTGAGAAAAAATATTTAAAGTGGCATCTTATGACGAATGTTATTATGCAAATGAACTACCAGTCCCAGGGTGCAATTGTGTGTATTTTCCAACTCACCTGTGGGAGATTAAAATGAATTTAAATACCGACTTGCAGCCCGCATCTTTTATTTTGCTGCCACTTGCCTGTGATCAAGAGCTATTTCAGCTTGAAACGCGTTAGGCACCAGTGATTGCAGCAGTACAGAGCAGCCTACCTGTCATCATATTTAACTTTGGTTACTCGGTGTTGGAGCGCGCTCCTTTTTTTGGACACATGTGGACCTTGATATTTGAACGGCAGTCCAGCCGTTGGAGCTGCACCACCGCCCTGGATGTATGGCGGCCCCTGCTTAATGTGAGGATGAGGCACTGGGGCACAATGAGGAATGTTATTTTCAGGGACAGCGGGTTATGGAACTGTGTGAACCTATTTGAGTTATTATTGAGAAAAAATATTTAAATGCCGACTTGCAGCCCGCACCTTTCATTTTGCTGCCACTTGCCTGTGATCAAGAGCTATTTCAGCTTGAAACACGTTAGGCACCAGTGATTGCAACAGTACAGACCAGCCTACCTGTCATCATATTTAACTTTGGTTACTCGGTGTTGGAGTGTGCTCCGTTTTTTGTACACATGTGGACTTTGATATTTGAACGGCAGTCCAGCCGTTGGAGCTGCACCACCGCCCTGGATCTATGGCGGCCCCTGCTTCATGTGAGGATGAGACACTGGGGCACACTGAGGGATGTTATTTGCAGGGACAGCGGGTTATGGAACTGTTTGAACCTATTTGAGTAATTATTGAGAAAAAATATTTAAAGTGTCATCTTATGACGAATGTTATTATGCAAATGGACTACCAGTCCCAGGGTGCAATTGTGTGTATTTTCCAAATAATCTGCGGAAGATTAAAATGAATTTAAATGCCGACATGCAGCCCGCACCTTTAATTTTTCTGCCACTTGCCTGTGATCAAGAGCTATTTCAGCTTGAAACGCGTTAGGCACCAGTGATTGCAACAGTACAGACCAGCCTACCTGTCATCATATTTAACTTTGGTTACTCGGTGTTGGAGTGCGCTCCGTTTTTTGGAGACACATGTGGACCGTGATATTTGAACAGCAGTCCAGCCGTTGGAGCTGCACCACCGCCCTGGATGTATGGCGGCCCCTGCTTTATGTGAGGATGAGGCACTGGGGCACACTGAGGGATGTTATTTGCAGGGACAGCGGGTTATGGAACTGTTGAACCTATTTGCGTTATTATTGTGAAAAAATATTTAAAGTGGCATCTTATGACGAATGTTATTATGCAAATGGACTACCAGTCCCAGGGTGCAATTGTGTGTATTTTCCAACTCACCTGTGGGAGATTAAAATGAATTTAAATGCCGACTTGCAGCCCACATCTTTTATTTTGCTGCCACTTGCCTGTGATCAAGAGCTATTTCAGCTTGAAACGCGTTAGGCACCAGTGATTGCAGCAGTACAGAGCAGCCTACCTGTCATCATATTTAACTTTGGTTACTCGGTGTTGGAGCGCGCTCCTTTTTTGGACACATGTGGACCTTGATATTTGAACGTCAGTCCAGCCGTTGGAGCTGCACCACTGCCCTGGATGTATGGCGACCGCTGCTTAATGTGAGGATGAGGCACTGGGGCACACTGAGGAATGTTATTTGCAGGGACAGCGGGTTATGGAACTGTGTGAACCTATTTGAGTTATTATTGAGAAAAAATATTTAAATGCCGACTTGCAGCCCGCACCTTTCATTTTGCTGCCACTTGCCTGTGATCAAGAGCTATTTCAGCTTGAAACGCGTTAGGCACCAGTGATTGCAACAGTACAGACCAGCCTACCTGTCATCATATTTAACTTTGGTTACTCGGTGTTGGAGTGCGCTCCGTTTTTTGGACACATGTGGACTTTGATATTTGAACGGCAGTCCAGCCGTTGGAGCTGCACCACCGCCCTGGATCTATGGCGGCCCCTGCTTCATGTGAGGATGAGGCACTGGGGCACACTGAGGGATGTTATTTGCAGGGACAGTGGGTTATGGAACTGTTTGAACCTATTTGAGTTATTATTGAGAAAAAATATTTAAAGTGGCATCTTATGACGAATGTTATTATGCAAATGGACTACCAGTCCCAGGGTGCAATTGTGTGTATTTTCCAAATCACCTGCGGGAGATTAAAATGAATTTAAATGCCGACTTGCAGCCCGCATCTTTTATTTTGCTGCCACTTGCCTGTGATCAAGAGCTATTTCAGCTTGAAACGCATTAGGCACCAGTGATTGCAACAGTACAGAGCAGCCTACCTGTCATCATATTTAACTTTGGTTACTCGGTGTTGGAGTGCGCTCCTTTTTTTGGACACATGTGGACCTTGATATTTGAACGGCAGTCCAGCCGTTGGAGCTGCACCACCGCCCTGGATGTATGGCGGCCCCTGCTTAATGTGAGGAGAAGGCACTGGGGCACACTGAGGGATGTTATTTGCAGGGACAGCGGGTTATGGAACTGTTTGAACCTATTTGAGTTATTATTGAGAAAAAATATTTAAAGTGGCATCTTATGACGAATGTTATTATGCAAATGGACTACCAGTCCCAGGGTGCAATTGTGTGTATTTTCCAACTCACCTGCGGGAGATTAAAATTAATTTAAATGCCGACTTGCAGCCCGCACCTTTCATTTTGCTGCCACTTGCCTGTGATCAAGAGCTATTTCAGCTTGAAACGCGTTAGGCACCAGTGATTGCAACAGTACAGACGAGCCTACCTGTCATCATATTTAACTTTGGTTACTCGGTGTTGGAGTGCGCTCTGTTTTTTGTACAATGTGGACTTTGATATTTGAACGGCAGTCCAGCCGTTGGAGCTGCACCACCGCCCTGGATCTATGGCGGCCCCTGCTTCATGTGAGGATGAGACACTGGGGCACACTGAGGGATGTTATTTGCAGGGACAGCGGGTTATGGAACTGTTTGAACCTATTTGAGTAATTATTGAGAAAAAATATTTAAAGTGTCATCTTATGACGAATGTTATTATGCAAATGGACTACCAGTACCAGGGTGCAATTGTGTGTATTTTCCAACTCACCTGCGGGAGATTAAAATGAATTTAAATGCCGACTTGCAGCCCGCACATTTCATTTTGCTGCCACTTGCCTGTGATCAAGAGCTATTTCAGCTTGAAACGCGTTAGGCACCAGTGATTGCAACAGTACAGACCAGCCTACCTGTCATCATATTTAACTTTGGTTACTCGGTGTTGGAGTGTGCTCCGTTTTTTGGAGACACATGTGGACCTTGATATTTGAACAGCAGTCCAGCCGTTGGAGCTGCACCACCACCCTGGATGTATGGCGGCCCCTGCTTCATGTTAGGATGAGGCACTGGGGCACACTGAGGGATGTTATTTGCAGGGACAGCGGGTTATGGATCTGTTTAAACCTATTTGAGTTATTATTGAGAAAAAATATTTAAAGTGGCATCTTATGACGAATGTTATTATGCAAATGGACTACCAGTCCCAGGGTGCAATTGTGTGTATTTTCCAAATAATCTGCTGAAGATTAAAATGAATTTAAATGCCGACTTGCAGCCCGCACCTTTCATTTTGCTGCCACTTGCCTGTGATCAAGAGCTATTTCAGCTTGAAACGCGTTAGGCACCAGTGATTGCAACAGTACAGACCAGCCTACCTGTCATCATATTTAACTTTGGTTACTCGGTGTTGGAGTGCGCTCCGTTTTTTGGAGACACATGTGGACCTTGATATTTGAACAGCAGTCCAGCCGTTGGAGCTGCACCACCGCCCTGGATGTATGGCGGCCCCTGCTTCATGTGAGGATGAGGCACTGGGGCACACTGAGGGATGTTATTTGCAGGGACAGCGGGTTATGGAACTGTTCAACCTATTTGCGTTATTATTGAGAAAAAATATTTAAAGTGGCATCTTATGACGAATGTTATTATGCAAATGGACTACCAGTCCCAGGGTGCAATTGTGTGTATTTTCCAACTCACCTGTGGGAGATTAAAATGAATTTAAATGCTGACTTGCAGCCCGCATCTTTTATTTTGCTGTCACTTGCCTGTGATCAAGAGCTATTTCAGCTTGAAACGCGTTAGGCACCAGTGATTGCAGCAGTACAGAGCAGCCTACCTGTCATCATATTTAACTTTGGTTACTCGGTGTTGGAGTGCGCTCCTTTTTTTGGACACATGTGGACCTTGATATTTGAACGGCAGTCCAGCCGTTGGAGCTGCACCACCGCCCTGGATGTATGGCGGCCCCTGCTTAATGTGAGGATGAGGCACTGGGGCACACTGAGGAATGTTATTTGCAGGGACAGCGGGTTATGGAACTGTGTGAACCTATTTGAGTTATTATTGAGAAAAAATATTTAAATGCCGACTTGCAGCCCGCACCTTTCATTTTGCTGCCACTTGCCTGTGATCAAGAGCTATTTCAGCTTGAAACGCGTTAGGCACCAGTGATTGCAACAGTACAGACCAGCCTACCTGTCATCATATTTAACTTTGGTTACTCGGTGTTGGAGTGCGCTCCGTTTTTTGGAGACACATGTGGACCTTGATATTTGAACAGCAGTCCAGCCGTTGGAGCTGCACCACCGCCCTGGATGTATGGCGGCCCCTGCTTCATGTGAGGATGAGGCACTGGGGCACACTGAGGGATGTTATTTGCAGGGACAGCGGGTTATGGAACTGTTCAACCTATTTGCGTTATTATTGAGAAAAAATATTTAAAGTGGCATCTTATGACGAATGTTATTATGCAAATGGACTACCAGTCCCAGGGTGCAATTGTGTGTATTTTCCAACTCACCTGTGGGAGATTAAAATGAATTTAAATGCTGACTTGCAGCCCGCATCTTTTATTTTGCTGTCACTTGCCTGTGATCAAGAGCTATTTCAGCTTGAAACGCGTTAGGCACCAGTGATTGCAGCAGTACAGAGCAGCCTACCTGTCATCATATTTAACTTTGGTTACTCGGTGTTGGAGTGCGCTCCTTTTTTTGGACACATGTGGACCTTGATATTTGAACGGCAGTCCAGCCGTTGGAGCTGCACCACCGCCCTGGATGTATGGCGGCCCCTGCTTAATGTGAGGATGAGGCACTGGGGCACACTGAGGAATGTTATTTGCAGGGACAGCGGGTTATGGAACTGTGTGAACCTATTTGAGTTATTATTGAGAAAAAATATTTAAATGCCGACTTGCAGCCCGCACCTTTCATTTTGCTGCCACTTGCCTGTGATCAAGAGCTATTTCAGCTTGAAACGCGTTAGGCACCAGTGATTGCAACAGTACAGACCAGCCTACCTGTCATCATATTTAACTTTGGTTACTCGGTGTTGGAGTGCGCTCCGTTTTTTGTACACATGTGGACTTTGATATTTGAACGGCAGTCCAGCCGTTGGAGCTGCACCACTGCCCTGGATCTATGGTGGCCCCTGCTTCATGTGAGGATGAGGCACTGGGGCACACTGAGGGATGTTATTTGCAGGGACAGCGGGTTATGGAACTGTTTGAACCTATTTGAGTTATTATTGAGAAAAAATATTTAAAGTGGCATCTTATGATGAATGTTATTATGCAAATGGACTACCAGTCCCAGGGTGCAATTGTGTGTATTTTCCAAATCACCTGCGGGAGATTAAAATGAATTTAAATGCCGACTTGCAGCCCGCATCTTTTATTTTGCTGCCACTTGCCTGTGATCAAGAGCTATTTCAGCTTGAAACGCATTAGGCACCAGTGATTGCAACAGTACAGAGCAGCCTACCTGTCATCATATTTAACTTTGGTTACTCGGTGTTGGAGTGCGCTCCTTTTTTTGGACACATGTGGACCTTGATATTTGAACGGCAGTCCAGCCGTTGGAGCTGCACCACCGCCCTGGATGTATGGCGGCCCCTGCTTAATGTGAGGAGGAGGCACTGGGGCACACTGAGGGATGTTATTTGCAGGGACAGCGGGTTATGGAACTGTTTGAACCTATTTGAGTTATTATTGAGAAAAAATATTTAAAGTGGCATCTTATGACGAATGTTATTATGCAAATGGACTACCAGTCCCAGGGTGCAATTGTGTGTATTTTCCAACTCACCTGCGGGAGATTAAAATTAATTTAAATGCCGACTTGCAGCCCGCACCTTTCATTTTGCTGCCACTTGCCTGTGATCAAGAGCTATTTCAGCTTGAAACGCGTTAGGCACCAGTGATTGCAACAGTACAGACGAGCCTACCTGTCATCATATTTAACTTTGGTTACTCGGTGTTGGAGTGCGCTCCGTTTTTTGTACACATGTGGACTTTGATATTTGAACGGCAGTCCAGCCGTTGGAGCTGCACCACCGCCCTGGATCTATGGCGTCCCCTGCTTCATGTGAGGATGAGACACTGGGGCACACTGAGGGATGTTATTTGCAGGGACAGCGGGTTATCGAACTGTTTGAACCTATTTGAGTAATTATTGAGAAAAAATATTTAAAGTGTCATCTTATGACGAATGTTATTATGCAAATGGACTACCAGTCCCAGGGTGCAATTGTGTGTATTTTCTAAATCATCTGCGGAAGATTAAAATGAATTTAAATGCCGACTTGCAGCCCGCACCTTTCATTTTGCTGCCACTTGCCTGTGATCAAGAGCTATTTCAGCTTGAAACGCGTTAGGCACCAGTGATTGCAACAGTACAGACCAGCCTACCTGTCATCATATTTAACTTTGGTTACTCGGTGTTGGAGTGCGCTCCGTTTTTTTGGAGACACATGTGGACCTTGATATTTGAACAGCAGTCCAGCCGTTGGAGCTGCACCACCGCCCTGGATGTATGGCGGCCCCTGCTTCATGTGAGGATGAGGCACTGGGCACACTGAGGGATGTTATTTGCAGGGACAGCGGGTTATGGAACTGTTGAACCTATTTGAGTTATTATTGAGAAAAAATATTTAAAGTGGCATCTTATGACGAATGTTATTATGCAAATGGACTACCAGTCCCAGGGTGCAATTGTGTGTATTTTCCAACTCACCTGCGGGAGATTAAAATGAATTTAAATGCCGACTTGCAGCCCGCATCTTTTATTTTGCTGCCACTTGCCTGTGATCAAGAGCTATTTCAGCTTGAAATGCGTTAGGCACCAGTGATTGCAGCAGTACAGAGCAGCCTACCTGTCATCATATTTAACTTTGGTTACTCGGTGTTGGAGTGCGCTCCTTTTTTTGGACACATGTGGACCTTGATATTTGAACGGCAGTCCAGCCGTTGGAGCTGCACCACCGCCCTGGATGTATGGCGGCCCCTGCTTAATGTGAGGATGAGGCACTGGGGCACACTGAGGAATGTTATTTGCATGGACAGCGGGTTATGGAACTGTGTGAACCTATTTGAGTTATTATTGAAAAAAAATATTTAAATGCCGACTTGCAGCCCGCACCTTTCATTTTGCTGCCACTTGCCTGTGATCAAGAGCTATTTCAGCTTGAAACGCGTTAGGCACCAGTGATTGCAACAGTACAGACTAGCCTACCTGTCATCATATTTAACTTTGGTTACTCGGTGTTGGAGTGCGCTCCGTTTTTTGGAGACACATGTGGACCTTGATATTTGAACGGCAGTCCAGCCGTTGGAGCTGCACCACCGCCCTGGATGTATGGCGGCCCCTGCTTCATGTGAGGATGAGGCACTGGGGCACACTGAGGGATGTTATTTGCAGGGACAGCGGGTTATGGAACTGTTGAACCTATTTGCGTTATTATTGAGAAAAAATATTTAAAGTGGCATCTTATGACGAATGTTATTATGCAAATGGACTACCAGTCCCAGGGTGCAATTGTGTGTATTTTCCAACTCACCTGCGGGAGATTAAAATGAATTTAAATGCCGACTTGCAGCCCGCATCTTTTATTTTGCTGCCACTTGCCTGTGATCAAGAGCTATTTCAGCTTGAATCACGTTAGGCACCAGTGATTGCAACAGTACAGAGCAGCCTACCTGTCATCATATTTAACTTTGGTTACTCGGTGTTGGAGTGCGCTCCTTTTTTTGGACACATGTGGACCTTGATATTTGAACGGCAGTCCAGCCGTTGGAGCTGCACCACCGCCCTGGATGTATGGTGGCCCCTGCTTAATGTGAGGATGAGGCACTGGGGCACACTGAGGGATGTTATTTGCAGGGACAGCGGGTTATGGAACTGTTTGAACCTATTTGAGTAATTATTGAGAACAAATATTTAAAGTGGCATCTTATGACGAATGTTATTATGCAAATGGACTACCAGTCCCAGGGTGCAATTGTGTGTATTTTCCAACTCACCTGCGGAAGATTGAAATGAATTTAAATGCCGACTTGCAGCCCGCACCTTTCATTTTGCTGCCACTTGCCTGTGATCAAGAGCTATTTCAGCTTGAAACGCGTTAGGCACCAGTGATTGCAACAGTACAGACCAGCCTACCTGTCATCATATTTAACTTTGGTTACTCGGTGTTGGAGTGCGCTCCGTTTTTTGGAGACACATGTGGACCTTGATATTTGAACAGCAGTCCAGCCGTTGGAGCAGCACCACCGCCCTGGATCTATGGCGGCCCCTGCTTCATGTGAGGATGAGGCACTGGGGCACACTGAGGGATGTTATTTGCAGGGACAGCGGGTTATGGAACTGTTTGAACCTATTTGAGTTATTATTGAGAAAAAATATTTAAAGTGGCATCTTATGACGAATGTTATTATGCAAATGGACTACCAGTCCCAGGCAGGGACATCTTAAGGATTTTGGGGGCCCCGGGCCAGACCTTATTTAGGGCCCTCTGCATGGAACAACTCTGTATTTATTACCCATTTTCAGGTCATTTAAGCCCTCAGCAGCTATGGTCTGATCATTGACGACCCACTTTGTTTGCTCAAAAAAAATATAAGGGGATCCCAGTCCTTCCGGCTGCCCACATTCAGTGCAAAGCATTTGAGCATTTATGAGATATTGGAGACCTGTGATCTTATTTTCATATTTACAGGGCCCCATCATTTTTGAGGTATGTCACTGTCCGGTACTGTCATGGAAGCTTAATGATGGGGCCCCTACAAAGGTGGGGGCCCTGGGCCAGAGCCCACTTTGCCCATGCTTTAAAATGTCTCTGGTCCCAGGGTGCAATTGTGTGTATTTTCCAACTCACCTGCAGGAGATTAAAATGAATTTAAATGCCGACTTGCAGCCCGCACTTTCATTTTGCTGCCAGTTGCCTGTGATCAAGAGCTATTTCAGCTTGAAATGCGTTAGGCACCAGTGATTGCAACAGTACAGACTAGCCTACCTGTCATCATATTTAACTTTGGTTACTTGGTGTTGGAGTGCGCTCCGTTTTTTGGACACATGTACTCCTTGATATATATATATATATATATATATATATATATATATATATATACATGCCAGGAACTTCGTCTGCATACCGTTTTGCTAGATATCAAGAACGAACCGGACCCAATCAGGTAAATTTGCTGATTTTTATTAGTGCAACTTCTCGTCCGCCATGACGCGTTTCGGGCCCTGAAGCCCTTGATCACATGACATGGTCATTTACACCTCGTGATTTTAAAGTGCATTCATGGGTCACCTGACCCTGGGCCTGTAGAACTAAACAACAGACTACTGCCTACTCCACAAACTACAAAATTACGTGCAAAGCGTTACAAAGCATACTCAGCAACATTACTAAAATATATACATTGCATCTTTTTCACTTGTAATGCTCCCCAGTTTGTTCACCCAGATTAAATGCGACAGTCATCCTATGTGTAAACTTTGCAATAAATAGATAAATACACATATATATATAATACAATAACAAATGTTAAATACTACCTTTTTTTCCCTATGTAACGATATATCAAGTGTAAAATCAGGACCAATATTTCATTATATATATATATACACATCATTATTAAATACCGAATCCCAATACAAATTTCATTGAATTCATTTATATACATTGATAAAAGTGTGTGCAAAATCCGCTTCAAATGTGCAAAAATACGCATTTTAACTGTCTCTTTTCCCTGGGTTTAAAGTACAGAAAAAAAGGGGAGAACTTGTAATAAGAGCCCAAGTGGGCAAAATTTTGTTGTGGATAACTGCATCTACACTGCCCACAAGGTCATGTTACACCCTGTGCATCTAAATGTGCAATTAATATAACTATCCTTAGTGAAAAATAAAAATCGATTTTTATAAAAGAGGCAGTTCTGTTCAGTTTTGATGACATATTGTAAAGGATTTGCCCTATGGACTATCATGCATTGGTTCGAGCATAATTCATTTCAGTTTACAGGCACGTATACAAGTCCTCTGTCGCATTAAGGCCATTCGGTGTTTTAGTGTTGAGTTCAAGAATATATTTAGTCTCTAGTGATCTCAGGCGTGCTTCCCTGTTACCTCCCCTGCGGAGTGGTGGCACCATGTCAATAGCATAATAACTGAGGCATCCCAGATCCCCTTTGTGGCAAGAGTTGACATGCCTTTCCACAGGGTATGCTTCATCCTTGTTATTAACAGCCCTCATATGCTGCTGTATGCGCTTATGGACTTGTAGCTTGGTGCTACCAACGTACCTTAGCCCACACATACATTCAAGCACATAGATGACAAAATCGGACTTGCATGCCATCTTCTTGGTAATTAGGATAGGGGCCTCACTAAATGGGGACATATACATCGTTTTATTTTTCCCCATGGTGCATGCCTTGCAAACAGAGCACTTGATAAAGCCTTTACTTTTCATTAGCCAATTATCTTTGTTCACCACCTCTGGGCTACTCTTGACAAGCATATCGCTCATTGACCGGGCACGACTATAAGTTATGGCTGGAGAATCAGCTAATGTTGTGCCAATCACGGGATCCCCCTTGACTATTGGCCAATTCTTGCGAATGATCTTTTGTACTTGCTTGTATTGGCGGCAAAATAAAGTAATTAATCTTGGTTGGCTACCTGCGCTTCCTTTCGCAATTGATCTCTCACTACATTTGCCCTCAGCGGTGAGCAGAGCGCTTGTTCTATTGGCTCTCAACATAGCTTTCACTACTAAGACCTCCGAATAGCCCCTTTCCAGAAACCTTTCCTTGCTGTTAAGTTGTGCTGCCACGCACGATTCATTTGTGCTACAAATTCTTCTGATCCGCAGCATCTCCCCGTAAGGGATACTGTGGATGAGATGACCAGGGTGCTGGCTTGATGCATGAAGAACCGTGTTGCCCGCGGTCTCCTTGCGATGTAACTTGGTTTGGAGCTTTCCTCCTTCCACATAGACTTCCACATCAAGAAAACTGACCTTGTTGTTACTAATCGTGCTGGTGAGTTTCAAATTCAGATTGTTGACATTAATGTCTGAAATGAACTGCTCAGCCTCACTAACAGACCCTCTCCATATTATGAAGAGGTCGTCTATGAACCTGTACCAGGCACAATCTTGTTGTTCACAACCTCAGCATACGCGACCCCTAGGACCTGCTCCTCCCACAGCCCTATGTGCAAACATATATATATATATTCACCAACACATCCTGAATTACCGCTCTTCTACCATAATGTGTTCAGATACAGACCACTCAGGCGTGATAAGATCCATTATTTAAAGCTTTATTTCTCCTCTTGTCTCCAGCATGACGCGTTTTGGCTGCGTTGCTGCAGCCTTGTTCACATGACATATATATACACACGAGTGGCTGCACTTAGCAGCTCACCTTCCCACGGTGTCAGTGCCAGCTGACGGCGACAGCAGCCATTTAAAATGAAAGAAGTATCCAATGTATATCCTCAAAATGATGAATAAACCAAAGGAGCGGCACACCAGGAGATTGCACAATTAGTTTATTGCACACCAACAGGAGATGAAAAAAAGACTACCTCCCCATAGACAAGAATGGAGAATTCTAAAAAAAAATCCCCAAAATTAAATATATATTTTTATATTAAGAAAAAATAATAGAAAATATAAAAAATATACAAAAAATGTGAAATATATGTGAAATATATATCACAAACCATGAAATATATTATTTAATATATATTAAGAATGTATAATGTTGTGATGTATTTAATTTTTAACATATAAAATTACCAAAAGACTATTGTGAATGTACAAACAATATGACAATGTTGAACCAAAACAAAATATGATATAAAAATACATTTTTGAACAATATTTGTAAATTATTTAATGTATTTAATGTAAAAAAAAATATTTATTATACTAAATAACAAAAAAATGGTACAAACTGAGGGGCCGATTACGATGGTGGGCCACCGGACCGACAGCCTGGCGGTTGCGGACCGCCCACCATCAACCTCAACATTCCCACCCCCACATCAGGATAGCGGTGGGAATGGGATTGGTACCGCGGCGGACAGAAAGACCATCCGCCGTGGTCCCGCAAGGCGGTCCTTTTCCGCCCGCCTTGTGGGACATGGTACACTGGGGGTATGCTGGCAGTGCCTTGCAGTCACCGCCGGATATGGAGGCCTGTCTTTTTGGGTGGAGATTCTGCTGCAAAAAGGCAGGCGGTGAATGCCGAATGCCTTTGGGGGCCCGTTGTGGGCCCCGAGGGGGTGGGGGGTGCGGGGTGCTGCATGTGGGGGTACCCATGTAACCCCCTACATATGCATGTGCAAGGTGGCAGGCACCGCACGGTGCCTGTCATGTTGTACATACATATGCAAAACATGTATTTTTACATTGTGGCGGGTGCTGCAGCCCGCCGCAATGTAAAATATATGATGCGCCCACCAGTGTGGCAGGCGCATTGTAATTTGCATTACGGGACCGCCCCACCTATGACGGGCGGTCTCTTTTGCCTATGCGATGGTGGGCGGTCGTAATCGGCCCCTAAAGTTTTTAAAAATACTTATTATATAAATGTATTACAAAAATCAAATGATCTAAAATGTATTCAAAAGATATATAAAAATGAATGACCTACAATGTTTGTTTTTTCTTTAAAATAAATTTAAAATTACAAACTTAAAAAGTCTATAATGAAAATATCAAACATATATTTATTGTACTATGGCCTAATTGTGTTTGGATAAAAATGAAAAATATTTGTAATGTATATGTACATTCAAAATATATGTTAAACTGTTTTATGCTTTAGAATGAATTCTGATTTACATGAAAATATGTTAAACTTTTTTTATTAATTACAAAGCGTAAAAAAATGAATGAAAACAAGGTAATTGTGAACTACTAAAATAAGTACACTCTATTGTGAATAAAAATATTACCAATATAAACTCACATACATCTCCTTTTTATATAAAATGTATGTATAAGTTCAGAGAAATGTTGGATAATAGAAATGAAAATGCTGAAATGCTGGATAATAAACTCTAAACAATTACTATTCCAAAACAACTAAACTCAGGGAATGTGCTGGATAATAAACCATAAACAATTACTATTCCAACTCCAAAATAACTAACCTCAGGGAATGTGCTGGATAATAAAACATAAGAAAATTAATATTTCAACTCCAAAACAACTAAACTCAGGGAAACTGCTGGATAATAAACAAATTAAATTTACTGTTCCAACTCCAAAACAAGTAAAATCAGGGAAAGTGCTGGATAATAAACCACGAAGAATTACTATTCCACTCCAAACCAACTAAAAGCAGAGAAAGTGCTGCATAATAAACCATTTTAAATATACTATTCAAACTCCAAACTATCTAAAATCAGGGAAAGTTCTGGACAATAAACTATGTATACATACTTTCCAACTCCAAAATAACTAAAGTCAGTAAATGTGCTAGGTAATTTAAAAAAATATTCCAAATAACAATTAACTACGTTCTGAGAAAATACCACAAACATTTTTAAATTAATTTGCAAAAATATTCACATTTTCTTTACATTTTTAAATGTAACACAAAAAGTGTACTATATATTTCATAAACACCTAAAAATATCAATACATTTGCTAAAAATTGATATATTATAAATAACATTATTTATTTTTTATTATTAAATATTTAATACTTTTTTTAAAGAAAATATTCAAAAATATAATATATACTAAATTCCCCAACATTTTAAATATTTTAAACATTTCAAAAATGTAACAATTCATTATCATAAAATATTTACCTAAAAAGATTAACACATTTTAATTTGTTTTTTAAACTAATACAAGAAATATTTTTACATACATACAAATAAATGTAGAAAATAATAATAAAATAAATGTAAAATTAGTTTGAATGCTTTTTGAATGTATTAATTTGTTTCATAAAAATATCTACACCTCAAATAAAAATATAATTTTAAAAAATTTTTACTTTTTTTAGTAATATTTAGAATTTTGCACTAAAAAATTTCTCACTAATAAATTACAAAAAAATAATCAAAATATTAGTTTAAACAACATATATTATAAATACTCCCCACTGTTATCCCCTAATAACCCAACATCCCACTCCTAAAAATAGAAATAAAAATTAACATAAATATATTACTTTAAACAAATATATTTCAGTGTACTCCCCACCCTTATCCCCTATAAATCCAACATGCCGCTCCTAATTAAACTAATTTTAAATTAATAAATATATATTATTTTAAACACATTTATTTTAAATTACTTCCCACCCGTATCCCCTATAAAGCCAACATTGCGCTCCTAATAATAAGAGAAAAGACATTAAGCACATACATTTTAACATTAAAAATTATATTTATACATATAAAATAATTATTACTAAAATAAAAAAAGAATATTTTAAACGTCATGCAAAAACAAAACAAAAAGGAAATAGTCTATATTATTTACAACTATATTTTTAGCATCGATATTTTCGATTACCACCTTTAAGAGGCAAGATGGCGGTCGTGTAGAACGGCCGGGAGCATGAAGCAGTGGATGATGTGTGCTGTGCCCTGAACTCGGAGAACACTATGCCATATAACTGCAGGGGTATACGGAGGAATAAGTGAGCAGTCTACGGCAGTTTTTGGAAGTTTTCAACGTCGGAAAAAAGTGGCGAGATACACATGCTACTGACCCATACCTGCCGCGGAACCATCGGGAGGTTGCTGCGGGAGCTGACGCTGGCCGTTAGAGTGCTGGCAGCTGGAGGCAGGGCTCAGGTGAAGGGGAGGAGCCGGGAGCCTCCGCGGACTCCGCGGAGCTCATTGAGTAGACAGCGGGCTGCTGCTGCGGAGACGGCGACGGAGCCGTCAACAAGTCAAGGCTTCCAAACTACACGGAGCTGCAAGAAAAACGATAAAAAAGTTCAAAGTGGAGTTATGGCCCCAAAAGCGATTACGAGTTCTAAAGCTGCCTCAAAAAGGAAAGCTGCTGCCGAAGCGGCTGCTGAAGCCGAGGAGGAAGACAGCCGGCAGAGGAAGCAGACACCGGTAAGGAAGAATCAGCTTGCGGTGAAAACCAAACAAACTGGGTCTCCTATTTCAGATATCTTTGCTAAAATAGGCAAGGAGAAGGGCCTGAAAGTTGATGCTCTGCGGGGAAAAAAGGAGCAGGAGATGGGTGCTGAGGAAGTGGATGGGGGTGGGGTAGATGCACTATCCCCCTTACCAGGTCCAACGGCTGACCCCCCTCGAGCTCAGTAAAAGCAGATGCGAAGAATGAGGAACAACATAACGCTTTGCCCCTGCCTCAGTTGAAAGAATCCCCAGTGATGTCAGGGGGAGTTGGAGAAGGCATAGGGGCCATAAACCCAAGTCCAGAAGAACAGACCAAGACCATAATAGAGTCAACAATACCACAGGGGGCCCTGTTGGCGGACAATACAATAAATTTAGCGGCGAAAAAATTAAATGATAAGGAGAAACCTCCCAGTGAATGCTTCTTTTCCGTCTCAGAAGGAGGCGAGTGGTCGGAGGATGGAGACAGCTCTGAACAGGGAGGGAGTAATTTAGACACAGATAGTGAACCTGAGCACGATATTGGGTCACTTATATCTTCTGCCAAACCACCTATCGGAGTTAAAGCGCAGGACCTTAGCTGGGATCATTCGTCAGCCACCCCGCTACTCGGGAGTCCACATGGGGAAGCCGCACAGATGTCTCTCCTCGAGGTGATACACAAGGAGATCCTAGCTCACAGGGAAGAAACTCAACCAGACAGCCGCAAGGCACAGGCCGCTGTTAGAAAGATGCAAGGAGCCATAAGGAAAATGTCTAAAGTCTGCACTAATTTGGGCGATAGAGTTTCTAATTTAGAGGAAAGGGTTGTCTCAACTGAGGCGGAGTCAGTAGCTGCTTCAAATAAAGTAGATGCCCAAAGTGCTCAAATAACAGACATCCAATGGAAGTTGGAGGACTTGGAAAACCGACAGAGACGGAATAATCTTCTAATTTTGGGGGTACAGGAGGGGGTCGAAGGGACAGATGTGAGGGCATTTGTTATCAAGCTCTTCAAGCAAGCATTTGTAGATTTGCCAGGCTGGAATTGGGCAGATGAAATCCAGCGGGCTCACCGCACTCCGTTCAAACTAGGCAGGAATTTAAAGGAAGGAGACAAGCCGAGAGCTATTGTGATATTCTTAGGTAATTTTGTACTAAGACAGGCGATATCGGAAAAAGCAAGACCTGATTCAAGGAAGATAGTAGAAGGAATTTCGTCTTTCGTTAGACTTGACTTCTGTCATATAACAGTTGAGAGACGATGGAGGTTGAGACAATTGATAAAACCCTTCCAAGACAAAAAGATGCAGGCGTACCTGATTAATCCGGCACAACTCAAAATAATTAATGCTGGTAGGACCCTGTATTTCACCTCTGAAATCAAGGCCAAGGAATATTTAGATTCTCAGGGGGTTTGATTCTGGACAATAATCTACTTTTGTTGTTGCTCAGAGAGCTGTTTAACGGAATATTGACTAGCTTGATAAGCTTACTGGTGGGTCAAATTTAATCTGCTTTAAATTACCATGCATGGCTGCAGTTGGGTGGTGGGTTGTGTTTCGTGGCATCTAGGGATCTCAATTTTTGGTTTATCGATTTGCAGGGTCTGGATTTTATGTACGGTTTTGTTTAGTTTCATCTCCACTGCTCCAGATGCTTTTCCATTGTGTGCACAGACAAGGTCTGAGCGCCTCACTTGAGTGGGTGTGTGGGTGGGAAGGGGGGAGGGCAAGAAAGGGAAGTAGGGGGGTTGAAGGGAGGAAGGGGGAGGGGTGGGAAGGGGGAAAAAAAGCAAAAAATGAGATGTTTTGGAGCAAAGAGGTTTTTGGCAGCAATCAGAGGATAACATTGATAACAATGGCCAAGTTATGGGTATCGGATATCTCCTACCAGGAAAGACTATTTCAAGAGGATGTCGCACATTAAAATTTGTTCTATCAACGTTGGTGGTTTAAATGATTGGAGAAAACGCCAAAGATTATGTCATTTTGTTAAATTTAATAATCTGGATGTTCTATCTTTGCCAAATCAATTTTAGGCGGGGTTAAGAGGTCTAAGGCAGATAGCTCAGGGAGATGGGTAATAGCGGAATTGACTCTCGGATATACGATATGTACGGTTTATGGGTCAAATCAGGACGATCCGGAAGTGTTTGACAAACTAGAGGGAGAACTGGCAGACTGGCCAACCCCTATTATAATCTGTGGGGATCTCAATATTTCGGTGGACTGGAATAGATTAGGCAATTATTCTGGGGGTAAACCAAGAGTGTTTCGTGCCTTGACCTCCTTAATGAGATCGCACGGTCTGAAAGACGTTTGGAGTGCAAAAGAACCTATTGATCCAGGTTTTACATATTACTCTTTCCCGCATCAAAAATACTCCAAGATGGATTATTTTCTGCTATCCTCAGAGAAGCTTGGTAAAGCTAAGATTAAAAATTTGCCCAAATCTCTATCTGACCATAGCCCGTTGATTCTAATATGTGATGTAGATAATATCGAAAGGCGACAAACAAGATGGTCATTTGAGAGAAAGGTCCTCGCGGATGATAGATTTGTGAGACATATAAGACAATGGACTAGGGAATTCTATGAGATTAATCGGTATAGTGCGTCCCGCAATGTAGTTTGGGAAACATTTAAGGCCTCTTTGAGGGGGGAGACAATAAGTTGCTCAGCCAGACTGAGGAAGGAGGATAGGATGAAGGTTGAGACTCTGATTGGGGAACTAGGGATAGTAGAAGTACAACATATTAAAGAGATAGGGCAGGGGGCTGATGGTCAGGCAAGTTTAAACAGAATGGCAACCATCAAAGCGGACCTCCAGGGAGTAGTGACGCAGAAAGAGTCTAGGGAGTATCAGTCTTCTAGGGCAAAGAGATATGAGACGGGGAACAGGCAGGAAGAGCATTAGCACTCCGGATTAGGCAGGAGAAATCTAAAAACTTGATCACCAGTATACAGGAAAATGGGACTGAACATACTGAGCCTAAAGGAATACTGAGAGTTTTCCAGACGTTTTATCAAAAACTATATGATGACGAGCCTGGGAGGGTGGCACAAAGTCCTGCCCTCAAAGATGACGGCCCAGAACTAGACGAAAGAAGTAGGGAGATGTTGGAACGCGACCTGACTCTGACTGAGATAAAGATGGCGCTTCAGGAACTAGCAGCTGGTAAAGCTGCGGGACCTGATGGGATCCCCCTCGAAGTATATAAATGCGTAGAGGAGGAAATTGCACCAATCTTGCTGGATTTATTTACCGGTATAGTGTGTTCGGGCTCAATTCCTGATTCCTGGAAGGAGACAAATATTGTCATATTCCATAAGAAAGGCAAACCCAAAAATAATCCAGGCTCGTATCGCCCGATCTCCCTTATTAACGCGGACACAAAATTATATTCCAAGGTCTGGGCGAAAAGATTGGGGGGGATCATTGGTCGATTGGTCTCCCCGTGGCAGCATGGGTTTGTGCCAGGCCGAAGCACTAAGGGCCATATAAGGCGTGCTATAGCATTATTCGATGCCCATTCTGTCGCGGGCAGAGATATGGCCATGATCCTCCTCGACGCGGAGAAAGCATTCGACTGTGTGACCTGGGATTGCTTGTGGGGAATCTTGGCCGGAAGAGGTTTTGGGAATAAGAGCATGAGGGCAATCAAGGCGATGTATAGTGATCCGGTTGCTAGGGTAATGGTTATGGGCCAAAGCTCGGAAGAAATAATAATTAGAAGGGGGACTCGTCAAGGATGCCCCTGCTCCCCGATTCTATTCTCGTTGTATATCGATCCCCTTATACAAAAAATTCTGGTGTCTGAACAGATCACCCCAGTGATACTCAATGGCCATACTACCAAACTTCTGGCATACGCTGATGACCTGGCAATTATAACAACGGCCCCCCAACAAGCTATGGCCGAGATATGTCAGTTGGCTAAGGACTTTGGTGTACGGTCAGGTTATCCCCTGAATGAGGAAAAAACACAGATCATATGCACAAGCAACATCACCAAGCTGGATCAAAGATATGTGGAATCAGCTGTGTATTTGGGGGTAAGGGTGAATGCTAATGTAAATAAGATTATTGTGGATAACTATATACCATTGATAGATTCAATTGAAAAGGAGCTTAAGAGGATAGATATATTGCATTTATCACTGATTGGTAGGGTAAATGTATTGAAAATGACTATGTTTCCTAAACTCCTCTATCTGTTCCGGGCCATTCCAGTGCTATTGGAAGAGGGGATGATTAGGAAAATTGAAGCAATGTTTATCCGTTTTATCTGGCAGTATGGGAAAGTTAGGAGATCGATTGCTCACATGTCTCTACCATTTGAGAGGGGTGGCCTGGCGATGCCTAATATCAGGATGTATCATTGGACATGTCTTTTGGTTCAAATGAAAGTATTGTTTCAATATGATCTGGAAACATTAGAAACCACGCCAGGCATGAAAGCGCTCCCCTCTATCTTTGAGCTCTTAGTGGGAAGGAAGGCAGTAGGGCTATTGATGCGCGAAGTTGACCGGAAGTATTACAAGAGAGCCAGATATAAGATTCTGATGGGGCATGGGGAACATGGAAGTCGGTAATGACATTTTTGAATATCCCAAAAATTCATGCCAATATTGATCTTTGGAAATCGAGCATCTTTGCCCATCTAGGTCAAAATAGAATTAGTCTTCTTTGGAGGGAGCTGGGAGTTATGTGTCTAGGTGATGTTATGCTAGGCAATGAGATTCTTGGTTTTAATATACTGAGCAAAAATGTGGGCTCCCAGCCAGTCAGTGGCTCTTATAAGGGCAGATTGCTCAAACACTTCGCTCATTCAGGCCTAGGTTATCTTTTTTGTTGAGTAATCCAATTGTAGAATATTTGAAAAGGGGAGGTAGTAAAATCAGAATAGGGTATAATAATCTTCTACAAGAGCTGGAGGATGACATGGAAAAAACAGAAACTACCCTAGCTCAAAAAATTGGTGACCCAGATGTGGATTTAGATTTAGCCCTAGTTCTGAACAAGAAGATTTTTAGGTCCTCAAATTTGAGGGCCCAGCATTATAAGACCCTTTTTAACTTGTATTTTACCCCATCAAAATTGTTCGCCTGGGGCGTAAGAGATAATGACAGGTGCCCTAGGTGTAATATGGGTCCAGCAGATTTGCTCCATATGTTTTATAACTGCCCGAATTTAACACCGATTATTGGTGAGAAACAGTTATTTTTGGGGGGGCTGCTAGAACAAAACATCGTTCTATCCCCTACCCTGGTTTTAGTAGGCACGGACGGCAAATTGAAGGCAGAAGATGGGATTGAAGCCCTAATTTTCATATCAGTGGCTATATTGCGTTTATTAATTTCTGCTGGATGGAAAGATACTACAGCACCCACATTTCAGCAGTGGTTAACAATGCTTTTAGGAATGCATAATATCGAGGAGTGCCTGTATGATTTTAAGGGAAAGAAAACACGGGAACTGGGTAGAAACATATGGGCCCCAGTCAGAAAATGGAGGGAATCTAGACAATGAAAATACAAATCGAATTGTTTATGAGATTGGATGGTTCTTATGCCTACTCATGTCTACCTCAGTGTTTTCTTTTTTTAGCCCTGCCTTTCTTACTTACTTTTTGTATTCACTATTTATTGTTGTCATTGTTTTTATTCTGATTGTGTAATGAATTGATATATGTATTGAGTTTTACCTCAACACCCCGAAACATCTCAATAAAAAAAAAAAGAAAATTTATATTTCAACTCCAAAACAACTAAACTCAGGGAAACTGCTGGATAATAAACAAATTAAATTTACTGTTCCAACTTCAAAACAAGTAAAATCAGGGAAAGTGCTGGATAATAAACCATGAAGAATTACTATTCCACTCCAAACCAACTAAAGCAGAGAAAGTGCTGCATAATAAACAATTTAAATATACTATTCAAACTCCAAATTATCTAAAATCAGGGAAAGTCCTGGACAATAAACTATGTATATATACTTTCCAACTCCAAAATAACTAAAGTCAGTAAATGTGCTAGGTAATTTAAAAAAATATTCCAAATAACAATTAACTACGTTCTGAGAAAATACCACAAACATTTTTTTATTAATTTGCAAAAATATTCACATTTTCTTTACATTTTTAAATGTAACACAAAAAGTGTACTATATATTTCATAAACACCTAAAAATATCAATACATTTGCAAAAAATTGATATATTATAAATAACATTTTTTTTATTATTAAACATTTAATACTTTTTTTAAAGAAAATATTCAAAAATAAAATATATACTAAATTCCCCAACATTTTAAATATTTTAAACATTTCAAAAATGTAACAATTCATTATCATAAAATATTTACCTAAAAAGATTAACACATTTTAATTTGTCTTTTAAACTAATACAACAAGAAATATTTTTACATACATACAAATAAATGTAGAAAATAATAATAAAATAAATGTAAAATTAGTTTGAATGTTTTTTGAATGTATTAATTTGTTTCATAAAAATATCTACACCTCAAATAAAAATATAATTTTAAAAATGTTTTATTTTTTTAGTAATATTTAGAATTTTGCACTAAAAAGCTTCTCACTAATAAATTACAAAAAAATAATCAAAATATTAGTTTAAACAAAATATATTATAAATACTCCCCACTGTTATCCCCTAATAACCCAACATCCCACTCCTAAAAATAGAAATTTACAGAAATATATTACTTTAAACAAATATATTTCAATGTACTCCCCACCCTTATCCCCTATAAATCCAACATGCCGCTCCTAATTAAACAAATTTTTAATTAATAAATATATATTATTTTAAACACATTTATTTTAAATTACTTCCCACCTGTATCCCCTATAAAGCCAACATTGCGCTCCTAATAATAAGAGAAAAGACATTAAGAACATACATTTTAACATTAAAAATTATATTAATACATATAAAATAATTATTACTAAAATAAAAAAAAGAATATTTTAAACATCATGCAAAAACAAAACAAAAAGGAAATAGTCTATATTATTTACAACTATATTTTTAGCATCGATATTTTCTAAATCGATTTTTCTGACTTACACACAAATCGATATTATGCATCCTCAATATTCTTGACTCAATATTCATGACTCTCGATATTTCTTTATCAATATTCTGTCTGTTAACCGGATTGGCAGCTTTGGCGAGAATACGTAAAATACATATATATAATGGTATAGCAGCTTATGTAGCACCATGGTTACTCCATTATGGAGTGTCCCTGCGCTGAATTCTGTTCAGAGGCTAAGATCATGATTAAGGACAAATGGATAATGAGACTCTAGGAAGTGAAACTTTCCCTAAATAACCAAGATTTCAGTTGCTTCCTAAATCTGCCTCTGATGGCTCCTGTCTGAGGTAAACGGGTGGAGAGATCCACCTCTTAGCTGCCACGTACCTGAAAGAGGTACCTCCAAAACATTTCCTTTTGAATTTAGGAATGCAGACCAGTCCTGTACCTGCTGATCTCAGGCTGCACGTGAGGTGGTAGGAATGTATCATGGGAGGAAGATATTTCGGGCCCCTGCTCTGTAGTATTCTGTGGAAATAGCATAGGGCTTTGAAGGAGATCCTCTCCTCAACAGGCAGCCATTGGAGAATCTCCAAAGCGCTACTAGCTGGAGAGAGTCTAGGGATATTTACGATAATCTGAGCAATCATTTTTTGCACCCGCTGGAGCATATATATATGCTCCACTTTGGTGCCCCTAAATAGAGGACATTCCAATAGTCCAACTTGGTTGTTACAAGTGCCTGTACCACTATCTTCCTAGCATCATCAGGGATGAGTCCTAGGAATTTTTTTTGAATATTTTTAGAATCCCGAAACATGTGCCTGTAAGTGCTGCGATTCAGTCAGAGAAGGATAGAGTTGAGTCAAACCAAACTCCAAGACTTTCTGACTCAGAGAGGGTGAAGATCTCAATAGGCTAGGCCACCATTTCAAGGACCAGATGGAGGGTTGTTTTCCTACCACTAGGATGTCTATTTTGCTGGCATTAAGCGTAAGGCAGCTCTGTTTCATCTAATTTGTTATGTCCTCCAGGCAGAGTTTGAAATCCTCAGCTGCTTTGTGGTTGTCCTGAGCCAGGGTAAGGACCAGCTCCGTGTTGTCTTTATATGTCACCGTCTGCACCCCATGTTTATTCAGCAGATCTGCATGTGGTGGCATATATAGGTTGAAAAGGGTTGGTTCAATGCAGAGCCTTGAAGCCCCCACTGTTTCAGATGTTGAATAGACTAAACAGAGGGGTGCAGAGTAGTTTGAAAGGTGCAGTCTAGCCAACCCAAAACCAATCCGACTATGCCAGCACGGTATAGTCTGTCAAGTAGCAGACCATAAGAGACCGTATCAATGGTGGCGCTTAGATCAAGCATGATATGGGGCGCCATTTAACCTTCATCAGCAATCGTGTGTAATGAGTCTAAAGCTAGAAGTAGTGCTGATTACGTGCCGGAGATAGGTCTGAAACCAGACTGTGTCTCATGGAGCATATTGTATTCCGCTCCAAACTGTATTATTTGTCTCAGGCTTTAAACTGTCTTATTTAGACTTTTTGAGCAGGGGAATAACCATGTGTGTGTGTGTTTTATATATATACTAGCAGCCCGTCCCGAGCTTGTCCGGGAGCAATCAGGCATCCCCGACCCCCGCCTGCCCCGACTTTGGTCAGCAGCCTGGGCCCCCGTCTGCCCCGTCCCCCGGCTGCTCCGACCCCCGCCTGCCCTGACATTGTCCTCCGGAGGCTTACCTCACACAATTATGCCAGAGGCCCAGTGTTGCAGTGGTGGCCAGCAGCAGCGCCTGAGGCACTGGGGAGCTTTCTGGGTAAGTGGGGCTCTGGCGCTCTGTTTGCAGGGAGGTGAGGATGAGCAGAGGTTGCAGGTATAAGAGTAGGAGTTCACAGAGTATGGAGCGGCCGGCGGGAGTCGGGAGCTTGAGCACAATTATGCCAGAGGGTCCCCCGCCTGTCCCGACCCCCGCCTGCCCCGACATTGTCCGCCGGAGCCTTTTTGTTGTAACTCCCTGTCCCCCGCGTGCCCCGACCCCCGCCTGCCCCGACATTGTCCCCCGGAGCCTTACCTCAGCCGCCACTCCTCAGTTCAGTGCTCCTCACCGCTCCACCGGTCCGCTGCTGCTCACCACCTGTGTGCCGCTCGTCAGTGCTCCTCCCCGCGCCATGTCCGCCACTCAGCAGCCGCTCCTCAGTTCAGTGCTCCTCGCCGCTTCGCCGGTCTGCTGCTGCTCACCGCTTGTGTGCCGCTCGTCAGTGCTCCTCCCCCGCACCATGTCCGTCGCTCAGCTGCCGCTCCTCAGGTCAATGCTCCTCGCCGCTCCGCCGCTCTGCTGCTGCTCACCGCCTGTGTGCCGCTTGTCAGTGCTCCTCCCCCGCGCCATGTCCGCCGCTACTCCTCGCGCTCCTGGACGACGTCAGCACGCAGGTTGCGGCCGGCGCTACTTCGAGGGGACTTCTTTATTTTAAATGTAAATTTTTTAAATATAACGTATTTTTTTAATTTATATAGCCTATGTCCATCTGCACACCCTGAGGATTTCAACGATGTATCGGGTGTGTGGATTGGCGCTGTGGTTCCCGAGTTTACCCGCCTCAAAGCCTCAAAGTTCTTCCTTTATAATAGTAGTATAGATATATATATACATATATATATATATACACACTGAAAAAACCATAGGTTGAAGGCCTGATAGAGTTAGGAATTAGCATTTAAAAAACCTTTAAAAACTGTAGATTTTAGGGGTGTTATAGTTAGCTGGACATTTCAGTCATACAAAACCATTGAAATTCCTCCGATATAGTTAGTTGTACTAACTATATCTTGCACGCCCGTAATCCACTGCTGATGATGTCACATATTACATAATTCATGACATGGTCAGTGACATCACTGATATATATAATATAATATACATTGAAAAATAAAATGTTTTCACACCTCTCTGCAACGCAGCCCCCTGGAGCGTTTGCAGAGGGCGAAATAATTCCCCTTGCATACTGGGGGTCCCTGGGGGCCAACTAGCCCACCATGAACCTCCAGTATTCCCCAGGGGTCTGCATTGCAGAGAGGTGTAATGAGGCCACACCCTTTTTTACACCTCTCTGCAGCGCAGCCCCCGGGCACATTTGCAGAGGGGGAACTAATTCCCCTTGCATACTAGGGGTCCCTGGGGGCCAACTAGCCCACCTGGAACCTCCATTATGTGCCAGGGGGCTGCATTGCAGAGAGGTGTAATGAGGCTATGCCCCTTTTTACACCTCTCTGCAACGCAGCCCCCTGGTGCGTTTGCAGAGGGGGAACTAATTCCCCTTGCATACTGGGCGTCTCTGGGGGCCAACTAGCCCACCTGGAACCTCCAGTATGCGCCAGGGGCCTGCATTGCAGAGCGGTGTAATGAAGCTATGCCCCTTTTTACCCCTCACTGCAACGCAGCCCCCTGGTGCGTTTGCAGAAGGGAAACTAATTCCCCTTGCATACTGGGGGTCCCTGGGAGCCAACTAGCCCACCTGTAACCTCCAGTATGCACGAGGGGGCTGCATTGCAGAGAGGTGTAATGAGGCTATGCCCCTTTTTACATCTCTCTGCAACGCAGCCCCCTGGCGCGTTTGCAGAGGGGGAACTAATTCCCCTTGCATACTGGGGGTCCCTGGGGGACAACTAGCCCACCAGGAGCCTCCAGTATGCACCAGGGGGCTGCGTTGCTTTGCCCCGGGGGACGGCGGTCCCCGAGGCAGTGTGGGGGGGATTGGGACCCCCCCACACTTCTTTATGACTGTGCCCCCGCGATTTGGTCCCCCGGGTTTTAAAAAAACATTTTTTGTGCCTTGGGGGTCCTTGTGGGACCACCTGGGCAGGCCTAGGGGGGGCAGGGTGTTTCTACCCTGCCCCCTTTTTGTGTTCTACATGTTTGTTTTTCTGCTTTCTTGTGCCTCGGTCTACCGAGCACAAGATGGCTGCCAACACTTCCTGGTTTGAAGTGTTGAAAGCCAATGAGCATGCAGCTCGTGCTGATTGGCTGCCACTGTCTGTCAGCACTCCAAAACAGAAATTGCTGGCAGCCATCTTGTGCCTCGGTAGACTGAGGCACAAGAAAGCAGAAAAATAAACATGTAGAACTCAAAAAGGGGGTAGGGCAGAAGCACCCTGACCCCCTAGGCCTGCTCAGGGGGTCCCACAAGGACCCCCAAGGCCCCCCTTTGAAAAATCGCGGGGTACGCATACCGTACGCGTACCGTGCGCGCACCCCACGATTTTTCCCAAAAGAAATTCCATTTTTTTGGGCCTTGGGGGTCCTTGTGGGACCCCCTGAGCAGGCCTAGGGGGTCAGGGTGCTTCTACCTTCCCTCTTTTTGAGTTCTACACGCTTTTTTTTCTGCTTTCTTGTGCCTCAGTCTACCGAGGCACAAGATGGCTGGCAACAATTTCTGTTTTGACAGACAGTGACAGCCAATCAGCATGCAGCTCGCGCACGCGAAGGTACGCGTACCGTACGCGTACGGTGCGCGCACGGTGCGTGCTTATAAATATATATTTTTTCTCTTTTGATTTTCTCAGGAACTACTGGAGGGATTTACACCATTTAAGCAAAAGCGTCATCTGCGAATCAGACTCTACCATTTTGCCAAATTTCTTGAAATTCTGTTCAGCCGATCGGGCTGTAGCCGTGTCTAAAGGTCCTATTGAAAAAAACATGGGGAAAACACATTTTGGGACCCCCCTTTTTTTCTCAGCCCCCACTGGATGAATCTCCCCCAAACTTTCAGGGAAGGAGCGGAGCAGGCCATCTTCTTTGAGAAATTCGTCCACCGATGCCAAAGTTATTCCCAATAGAATGTTGCTAGGTTCTAACTATATCTACTTACTGGCGACCGCCAGTAGGTAATATATATATATATATATATATATATATATATATATATGTATATATATATATATATATATATATATATATATATATATTACCTACTGGCGGTCGCCAGTAGGTATATATAGTTAGGATTTTTTCTCTATGGGTTTTTTTAAAATTCTATGTCTAATAACTTTGGCGTTTGTGTACGGAATTGGCTGAAATTTTCAGGAAAATGGCACATTTTGTTTCTGAGCAGCCCCTGAAAATTGGGGGGGGTTTCGTCCAGGGGGGGTCGAGAAAAAAGGGGGGTCCCAAAACGTGTTTTTAACATTGAGTTTTCCATAGGGCGGTTGGCCTCACTTTTAGCCCGAACGGCTGAATGGATTTGCACGAAACTTGGCAAAATTGTAGGGACTGGTAGCCCGATGTGCCTTTTGTAGGTCTCAATATATGTGCTCCAGTGGATTTTGAGAAATTAACGTTTAAAAAAAGATATATATCTGTAACAGCGGACCGGGCAGCGTCCCAGGACGCGTACTTTTCGCGCAACGGAGCTTTGTGAAGCGAAGCTGATTGGTTCTCCGGCGTCTGTCAACATTCCAAACAGTCCGTAGCGGCCGCCATCTTGTCTCTCGGTAGGATCGAGAGACAAGAGGAGGCCAAAGCGAAGGGGCAAATGACCATAAGGGGGAATAGTAGATCCTCGCTGACCCCCTAGGTTTGATGTGGAGGTTTTAAAAGGGCCCCGCGGGGCAAAAAAAAATAATAATAATAATAATCGAACGGCTGAATGGATTTGCACGAAACTTGGCAAAATTGTAGGGACTGGTAGCCCGATGTGCCTTTGCTAGGTCTCAATATATGTGCTTCAGTGGATTTTGAGAAATTAACGTTCAAAAAAAGATATATATCTGTAACAGCGCACCGCTTCGCGTACTTTTCGCGTTACGGAGCTTTGCGAAGCGAAGCTGATTGGCTCTCCGGTGTCTGTAAACATTCCAAACAGTACGTAGCGGCCGCCATCTTGTCTCTCGGTAGGATCGAGAGACAAGAGGAGGCCAAAGCGAAGGGGCAAATGACCATAAGGGGGCATAGTAGATCCTCGCTGACCCCCTAGGTTTGATGTGGAGGTTTTAAAAGGGCCCCGCGGGGCAAAAAAAATAATAATAATAATAATGGATTTGCACGAAACTTGGTAAAATATTAGGGACTGGTAGCCCGATGTGCCTTTGCTAGGTCTCAATATATGTGCTTCAGTGCATTTTGAGAAATTAACGTTCAAAAACAAGATATATATCTGTAACAGCGCTCCGCTTCGCGGAGATAAAATTATATCTGTATTACCTAGCTGTTGCTAACACCAGTTAGCGACGGCTAGTAGGAGATAGCGACCATCTTGGGCCCCACTTTGCATGTGAGTGATATTTATCACTAATGATATGCAAAGTGGGCATGCCAAGATGTTAGCGACTGGAAACAGTCGCTAACATCGCTATCTCCTATTATCAACTTTTGGAAATATTCGAGATAAGCGCGAATATCTCCAAAAGCTAGCACCTGCCCTGAGCAGTTCTTAGCCATGTTATCCAATGGGAGGTGGATAACATGGCTAAGAGCATTAGCTCGGTAATGCATGAATATCGCTGAGTTTTCAGCGATATTAATGCATTGCGGTCGTTTTTTATCGTATTTGCGATAAACCTAGATAATAGCAAGGTTTATGTGCGATAATTTCTGACGGTAAAAAAATCTTTGCAATGCATCGTTAGGGATAAATATCGCTTAACTTTGGTAATATGCCCTAACGTCTGTTAACGTTCGATTCGAAGGAAATCAGGAAGTGTTGAAAAACATTGTCTGCGCCATCTTGTCTTTTTTCAAATGCCACACTTTTGTCGTGCACGGCAGCCATTTTAGATGCCTTGACCAGACCCACTCTGTGCACGCTGTCGATCCTTAGCATGGCTCCCCACCCTCGCAAGCATCTCACCCAGGCAGTGGTCACCCCCGCTCTCTGTCTTATGCATGGGTAATAAACCTCCCCCCATCTGCGCTGCTCTTCCCTGAGAATCACACCCTGTGCCCGCCCGACACCTCCCTTTCGCCCTATTCACTACCGCACTCTCTGACACTCCTTTTCCTCTGTGTCCGATTGTCCAGGCCGGTCCTAGGCTATCAGCTAGCCCTGCAGATGTAGTTTATGGCCACAGCTGTAAAGAATCACCCCTCTTCAAAGGAGTTATAGTAGATTAAGGCCCACACTCGATGAGATCCGTCACAGCAGAAGCGTTGCTATTATCTGAAAACCATCCTGTATTGTGATTGGGGAGGGGACCGAGCGTGAAGCGGAAGATTCCAGGGATGACTCTTTGTACATCAAAGTTTTTACAATTATGTGTCACATTAAAAATATATAGCACTCCGACAAAGTAGTAAGATTATAAAACTTTAATAATTTATAAATATATACAAGAAAACAAAAATAGTAATAACATATAAACATTTTTAGGGAAAAACAACGAAGTAGCGGTCGGCTGTGCGAATAGTCCCAACGCAGCACAACGTCCAGATTTCCGGCGTGGGGCGTCGCGGGAGGTGGGTCATCAGTAGCAAACTGTTGTGCGAATAGTTCCAAGGCAGCAGAACGCGCCGAAATCTAGATGACACGAAAGTGATGTCTAGTAAGTTGCCACCCAGCACATAACGGCGTGGGGCGTCACGGGGGGTGAGTCATCAGTAGCAAACTGTTGTGCGAATAGTTCCAAGGCAGCAGAACGATGGCACCAAGGTGATGTCCAGTAAGTTGCCGCACTGGTTTTGGTATCCTACAATGCTGCTCCGAATAACGGCGTGGGGCACCCCGGGGGAGGCGGTGTGAACGGGCCTCTCCAGGTGGAGTGTCATCTGTTGTAGTGGGGCGCCCCTTTACCGTTTCAGTTGCCATTCCGTCCGTTTTTGGTCCACTGTGTCAAAAGCCGCAATTCAGCTGAGTTGCGCCCACTCTTGCGGTGCAGCGATAGGCGGCTGTCACAGGACTCTCAAAATGGCGGCAGGCTCTTTCCTTTTTGGGCCTGGTCCACTGAAATGGCCCTGGGACACCTTGGAAATCGGACGCTTGTCTGCTAGGTCTTGGACCCCATTCTCGAAAGCGTCCCCTCCGCATTGAGAATTCATCAAAAGTTTTGGGGGCCCCCGACTCCTGCAGGCTTCTGGTGGGGAGCGGCTGCCATGATTGCTCGCGGAATGACCACGACGGAGCTACGAGATGGTGGTGCTCTCATGCTGACGCCAGCTTCAGTCTGAAACATCCAGAAACAAGGTGGGGCTTTCATCGTTTGGGAAAAAAAAAAAGTTTTCATCCAATGAAAAGTGTTGTTTTTAGGTCATATGATCAAGCCTTCCATCATTAGGAAACCAAAAGTAAAATGAACCAATGAAAAGTTTTATAAACAAGTCACATGACCTGTTATGCGGCATAGGGTATAAAATGCGGAGAAAATACGTTGGCACGTGAGGCGGCGTCAGTAGCTGACCGATGTGCGAATAGGCCGAAGGCAACACAACGCGCCAAGATCCGGATGGCACCGAGGTGGTGTCCAGCAAGTTGCAGCACTGGTGTGGCCATCCTACAATGCTGAAAGTCGGCGTGGGGCGCCCCGTTGGCCTGTGAGTTTGCGTCAGTAGCGGACCGATGTGCGAATAGGCCGAAGGCAGCACAACGCGCCAAGATCCGGATGGCACCGAGCTGATGTCTAGCAAGTTGTGCCACTGGTGTGGCCATCGTACAATGGTAAAAGTCGGCGTGGGGCGCCCTGTTGGCCTGTGAGATGGTGTCAGTAGCGGACTGATGTGCGAATGGGGCCAAAGGCAGCGCAACAATATTTTCTGACTGACACCACAAGGCGCTGAGATGCCAAGATCCGGATGGCACCGAGGTGATGTCTAAGTTGCGGACTGATGTGCGAATGGGGCCAAAGGCAGCGTAACAAGATTTTCTGTATGGAAGATACCACTAGGCATTGAGATGTCAAGATTCGGATGGCACCGAGGTGATGTCCAGCAAGTTGCTGTACTGGTGTGGTCATCCTACAATGCTGAAACTCGGCGTGGGTCGCCCCATTAGCCTGTGAGATGGCGTCAGTAGCGGACCGATGTGCGAATAGGCCGAAGGCAGCACAACGCGCCAAGATCCGGATGTCACCGTGGTGGTTTCATAGTTGAGAGGCACTTCATCTGCAGTGGGGCGCCGAGATCCGGATGGCACCGAGGTGATGTCTAGCAAGTTGCTGTACTGGTGTGGTCATCCTACAATGCTGAAATGTAGTGGGGCGCCCCTTTACCGTTTCAGTTGCCATTCAGCTGAGTTTCGGCTGCTCTTGATGCTACAGCGACAGGCGGCTGCAAGAGGACTCTCAAAATGGCGGCCTGTTCTTTGGATTTGGGCCTGGTCCACTAAAATGGCCCTGGGACACCTTAGAACTCGGACGCTCGATTTTTTTTTTCCTTTCCTGTACATGCAAAAAAAGGTAAATGCCCGGTACGTTACACGCTTCATCTGCCACGATGAACTCTCCAGAGGAACCGAAAAAAAATATAGTTGTGGTAACTATACCATGCATCGTCATATGGAGAGGTGGCACCAATTAATTATAGTGCTGCATAAAAGAGAGATTTGGAGGAGAACCCCTGACCTGCTAGTACATTCATCAAAGAAGTGGCACTGAGAGCTTCAGAGGCAAGGGAAACGGTTCCAAATATTTAGAAGAACTTTGGAAAGATTAAAATGACATGTTTAGATTGTGGCAAATTAATTTCATGTGGACAGATGAGTGTTACTCTAATAAATACAGCATATGAACGTCATCATAGTCGATGGTTGGTAGAGACATTTTGACTATATCCTGGACCTGCCCGTCCTCGCCCAAAATGGCGCCGGAATAAATGGGACTCGTAACTCCTTGTTGTGTACTGGTTGCAGAACCTTGAAATCACGAGATACGTATGCAGTTTTGAAGCACATGGCGGGCGGGGACGAGAATTGATTGAATATTTCGATATCCCTATTGATATTAAGTTCTGATGTGTTATTGATTACTGTAGTGTTGAAAGTTCGAATTAACGTCACCCATGGTACTTGCCCGCAAATGTATATCTAGATAATTTTATTGTAACTGGCCCTGTCGTATTTTAATTATAAAATGTACGTCCACCGATTCCGTAACTGTTAGACACCTTAGTTCTTGCAACCTAATGGCCCGCCCGTTACGTTCCTCTACAGTGTAAATGTCTATTCATCATATACGATTACAGTTTGCTCTGTGGCAGGCCCACGTGGTTATAGGCTCGTATTTGTATAATGAAATTTTCACAATAAAGGTTTTTAAAAGAAAACATGGTAGTAGTATATACATTGGTAAAGTTTTTAATAATAGTCACTGTTTTAGAATCATTAAAAGGCAAGTGAAATAAAGCAGACCAATTACATGAAGGGTAAAAGGTATAATACGAAGGAACGCAGTAAAGATAAATGGTCAAGGGCTGTTGTGTTTTCTATTCCTGCAACATAAAGTGATCGATAAGAATCTCATATTCAGGCGTATCGGCGACTAAGACAGCAGGTCGACCCTCTTTTGCTCAACGGCTCCGTCATGGGACGAAGAAACGCTCTTTTTCTCGAAAAAAGAATATATTTTACTTGCAGGACAGTTGTAAATTTTCCGGGAAAGTACATTAGCCTGGAACATTATAACATATATTTAAGAAAAAATAATGTTCGGAAGTAATAAAAAGCGTAATTTTTAGGTCATATGACCAAGCCTTTCATCATTAGAATAAGAAAAGTAAAATGAACCAATGAAAAGTTTTATTAACAAGTCACATGACTTGTTATGCTTACGTTACGCGCTGCGCGCCCCGGATGACTTCCGGATGCGCTAACGCGGCGCGTCATATGACGCATTACGCGACAACGCAGGTCCAGAATATAGTCAAAATGTGTCCACCAACCAGCGGTCGGAACACAACCCCTTTCAGCAGGCTAAATAGTTCTGTTAAATGACAACAGAAGGGACAGGCAACAAGAACCATTAGTCAAAGAGGGGAGGGCTAGTTCTTCTCTACCGGGTTACATTGGGGCGCTACCAGAACTGATCGAATTGGTAGTCTACAGTGTTTCTGGATGTTTCAGACTGAAGCTGGGGTTAGCATGAGAGCAGCACCATTTCGTAGCTCCGTCGTGGCCATTCCGCAACCAATCATGGCAGCCGCTCTTTATCGTTATTTTGGGCGGGGTGGGTGGCGGAGCCGAGCTGTTTTGCAGCCATCATTGTGTGGAGTTCAGTTCATTTCACTAGTTTTGTATTTGTCATGAGGGGTTGTTCCTAATGTTTCTATTTTAGCGAGGTCAAAAAGAGATCCCATTAGTGGCCTACTGATTTTGCTCGATTCCTTTTCTTTTTTTTTTTACACGATTTTTCGTTATCTGCAAAGACTAAACAGAGTATTGCGACTCTGTGTTTGTTTGTAAATAGAGAATGAACCAAAGAGAACCAATTCTAAAACAGTAAATACTTGGATAACAATCAATCAAATGGAGAGAGAAGCAGGCACGACGTATTACAACGGGGGCAAAGGCCTGCGTTAACTACCCTTCACTATGTGCAAAGAGAGAGTACTCCTAATAGAAATGAGGGGGGGGGCACCATTCAAAGCAGATCAGTGTGCATAAACACGAAAATGTTTTCACTTACCACGTACTTGACATTCGACAGCTTATGATATTTGCTATTAAAAAACCATTGAAATTCACTGAAAAAACCATAGGTTATAGACCATATATAGTTAGGAATTAGCATTTACAAAACCTTGAAAATTCACTGAAAAAACCATAGGTTATAGACCATATATAGTTAGGAATTAGCATTTAAAAAACCTTATTTTACTCACACAAAACCATTGAAATTCCATATATAGTTAGTTGCACTAACTATATATCGCGCATCCGCAATCCACTGCTGATGATGTCACATATTACATCATTCATGACATGGTCAGTGACATCACTGATGACATCACTGATGACATCTCAAATGACATCACTGATGACATCACTGATGACATCTCATTTGACATCAATGACCACATCACTGATGATATCATTCATGTGACAATACAATGCATCTCCTCACATTTTAATATAACCTCTGTTTCACCCAGTGTTAAAAACAGAGTATAATTTTTGAAACCATTGACACACCAATACTAGTTACTACATACGTACTCACTGATTCCTACGTCTACACACACATTCACTCATTCACCCATACAATCATTCATACATACAATCACTCATCTTTACAACACTACCATATGCACTCATACATCTATACAGACACTCACACTCTGCCACTCATCCATGGAGTTACTCACACACCTAGTCAGTCCTGTAAAGAATCAATCACACTTCCATTTTCTTGTCTATACAGTTAAACATAGAGCACCTTACATTTTCAAACATATACTAACACATACTTACTTTCTTATAGAATCATTGATACAAGTACACATTGATCTGCACAGAGTCACACACCTCCCAGCCAGCCACACACACACTCAGTCTCCCATACAAATACTTGGACAATCAATCAATAACCCATATAGTTAATCATATAGCTACTGATCAACACATGCAGCAGTTTACAGAACAACAGACATAATGATGCACAAATTAAGACAGTTTAGTCACTAACCCATGCACTCAGTGAGACACATTTAATCACTCACTCATACATTCAGTCATGCACCTACTAAATCCTTCGTCCAGACAGTTATACATCTACTCATTCTTCAATATGTAAAACATATTTAAACTTTATAGAAACACACAGTCACTGGATGATGTCATCAGTGATGTCATCAGTGATGTCATTTGAGATGTCATCAGTGATGTAATCAGTGATGTCACTGACCATGTCATGAATGATGTAATATGTGACATCATCAGCAGTGGATTGCGGGTGCGCGATATATAGTTAGTGCAACTAACTATATATGGAATTTCAATGGTTTTGTGTGAGTAAAATAAGGTTTTTTAAATGCTAATTCCTAACTATATATGGTCTATAACCTATGGTTTTTTCAGTGAATTACCTACTGGCGGTCGCCAGTAGGTATATATAGTTAGGATTTTTTCTCTATGGGATTTTTGAAAATTCTATGTCTAATAACTTTGGCGTTTGTGGACGGAATTGGCTGAAATTTTCAGGAAAATGGCACATTTTGTTTCTGAGCAGCCCTTGAAAATTTGGGGGGGTTCGTCAAGGGGGGGCCGAGAAAAAAGGGGGGTCCCAAAACGTGTTTTTAACATTGAGTTTTCCATAGGGCGGTTGGCCTCACTTTTAGCCCGAACGGCTGAATGGATTTGCACGAAACTTGGCAAAATTGTAGGGACTGGTAGCCCGATGTGCCTTTTGTAGGTCTCAATATATGTGCTCCAGTGGATTTTGAGAAATTAACGTTTAAAAAAAGATATATATCTGTAACAGCGGACCGGGCAGCGTCCCAGGACGCGTACTTTGCGCGCAACGGAGCTTTGTGAAGCGAAGCTGATTGGTTCTCTGGCGTCTGTCAACATTCCAAAAAGTCCGTAGCGGCCGCCATCTTGTCTCTCGGTAGGATCGAGAGACAAGAGGAGGCCAAAACGAAGGGGGAAATGACCATAAGGGGGCATAGTAGATCCTCGCTGACCCCCTAGGTTTGATGTGGAGGTTTTAAAAGGGCCCCGTGGGGCAAAAAAAATAATAATAATAATAATCGAACGGCTGAATGGATTTGCACGAAACTTGGCAAAATATTAGGGACTGGTAGCCCGATGTGCCTTTGCTAGGTCTCAATATATGTGCTCCAGTGGATTTTGAGAAATTAACGTTCAAAAAAAGATATATATCTGTAACAGCGCTCCGCTTCGCGTAACGGAGGTTTGCGAAGCTGATTGGTCATTCTGTCACTGGGCTATAGTTGGGCTACATCTGGCTGATATTTGGGCTACATTTGTTTTTTTGTGTGTCTGGCGGCCATCTTTGGGCTACATTGGGCTACATTGGGCTTCATTGGGCTACATTGGGCTACATTTGGGCTCCAACATATATATAGGCCAATGTAGCCCAATATATATTTTTCAAAGTTAATTTTCGTAAAAACCACTGGAGCATATATCTAGAGACATAGCAAAGGCACATCGGGCTACCAGTCCCTACAATTTTGCCAAGTTTCGTGGAAATCCATTCAGCCGTTCGAGCTAAAAGTGAGTCCAACCGCCCTATGGAAATGAAGGAAATGAATGGGTAATTTGTAATTAGCAAATAGCTAATCGCAAACTAGGAATGGTAAAGAATCGCTATTTATTCCTTAAAGTTCGCTATTTAGGAAATGCAAAAAACTTTGATGATACATATGGCGGTTCATCTCTAACAAGATAAGAAGCATAGGGATACATTTATGATGACTGGCGCATCACCAGGGATGTGTTAGTCATTCTGTGCCGCTGTTCCGTCATCTATGGTGTGCTGCATTTACAATGCGGCGCATCATGGGGCAAAAACAGCACAGATGCGTGATGTATCTGTGCCGTAAAGGTGGCGCATTGCTGGAGTTGTATCGCAAGTGTGATGAAGCTCCAGCAAGGGTGGGGGGTGCCCCTGTCGCAGGGTTTCTGTTCTCACACAGAACTGTGGACAGAGGATTGGAACCTCGGCGAATTAGGGTGTCCCAAAACTCACGTTAGTAATCAAAAACCCCTTAGCAAGCTAGGTACAGTGTCACATTGGATATAACAAACTCTCAATGTTTAGACAATCCAGAATATGAACTTATAGTACCTCAGGATACGTGGAACTCATGAACAGTCGGTCGTTATATATTTCTTAGAAACCAGAACATGGAGTTAAGAAGAACACATGTGTATTTGAAATGTTTATTTACTAATGCCGTCTTCTCAGGCGTAGTATCTTAGATAATACAAGTACACATATTATCAGTAGCAAAATTACCAGCATAGTTACTAGTACATAAAAAGCGAATGGTGATAGTATGTTAACATGCTGTAAATGAATAAGAGTTAGCAACACTTATAAGCAGCCGCGGGCCGTGGAGGGAGTTACGGTGAGGCAGGGAGGCGGGGAGGGGGAGAAGCAGGGTGGAGAATACAAGTACACATATTATCAGTAGCAAAATTACCAGCATAGTTACTAGTACATAAAAAGCGAATGGTGACAGTATGTTAACATGCTGTAAATGAATAAGAGTTAGCAACACTTATAAGCAGCCGCGGGCCGTGGAGGGAGTTACGGTGGGGCAGGGAGGCGGGGAGGGGGAGGGGCAGGGTAGAGAGGGCTCCACCCTGCTTCTCCCCCTCCCCGCCTCCCTGCCTCACCGTAACTCCCTCCACGGCCTGCGGCTGCTTATATCTCACCCTCCCTAATACACATATTATATTATTTGCTAAGAAGGTCTCTTTGTGTTGGTTTAGGGCGTGCCCATACTTTAGTGTCTTAGATTTGAAGGAATCACATCAGCATACACCAGCTCTCTCTTCATGTGAACCGCATCAACTGTTGTGTATGTGTGTTCGGCAAAGCAATATAAAACCCGCCTCATGCCCAGAATTGGCAGAAGTTGCACTTATGTTATGAGTATGAAGTCGTGGAGATCAGACCTCATAACAATTCTGTATCGTGTTGTTCTTGAAACTTTAGCACTCGCTGTACAGATATAGTTTAACAAGCAAAGCAGATAGTAGAGCAATAACATATTATTCTCATGTAAACCACGATGAACTACTAGGTGGAAAGCTAAAGCAACAACTAAGTGTCGTGTGCAGAAGTTGCAAAAAAGGAAAAATGGCGTTTAAACCGGTAATGAGCCCATGCTAACTTAACACGGTGTAAAGATATCCAGGACCTAGATGACACCTCCCCATGATCCGGAAACGAACTGAATAAGATAATAGAAGTGCCATCTCATGAGAGCAGATTGCAAGTTTATATGTGGACGGTCCGCAAGGTAAAGCATTAAAAACTAGGAAAATTTAATGCTAAAGAAAAATAAAACAGCCAAGTACTTTATCGAGTCTTAAGCCAATAGGCAAGGTAAATAATAAAAACTTGACAAATAAGTCAATGAATTGTCAATGAAATGCTAGTACTCAGCATATCAAACATGAAAAAGGTCTATGACATAACTGTGTATGCAAAATAAGCTGCAACAGCCTCCAATAGGAAGTCACCGTCTTCATCCGAAAACAGTTCAGCCATCCAATTTAAAAGCGGAAAAGAACATACGTGCTCTCCCAGCACCGGATCCTCTATCACCATCAAAGGACAGCTCGGTGGGTTTTCAAGAAAGCTCTGTTCCAAGAAAGACTGTGCTGCCGCCAGTAAATTCCAGGTACCAAGTAGTCCATGCATCAATGCCACAGCCATAATCCTTTCGCCAGGACAAACCAACTCGTGAGTAATGATAAGAGTCATCAGCTGATTAAAGTCGACGTCAGGAGAAACCGGTCCGCAGAGACACAAATCAATGGCCCAATCGAAATCACAGGTCAGGCAGTGAAATACAGGCTGGACACAGGTGAAGTAGGAGAATCGAAAAGATAATCCATATGCCGTGCTTAATATCGCCAACGGCATTGTGCCATAATATTCTAGCATGCGATTGCGGAACAGTGTCAGCAGCTGCAGGGTGGGAGGTTGCATAGGAGGGACATCCATATTTAAAAATGTAAAAAAGCACAAGAGCGTCCGCTGGTAATGCAAGTAAAAATGCCAATCCACGAAGCAGAGTGGAGAAAATAGAATGAAAGAAAGCAGGGATGACTCCAAAGATTTTCTCAAATGAAGTCACGAGACCACTGGTAACAACTTTAAAAAAGTGCGCCAGGGCCTTTGTGGAGGATGCGTTAAAGATAGTCCGAACCATCTTGCTGAAATTGAAAGGCAAATCTGAATTGAGAAGGGTCTGCACCTCTGTACGGGTGTTCGCTATGTGAAGCACGAAAGTTTCACGGGCCGAACTCAAGGCCACCTCTCTCTGAGACAAAAGAGCTCTTATTCTTGCCATGCCGTTGAAATCTCTCCCAAGGTTGGTATTTGTGGCCAGATTGAAAACTCCCTATGTTCATGTGTGGGAGGAAATAGAACATTTCTGCAGCAAATAACCCGTTCACTTACTGTTACCATAAAAGGAATACTTTTAATTAACTCAGAACAATCTTCATTATTGAGCATCAAATAACTACCATTTTCCAACAACTTGAACGTGGGGATGATAGCAGGAACTGGCGTGCCTTGCAACACGCAAGCCATATTTGGTCGGTGTTTGTTGCATGAACCGTGTAACTGTATGTGCCTACACATTAGTGAATGATCTGGCGTCTCAGTGCATTCCTCTCCATTCAGATAAACTTCTTGATCATCTTTGAAACATCTGTATGTGTATGGAAGCGACCAGACCTCATGAAGAAAAGCACTACCTAAAGGTTCATAACGGCCTATTGGTATATATTTCATACAATTTGAAAACTTATATAAAGCAAAAGGCAGCGTTATTAAACCGTGGATAAGGCACGTTGTCAAAAAACCCGCAATCCTCTGCTGATGATGTCACTGAGCATGTCATGAATGATGTAATATGTGACATCATCAGCAGTGGATTACGGGTAATAGTATCTCTAGTTTACTCCCCTATAGTTGTCTTTCTTTTAACATAAGTCTCTGTTTCCTTCCCTTATACTTACTGTTTTTGGTTCGCTTCCGGTTCGCGTACCGGCGAGCGAACTGGGAAGCGAACTAAGAGAAATAGAGGTTGGCACAGTTCCAAATATTGTACCAATTTTTTAATAACGGGGAGGTAGTTCTGAAAAGAACTTTTTTTTTTATTGATTTTGTTGTTTTATATTTTTTTTATTATTTTTCAGAACATTTTTTTACTTTTTTTGAATTTTTCTGAACAGTTTTATATTTTTTGGGGTTTTTCTTGGAGGGGGCAATGAAAACGATTCATTGTAAAGGGCTCAACAGGAGCAACAAAACAAAAAAAAAGTATTTATTATTTTGGGCGTTTCGTACAAACTTGCATATGATAGTCAATAGCTCTGTTGATCAGAGTGATGCTTCTTTCTCCGTAGCAAATGAATCCATCGCAAAATACGCAGATGTGTTTTACTTCACCAAATCTCATTTGTATATTTGGCACCATCTCCCTGCCCTCTGGTCCCGTTACTTCCGGTACAACAGATCTTCTGGCCATAATAGGGAGATTATCTAGGTCGTTCCGAAACTGTGCAGCACTGTAGTTGTTAGGATGCCACCTAGTCATATGGCGATGCATTGTGTAGTTTCCGAAACTGTATTTTTTCTCGGTTCCTCTGGACAGTCTATCTTGACATATAAGGCAAGTTACGTATCTTGCATTTACTTTTTTCTGACCTTTGGGAATTTTAAAAAATTGCCAAATGAAGTTTTCTTTCCGGTGAGACGTCTTGGGTTCCTCAGGCAAAAACTGCCTCTCTTCGTGCTCTTCCTCCTGTTCCTCTTCTTCCTCTTCTTGCTGAATTATAACTTGAGCAGGTGGTCCACTCTTCCTTGGATGTGGTGGAGGTGGTGGGGAAGCACCAGCTGAAGCTACTAAAGAAGCCATTGCTCAGTGATCACAAAGGGTCTTTCTCTCACAATGATGAAAGTCAGAGTGAGGAAAGAAGGAGGGATTTTCATCATTTGGGAAAAACAAGAGTTCTCAACCAATCAAAAGTGTTCATTTTAGATTATATGACCTAGTCTTACATCATTAGGAAACCAAAAGTGAAATGAACCAATGAAAAGTGTTATTACCAAGTCACATGACTTGCTGTGTTTACGTTAAGCGCTTTGCAGGGCCTCCCGGTTTGCTTCCAGAAACCTGCGCTTTGCGACTCGCTTCGCGTACCAGTTCGCTAACGTAGCACGTCATATGACGTATCACGCGACAACGTGAAACGTCATGCGGACGGGAGGCGTCACGATGTTGTTTTCTAACGCGGCACTTGCGGTAAAGAAACGTTTACCGGCTCGCGGTCTATTTCGCGGCATCAAGGTCAGCTAACGGGAAGCTTCCCGATTCGCGAAGCGGGAACGAAGAAAAAAAAATATTTTAAAAAAAAATTATTCATAAACATATAAAATATATTTTTGGATTTAAAGAAGAATACATTTTACAGCTACAGATATTAGCTGTTAAAAAAACAATGAAATTCACTGAAAAAACCATAGGTTATAGACCATATATAGTTAGGAATTAGCATTTACAAAACCTTGAAAATTCACTGAAAAAACCATAGGTTATAGACCATATATAGTTAGGAATTAGCATTTACAAAACCTTATTTTACTCACACAAAACCATTGAAATTCCATATATAGTTAGTTGCACTAACTATATATCGCGCACCCGCAATCCACTGCTGATGATGTCACATATTACATCATTCATGACATGGTCAGTGACATCACTGATGACATCACTGATGACATCTCAAATGACATCACTGATGACATCACTGATGACATCTCAAATGACATCACTGATGACATCATGACACACCAATACCAGTTACTACATACGCACTCACTGATTCCTACGTCTACACACACATTCACTCATTCACCCATACAATGACTCATACATACAGTCACTTATTATTACAACACTATCATATGCACTCATACACCTATGCAGACAGTCACACACTGCCACTCATCCATGGAGTTACTCACACACCAAGTCAGTCCTGTAAAGAATCAATCACACTTCCATTTCTTCATCTATACAGTTAAACACAGAACACCATACTTCAGTGACATCACTGATGACATCACTAATGACATCTGAAATGACATCACTGATGACATCTCAAATGACATCACTGATGACATCATGACACACCAATACCAGTTACTACATACGCACTCACTGATTCGTACGTCTACACACATTCACTCATTCACCCATACAATTACTCATACATACAGTCAGTTATTATTAGAACACTATCATATGCACTCATACACCTAGTCAGTCCTGTGAAGAATCAATCACACTTCGATTTCCTCATCTATAGTTAAACACAGAACACCATACTTTTCACACATATACTAACACATACTTACTCTCTTATACAATCACTGATACAAGTACACATTGATATGCACAGAGTCACACACCTCCCAGCCAGCCACACACACACTCAGTCTTCCATACATCCAGTCATTCTTCAATATGTAAAACGTATTTAAACTTTACAAAAACACACAGACACTAGATGATGTCATCAGTGATGTCATTTGAGATGTCATCAGTGATGTCATCAGTGATGTCACTGACCATGTCATGAATGATGTAATATGTGACATCATCAGCAGTGGATTGCGGGTGCGCGATATATAGTTAGTGCAACTAACTATGTATGGAATTTCAATGGTTTTGTGTGAGTAAAATAAGGTTTTGTAAATGCTAATTCCTAACTATATATGGTCTATAACCTATGGTTTTTTCAGTGAATTTTCAAGGTTTTGTAAATGCTAATTCCTAACTATATATGGTCTATAACCTATGGTTTTTTCAGTGAATATATATATAGTTAGGATTTTTTCTCTATGGGATTTTTGAAAATTCTATGTCTAATAACTTTGGCGTTTGTGGACGGAATTGGCTGAAATTTTCAGGAAAATGGAACATTTTGTTTCTGAGCAGCCCCTGAAAATTTGGGGGGGGTTCGTCAAGGAGGGGCCGAGAAAAAAGGGGGGTCCCAAAACGTGTTTTTAACATTGAGTTTTCCATAGGGCGGTTGGCCTCACTTTTAGCCCGAACGGCTGAATGGATTTGCACGAAACTTGGCAAAATTGTAGGGACTGGTAGCCCGATGTGCCTTTGCTAGGTCTCAATATATGTGCTCCAGTGGATTTTGAGAAATTAACGTTCAAAAAAAGATATATATCTGTAACAGCGGACCAGGCAGCGCTCCGGTTCGCGGACTTTACGTGTTACGGAGCTTTGTGAAGCGAAGCTGATTGGTTCTCCGGCGTCTGTAAACATTCCAAACAGTCCGTAGCGGCCGCCATCTTGTCTCTCGGTAGGATCGAGAGACAAGAGGAGGCCAAAGTGAAGGGGCAAATGACCATAAGGGGGCATAGTAGATCCTCCCTGACCCTCTAGGTTTGATGTGGAGGTTTTAAAAGGGCCCCGCGGGGCAAAAAAAAAAAAATAATAATAATCGAACGGCTGAATGGATTTGCACGAAACTTGGCAAAATTGTAGGGACTGGTAGCCCGATGTGCCTTTGCTAGGTCTCAATATATGTGCTCCAGTGGATTTTGAGAAATTAACGTTCAAAAAAAGATATATATCTGTAACAGCGCTCCGCTTCGCGTACTTTTCGCGTAACGGAGCTTAGCGAAGCTGATTGGTTCTCCGGCGTCTGTAAACATTCCAAACAGTCCGTAGCGGCCGCCATCTTGTCTCTCGGTAGGATCGAGAGACAAGAGGAGGCCAAAGCGAAGGGGCAAATGACCATAAGGGGGCATAGTAGATCCTCCCTGACCCCCTAGGTTTGATGTGGAGGTTTTAAAAGGGCCCCGCGGGGCAAAAAAGAAAATAATAATAATAATCGAACGGCTGAATGGATTTGCACGAAACTTGGCAAAATTGTAGGGACTGGTAGCTCGATGTGCCTTTGCTAGGTCTCAATATATGTGCTTCAGTGGATTTTGAGAAATTAACGTTCAAAAAAAGATATATATCTGTAACAGCGCTCCGCTTTGCGGAGATAAAATTATCTCTGTATTACCTAGCTGTTGCTAACACCAGTTAGCGACCGCTAGTAGGAGATAGCGACCATCTTGGGCCCCACTTTGCATGTCAGTGATATTTATCACTAATGACATGCAAAGTGGGCATGCCAAGATGTTAGCGACTGGAAACAGTCGCTAACATCGCTATCTCCTATTACCAACTTTTGGAGATATTCGCGCTAAGCGCGAATATCTCCAAAAGCTACCACCTGCCCTGAGCAGTTCTTAGCCATGTTATCCAATGGGAGGTGGATAACATGGCTAAGAGCATTAGCTCGGTAATGCATGAATATCGCTGAGTTTTCAGCGATATTAATGCATTGCGGTCGTTTTTTATGGCATTTGCGATAAACCTTGGTAATAGCAAGGTTTATCTGCGATAATTTCTGACGATGCTTAGCGGTAAAAAATTCGTTGCTAAGCATCGTTAGGGATAAATATCGCTTAACTTTGGTAATATGCCCCAACGTCTGTTAACGTTCGATTCGAAGGAAATCAGGAAGTGTTGAAAAACATTGTCTGTGCCATCTTGCCTTTTTTCAAATGCCACACTTTTGTCGTGCACGGCAGTCATTTTAGATGCCTTGACCAGACCCACTCTCTGCACGCTGTCGATCCTTAGCATGGCTCCCCACCCTCGCAAGCATCTCCCCCAGGCACTGGTCACCCTCGTTCTCTGTCTTATGCATGGGTAATAAACCTCCCCCCATCTGCGCTGCTCTTCCCTGAGAATCACACCCTGTGCCCGCCCGACACCTCCCTTTCGCCCTATTCACTACCGCACCCTCTGACACTCCTTTTCCTCTGTGTCCGATTGTCCAGGCCGGTCCTAGGCTATCAGCTAGCCCTGCAGATGTAGTTTATGGCCCCAGCTGTAAAGAATCACCCCTCTTCAAAGGAGTTATAGTAGATCAAGGCCCACACTCGATGAGATCCGTCACAGCACACGCGTTCCTACTATCTGAAAACCATCCTGTATTGTGATTGGGGAGGGGACCGAGCCTGAAGCGGAAGATTCCAGGGATGACTCTTTGTACATCAAAGTTTTTACAATTATGTGTCACATTAAAAATATATAGCACTCCAACAACGTAGTAAGATTATAAAACTTTAATAACTTATAAATATATACAACAAAACAAAAACAGTAAAAACATTTAAACATTTTTAGGGAAAAACAACGAAGTAGCGGTCGGCTGTGCGAATAGTCCCAACGCAGCACAACGTCCAGATTTCTGGACGGCACCCAGGTGATGTTGCCTGGGTGCCGCACTGATTTCGGCATCCGGCGTGGGGCGTCGCGGGGGGTGGGTCATCAGTAGCAAACTGTTGTGCGAATAGTTCCAAGGCAGCAGAACGATGGCACCAAGGTGATGTCCAGTAAGTTGCCGCACTGGTTTTGGTATCCTACAATGCTGCTCCGAATAACGGCGTGGGGCGCCCCGGGGGGGGGGGGGGAGGCGGCGTGAACGGGCCTCTCCAGGTGGAGTCTCGTCTGTTGTAGTGGGGCGCCCCTTTACCGTTTCAGTTGCCATTCCGTCCGCTTTTGGTCCACTGTGTCAAAAGCCGCAATTCAGCTGAGTTGCGCCCACTCTTGCGGTGCAGCGATAGGCGGCTGCCACAGGACTCTCAAAATGGCGGCAGGCTCTTTTCTTTTTGGGCCTGGTCCACTGAAATGGCCCTGGGACACCTTGGAAATCGGACGCTTGTCTGCTAGGTCTTGGACCCCATTCTCGAAAGCGTCCCCTCCGCCTTGAGGATTCAACAAAAGTTTTGGGGGCCCCCGACTCCTGCAGGCTTCTGGTGGGGAGCGGCTGCCATGATTGCTCGCGGAATGACCACGACGGAGCCATGAGATGGTGGTGCTTTCATGGTGACGCCAGCTTCAGTGTGAAACATCCAGAAACAAGGTGGGGCTTTCATCGTTTGGGAAAAAAAAAAGTTTTCATCCAATGAAAAGTGTTATTTTTAGGTCATATGATCAAGCCTTCCATCATTAGGAAACCAAAAGTAAAATGAACCAATGAAAAGTTTTATAAACAAGTCACATGACCTGTTATGCGGCATAGGGTATAAAATGCGGAGAAAATACGTTGGCACGTGAGGCGGCGTCAGTAGCGGACCGATGTGCGAATAGGCCGAAGGCAACACAACGCGCCAAGATCCGGATGGCACCGAGGTGGTGTCCAGCAAGTTGCAGCACTGGTGTGGCCATCCTACAATGCTGAAAGTTGGCGTGGGGCGCCCCGTTGGCCTGTGAGTTCGCGTCAGTAGCGGACCGATGTGCGAATAGGCCGAAGGCAGCACAACGCGCCAAGATCCGGATGGCACCGAGTGGTGTCTAGTAAGTTGCCGCACTGGTGTGGCCATCCTACAATGTTGAAAGTCGGCGTGGGGCGCCCCGTTGGCCTGTGAGATGGCGTCAGTAGCGGACCGATGTGCAAATGGGGCCAAAGGCAGCGCAACAATATTTTCGGAATAGAAGACACCACAAGGCGCTGAGATGCCAAGATCCGGATGGCACCGAGGTGGTGTCTAGCAAGTTGTGGCACTGGTGTGGCCATCCTACAATGGTAAAAGTCGGCGTGGGGCGCCCTGTTGGCCTGTGAGATGGTGTCAGTAGCGGACCGATGTGCGAATGGGGCCAAAGGCAGCGCAACAATATTTTCTGACTAGAAGACACCACAAGGCGCTGAGATGCCAAGATCCGGATGGCACCGAGGTGATGTCTAGCAAGTTGCTGTACTGGTGTGGCCATCCTACAATGCTGAAACTCGGTGTGGGGCGCCCCATTAGCCTGTGATATGGCGTCAGTAGCGGACCGATGTGCGAATGGGGCCAAAGGCAGCGCAACAATATTTTCTGAATAGAAGACACCACAAGGCGCTAAGATGCCAAGATCCGGATGGCACCGAGGTGGTGTCTAGTAAGGTGCACTGGTGTGGCCATCCTACAATGCTGAAAGTCGGCGTGGGGCGCCCCGTTGGCCTGTGAGATGGCGGCAGTAGCGGACTGATGTGCGAATGGGGCCAAAGGCAGCGCAAAAATATTTTTGGAATAGAAGACACCACAAGGCGCTGAGATTCGGTTAGCACCGAGGTGGTGTCTAGCAAGCTATGCAGCTGAGTTGCGTGCACACTTGCGGCGAATAGGTCGAAGGCAGCACAACAATGTTTTCTGAATAGAAGACACCACAAGGCGCTGAGATTCGGTTACCACCGAGGTGGTGTCTAGCAAGTTGCTGCACTGGTGTGGCCATCCTACAATACTGCTCCGAATAACGGCGTGGGGTGCCCAAAGGGGGGGGGGGAGGCGGCGTGAACGGGCCTTCCTAGGTGGAGGCTCGTCTGCTGTAGTGGGGCGCCCCTTTACCGTTTCAGTTGCCATTCAGCTGAGTTTCGGCCGCTCTTGATGCTACAGCGACAGGCGGCTGCAACAGGACTCTCAAAATGGCGGCCTGTTCTTTGGATTTGGGCCTGGTCCACTAAAATGGCCCTGGGACACCTTAGAACTCGGACGCTCGATTTTTTTTTCCTTTCCTCTACATGCAAAAAAAGGTAAATGCCCGGTACGTTATACGCTTCATCTGCCACGATGTACTCTCCAGAGGAACGAAAAAATATATAGTTATGGTAACTATACCATGCATCGTCATATGGAGAGGTGGCACCAATTAATTATAGTGCTGCATAAAAGAGAGATTTGGAGGAGAACCCCCGACCTGCCAGTACATTCATCAAAGAAGTGGCACTGACAGCATCAGAGGCAAGGGAAACGGTCCCAAATATTTAGAAGAACTTTGGAAAGATTAAAATGACATGTTTAGATTGTGGCAAATTAATTTCATGTGGACAGATGAGTGTTACTCTATAAATACAGCATATGAACATCATCATAGTCGATGGTTGGTAGAGACATTTTGACTATATCCTGGACCTGCCCGTCCTCGCCCAAAATGGCGCCGGAATAAATGGGACTCGTAATTCCTTGTTGTGTACTGGTTGCAGAACCTTGAAATCACGAGATACGTATGCAGTTTTGAAGCACATGGCGGGCGGGGACGAGAATTGATTGAGTATTTCGACATCCCTATTGATATTAAGTTCTGATGTGTTATTGATTACTGTACTATTGAAAGTTCGAATTAACGTCACGCATGGTACTTGCCCGCAAATGTATATCTAGATAATTTTATTGTAACTGGCCCTGTCGTATTTTAATTATAAAATGTACGTCCACCGATTCCGCAACTGTTAGACACCTTAGTTCTTGCAACCTAATGGCCCGCCCGTTACGTTCCTCTACAGTGTAAATGTCTACTCATCATATACGATTACAGTTTGCTCCGTGGCCGGCCCACGTGGTTATAGGCTCGTATTTGTATAATGAAATTTTCACAATAAAGGTTTTTAAAAGAAAACATGGTAGTAGTATATACATTGGTAAAGTTTTTAATAATAGTCACTGTTTTAGAATCATTAAAAGGCAAGTGAAATAAAGCAGACCAATTACATGAAGGGTAAAAGGTATAATACGCAGGAACGCAGTAAAGATAAATGGTCAAGGGCTGTTGTGTTTTCTACTCCTGCAACATAAAGTGATCGATAAGAATCTCATATTCAGGCGTATCGGCGACTAAGACAGCAGGTCGACCCTCTTTTGCTCAACGGCTCCGTCATGGGACGAAGAAACGCCCTTTTTCTCGAAAAAAGAATATATTTTACTTGCAGGACAGTTGTAAATTTTCCGGGAAAGTACATTAGCCTGGAACATTATAACATATATTTAAGAAAAAATAATGTTCGGAAGTAATAAAAAGCGTAATTTTTAGGTCATATGACCAAGCCTTTCATCATTAGAATAAGAAAAGTAAAATGAACCAATGAAAAGTTTTATTAACAAGTCACATGACCTGTTATGCTCACGTTACGCGCTGCGCGTCGCGCCCCGGATGACTTCCGGATGCGCTAACGCGGCGCGTCATATGACGCATTACGCGACAACGCAGGTCCAGAATATAGTCAAAATGTCTCCACCAACCAGCGGTCGGCACACAACCCCTTTCAGCAGGCTAAATAGTTCTGTTAAATGACAACAGAAGGGACAGGCAACAAGAACCATCAGTCAAAGAGGGGAGGGCTAGTTCTTCTCTACCGGGTTACATTGGGGCGCTACCGGAACTGATCGAATTGGTAGTCTACAGTGTTTCTGGATGTTTCAGACTGAAGCTGGGGTTAGCATGAGAGCACCACCATTTCGTAGCTCCGTCGTGGCCATTCCGCGAGCAATCATGGCAGCCGCTCTTTATCGTTATTTTGGGCGGGGTGGGTGGCGGAGCCGAGCTGTATTGCAGCCATCATGGTGTGGAGTTCAGTTCATCTCACTAGTTTCGTATTTGTCATGAGGGGTTGTTCTTAATGTTTCTATTTTAGCGAGGTCAAAAAGAGATCCCATTAGTGGCCTACTGATTTTGCTCGATTCCTTTTGTTTTTTTACACGATTTTTCGTTATCTGCAAAGACTAAACAGAGTATTGCGACTCTGTGTTTGTTTGTAAATAGAGAATGAACCAAAGAGAACCAATTCTAAAACAGTAAATGCTTGGATAACAATCAATCAAATGGAGAGAGAAGCAGGCACGACGTATTACAACGGGGGCAAAGGCCTGCGTTAACTACCTTTCACTATCTGCAAAGAGAGAGTACTCCTAATAGAAATGAGGGGGGGGGCAGCATTCAAAGCAGATCAGTGTGCATAAACACGAAAATGTTTTTACTTACCACGTACTTGACATTCGACAGCTTATGATATTTGCTATTAAAAAACCATTGAAATTCACTGAAAAAACCATAGGTTATAGACCATATATAGTTAGGAATTAGCATTTACAAAACCTTGAAAATTCACTGAAAAAACCATAGGTTATAGACCATATATAGTTAGGAATTAGCATTTACAAAACCTTGAAAATTCACTGAAAAAACCATAGGGTATAGACCATATATCGTTAGGAATTAGCATTTAAAAAACCTTATTTTACCCACACAAAACCATTGAAATTCCATATATAGTTAGTTGCACTAACTATATATCGCGCACCCGCAATCCACTGCTGATGATGTCACATATTACATCATTCATGACATGGTCAGTGACATCACTGATGACATCACTGATGACATCTCAAATGACATCACTGATGACATCACTGATGACATCTCATTTGACATCAATGACCACATCACTGATGATATCATTCATGTGACAATACAATGCATCTCCTCACATTTTAATATAACCTCTGTTTCACCCAGTGTTAAATACAGAGTATAATTTTTGAAACCATTGACACACCAATACTAGTTACTACATACGCACTCACTGATTCCTACGTCTACACACACCTTCACTCATTCACCCATACAATCATTCATACATACAATCACTCATCTTTACAACACTATCATATGCACTCATACACCTATACAGACACTCACAGTCTGCCACTCATCCATGGAGTTACTCACACACCTAGTCAGTCCTGTAAAGAATCAATGACACTTCCATTTTCTTGTCTATACAGTTAAACATAGAGCACCTTACATTTTCAAACATATACTAACACATACTTACCTTCTTATACAATCATTGATACAAGTACACATTGATCTGCACAGAGTCATACACCTCCCAGCCAGCCACACACACACTCAGTCTCCCATACAAATACTTGGGCAATCAATCAATAACCCATATAGTTACTCATATAGCTACTGATCAACACATGCAGCAGTTTATAGAACAACAGACATAATGATGCACAAATTAAGACAGTTTAGTCACTAACCCATGCACTCAGTGAGACACATTTAATCACTCAGTCATACAGTCAGTCATGCACCTACTAAATCCTTCGTCCAGACACTTACACATCCACTCATTCTTCAATATGTAAGACATATTTAAACTTTACAGAAATAAAAAATCACTGGATGTTGTTATCAGTCATGTCATCAGTGATGTCATTTGAGATGTCATCAGTGATGTCATCAGTGATGTCACTGACCATGTCATGAATGATGTAATATGTGACATCATCAGCAGTGGATTGCGGATGCGCGATATATAGTTAGTGCAACTAACTATATATGGAATTTCAATGGTTTTGTGTGGGTAAAATAAGGTTTTTTAAATGCTAATTCCTAACGATATATGGTCTATAACCTATGGTTTTTTCAGTGAATATATATATACATACATATATATATATATATATATATATATATATATATATATATATATATATACATATTCACTGAAAAAAACCCATAGGTTTTACACACGTTATAGTTAGGAAATAGCATTTACAAAACCTATGAAATTCACTGAAAAAACCATAGGTTTGACACCAGTTATAGTTAGCTGGAAATTTTACTCGCATAAAACCAATGAAATTCCCACGTTATGGTTAGTTGGACTCACTATAACTTGCGCGTGCAATGCACTGCTGATGACATCACATATTACATCACTCATGACATGGTCAGTGATGACATCACTGATGACACCATCCTGCGTAAGCGCACCCGGAAGCACGCGATCGCATACGATCGCGCAACGTCTCGACTCGTAAGCGCGTCGGGTCATGTGATCTGAAAATAACACTCTTCATTGGTGCAGATCAGTTTTGGTTTCCAAATGATCAAAGCCTGGATCCTGTGACTTGAAAATAACACTTTTCATTGGTCCAGAACACTTTTGTTTTCCAAATGATGAAAGCCCCCTCCTTTTTTCCTTATTCTGACTTTGTCCTTTGACTGAGGAAGACCTGTTTCGAGTTCTATCTCAGAAAATGGCTACAGTAGTATCAGCAGCTGGAGCATCTGGCCCACCACCACCACCACCACCATCTAAAAGACCACCACAAGATTACGTTGGTGGTGAAGAGGAAGAGGAGGAGGATGATGAAGAGGAGGCACAGAGAAGGGAGTTCCTGCCTGAAGATAAACAGCCCTACAAACCCAAAGAGCACTTTATATGGCAGTTCTAAAAACTCCCAAGGGGTTTTAAAAAAGTCAACGCATCAAAGGTGACTTGTTTAATTTGTGGTGCTCAGCTATCCAGGGGGAACCCTAACAAAAAGAATTCCTTCGGGAATCACACAATGATTCTCCACATGATGCGTGCGCATCCAAACAACTACTCTAATGCAGAGTTAAGGGACATCTGCAGTAAACTACCCCCATCAACGTCTAGACGCTCAACATCAAAACAACCCACTCCATCGGGTTCGGGGGCAAGAGACACATTGGCTACTATTCAACCTAAGTTTGCCGATTACAAAATCTTGTGCAAATTTTGTAACAAGACACTTTGCTATGGTGAGCAAAGCATCGAATTTATAATGGTTGCTGGTGATAACCATAAGTGTCCAATTTTTTTTTATTTTTCCTGGGTTTTTTTATGCTCCAGTTGAGCTATTTACAATACCCTGTTTTTTGTTTCTCCCCATAAAAAATACAAAAAAAATATAAAAGTGTTCAGAAAAACCAAAAAAAGTACAAAATATTCATAAAAACAAAAAAATATATAAAACAACAAAAAGAAGAAAAAAAACAGTTCTTTTTAGAACTACCTTTACTTTATAAAATTAAACCTATATTTTAAAAGAATCTGTATCAACCTTTTTTCTGCAGGGTACGCGTACCGGTACGTGCACAGGGGCGCGCACCGGGGAGCGCACCGAAGAAAAAAAATAAAAAAAAAATTTATGAAGGAGTTAGCTTGAGGGAACAAACACAAATACGTCGATTCCGATCCGGTAAAATAATCCGCCGTACGAATCGTATTCGTAGCCGATTCCGAATGGGAAACTACCGTCCGACCTGCGAATTCCGATCCGTTTCCGTTGATTTCCGTACGATTTTCTACGACCCGTACGAATGACATTCGTTTACCCGTACGAATAAGCCTCGTGCAGACCACCGTACGATTCGTAATCAGGCCGTACAAACTCACTATTCCGATTCGGAACGAAAGGCCTGAGCGAGATACGTACGGGCCAAAGTATTCACGCTTCAACATTGATTCGTACGGAACATTCGCCTCACTGCAAGCTCCACCAATACATACTACACGCACACCCCTCGGCCAAGCCTACGCGAACCCCCCCACCCGCCAACGGCCCGTACCACTCACACGCACGCACAAGTACGACACGCACCCCCCCCCAACAAGCCTACGCGCACCCACCCACCCGCCAACGGCCCGTACCACTCACACGCACGCGCAAGTACGACACGCACACCCCCCAACAAGCCTACGCGAACACCCCCACCCGCCAACGGCCCGTACAACTCACTCGCGCGCACAAGTACGACACGCACCCCCCCCAACAAGCCAACGCGAACCCCCCCACCCGCCAACGGCCCGTACCACTCACTCGCACGCACAAGTACGACACGCACCCCCCCCAACAAGCCTACGTGAACCCCCCACCCGCCAACGGCCCGTACTACTCAAACGCACGCACAAGGACCACACGCACACCCCTCGGCCAAGCCTACACGAAACCCCCCACCCGCCAACGGCCCGTACTACTCACTTGCACGCACAAGTACGACACGCACACCCCCCAACAAGCCTACGCGAATACCCCGACCCGCCAACGGCCCGTACCACTCACTCGCACGCACAAGTACAACACGCACCCCCCCAACAAGCCTACGCGAACCCCCCACCCGCCAACTGCCCGTACTACTCACTCGCACGCACAAGTACAACACGCACACCCCCCAACAAGCCTACGCGAACACCCCCACCCGCCAACAGCCCGTACCACTCACTTGCACGCACAAGTACGACACGCACCCCCCCCAACAAGCGTACGCGAACACCCCCACCCACCAACGGCCCGTACTACTCAAACGCACGCACAAGTACCACACGCACACCCCTCGGCCAAGCCTACGCGAACCCCCCCACCCGCCAACGGCCCGTACTACTCACTCGCATGCACAAGTACGACACGCACACCCCCAACAAGCCTACGCGAACACCCCCACCCGCCAACGGCCCGTACCACTCACTCGCACGCACAAGTACGACACGCACACCCCCCAACAAGCCTACGCGAACACCCCCACCCGCCAACGGCCCGTACCACTCACTCGCACGCACAAGTACGACACGCACCCCCCCCAACAAGCCTACGCGAACACCCCCACCCGCCAACGGCCCATACCACTCACTCGCACGCACAAGTACGACACGCACCCCCCCCAACAAGCCTACGCGAACACCCCCACCCGCCAACGGCCCGTACCACTCACTCGCACGCACAAGTACCACACGCACACCCCTCGGCCAAGCCTACATGAACACCCCCACCCGCCAACGGCCCATACCACTCACTCGCACGCACAAGTACGACACGCACCCCCCCAACTAGCGTACGCGAACACCCCCACCCGCCAACAGCCCGTACTACTCAAACGCACGCACAAGTACCACACGCACACCCCTCGGCCAAGCCTACACGAACACCCCCACCCGCCAACGGCCCGTACCACTCACTCGCACGCACAAGTACGACACGCACCCCCCCCCAACAAGCGTACACGAACACCCCCACCCGCCTACGGCCCGTACTACTCAAACGCACGCACAAGTACGACACACACACCCCTTGGCCAAGCCTACGCGAACCCCCCTACCCGCCAACGGCCCGTACTACTCACTCGCACGCACAAGTATGACACGCACACCCCCCAACAAGCCTACGCGAACACCCCCACCCGCCAACAGCCCGTACCACTCACTCGCACGCACAAGTACGACACACACACCCCCCAACAAGCCTACGCGAACACCCCCACCCGCCAACGGCCCGTACCACTCACTCGCATGCACAAGTACGACACGCACCCCCCCAACAAGCCTACGCAAACACCCCCACCCGCCAACGGCCCTTAGCACTCACTCGCACGCACAAGTACGACACGCACCCCCCAACAAGCGTACGCGAACACCCCCACCCGCCAACGGCCCGTACTACTCAAACGCACGCACAAGTACCACACGCACACCCCTCGGCCAAGCCTACACGAACCCCCCCACCCGCCAACGGCCCGTACTACTCACTCGCACGCACAAGTACAACACGCACACCCCCCAACAAGCCTACGCGAACACCCCCACCCGCCAACGGCCCGTACCACTCACTCGCACGCACAAGTACGACACGCACCCCCCCCAACAAGCCTACGCGAATACCCCCACCCGCCAACGGCCCGTACCACTCACTCGCACGCACAAGTACCACACGCACACCCCTCGGCCAAGCCTACGCGAACACCCCCACCCGCCAACGGCCCGTACCACTCACTCGCATGCACAAGTACGACACGCACCCCCCCCAACAAGCGTACGCGAACACCCCCACCCGCCAACGGCCCGTACTACTCAAACGCACGCACAAGTACCACACGCACACCCCTCGGCCAAGCCTACACGAACCCCCCCACCCGCCAACGGCCCGTACTACTCACTCGCACGCACAAGTACGACACGCACACCCCCCCAACAAGCCTACGTGAACACCCCCACCCGCCAACGGCCCGTACTACTCACTCGCACGCACAAGTACGACACGCACACCCCCCAACAAGCCTTCGCGAACACCCCCACCCGCCAAAGGCCCGTACCACTCACTCGCACGCACAAGTACGACACGCACCCCCCCCCAACAAGCCTACGCGAACACCCCCACCCGCCAACGGCCCGTACTACTCAAACGCACGCACAAGTACCGCACGCACACATAACGCCAACACCAAAACGACCACAAGGACCTTGCTAACGAGTCGCACTACCACACTGAACATGTCTCTTGTGTACACACCTTTGACAATCAATGTCCTGGTCACAGCCAAACAGCCAAACAGAGGACAACACCAACACCCACCCCATATAACACCCACCCCAACAATTCAATATAAGCCACACCCACCATTTGACCAATAAAAGGGACCACACATACAACCCATCATCCTTTGCAACATACCCATTCTTGCGAGGAAACTGAGAGCACACAAACTATTGCAGACACATACCTTCACATATACACCCTATCTCATCTACACCCTGACCACCCCCTTCACATTCTGACCCAAACACCCTCATTCATACACACCATCAACCCCTCAATCACATACACTACACACCATGACCACACACAAGAATCCAAAATTCACTAACCCGGAGATGGAGATACTTATAGATGAAGTCATCAGAGTCAAGCCGCAGCTGTTTGGTGCATTGGTCAGACAGACCAGCCTGGCAGAAAGAACACGCCTGTGGGAGAGGATCGTAGACCGGGTCAATGCTGTTGCACCCATCAGGCGCACCAGGGATGAATGCCAGGCCAGGTGGTACGATCTGCGGAGGATGGTGAAGAAGAAGATGGCACAGGATTACGCCAATGCACACCACACTGGAGGCGGTGGTCCCCGCAGACCTCCTGTATACCAGCCCTGGGAGGAGAAGGTCATGGTCCTACTGCCAGTGGTGGGAGTACATGGAATAGAAGGAGCCATTGAGTCTGGTGAGTGTACAAAAAACACAAGTTACATGGGTAGACTAACAACAGTGCCCAGCAGCATGGGGTGGGTGGCCATGAGTCCAAGCAGTACACTACCAAATGGTGGTAGTTGCAAGGGGAGGCACATAGGGTGCAATGTGTAGGGTAAGAGGCTGCTCTCATGCCATATGTCCCAGGGACACACACAAGCATAATGACCAATGCACAGGGATAGGTAAAGATCACACAAGATACTAGACCACAGCTTCTAAATATTTACTATTTGCTGACACACCTTACAGAGATGCATCATTTTGTGACAAAGTAAGGCAGTGTAGCAAGAGAGCAAGCACAATCTACCTGTCTCCATCCCTGTCTCGCCCTCTCCCTCTGTCTCCCTCTCCCTCTGTCTCCCTCTCCCTCTGTCTCCCTCTGTCTCCCTCTCCCTCTGTCTCCCTCTGTCTCCCTCTCCCTCGGTTGCCCTCTCCCTCTGTCTCCCTCTGTCTCTGTCTCCCTCTCCCTCAGTCGCCCTCTCCCTCTGTCGCCCTCTCCCTCTGTCTCCCTCTGTCTCCCTCTCCCTCTGTCTCCCTCTGTCTCCCTCTCCCTCGGTTGCCCTCTCCCTCTGTCACCCTCTGTCTCTGTCTCCCTCTCCCTCGGTCGCCCTCTCCCTCTGTCGGCCTCTGTCTCTGTCTCCCTCTCCCTCAGTCGCCCTCTCCCTCTGTCGGCCTCTGTCTCTGTCTCCCTCTCCCTCAGTCGCCCTCTCCCTCTGTCTCCCTCTCCCTCTGTCTCCCTCTGTCTCCCTCTCCCTCGGTTGCCCTCTCCCTCTGTCTCCCTCTGTCTCTGTCTCCCTCTCCCTCGGTCGCCCTCTCCCTCTGTCGGCCTCTGTCTCTGTCTCCCTCTCCCTCAGTCGCCCTCTCCCTCTGTCTCCCTCTGTCTCTGTCTCCCTCTCCCTCGGTTGCCCTCTCCCTCTGTCTCCCTCTGTCTCTGTCTCCCTCTCCCTCGGTCGCCCTCTCCCTCTGTCGGCCTCTGTCTCTGTCTCCCTCTCCCTCAGTCGCCCTCTCCCTCTGTCTCCCTCTGTCTCTGTCTCCCTCTCCCTCGGTTGCCCTCTCCCTCTGTCTCCCTCTGTCTCTGTCTCCCTCTCCCTCTGTCGCCCTCTGTCTCTGTCTCCCTCTGTCTCCCTCTCCCTCTCCCTCTGTCTCCATCAGTCAGTGTTCGTCCCTCTGTCACCTCAACGCACCTCCCTGGGGCACACACACAGTTGCACACAAGCACTGCACAGGCCTCACAAACTCCATAGAGCAGAATGTTAAGGGATGTCTCACAAGTACCAGCAAACATCAGCTATGTGCCTGTAAGACACCCACCATTTGCTGTCAACACTGTACTGTGTCAGGACACACATCTCAGAAAGCTCTGTAGTACACAATGGGCACAGGTGTAGGCAGCACAAGTCCCTCCTGTGCTCATTGCAAACACAAACACCAGGACAATGTCACACATCCTGTGCACCAACACAAATCCACGATTATGGCAGCATGCCACATGAGGGGGCAGCCAAATCATGAACAATGGACGCTTGCAATTCACAAACAAAGTAATAGCATGGCCTGTTGTACACACCCCTTACAGAAACTCATCCCCGGGGGACAGGCGTTGGATTGCAACACTGTCCCAATTGCCATGTACCACAACAAAACACGTACTCATATGAATATGCATACAACTCATACATGCACATAACAGAAGCTCCAGTCCATTGTGCCTCTCTAAATAAGCACGTGCCCCATCTCATTACCTTTGTGGATGCACATAAGTACCAACATGGACATGGGTATTGACAAGGTGATGCGTCTTAGAGAAGTGCCAAGTTCTAAAGCCATGATCTAGAAGTGGGTGTACAGGTCCAGCGGTGTTGGCATTGTTTGGCCAGCATGGAACAGCAAAAGACATCCAAAGTAGTAGCTGACATGCTAAATAATGATGCTCTGTCTCTTACATCAACATGCTGCATCTAAACTCTGTGCATGCTTGACGCACACATAAGAATTTTCACCGTATCCAGGATGTAGCGTGAAACTTACCAATGCTTTACACGTGTGGTGCCGGCAACACAAGACACAGCAATGGCTGTGTCAGTCATTGTCAAGAGATTGGAAGAATGTAAATACCCCATCGTACAATTGTTTTTTCTACCACTAAATACATAACTGTACAATGTCAACAATGTATAGCTTGTGGAACAGTGATGCTGATAATGGATAACCAAACCACATGTCACTTGATATTGCCTTAACAGTGTCTGTCTCTCCCACACACAGGGCAACGTGCAGATCTCCCCCCCAGCCAGGGGGGCCAAGGATCCCAGTCCCAGGCTCAGCAGGACCCAGACCCCACCGGCAGCGCCGTCCCTCAACGCACTGTGGATGACCCCAACCAACCTGGCTCCTCTGGATCCCAAACCCCTGCAGCAACTGTACCAGCTACATCTCTGCCAACCACCGGACCTATTCCCACCACATCCCAGCAGACAGGTCAGAGCCCTGCCCATGATTCACAAGAGAGTCAGTCTGAAAATGAGGGACACCCTTTGTCGGGCGCCCCTGAGGTTGGTGACAACCTCCACCCTCCCAGCACTCGGGGGGCCCGTCGATCGGATGTGCCCACAAGCGCAGGCCGTGCTCATGTGGGTCAGGGTGGTGGGAGTGGCGCAAGGCGGAGGCGAGAATCTGGCCAGTCAGCTGCAGGGCCCGGTATGCCTGAACTCACTAACATCCTTGAGACATACCAGCGGGACACCAGGGAGGTAAGCCAGCTTGCGGAGACCCTACCAGCTCAGAGAACAGCAGGCAGAGCAAATAGCCAGGCAAGACCTGCATTATGGACGGGTGGAGGCACACCAGGCTCAGCTCTTGATGGTGCATAGGGACATTTTCCATGTGCTACGTCAGATGGCTGCCAACATGCAGCCCCCTCCCTGTGTCACAAGGCCAGCAACATCACGGCAAAGTGCAACACCAGCCACAGGGAGGGAGGAGAGGGAGGAGGAGGAGGAACCCTCTGACGTAGCGTCCCATGCACCGTCCATGCCTGCACATGAGGGTCCCCCAAGGAAGGTGGGTCGTCCACGGCGAAGACGTTGAGGGCCTGTGTCCCATGGACTCCCAGGACACTGGACCTGGCATATTGCCCCTGGGTGCAACAGCATCCCCTATGAGACTCTCCCACATGGACTTGCTGGTCACAGTCTGCCCAATGATGTCAGGCACTGTGGCCTGGACTCTGTTGACTGAAACTATAAGGCATCTCATCTCCAGCTGTGAATTTTGGATTCCACCCCTTTCTGTACAGCACCTATTCACGTTTCATGCACAAGATCACCCAATCAATAATCTAAACATCATACGCATTTGGTGAGTAATCTTTGAAACAGCATACATGTATATGTGTCTGCAAATGTCAAAAATGCAAGGTATACAACAAACAGCAGTCATTCACACACTTGGATCAGAATCTGAGTGAGGACACACATTGGTCAGAAATTTCCACTAACTACATACATGGATGGTAAGACACACCTGTGTGGGACAGTCAATGCTGGAGGGGGGATTGAATCCCAATACTGCTAGCACAGGCAGGCCCAGGAGAGTCACTTTGAGGAGTACATGTCAGTGTCACAAAAGTAGTAGTCCATGTAGGGAGTACCTACAACTGTGTCCTCAGGTATGTGAGCTACCATCAGCATGATGCATTACTGTGTATGTGATTAATGCCGCACAGGATAACGGTGGCAGGACAGACTGTGGGCAATGGGCTGAAGCACTCTAGACAAGCACACCTGATTAGGTGACCTACCCCTATGGAGCTACAAGTACTATACTACTGTAATGGGAGCAACGCATACAGAACAACGACACACATCAGACAAATACCTACCCCAGAACGGCCAAATCACACCACACCCAAGAGACAGGGTCATGGTGTGTGTCCCATGTGCCAACTTGACTGACTGTGACAGCAATGTTGAAGTGGTGTGAGCATGTTGTGTTCTGGCACGTGACTGTAAGCTAACAGTTTTCTGATCTAGTGGTGTTGACAAGCTAACACTGTACAATATTGTGCCTATGTAAGGTGTGTGTGTGTGTTGGACACGGAACATGACCTATGTGAATCTGCATAGTCGTGCCAGTATGTGTTGCACACACACGCATAGAAGCAGCTATGGCTGAGTACAAAGCATTTTTATAGCACGAGGGTGAATGTCTGGTGTTGTCTGTGTGTAGGGTGGCAGGAGCATGCTCTATTAATGGATGGATAGTGTGCGCTGCATGGTGGCTGTGTATGCAGCTGCAGCAATAAGTGAAGACATGACGGCAGGAGGGGTGTGACTAATTGCTAAACAAACACATAACACAAGGGCACCCTCAATGCACAAAGTGACATGTGAATGTGAAGGCAGAAGTGTCTGCCTCACTCAGGATCACTGACAACAAAATGGCACAGTAATCACCACAGATCACAGTCACTGGATCAGGGCCCTTACGGTCAAGTGGGGCACAAGACACACAGCGTCAGCAGGTGTATACAAGAGCTAGTGTGTTCAAATCCAAACTGCACCAACAAAGACATCTACCTCACACACAACATAGTATTCTAGCCTTCACCCACCCCATGCGTGTGGTCAATATACAGTTACACACATAACAAGCATGAGGTAACTACGTTCAAAATAGTATATGTGCACATTAGAAGGACATGTGTGTTGAGCCCGAAGCAGGCACAATATTCTGTAGGAGTCAGACGTCATGCACAACATGATAATTTACATTGTGAGCCCATGGAGCTTTCACAAACATACATGTGCATTGTCAATAATTCCAATTTACACTAATCATGATGTCACCTGTAATGCCGCATTACGAATACCTACAAGGCTGTCAACGACTGGCCGTACCTTTCTTCATCAGAGTGGTGTGATGCTCTAAGGGTTCCACCTCCAAATAGTTCATTGGTCTACTACAGACACAAAAGGGTGATCAGGCGAGGGAAGGAGAGGATGGGAACTGCTGGGAGGGAGACCTGAAACAGAGGCAAATAAGCATTAGGACAACAGTCTCATGTCACAGACACTTCAAAAACCTCATTAGCTACACTGTACCAGTCACACCTGTGAAGTGTACTGACTGGTGAAAAATAATGATGATTAATCATGCCATCACATGAGATACGATGCTGTGACACAGACACATAAAAACTGGGACAGTCTGTCATCCATTAGAGTCATGTGTAACGCTCACAAGTGAGCACCCTAGCAAAAAGATCTATGTAGTATAAACACATTCCCAGGCACAGATGAGGTGGACCTCAGTAACAAATGGAAACATATGGAAATCCAACTACCGCTAACTCTAAAGTCTGAATCTGATATTGGTTAGCCATAAGGGCCATGTAGGCTAACTTGAGCAAATCCACAACAGCTGTTAGTATCACATATGATGACGAAGCTAATGATCGACATGCAATGAAGGCACTCTGTAGCCAGTCTTTTGGTGTGTCAAGTATGCATCACAATGCTAAACATGATATGCAGATACAATAAATATTAAGTGCAAGTGATGTCCATCCAAGCTACATAATCAGACCCTACCATAGCACAGTTATGGTGCCGGCGACCAGAGATTAATGTGAATGACCGCACTCCATTGGTGCAACACAAAAATTCACATATGCATCTTTCACACTTTTTACTTAGTCATGCTAAACATACATGGCATCATGTGCATCTAAACATCACTGCTACTCACTGTGAAGGCTGGCGTAGCAGTATTCTCAACCTGCACTGAGGTAACGACATGACAGTGACATGATATACTGCTGCAAGGGGCAATGCATCCATGTTAACTGATTCACAGGACAGTTGTCTTAAGATGTGGAACATACACTGGGCAGCACCGACACCACATGGTTTCATGGTAATCACACTGGACTGGCCCACAAGCTGGAGGTGAGGATCCAGTCACATTCTAATGCACACAGTGAGGCTGCAATCCCCCACAGAGTCCGTGGTTGTGACCTCTGACACAATGTCATGCCATGGTATGTGCAATGTTGCTGTGGCAATGTCTACACACATTGATGCATTCACCAGAGTATCAAAGTACAACAGATGACAGAAGGGGTGACTATCCTGTCATGGGAGTGGCCATACATGTCATAAGGTACATAATGGAGTAGCATGTATGCAAGGTGACACTACATGCACATGAACATGTACCACACGTTTCTACACATACCAACGCTAAACAGCCTCATATGAGTCCTTACCCAAATTGACTTCTCCACATGTCCAAGCATGCTCCGTTGATGTGGCTGACGTTGCAATCATAATGAGCAGTAGCAGGATGACCACGATGTACCCCAACGGACAACAGGCAGGGCGAGCTGTGGATGAGAGTGGCACACAAGGGGTCAAGTTCTGTATAATGTCATTTTGTCAATGTCTGTTGAATAGCCAGATGTAGTATGACACCTGTACATTCCAAGTGCACACATAGCACGTATGTGTGTAGCATTACAACTGAACGTGTGACACAGCACAACACACATCCAAGTGATCTTGCTTACAGTCTGTTGCATACACAGCATGCTACCCATGCAACTCTATAGTCCATCTTTTACATAAAAGATGAAATGACTCACCATCATGAAAATAAGTTGCGGATGAGGTGACCGCGGATATCATCTTCACCCTCCTCGTCACTGGCATCCTGGCCATGGCCTTCATCCTCAACGGGCGGATGTTCCAGCTCATCAGGATCCAGGTAGAGTGGCACAGCCTTCTCCACTGCCATGTTGTGTAGCATGCAGCACACGGTGAAGATGTCACACACCTTGCGTGGGCTGTATTGGAGGGCTCCGCCTGTCTTGTCCAGGCACCTGAACCGGCTCTTCAGGAGTCCAAAGGTCCGTTCGATCACCTGCCTGGTCTTCACATGAGCATTGTTGTAACGCTGGTCTGCAGCTGTCCTGGGGTTGCGTAGCGGAGTCATTAGCCACGGCATGTTTGGATATCCAGCGTCTCCTGCAAATTGACATCATGTACAAGAGTGAATCATATGATGCAGATCATGACGTTGTGACATACTGACATACAGAGCTCACAGTGTATACTCACCAACTAGACATGCCCGGTGGTTGTGCAGCTGCAGCATCATCTGTGGTACCCTGCTACGCCTCATGATGAAAGCATCGTGGCACGATCCTGGATAACGTGCACAAACATGTGAGATAATCATGTTGGCAAGACACACCACCAGGGCATTTATCGAGTGGTAGTGTTTCCTGTTGCGATACGCTTGCTCCTGAGCCTGTGGTGGGACAAGAGTAACATGTGTACCATCAATTGCACCAATTACATGTGGCATGCGGCCCAGGGCATAGAATTCCCCCTTGACATCTGTCAACTCTTCTGGAGTAGGGAATGTAATGAATTCATCAAGGTGGAGCAACATTGCTCCCAAAACATCACCCAATACCCGGCTAAACATGGTCTGAGACATCCCTCCCACATCAGCTATGGTAAATTGGAATGTACCTGTGGCAAAGAAATGGAGGGCTGCCATCACCGTAAAGGTGTCAGTGCAGTTGGATACCTGTGGTGTGGTTGTAGGTGAGCCTCAAGCTTGTCCGTCAGGTCCTTGATCAACTGTCTGCCGAACCGATATCGACGGATGCAGTTGCGCTCCCTCATGGCTTCCAAGTCAGGCAACGGCCTTTCCAGAGGGGGTGCCCTGCAAGACACAATTGTAAGGAAATGTCTTCGACTGTCTGACTAAGACTATAACAATGTACATGGCACAAGCAACACTGCTTCAAATAATCTAGACAATTTGGAGTGTGGCGTGGGATACACACTGATGCCAGCTCCCACACACTCCTCCGTGGAGAAGGAAAATACCTGTAGTGTGTGGAATGGATGTGACATGCATACAAACAATCAGATGGAAAGGTCTTAGTGAGCATGACAATGTATCATGTCAGTGAGACACGTCATGTCAATGTCAGTAGGAGGTTGTCTGCACATCCAGACGGCTGACTGCAATACACACACACACCACATGTGACATCATTTGCACTGTTCAGCCTTAGTCATGTTGCGGTGTGTACTTTCAGTTACAATTACATGACCATCATCATACAGCATGATAATTACATTTGTCACTGATGGTCTGTGATGCCATCACACATGTGAACGGGTCATTAACACACGTGGCATGGTGTGTGTACATTAGTCACCCTGCCATCACAGCAAGGACACAACATAGATGCTCCTACAGCAGATGCACAGAACTTTCAAGGACTAGTTACTTACCTTTTGTAAACCAATATCTGTAAGGAACAGTAGGCAGTAGCAAAGTGTCACATTTCAATACATACATAGCTTAGGACTAATTAGCCTCCCTGGGTGCCATCGATCTGACCAGTGAGTGGTGGCTATCCAGGCCACACCGGAACAAAACCAGTGTTGTAGATTGGCATCCAACAAGGGCGTGGCCATGTTTTGCCCGTACCTACAATGCATACACTGGCAGCTGTTACACAAACATATCCCACAGAGAGTGTGGGTAGCAGGCAAAGATGGATGTCAAGTAGCTAAACATCACTCCCAGAGTCAGGGAGGATGATGACATCTTTGCGTAGTGCCTGTACCTCTTGGATACCCTCTACAGCGTAGCTAACGGGAATGTGTTCTGTGGTTTTGAGGCCTGGATGCAGATGCTTCCTGGGATGGGGTGGTAGGACAGGGAACATGGTCAGTCCGGGTAGGGCAGTGGGGGTCTGACAACTTGCCTATCTACAGACAAACATGCTGTGTGGCTGTACATGCTTGCCAATATACATACAGTACTTTCATCAAGATAGGCCTGCAGAGGCTCAGCGTAGCGTTAGTGTAGTTGAAGGACCTCAGTGACAAGTTAGTCCTCACCGCAGCAACAGGGAGATGAAGGGCCATGGTTCCAACCGCCCACATAAACACAACACTGTACGTTGCCCAATCATCCAAATACATCTTTTGAGTTGAGACATCACCAGTGTCTGGCTAGGTGTCCACAACACTCGCATCCCCCAGTCCACTTGTCCTGTGGTCTTGGGACTGACACTCACGTGCCAGTGGGTCTTCATGACCCTCCCAATACTCATTAGCGCCAATTGTAATGAGGTGTGGCCAGCTCATTGATGTTTACATTCCCATGCAGCATTAAGAACGGTGTTCTGCCACACAGTTACCACAGCGGAGCCGTACAGTGTGTGGTATCGGGGCCAGCACCACTCCAGAATGGCGCCACGGCTGACACCTGGGGGAGATCTGGCAGTGAGGTTGTGAGTTGAACCAGCGGGGACCAGGATGAACATTCCAATCATGTCTGTCACAGCGGTTCTGGGACGTATGCACCGCCTGCGTCCGTCACTCAGCGAGTGATGGCGTCAGGGGCATATCAACAGAGGCGCTACTGCCCCCAGACGGGTACGGTGGGCCAGAAGCTGACGCTGAGTCAGTGGGCGGGGTGAGGGACATCATGGACATGAGGAAGTGCACTTACTCCTCCTGTGTCACATGCAGGGCTGGGACCGTACGTCGTGGTGCTGGCTACGACGGCTGCAATTCTGATGGAGCCGTGTGGTCGCTGTCACCCTAATCCCATGCAGCATTGCACTTGCATCGTGGTTATTTGTTAATGCAATTACACATCTCTGACTTCTTTTGTTTACCTGACGAGTTTGGCCTGGGGAATGATGTACTAATAAGGGGCTCACATGTCTCCACACCCACACACATGCACTCGTCCTACATCCCAACCATGAGCTATTGTGGTGCTGTGCCAACTGCTGGAGTCTGAGTGGCTTGTGGGACAAATCACACCTGGATTCATATGTCTGGTCCCCGCAATTGGAGCAGCTCTTGTTGTTGTGCCTGACGTGAAAACCGTGGAGACACAGACGGTGAGGGTCACTCACCAACATGAGGCGTTTTCATTCCTCACAGGCTTTGTAAGTGACATCCCTATTGGCACGGTCTTGAGTATGACAATAAAAGGTAAATGCTCAGAAGTGTTTGTACAATGATTTAGGGTACAAAATGTGTAAGCTTTAACTTAGACCGGACCTGCGCTGGTGTTGAGAAACAAACAGAGGACCTGACGTGTGCACGCAGAGGTGACATATGACTACTCAGATAACGTCATCAGGGCACACACAACGCCAAGGACACTTGCAGAGCCAGAGGATTTACACACCAACACACAAGTGTACGGTATTACGGAAATTGCCATGTCCAGGATGACATGTGGGGATATTCTGAGGTGAGTAATACGTTACTGACCTGTTCATCGCATATGCTAACAGCATGCACAATGTCGCACATGGCACACACATGACGTGGTCACACAGGGTCATGCTGTGCGGCTCTGACACCTCTGTGACAGTGGGCATGTTCCTGTCATCATGTGCCAGTTCCCTGTACTGAATTGTGGCCCATTCGAGTGTTCATGTGCCTCGCAACATGTTGCTGACGTTAATCGGGTGGAAATTGTTGAATGCATGTGATGCACATGTGCATCATGATTGATGACATGTTGTGCAAGCTATTCACACATCATCTGAGGCACAGGGTCACAATCCCTGTGCTTCTTCAATGTCTGCCACACCTGGCACATCCTGATGTATATGTGCCATGCTGATGTATGCATCCACATCGTTGACATGAGTGTAGACTACATCCCTGCTGTGTGATTTCCTGGTGTAACTCTCCCAATGGTGACATGAAGGTGGACAGGGACGCAGCCCACACAATCGTTCACTTGACCATGTCTGACGCAATGTACCCCAATGGTACGTGCGTGTGTACGCATCGTTTCCCTATCGCATTTCGGCTCTACGCGAGCTAAGCGTACCCAAATGGTACATGCGTGTGTACGCATCGTTTCCCTATCGCATTTCGGCTCTACGCGAGCTAAGCGTACCCCAATGGTACGTGCGTGTGTACGCATCGTTTCCCTATCGCATTTCGGCTCTACGCGACCTAAGCGTACCCCAATGGTACGTGCGTGTGTACGCATCGTTTCCCTATCGCATTTCGGCTCTACGCGAGCTAAGCGTACCCCAATGGTACGTGCGTGTGTCGGCCTCGTTTCCCTATCGCATTTCGGCTCTACGCGAGCTAAGCGTACCCCAATGGTACGTGCGTGTGTACGCATCGTTTCCCTATCGCATTTCGGCTCTACGCGAGCTAAGCATACCCCAATGGTACGTGCGTGTGTACGCATCGTTTCCCTATCGCATTTCGGCTCTACGCGAGCTAAGTGTACCCCAATGGTACGTGCGTGTGTATGCATCGTTTCCCTATCGCATTTCGGCTCTACGCGACCTAAGCGTACCCCAATGGTACGTGCGTGTGTACGCATCGTTACACCATTCAATGTGTAGCATTGGCAATGGCAATGTCACCGTACTTGGGTGTGAATTTTAAAAAATGCATAGGGAACAACTAGGGGAACAGTGTACTGTTCAAAATGCAACCAGGTTGTCATGGATACGGAGTTTTTTTAAACTCCTACAGGTGTCCTGGAAGAATCAGTTAGGAAAAAGTATACAATGTTGCGAAAGTTGTTGTTCAGCTCTGGCTCTATTTTCAAACCATGCATATGTGTGTCATGGGCTTAGGTGTGATGTGATTGGATGGAACATAGGATGCAAATTATGGTGGCCTATCACACACTACTCCTTGGACTCACAGACCCTCTGCAGCACAGATATAAGGCAGCATGTGGCTGTGGGAGGGCAATTGCCTGCACAACATTGGTGTGGTAACCACAGCTGCTGTCTCTGAATCCTCTGGACCCTGATTAGCTGAACATGGAGAGGGCACCTGCATTCACTGATGGTGAGAACAAGGCCCTGCTGGATGCCCTCCTGCCAAACTTCAGCAAGCTGTATGGGAGACCAGAGGATCAGGTGAGTGATGTGTGCAATACCTTGGAGTGTGCACCTGTTGTGTGTGTGACATCATAGCCACTGTGTAGTAATAGTGGATAGATGCAATGTTGTTGTGAGTGAGTGCCAGGGTGCACAGTGTTGTTTCAAGAGAGATATTTGTTGTAGTGTGGTGTGTGACAGCATGTCACGTGCTGCATTGCACCCAGATATAGCATATATTGTTCAGTGAGTGCCATGCTCAAAGAGTGTTTTGCAGCCCTCATGTCATCTGTAGAATTTCAATGTCATGCAAAGCAGTTGTGTTTGCACACAGGCCACATACTCCTGGACAATGATGCAAATGTGTGTGGCATACGATGCCCTGTTGTCCTCATGTATTTTGTGCACATATGGGTGTCTTGGGAACATGGACCAGGTATACTGATGTTCTGTAACTTTACATTTGTGACAGATATCTGCCTATGAGAAGGGTGAAATCTGGGTGGACATCACCAGGGCTGTCCGGAGAGAGGGGGGGCCTCGCAGGAGGCTTCGAAACATAAAGAAGAGGTGGCAGGACATCCGGTGCTGGAGCCGCCGAATCGCCCGAGTCCAGCTGAAGCTGGAAGCTCCACGCCGGCATGGCGGTAGCCGCCACCTCACCCCCAACATGCTCCGGGTCCTGGAAGTGGTGTTCCCAAACCTCCATAGGCAGTTGCAGGAGGGACAGCAGCACGAAGGGGGTAGGTACATGTCTGTTTGTAGTCATGTGTGTGTGAAATGGTACCTGAAGAGCTCCAAGGCATGGTCACACTCCCATAGTTTGAGTGGTGTGGTCAGACAGGTAGTTCATGCATTGGCATTTGATTGTCCCTCTGTCAGCAGCTGCTTCTTTACATGCCTTGCCCTACTCCACATTAGAGGTTTGCTTTGGCTAATGCTTGTTTTTGACATGTACTCCTATGGTGCAGTGTCTCAGTATGCATCTTCCTTTGCACATCATCATGTTGTAGGGGGGTATGTGACACCTGTTGGTACCTTAAATGTAGCACCACATGTGCACTATGTCTGCCCTTCTTCATATTGTGGCACTGTTCTTGAGTCTCAACAAGTGTTTTATGCACACGTCAGCCTCAGTGGCCTTTGTCCATGGTACACTTTCTAATTATCTTGTGTTAGCTACAGGTGCACAATGTACATGTGCTATATTTTGGGCTTCTGCATACTCACACTGGGCAGTGCGTGTGTGCATATTCTCAACATCTGTTGCATGTTCTTTGTACATAGTATTGATGGTCTGCCACACAATGTGACTTTGGATGTACAAAGCTGTGATGGCAGTGTGAGGTGATGGAACACTTGTTTCAGGTCCCAGGATGGCATCACATGGCAGTTCGCCCAGGACTTTTCTAATGTGGCACAGAGTCAAAGCGAATCAAACATGACCAGGTCTTGATTTGGGTGGCAGGGTTGGCTAATGAACTGTGATGCATCATCAGCTATCCTGTTGTCAGGCAGTGGATCATGATTGTGTCTCTCATACAAGTATTTTCCTTGCCTATACCTTGTCTCCTACCTTACATTGAGCGCTGTGTCTCTGACATTTGTCCACAAGTAGACTTGTCATTATGCAGAGTTCTGTGTCATGTGACTCATGATGCATGCCATGTTGAGGAATGAGGCCAAATGATTTGCAGCTGATATGTCTGATGTGTACAGGTGACTGATATGTTTTCATTCTTCTCCTTGCTCACAGCATCATCATCTGAATCTGGAGGAGACACAGGCGCGGATCAGGCAGAGGGACACACCGACAGTGCTACCTGCTTTGAGGTGTCAGAGGGAGGCAGTGGCACAGAGTGTGAGGAGAGTCTGCAGGCCGGACGACATGTGACTGACACATCTTACCATGCCGACGACTCCGAGTCAGACTCTCAGGAGGGGGTGGAATATGCAGCAATGGTCACTCATTCATCTTTGGCTGCCCTCCCCTCCTCCAGTCCCATCTCCAACCTCCCAGTCCTTGGTGTGCCTAGGGTCCGTGCTAGCCCCCGTGTCTCCTTTGTTCCCGGCACCGCAGCCCCTGCCCCTGTGTCCCCTGCTGCCCTCAGTGCTGAGACTGTGGACCTACTCCGGCAGATTGCAGTAGGTCAGACATCCATGCTGTCTGTCCTCCATGGACATACACAACTGATGACACAGGTGGTGTCGTTCATGGAGGGCATGTCATCAGCCATGTCTGATCTGCGTCGGAGTGTGGCTGCCATTGAATCAACACTGACGGCACCTCTCTACACCGAGCAGCATCTGTCCCCCCCCTCCTTCAGAGCCATCCACCTCTGCCTCTCACATACCTACACAGCATACACGCACACGCCACAGGTCAGACACACCCAGCGCACACACACAGCATAAGAAGCTCAAAGCTCCACGCACACAGTCTCAAGGGCAAGTAGGCACACCCACAGGGAGAGGGGAGACACCTCACACACGCATCCACACACCCAGTAGGACAGACTCACAGCCCTGTACCTCCACCCCCAATGTGTCCCCGGGTTCAGGTGGTAGTTTTTCCGCCCTGGCTGAGGTGTGCAGCCAGGTTTTTGAATCTACTTTCGGCGATGCCCCAACCAGTGTGGATGAATCCACTACACCTGCACCCACTCCACCTGTCCTTCCCTCTCCTGTCCATGCGGTGCCGGAGGATTCCACAGATGGTGGCCCCATAGTCAGCACAGCTGATTAAACGCCATGTGCAGGCAGGTTTGGGTGAGATGACACCCATGGAGGCACAAACTGTTGCAGAGACTCTATTGGACTGGCCATTGGCCTTTAATGAGCGAGGACTCTCATTTGCTTTTCTTTTGTGATTCCGCTGAATAAAGCTAATTTTTTCCTTTTCAGATTTGTAGTTTGTGTGATGATGTCTGTGACTGCTGGGTGCCTGGGAGCTGGTGTGATGTTCACATTTAGGTCTGCTAAAATGTGTCTATCTCCTGAGGGTAATGAGGTTGACAATGGTATGTTTTTGATGTACGAGCTGGGCAGTGGTGGGCACTCTGATGCTGGGCAGTGGTGGGCACTCTGATGCTGGGCAGTGGTGGGCACTCTGATGCTGGGAAGTGGTGGGCACTCTGATGCTGGGAAGTGGTGGGCACTCTGATGCTGGGCAGTGGTGGGCACTCTGATGCTGGGAAGTGGTGAGCACTCTGATGCTGGGCAGTGGTGGGCACTCTGATGCTGGGCAGTGGTGGGAAGTGGTGGGCACTCTGATGCTGGGCAGTGTGGACACTCTGATGCTGGGAAGTGGTGGGCACTCTGATGCTGGGCAGTGGTGGGCACTCTGATGCTGGGCAGTGGTGGAAAGTGGTGGGCACTCTGATGCTGGGCAGTGGTGGGCACTCTGATGCTGGGCAGTGGTGGGAAGTGGTGGGCACTCTGATGCTGGGCAGTGGTGGGCACTCTGATGCTGGGCAGTGGTGGGAAGTGGTGGGCACTCTGATGCTGGGAAGTGGTGGGCACTCTGATGCTGGGCAGTGGTGGGCACTCTGATGCTGGGCAGTGGTGGGCACTCTGATGCTGGGCAGTGGTGGGCACTCTGATGCTGGGAAGTGGTGGGCACTCTGATGCTGGGAAGTGGTGGGAAGTGGTGGGCACTCTGATGCTGGGCAGTGGTGGGAAGTGGTGGATGTGTTTACTATACACCAGTTAGACAAACGTTGATATAGCAGTCGTATGTCCCATACGTCTATTGCACTGGTGATGTGCGGTGACGTTCCGTACCCCGTGGTCGATGACGTAGGTTCGCCATGTCTACGTATTGCTCTACTGATGTGCGGTGACGTTCGGTACCCCGTAGTCGATGACGTAGGTTCGCCATGTCACCGTATTGCTCTACTGATGTGCGGTGACGTTCCGTACCCCGTGGTCGATGACGTAGGTGCGGCCTGTCACCGTATTACACTAGTAATGTGCAGTGACGTTCCGTACCCCGTGGTCGATGACGTAGGTTCGCCATGTCACCGTATTGCTCTACTGATGTGCGGTGACGTTCCGTACCCCGTGGTCGATGACGTAGGTCCGGCCTGTCACCGTATTACACTAGTGATGTGCGGTGACGTTCCGTACCCCGTGGTCGATGACGTAGGTTCGCCATGTCACCGTATTGCTCTACTGATGTGCGGTGACGTTCGGTACCCCGTGGTCGATGACGTAGGTTCGCCATGTCACCGTATTGCTCTACTGATGTGCGGTGACGTTCCGTACCCCGTGGTTGATGACGTAGGTGCGGCCTGTCACCGTATTACACTAGTGATGTGCGGTGACGTTCCGTACCCCGTGGTCGATGACGTAGGTTTGCCATGTCACCGTATTGCTCTACTGATGTGCGGTGACGTTCAGTACCCCGTGGTCGATGACGTAGGCTCGCCATGTCACCGTATTGCTCTACTGATGTGCGGTGACGTTCCGTACCCCGTGGTCGATGACGTAGGTGCGGCCTGTCACCGTATTACACTAGTGATGTGCGGTGACGTTCCGTCCCCCGTGGTCGATGACGTAGGTTCGCCATGTCACCGTATTGCTCTACTGATGTGCGGTGACGTTCCGTACCCCGTGGTCGATGACGTAGGTGCGGCCTGTCACCGTATTACACTAGTGATGCGCGGTGACGTTCCGTACCCCGTGGTCGGTGGTCGATGACGTAGGTTCGCCATGTCACCGTATTGCTTTACTGATGTGCGGTGACGTTCCGTACCCCGTGGTCGATGACGTAGGTGCGGCCTGTCACCGTATTACACTAGTGTTGTGCGGTGACGTTCCGTACCCCGTGGTCGATGACGTAGGTTCGCCATGTCACCGTATTGCTCTACTGATGTGCGGTGACGTTCCGTACCCCGTGGTCGATGACGTAGGTGCGGCCTGTCACCGTATTACACTAGTGATGTGCGGTGACGTTCCGTACCCCGTGGTCGATGACGTAGGTTCGCCATGTCACCGTATTGCTCTACTGTTGTGCGGTGACGTACCGTACCCCGTGATCGATGACGAACATACGGCCTCCCTCCGTATTACACTAGTGATGTGCGGGAGTGTGTGGCGCAACATACCCAGACATTACAATCCTGAAATGGCGATGTGGCCGTCTGGCTACACGTACAGGTATGTTGGACTTCGTTGTGCTCACCTTCTGCGCCGTCGTCGGTTTCTAAGTACGAGGTGGTGGGCGTACAGGATAGGGATGAGACGGACGATGGCGTTCATGTCCTGCTTGTCGTGTACCGGGTGCCGGTTTTGCCGGAGTGTGGGTTTACGGTAGTTTAGAGCTCTCGTAGCAAAAGAGCCGTACGGAGTGTGTTCAACACGGATCGTACTTCCTGGTTCGGAAGGCGCGGTCTATTTACGTACGGACGCTGCGTGGTGCGTCAGCCGACTGCAATTCGTATGGATTTTCGATTTGTACGGTCTTTTTACGAGTCGTACGGAGTGACGCTTTAATTTGTGATCGTACTTGCTGAATCGTACGGGGACGCCTACAGGTGCGATTCGTACGGGGAAAAACGCTCCGAACAGCAATTCGGAGCGCTTTTTACCGGATCGGAATCGACCCCAAAGAGAGTAATGTTAAGAGAAAGAGAGCTAGAGGGAGAAACACAGAGGGATTGTTTATTACATATTTAAAAATAGAAAAGGTGTAATAGGGTGAAAGTGAGAAAAGTAAAATCACTAAAGGAGCGAAAGAAGGGAAGAGAGAGGAAGAAGACTAAAGTAGAGATAGTGGGAGAATGTGAGTGGGTGTTGAAAGAAAAAGATAGGACAGAAAAAAATTGAGAATGAAGGGTAGTGGCGTAACTGGGATAAATGAAGAACGGTGAGGGAGGGTAAGAAAAGACCAGTTAGTATAAGTAAAGAGGGGTGAAAGAGAGTGAAAAATTGAATTAGGATAAGAGATGGGGAGTGACAAAGAGAAAGGACAGAGAGAATAAAGGAAACAGTACCTGAATGGGTTTGAGTGAAATAGCAAAGAAAGATAAGTAATGCAGTGTGTGTGACTTATAGGGAGTCAGTGGGTGTAGGTCGGGGTGTGGGTGTGTAAGGTGTGTCTGTGGGTGTTGCTGTGTGGGGTGTTTTGGTGTGCGTGAAGGTGAGGGTGTGTGAAGTATGTGTGAGCAGTGTATGGGTGTGGGGTGTGTATGTGTGCGATGTATGTGTGTGTATGGAATGTGTGTGTGTATGTGAAGAGTGTGTGTGGGGGGATTTTTTTGTGTGTATGAGGTGTGTGTGTGGTGAGTGTATGGGGTGTATGCTAGAGGTGTGTGTATGTGTTGAGAGGGGGATGAGGTGTGTGTGTAGGAGTAAGGTAAATAATTAAGAAAAACAGAATGAGTGAAGAAGCAAAGGAAGGGAACAGAGAGTAAGTGAAGTAAAGAATAGGGATTGAAAGAAGTTGAATATGAGAGGGGAAATAGGGAAATTTGAGTAAACTTGGAGAATAAGAATAAGTGAGGGAAGCAGAATAAAGACACAGGAGTGAGGTTCGTTGAGAAAATATTAGTGAGCTTAAACCAAAGGGTGATCACAAAATACATTTTTATAGTCATACTTACCATATAATTAATCTAACTTTGTATCTGTGAAAGAGAGGAGAAAAAATAAGTTATAATTAGTGAAATTTGAATTTTAAATTAAAAGATACAAATGAAGAGGTTAAAAATCATAACACTGTATTTAGAAATAAAGTAAGAGGGAAGGACACAGAAAGGGCAATAAAGTAAGGTAGAAAGAGAAAAAGAGAAAAAAAGAAATAGAATGAGAGCAAATTACTAAGAGTAAGGCATATAGATTCACTGACACAGATGAAGATAAGAACAGAGAAATGAACTGAAGACAAGAAAGATACTAAAAGAATGTGAGTTAGCAAAACTAAATCAGGAAACAGTAGTAAGTAAAAAGATAATAACAGAGACGGAAAAGAGTCTAATAAGGATGCATTTAGAAGATAAACACAAGTGAACATAACACAAGGAGAGTGAGGCCCTCAGGACATAGAGGTAGTGAACGAAAAATAGAGAGAAGAGGTCAAAAGAAAGGAGCAAACAAAGATAAGCGAGGGAGAGTGGGTGAGTTATAGTGATAGAGTGTGACAATACTACTCAGTGAGTAAAGAGGAATTACTAAAAGAACAAAGGAGGAAAAGACGGAAAAGGGAAGTAAAGCAGAGAGACTGAAAGCTGAAAAGTGGTGCAAGGGAGAGAGGGGATGCTGACAGTTGAAATGGAAATGAGGGGTTGTGAAAGAAGTGGAGTAAACGAATGGGTGTGAAACAGAGTGAGAGAAAGGCAGTGTGAGTAAGTAAAGAGAGCTGAAAGAGAGAGGAAAAAGGAAAGTGAGTGTCAGAGAATGGGAATACAATTTTATTTACACAATCCAAAGTATACAATAACTTGTACAACATGTTACATAGTTTATTTTTGCTGTTCTCAGAATATATTGAATTTCACTTAAAACAGTGAGTTCAAATTACTCATCATATGACAGCGGGAAAAAAAAACCTTAGATTCTGGCAAATGACAAATGTACACTAATCTTGGATTGACTTACTTTTCCTTGAGGCCAAATAGTATATCATGGAGGTCCTTTTCTCGTTGCAAAGTACTTTGCTGTTCAGTAAAAAATCCATTTCATCGACTTCCTAGAAAAAAAGCTCCAAGAACATCTGAAATATTTTCATTATTTTCATATACTCCTTTGTTTCAGTCATGACTCTTTACTCATTCCTGTACCTTTCCTTTTGGCCAAATAGTGTCAGATGTATGAGTATATTTTCAAATTAATTCAAAGAAACTCTGAATTGACCTTTCTTCCGACGTTCTGAAAGAAAGGCTCTACAACATTTTCACAATATTTAAGTATATGTAAAAGCATCTCTGACTCACTCATGTTCATCATTTTGTATAATACTAATATCACTTACTATGAGATCCACTTACAGTACCTATATGACAAGTCAATTTTTTATATTACCAGGATCACTTTTACTCAGAATATATTTTTAAACAGCAAAATAACCTTTATTAACTGCTCCCGTCTTCATAGGCCAATTACCTTTACCTAAATTTTGGTTGTAAAAACACTAGGTATGAATTTTTTAAGCCAAAAAGCAAAAGTTGTTTGAAAGTCAAATGAGTGTCGTTACATTGGGTCCAACCTTTACAACTTTTTAAATAGCATGTGTAATGCCCTGATGTTGTAGAAGGACCATCATGAAAAATAATAGCTGCAGTTGCAAAGGTTCTTCCTGATATCGATAACTGTGAAGCCACGACATTTTTAATAGAAGTTGTCAATTTAGTTCCATCAGGTCTACATCGTTGGAACATTAAAATGACATACTGACGATAATTTTGTAGAAATAATGTGGACAGCATTGTAGACTTACATTGGGGACACACCATATTGTGATCCGCTGCTTTAACTAGATTATTAAAAGGCACTGATTTGCAGTCTGGTAAAGTCAAATATATAAATCTTTCAGTGTCTATTCTAGTAGTACTTGATAGTGCTCCATTTACCAGACCTCTTTCAACATTTAAATTCCTTCTCAAAATGATACGACAATTTAAACACACATTCAGTCTTTTCAAAACCAGCAGTTTTAGATATAGTCTTCTCTAATGAATCCAATTTTGATTTCAAATTTTCAGACAAAATAATTGTTGCTCCCATATGCTCTATTTTATCTGTAGCTTCCAGTTTCACTATCTCTTCATTTTCTAACTGTAACATTTTGTTGTTGAACATGGAACATTCTTTCAGAGTTGGCATCAAACATATGCCAGATTTCTTCTCGTTAATTTTCTTAAAAATATTCTCTGGAAGAATGTTTTCATTTGGGTACAAATTTGAAATTAATCGTCCATGTAAAGCTTCTTTCCCTTGCTGACTTACTTTTCCGATTCTTACATCTTGTAAAATATTTTTATAATCTTCATCCTTTGCCTGCCGCATATTTTGAAGCAGTTTTGCATATTTGAAGTTTAACCATATATTAACGTTTCCAATGCTTCCTAGGCACTTCCTGGTATCTTCATGCGTGAGCATTTTGAACACAGGTTGTCCTTTCACTGGAGTCAACTGCAGTAGATCTCCAAAAACAATAATGTGTTTTCCTCCAAATAAGACATCATAGTCTGTTCTAAGAATTGTTTGCATTCTCAAATGCACAAAAGCAAGCATTATATTTGACACCATGCTTACTTCATCAATGATAAGAAGTTTAATTTTCTTCAGGACTCTCGAAACTTCGGAACACGCATCTCCAGATAGCTCGTGGTACTCCAATTTGTTATCATGCTCCACTGGCAGCATCAGTAAATGATGTAAAGTAATCCCTTTAATGTTATGTGCAGCCAGCCCAGTTGGTGCGGTAACAACACAAGACAGCGGTGAGTCAGTCCTTTTCTGCAGATAAGTTGCAATTGCTTTAATCAGAAAACGTTTTCCAGTTCCCGCTTCTCCACTCACGTACAGTTGGACAGGCTTAAATGATGTACATGAGCACTCTTTCTTCTCATGACTGAATCCATGTTCAATCTGTTCTGTGACTTCGTCATATATCTGTTTCTGCTCAAGGTTTAGTTGTTTCACCAAATCTTCTAAGTTAACTACATCATCTTGAACTTGTTCCATAGCTCTTTCCACCTCATCCATGGCAGTGGCAGCTTCATTTTGTATAATTGGTCCTCCAAGTGGATCCTGACTCAATGAAGCAGAACTCTGACTGTCTTGAGAACTGTCTCTAGCAATCTCTGCAGCAATTGTGGCTTCTTGCTCTATTTCTTCGTTCAACATTTGCAGATAATTTGGAAAAACAGGGCATTCTATGGTATCCTTGATTGCATTAAAAGAATCTTCGTAACACAGAAAATCTCCGAGTAGTTCCTCTTCTGTACGCCATGGCTTAAAGAGTTCCAAAAGAGCTAAATAGTAAAATTCCCTTTTCTCTGGATTTTCGCAACTCAATTTTCGATGATTAATCAAAGGGCCTTTTTTCTGTATCACTAGACATCCTTCACACCCAATGATAGCATGTATTCCATTGTTGATATCTTCTCTGATGGTTCTCTTATAAATATAGTTTTGCAGAACTTCATACAAACAACTGTTCCCAAGATGACTACTTCTATTTGGATAGTATGTATCCAACATGTTTGTCTTCAAAATATCTGTACTTTCTGGTTCTTTCTCCGCCAAATCCTCTATTTCTTGTACAGATTTCAAAACTCGGTTTCGTGTTGCAGCAAGACCTAGACTCACCCAAATGATGGTTCTAGATTTGGAATAGAGACTTGCTGACGACAATCGATCAGAACATTCATATGCTCCAATTTCTCGATGCGACAACATCTTCAGACTGTAACTGTATAATTTCTTGCTTAGACTCTTTTCATGTGAAATGTCCTCCCACATTGCCTTCAGTTCTGTCTTTTCTTTTTTTGTGATGTAAGACGTCACATATCGAGCCACAGCAATAGAGTTGTCAGCAACAAACTGAATATCCATGTTAGCATTCCACATGGACAAAATCACTGGGTTGTAGTTGTTGATGTACTTGGACTCTTCGTTTCTTTTTAAATTGTATGTATTTTTTGGTGATTTCCTCGTCACAGTATGTCGCAGAGAAGACATCAAATTATTTACTCTTCCTTTAGAAATCACTGGTCGTGGAAAGCCGAAACGACATTTTGTGTAGAACTTGTCCTTGTTTCTGAATTTTCGACGACAGTACTTTCCACAATGATGGGATTGAAAGCGTAAAACTTGTTGCCTTAAACTGTTTTCCTCTGTAGTTTTCGGAACAGCACATGTTGAGTACTCTTCAATGAAACTCATCACTGTTTCATACGAATCTGTTCCAAATTTGGGTGCATCTTTAATCCACAACAACATATGTATGTGAGGAGCACCTCTCGCTTGATACTCCTTTCTCCAAAAGAAATCCAAAACGTCTCCAAGGGGAGGATTTCTTTTGTTGGTAATAAAAGACATCATAGCTTCAAATCTATGATTGAAATATCTGCATACATTCACTGGATCCAAAGAACACAGCTCTCCAGGTGTTTTGAATTCTATGTTTTGTATATTTGCATTTGCCTCTCGTAGAAATTGAAGTAAGCCGTCCCATGCATACTCGGCACAGCTAAGAGTGAGGAACCATGTCGGAGTTCCTAAGTTTCTTAGCATACATTTCAATTCCCCATGACGACGGTACCAATACTCATTTGTACCACGCTGACATGCCATGAGATTGATTAGATGAGATTCCAAAATATTATCTTGCAGATTCACTTTCTCCATAAAGTCCCTCGCCGAAACATTTTGCAGATGTGCTCCGCTTTTCAGTATATGGTTTACTGCATAAGAAAGCCCAGACAAGTCACTTTCATACAGTAGATGAAACAAATAGGGAATGCATTAACGAAACCTTGGATCTTCAGCATATAATCTTACAGTTCGATATTCAGATGCAGGAATTTGAAGTGGACGGTCATCATATCGTCCACCTCGACCTGTTGGAAATAGCTGTGGAAAACAACGAGCTTCCAAACTTTCTTCCCATACACTAATGGGACTTCCATTTGCTGCTTTCATTTGAAACAATTCAATTGCATTCCCCATTACTTCTTTGGAATGCAAAGGATGAACAGTATAATGTTCATATATTTCTTCACTTCTAGACACATCAACTTTTTCAATTTGGCCGCCTGAACAATCACTGTCTTCATCTGCAGCTGTTTCCTCTGCTGCAACACATACATCTTTGTAATACTCATTGTTTTTGACTAAATACAACGTTGCCTTTTTGACTTTCCTAACATCCACTAAATCTTGCCAGATTTTCTTACTCTGTGTCGGAACCCCATTAACTAGAATAACTAAAGGTTCCTCTTCTACTTTTTCTATACTAATTGTATAAAAAATGTTTTCAAATCAAGAGGCAAATAAACAACTCTTCCCTTTAATCCTCTCTGCAAATCTGTAGGAGGCAATTTCCCTATCTTAGGCTCCATGCGAACAATTGCCTGAAAAGGATGGACACATTGAATCAAAATAGACTCATATGTATTTAAATCCATCAATTCACGGGGAATGTCTACCAACTCCAGATTATTATGAACACCTCTAGCAGGCATTCTGTTTTGATTTAATTTATCATAACAATATTTACAAATACGCTGATCAGAACTCAAATCAAAACAATTCTCCACCCACAAATAAGTTGCAAAATCCTTCCACTCATAATTATTCATCTTTTCACTTTTTACCTATAAATCAACTAATCTAGTTTGATGCTTATAATGACTTCGTCGACAACACACACAAGTAAAATTCGGCCTTTCACTTGATTTCACCTTAAACCTGGTAATTTCCTGCTCAAACTTTTCTGTACTTGAAATCTGTACATTGTCTTCCACATTACCTTGAATTGCTGTGTCAATTTCTACACTATCCTCTTTTTCACCAAAATAACAAATCTCAATTTCTTCACAAATCTCTTCACATCTAATTCAGTTCCATGCAAAAGAGCACTGTTTAATTGTTTAAGCTTAAGTGCTGGACTTTTTGCATAATACAACATTCTCACTAATTTCCTCATTTTGGTATGATACACTGCTAACATCCTAAAATGATGAAAAACACTCTGACAGACTTTTCTAGAAAGACAAGCCAGTGAATGCCCTTGCAAACCTGTGTTTTCTCTCACTCTGCAAGGATCTAAGTCTTGCAACAACTTCACTTTCTGCTTTAGACTTTTCTTACTATATGTACGTAAGAAATTACAAAACAAATCAATTGATTCCTGTCGCACACTACAAATACGACTACACTTCCAAGTGTACACTGGACCCTTAGTACGTCTCCCTAAAACTTCATCAGTTAACACCTCTTCTGGTTCTCTAGGCACAAGTTTCTCTTTTTCAATCGGACAACCGTCTTTCACTTTATACGCTCAACCACTGGTGTCAACTGCATGCACTAAATCATTCTCCTGGAAGTAACTCTCCTCATTAAAAAATGGCTCACAACTTGAACTGTGCATCCATTCTCCAGAAAAAACTTTACAAAAATGAGTCCGATTAATTACTCTTTTCAATCTACTGTTTGATTTGAAAACATCAATTGTCTTGTTAAGTGTCCTAATTCTATTGATTATTAAAATAAATATTTTTTTCTTAACTTCAAAAGCCTGATCAACAATCTTCTCTACACTTTTCTTTTTCTTATAAAAAGCAGCTCTCTGTTTACCTTTCCTAATGTTTTTTAACAAATTTAAAACCATCCTATTGCGAAACATTTGTTTACGAATATCTCTAAACTGATTCTGCCTTCTATTCCTATACATATTATTCTCTCCTGCTCCAGTTGTAGGATTCTTTGAGGTTCTCTCCTTCCTTTTCAAATTTACTCTCTCATTCTCTTTTTCTACATGCTGTCCAACAATATTTTTTGAAGTACATATGTTCCGTATAAAAGACCAGGAGCTTGGTTCCTGTTTTTTGAAGTATTTGTTGTGGAAGAGTGCTGTAATTCCGTTGCTGTTTTTGTTTTTTGGCGGTTATGTTGTTTTCTTCTCCTTTCCCTTGAGGGCATGTTTGCTTACTCTTGAAATCTTGATTTCAATCTGTGTTAAAAAAAAATAGCACATTATAGACCACTATTACCAAACAACAAAGCAATGACAAAAAGCAAACAATCTATTCAGGGTTACAGATCAGGTGAAGATTCTCCAGGGGTGCACAAAAGGTGAGGCCTGATTTGAAGAGTATAGTGGAAGACAGCTCTGTCCACAGGTACAAAGAAGATGAGACCTGTGTCTAAGAGTCCAGTATGGGATAGACTTCATGAAGTCTAGTCCACTGCACTCTTATACACAGGCTTCACCACCTATGCTTCCCGGGAAAGGCCTCTCTCCCACTACAGTCTTGATCATAAACCTCACCTCCTCTGTCCCTCTGCACATGTCTCACCTCATCTGCACAATCTACTTCCTAATCTCAGGTAACACAGGTGACATAATTGTGAAAAGGTCACATTTTTTTATATAATCATGCACACACTATGTATTCTTTATCAAAAATGTAGAATTCATTGATTAGTCCCAAAATCGATTTTTCAATAACATTTTAGAAACACAGTGCAGGTCCTACTATTTAAACTTTCTCAAAAACGTAAAACTCATTAATTTGCAGCAAAAATATTTTTGTAGTGTAATGAAAAGCTTATATATATGACCTTTTCATTGTTTTTCAAATGTTATTCTAAAAAGAAATTATAAGGCCTAAGCAGGAATACTCATGTGATGAAGCCTGTCCAGGGAAGCACAAAACGTGAGGCTTGTGTCCAAGAGTGCAGTGGACAGTACTAAACTGGAGTAGCCTGCAAGAAAAAAAGAAGCCTCATTTATAAAGCCCTGCGTCAGTTTTGCGCTACTGATGCGTCACTTTTTGTGACGCATTGGCGGCATAAAACATGTGCCTTTTTGCGCCATATTTAAAAAGTGACGCATGTAGGTAGATGCGTCATTTTTTAAACTTTTGCGCCACATTATACCTCTGTCAAGTGTAATGTACAGAGAGGGGTCATTTCTCCGCAAAAAGCCTCATAATAATGACACAGTGAAATCTATGAGATTTCACTGCGTCACTTTTAGGACACTGTTACGTCAAAATCTTGCACCTGCCTCACAGCAGGGATAAGACTGAGGCATACGCTTTCACATGGGGCTTTCCCCATGTGATACGATTCTCACACCTAAGCAGGAGTGCAGATGAGATGAAGACTGTCCAGGGGAGCACAAAACGTGAGGCTTGTGTCCAAGAGTGCAGTGGACAGGACTAAACTGGAGTAGTGTGCAAGAAAAAGATGAGCCTCATTTATAAAGCCATGCGTCAGTTTTGCGCTACTGATGCGTCACTTTTTGTGACGCATTGGCGGCATAAAACATGTGCTTTGTTGCACCATATTTAAAAAGTGACGCATGTAGGTAGATGCGTCATTTTTTAAACCTTTTGCGCCACATTATACCTCTGTCAAGTGTAATGTACAGAGAGGGGTAATTTCTCCGCAAAAAGCCTCGTAATAATGACACAGTGAAATCTATGAGATTTCACTGCATCACTTTTAGGACACTGTTACGTCAAAATCTTGCACCTGCCTCACAGCAGGGATAAGACTGAGGCAAACGCTTTCACATGGGGCTTTCCCCATGTGATACGATTCTCACACCTAAGCAGGAGTGCAGATGAGATGAAGACTGTCCAGGGGAGCACAAAACGTGAGGCTTGTGTCCAAGAGTGCAGTGGACAGGACTAAACTGGAGTAGTGTGCAAAAAAAAGAACCTCATTTATGAGGCCCTGCGTCAGTTTTGCACTGCTGATGCGTCACTTTTTGTGACGCATCGGCGGCATAAAACATGTACCTTTTTGCGCCATATTTAAAAAGTGACGCATGTGATATATGCGTCACTTTTTAAACCTCTGCGCCACATTATACTCAAAAATGTAAAAGCCATTCATTTTCCCCAAAATCGTTTTTGACATCACATTAAGGAAACACAGCACAGGTCCTATGTACAAGCATTCCATGTCATTACTGAAACCTCACTATTTTACAAAATACAATTCCTCTATGCAAACAAACTCAATATGCTTCCTACACTGAGTTAACACAGGTAACATCATTGTAAAGAGTCAAATTGACGCCTGTGTCTAAGAGTGCAGTCGGGGATAGGCTTCATGAAGCCTAGTCCACTGCACTCTTAGACACAAGCCTCACCACCTACGCTCCCCAGGAAAGCCCAAACATGTACCTTTTTGCGCCATATTTAAAAAGTGACGCCTGTAGGTAGATGCGTCACTTTTTAAACCTCTGCGCCACATTATACTCAAAAATTTAAAAGCCATTAATTTTCCCCAAAATCGTTTTTGACATCACATTTAGGAAACACAGCACAGGTCCTATGTACAAGCATCTGCCTCACAGCAGGGAGAAGACTGAGGCAAACGCTTTCACATGGAGCTTTCCCCATGTGAAAGGATTCTGACACCTAAGCAGGATTGCAGATGAGATGAAGACTGTCCAGGGGAGCACAAAAGGTGAGGCTTGTGTCTAAGAGTGCAGTGGACAGGACTAAACTGGAGTAGTGTGCAAAAAAAAAAGAACCTCATTTATGAGGCCCTGCGTCAGTTTTGCACTGCTGATGCTTCACTTTTTGTGACGCATCGGCGGCATAAAACATGTACCTTTTTGAGCCATATTTAAAAAGTGACGCATGTAGGTAGATGCGTCACTTTTTAAACCTCTGCGCCACATTATACTCAAAAATGTAAAAGCCATTCATTTTCCCCAAAATCGTTTTTGACATCACATTTAGGAAACACAGCACAGGTCCTATGTACAAGCATTCCATGTCATTACTGAAACCTCACTATTTTACAAAATACAATTCCTCTATGCAAACAAACTCAATATGCTTCCTACACTGAGTTAACACAGGTAACATCATAGTAAAGAGTCAAATTTATTTCTTTAAACATGCACACATTCTTTATTCCTTCTAAAAAATGTAAAAGCCATTCATTTTTCCCAAAATCGTTTTTGACATCACATTTAAGAAACACAGAACAGGTCCTATGTACAAGCATTCCATGTCACTACTAAAACTTCACAATTTTACAAAATACAATTCCTCTATGCAGTAAAACCTTTTTACCAAGCATTATCAAAAAGCATGACACAAAGCAACATTAAAAAACCACAATTTGCTTCCAAATCTTCTCCATAGAGTATACAAGTCTCTATGTATATTAAATGAATCATAACTCACCTTTACAAATGCTCTAGGAGATTCACAACAGTGTCAGATACACACACCAATATTTCTTTAGCAGAGCAAAAGGTATGTTCTCCAGGCACTGCAACCATTAATGGCACAGAAAACCTCTGTTTCTACACACATATTGCTCATGGTAACCCATCAAAACTCTTCCCTCTGTATTTTCAAACTAACACCCTTCCCCCCCTCAGCCCTTTCTACCTGTTACCATAGCAACTCCCTCCTCACTTAGCTCTCAGGTTTAAAAGTTTATTCTACAATGTTGCAAATCACCTCAGCAAGGATGTTTGGCCTGCGAATACACCAGCTTATCTGGTGCAATGTTTCTTTAAATGACTTTTGTTTAACCATTCAAATTACTTCTTACACAGAACACAACCATGCACCCTAACTTTCAGTTTTCAACTATCTCAATCTACCAATCATTGCTTGTGATTCAAGAGCACTGAAACTCCACAGGTTTTTTTTTGCAAACTCCTACTGTTCCAACTTTAATTTTATTCCTACACTTCATCTGACTGCACCAGAACCTCCTCTACCATGTATTCTGTCTGGATTATTGGACATAGCTATATCCACTGGGCTCAAAGGCATGCAGCTACCAGAAATTTTCACAACCTTGATTTACCAAATGTGAACATTAAATGGATTGGCCAGAGAGGATTGAGATGTCAACAATTGATACCATTGGTGAAAACCTTTTTGCATTTGCCACACCCTAACCTCATAATTCTGCACTGTGGTGGAAATGACTTAGGCACTTTGACTGGGGTAGGTCTGGAAATGCTTTTAAAGGACACCTTTGAACAATTGATGGCACTTTTTCCTCAAACTGCCTTGGTATTTTCCAATATATGCCAAAGACAGAAATGGAACTGGTCCAACCAATTTTGTCCACAATTTGAGAAAGCACGGAAACATGTGAATAAATCTGTTTCTGCTTACATGAGAGACTATGGAATGGGTTCAATATACAACAACAACTTGTGTTACAACATGCAAGATATCTACAGAGGAGATGGTGTGCACTTCTCAGATGAGGGGAATAGAATATTCCTCCTGAATTTAAGACTGTGCATTGGTACCTACTTGTAGGTACCTAAATCAGCCACAGAACCCAAAAGCCCTTTTCAGGGCTACCCTATCTCTGATCACTCCAAATGATGATAACTTTTTTCACTATTTTTCACCATAGTACGCTCCCGGGTACGCCTATATGGGCCTCCTAAGACCCCCTCAGAAAACCTAGAGGATCAGTGAGTGCCTACGATGCCCCCTTATACCCATTCCCAACGTTGTTTGTCCTCCATTTTCTATCTCAAATCTACCGAAACACAAAATGGAGGACTCCCGTAGTGCTGCCGGTAGGCGTACCGGGGCGCGCACCGGGAAGCGCTCCCAAAAAATTTGAAAAGTTAAGTTTACATAAAAACCACTGGAGACACTTTCACCAAATATAGAATAGCTCATACTACATACCAATCCCTACCATTTTCCCAAATTTGGTGGAATTCCATTGAGCCATTTAGCCTGTAGACCTCTCTAAATATCCTGAGGTAAATTACTTCACAAAAACACATCTGAAGTGTTAGAATTGACAACCAATTAAAATGTTACTTTCATTTTCTACTATTATTTCATGACATTTGATTGGTTATGTACCTGAATATATATAAAGAAAGAGAGGGAAACACAGCCATTTTGACTACTACTTCCTGAAGTACATTTCAAGAGCATTTTCACTGACAACTTCAACTGCTTTCTCAAAGGTAAGTTATTATTTTGAAAACTGAAGTATGTTGTGCACTTTAAGTTAATTTGGAAAACTTTTTCTGATAGTTTTATACTATCCCTCTGTAATAGTTATAGATTGAGATAGACTTCTCTATTATAGTTATGGATGGAGTTAGGCTTGTCTTGTATAATTATGAATTTACTTAGGCTTCATCACATACACTTTTTTATATTTCTACTTCCAGTCTGATACCATACACTGCCCAAAGATAAATTCACTGTTAAAAAATCCAAACTACCTGTCTGAACTTAAACCCAACAGTGCCCTATCCCTACTGATATATTTATTTTTTATGCAAATTACAGCACGAAAATGGAAGGAGAGCAAAACATTTCCTTTGAAATTGTTCTGGAGAGCAACAATGAAGAAATTATTGTACCCAATGATAACTTGGAATCCATGGATGAATCACGGGACTATGAACTACTTCAATGTGTAGAATCAGTAGATTTGCTGATTCGAAATGAGGACATTTCTGACAGTCAAATATTACAAGTTCTGTTAAATTTGGAAAAAGAATCTGAAAAATAAATGTATATTTATTAATTCTAAAATTGTTTGAGACATTATTCATTGTTATATGTAATTCTTGAACTAGTACCAAATTGATTATAATGTAAAGTCAGACTTATAGTATACTGTGCAACTTTTTATGTTACATAGTAATTTTGCTTATAGATACTTCCTTTCTCCCACTATATTATCTCCAATGTGTATTTGACATCTCTTTTTCATCTCCTGCCTCCATGTTCTTTCTGCTTTCCTGACAGACTATAGTATAGATTCCATATACCACAATAACTTCTGTAACAACATGACTCTGCATTGGTACCTACATGTTGGTACTTAAGTCACCCACACAACACAACAATTCTATTCAGAGCTACCCTACCTCTAAACACTTTAAATTATCATTTTACTGTTTCACTGAGTTTTCCCCATGTGTGTGGGGCGGGGGAGGTGTGTGTGTGTGGAGGATGGTGGGGTGTGTCTGTGAGGTGTGTGTGTGTATGTGTCTGGGGGCGTGAGGTGTATAGGTGTATGTAGGTGTATGGAGTATGTGGGTGTGGGTGGGTGTGTGGGTTTGTAAGGTGTGTGTGCGGGTGTGGGTGTGTAGGCTGTTTGAGTGTAGGTGGAAATGTGGGTGTGTGAGGTGTGTGTGGGGGGTGTGTGGGTGTGGGGGGTATGTGTGTAAGATATGTGTGTATGTGTGGGATGTGTGGGTGTGTCTGTGAGGTGTGGGTGTGTGTGTATGTGTGGGGGGCGGAGGTGTGTCTGTGGGATGTGTGGAGTGTGTCTGTGAGGTATCTGTGTGTGCATGTGTGTGTGTGTGTTGGGGGGTGGTGAGGTGTGTATATGAGTGTGGGTGTGTGGAATGTGTGGGTGTGGGTGTGGATGTGTAAGGTGTCGGTGTGGGGGTGTGGGGTGTTTAGGTGTGGGTGGAGGTGTACGTGTGTGAGGTGTCTGTGGGGAGTGTGTGGGTGTGGGGGTGTGGGGTTGTGTGCGTGTGGGTGGGTGTGGGACGTACTTGTAGGTACCTAAAACAGCCACAGAACTCAAAAGCTCTTTTGAACCCAAAAGCTCTTTTCAGAGCTACCCTACCTGTAATCACTCAAAATGATTATTTTACACTATTATTTTAACTATTTTTCACCAAAATACGCTCCCCGGTACGCTCCCCCGTGCGCGTAACGGGCGCTCCCCCCGCGAAAACCGAAAAAAAATTAAAACATGTTTTTTTACCCGAGGGACCCTTTTATGGCCCACACATCAAACCTAGGGGGTCAGGGGGGGTCCACCCTGCCCCCTTTTGGTTATTTCCCCCTTTGTTTTTTGCCACCTCTTGTGTCTCGATCCTACCGAGACACAAGATGGCGGCCGCTGCGGACTGTTTCGAATGTTTACAGACACCCGAGAGCCATTCATTAATGTGTGAAAACATGATTGCTTCTGCATAAATGCTCGAAAAAAATATAGAAAAGATGGTAAAATACTGACACATATATACTTCATAGGCAATTACATATATTAGCAGCCTGCATAATGTATACATACTGACCTCCATAAAACTTGATACGGAAAAAAAGCATGTAAACATAAGGTAATGTCGCTAAGCACACACATTATATCACTAAAAGGTATTATTATGAACAAACGTTCTAAAATACACTATATACCTATACAATATAAATGATATATTATGTGCAAAAACCGCCAATAAATACATATATATATATATATCCAGCAGATCCAATGAAGTGACACCTAAGGAAGATAGGTAACAAATGTATTTTATTTTGACAACTTGCCAGCAGACAAACATCCAGGCACAGGCATCAATGTTCAATCTTTCCAATACGCATTTCAGGAGTGTCTTGCTCCGTTCTTCAGTGGCGTTGTTAGAAGAGTGGAAGCACGATTCCCTGCGCACAATTTCACTTCCAAATACCTGCCACAGTGGGCGTGGCCAACGTCGTGGTCTTCTGGGCATTGTAGTTCACTCCGGTATTCCCCACGTGGGGCTGCTTTCCTTTCTTTAAATAAAACTTCAGTTTTCGCCCTGATGGGTAGAAGCGCTGTCCTGGCATGGAGCCTGCCCTGCTTTTCAGAAGTCAAAAGCGTGCATCAAGCCAGCACCACCCTGCAATGGCGTCCAGCTTATCATCTTCCCGTAACCACCAGCACCCGCATGGCGCCAGCATGGACCCGCTATCAAGCGGTGGACATCACTCCTGGCTGGGCTAACAGCCGTACCAAATCCATCCAACAGGTAAGCCCCAATGTAGTGACGCCTCAGGAAGGTAGATAACAAGCGTCTTTTATTTTGGCAACTTGCAAGCAGACAAACATCCAGGTACAGGCATCAATGTTCAATCTTTTGCCATACGCGTTTCAGGAGTGTCTTGCTCCCTTTTTCAGTGGCATTGATAGCAGAGTGGAAGCACGATTCCCTGCGCACAATTTCACTTAAAAACAAAGGTATGGCCAAAGATTGAACATTGATGCCTGTACCTGGATGTTTGTCTGCTTGTAAGTTGCCAAAATAAAAGACGCTTGTTACCTACCTTCCTGAGGTGCCACTCCATTGGGGCTCACCTGTTGGACGTATATATATATATATATATATATATTCACTGAAAAAACCATAGGTTTCACACCAGTTATAGTTACCTAAACATTTTACTCATACAAAACCAATGAAATTCCCACGTTATAGTTAGTTGGACTCACTATAACTCGCGCGCCCGCAATCCACTGCTGATGATGTCACATATTACATCATTCATGACATGGTCAGTGACATCACTGATGACATCACTGATGACATCTCAAATGACATCACTGATGACATCATCCAGTGTTGGTGTGTTTCTGTAAAGTTAAAATATGTTTAACATATTGAAGAATGAGTGTATGTATGAGTGTCTGGATAAAGGATTTAGTAGGTGCGTGTCTGACTGTATGAGTGGGTGATTAAATGTGTCTTACTGAATGCATGGGTTAGTGACTAAACTGTTTGAATGTGTGCATCATTATGTCTGTTGTTGTGTAAGCTGCTGCATATATTGATTAGTAGCTATATGACTGGCCATATGGGTTATTGATTGGTTGCCCAAGTGTTTGTATGTGAGGGTGAGTGTGTGTGGGAGTGGCTGGGAGGTGTGTTACTCTGTGCCTAGATGTGTGAGCAGCTGATTCACTTGGTGTATGGGTTCAAGAGTGCATGTGGAAACAGCTGTATGGGCGGTTGACTCTGTGCATGGGTGTGTTGATGAGTGAATGGATATCTCAGTGTACATGTCTAAGTAAGTACATATGTAAAACACAGTGATTGTGAGAGTTGGCATATATCAATGACTATACATGGGAGCCTGTGATTGCGTAAGTGGCTGTATGGATCAATGTGTAGTTGTATCAGTGATTGTAAAAAAGAGTAAGTATGTGTTAGTATATGTTTCAATAAGTAAGGGTATGTGTGTATAACTGTATAGATGAGGAAATGGGAGTGTGATTGATTCTTTGCATAACTGACTAGGTTTGTGAGTAACTCCATGCATGAGTGGCACTGTGTGAGTGTCTGCATAGGTGTATGAGTGCATATGATAGTATTGTATTGATGAGTGTCTGTATGTATGAGTGATTGTATGGGTGAATGAGTGGATGTGTGTGTAGACTTAGGAATCAGTGAGTGTGTATGTACTAAATGGTATTAGTGTGTCAATGGTTTCAGGAATGGTAGTCTGTATTCAACACTGGATGTATCAAAGGTTAGATTAGAGTGTGAGTAGGTGCATTATATTATCACATGGATGATGTCATCAGTGATGTCTTCAGTGATGTCATTTGAGATGTCATCAGTGATGTCATCGGTGATGTCACTGACCATGTCATGAATGATGTAATATGTGACATCATCAGCAGTGGATTGCGGGCGCGCGAGGTATAGTGAGTCCAACTCACTATAACGTGGGAATTTCATTGGTTTTGTATGAGTAAAATGTTTAGGTAACTATAACTGGTGTGAAACCTATGGTTTTTTCAGTGAATTTCAAAGGTTTTTTAAATGCTAATTCCTAACTATAACAAATGTTAAAGCTATGTTTTTTTTTGTGAATTTCAAAGGTTTTTTAAATGCTAATTCCTAACTATAACAAATGTGAAACCTATGGTTTTTTCAGTGAATTTCAAAGGTTTTTTAAATGCTAATTCCTAACTATAACGATTGTGAAACCTATGGTTTTTTCAGTGAATTTCAAAGGTTTTTTAAATGCTAATTCCTAACTATAACGATTGTAAAACCTATGTTTTTTTCACAGAATTTCAAAGGTTTTTTAAAAGCTAATTCCTTTGTATATCGAGTTAGTAACCTACGATTTTTAAAGTTTTTTTTTATTAGCTGTTTTTCTAACTATTCATTATTATAAAAAAAATCCCAAAATTATTTTTTCAATGTATTTTTCATGATTTTTTCTTTTTTATCATTTTGTCTTGGAGCGCTCAGGGTGCGCATACCGGTAAGCTCACCCGAGAGCGTACCGAGAGCGCTATTTCCGTGTGCGTAAAAAAATATGTATTTAAACTAAATAATAATGCAAGACATTCAGTACCATACTTATAAAAGTAGCATTTTTGATTTTCCAAATTAAAATGATTTAACAATCAGCGAAAAGCTAGCAAAACGTCATTTAGTCGAGCCGCGTAAGCGCCCCCGGAAGCGCCTACGTTCGTGCTGCGTAAGCGCCCCTGGAAGCGTTCCGGTGTGCGCAGCGTAAGCGCGTCAAGTCATGTGACCTTAAATTAACTCTTTTCATTGGTTGTTAACAGTTTTTTTTACAAATAATGAAAACCCCACCCATTTCCTTCACTTCTTCTTTCACTTTGGAGACAGCAAGACCTGTTCTTTCCTGTTCTACCTTTTTGTGAAAAGAATGGCTGCTAGACCCCCCAGTAGCAGTGAGGACTCGGATGAGTTCATTCAGGAAGAGGCTCCTCAGCCCAAGGTAAAGGAGCACTTCATTTGGAAGTTTTTTACCATACCACCAGGTGAAAAAAAAGAAAACGCTCCAAAGGTGGAGTGTAAAATCTGCCAGACTGTGCTTTCACGGGGAGACCCTAGAAGGAAGTACAGTGTTGGCAACTCAACGATGATTCGGCATGTTCAGAGGAGGCATCCCCAGAACTATGCCCGGGAGAGTGTCAGGGCCCTGGCACGAAATGCCCCAAGGGATGGTGCTTCAACATCTACTGGAGGACCAACTACATCATCCGTGAGAGGGAGACCTGAGCAGCTGATTCCTAACATTCAGCCTGTTTTTGATGGCATTACTATAAAATGTAAGGACTGTGATGAACTCCTTTGTTACGGAGAACAAAGTATCATGAACATTGTACGTACAAGGGAAAACCACCGCTGCCGTCCCCAGCACTAATTTAAACTCTTTGTTTTGCTCCTGCTGAGCAGTTAGACATTCCCTGTTTTTGTTTTTGTTCACAAAGAAAACCTAAAAAAGAAGAAAAAAAACTGTTCTTTTTAGAACTACCTCCAATTCTCCAAAAAGAGCTGTATTCTTAACAAATTCAAAAGGAGTGAGTGAAGTGGACTGCATTGAGAGAGGAAAGGAAAATGAGTGAGGGAGCAAAAAAAGGGACGAGAGGGGAAGGGAAGTGAAGTAGGGGGATTGAAAGAAGGTGAGTGTGGGAGTATGGCTGAGTTATAGGGTGTGAGCGTGACAGAAGAGGAGTGAGAGACTAAGGGGACAGAGAGAATGAGGCTAATAGAGAGAGAATGGGAGAAGGGGAGTGTAGAACTAAGATGACAGAGGGAGTAAGACAAGGAGTTAGTAAAGTTGAGTAAGGAGAGTAAGGGAAGGAAAAAGAGTGAAGGAGTGAAAGAAGGGAAGAGAGAGGAAGGAAAGTAAAGGAGAAAGTCTGAAAGAAGGTGAGTGTGGGAGTATGGCTGAGTTATAGGCAGTGAGCGTGATAGAAGAGGAGTGAGAGACTAAGAGGATGGAGAGAATGAGACTAACAGAGAGAGAATGAGGGAAGGGGGTGTAGAAATAAGAGGACAGAGGGAGTAAGAGAAGGAGTTAGTAAAGTGGAGTAAGGAGAGTAGGGGAATGAAAAAGAGTGAAGGAGTGAAGGAAGGGAAGAGAGACGAAGGAAAGTAAAGGAGAAGGTCTGAAAGAAGGTGACTGTGGAAGTATGGCTGAGTTACAGGGAGTGAGCGTAACAGAAGAGGAGTGAGAGACTAAGGGGATGGAGAGAATGAGACTAACAGAGAGACAATGAGGGAAAGGGAGTGTAGAACTAAGAGGACAGAGGGAATAAGATAAATAGTTAGTATAGTGGAGTAAGGAGAGTAAGGGAAGGGAAAAGAGTAAAGGAGTGAAAGAAGGGAAGAGAGAGGAAGAAAAGTAAAGGAGTAAGTCTGAAAGAAGGTGAGTGTGGGGGTATGGCTGAGTTATAGGCAATGAGCGTGATAGAAGAGGAGTGAGAGACTAAGAGGACGGAGATATTGAGACTAACAGAGAGAGAGTGGGGGAAGGGGAGTGTAGAACTAAGAGGACAGAGGGAGTAAGAGAAGGAGTTAGTAAAGTGGAGTAAGGAGAGTAAGGGAATGAAAAAGAGTGAAGGAGTGAAGGAAGGGAAGAGAGAGGAAGGAAAGTAAAGGAGAAGGTCTGAAAGAAGGTGGCTGAGTTACAGGGAGTGAGCGTAACAGAAGAGGAGTGAGAGACTAAGGGGATGGAGAGAATGAGACTAACAGAGAGACAAAGAGGGAAAGGGAGTGTAGAACTAAGAATACAGAGGGAGTAAGAGAAAGAGTTAGTGTAGTGGAGTAAGGAGAGTAAGAGAAGGGAAAAGAGTGAAGGAGTGAAAGAAGGGAAGAGAGAGGAAGGAAATTAAAGGAGAAGGTCTGAAAGAAGGTGAGTGTGGGAGTATGGCTGAGTTATAGGGAGTGAGTGTAACAGAAGAGGAGTGAGAGACTAAGGGGACGGAAAGAATGAGGCTAACAGAGAGAGAATGAAGGAAGGGGAGTGTAGAACTAAGAGGACAGAGGGAGTAAGAGAAGGAGTTAGTGACGTGGAGTAAAGAGAGTAAGGGAAGGGAAAAGTGTGAAGGAGCGAAAGAAGGGAAGAGACAGGAAGGAAATTAAAGAAGAAGGTTTGAAAGAAGGTGAGTGTGGGAGTATGGCTGAGTTATAGGCAGTGAGCGTGACAGAAGAGGAGTGAAAGACTAAGGGGACGGAGAGAATGAGGCTAACAGAGAGAGAATGAAGGAAGGAGAGTGTAGAACTAAGAGGACAGAGGAAGTAAGAGAAGGAGTTAGTGAAGTGGAGTAAGGAGAGTAAGGGAAGGGAAAAGAGTAAAGGAATGAAGTAAGAGAAGAGAGAGGAAGGAAAGTAAAGGAGAAGGTCTGAAAGAAGGTGAGTGTGGGAGGGGAGTGAGGAAAAGGGGAGTAAAAATGGGGATTGAGAATAAGTGAAGGAAGCGCAGTAAGGGAACAGGGGTGTGGGTGGGTGAGAGAACAGTAGTGAGGTTAAGGAAAAGAGTGTTAAAAAACTAAATTTTGTGCGTCAAACTTACCTTATAAGTAATGTAAACTTACTTACATATTTTCAGTAAATTTAATATCTGTGGAAGAGAAAAAAAAGTAAGTTATAATATTTATAATATATATTTTACAATACAAGAGAGAAAGCAGGAGATTAAAAGTCATAAAAGGGTAGTAAGAGATAAACTAGGAGTGAAGGATTCAGAAAGGAAAACAAAGGAATGGTGAAAGTTAGAGAGAGTGAAAAAGAAATAGAGGGAGAGCAAATTACTAAGAGGAAAATGTCATAGATACAGTCAGTGACAGTGAACAAGAGCAGGAGAGAGAAATGAACTGAAGGTGAGTAAGAAACTAAAGGAAGAAAGGGGAGTAAAGAAAGGGGAGTGAGTGACAGAGAAGCAGGAGTGAATAACAGTGGATTAGTGACAATGAGGCATGGAAGGTGAGTGAGGGTGAATGTAGGATCGTAAGACAGTGAGGGGACAATGGAAATGAGGGAGTGAGGGAAGACAAGTGAGAATATGAGAGAACAGAGGTGAGTGAGAGAAAGAGTGAGTAAACGGCAGTAAGGTGAGTAAAGGAAGGAGAATGACTGAGGGAGCAAAGTAACGGAAGAAAGGGAAGCAAAGTGAAAAAAAGGGACTGGGAAAAGGTGAGTGCGTGACGAGAGAAAGAAGAAGGGTAGTTAAAAATGATGAATGAGGATAACTGAAGGAACTGGAGTAAGGGAACAAGGGTGAGGGAGGGTGAGTGAAGGGCAGTGAGGTTGATGAAAAAGGGAAAATAAAGAGAGGATAAAAGCAAGTGAGCTTGAGACAAGAGAAGTGAAGGAGTGAGAACATAGAGGTAGTGAAGGAAAGAGTGGCAGAAAGGAACTGAGTGAGAGAGCAAAGAAAGGTAAGTAAGGGAGTGTGGGTGAGTTTTAGGGTGTAAGCGTGACGGAAGAGGAGTGAGAGAGTGAGAGGATTGGGAGACTGAGGCTAAGAGAGAGGGAGTGAGGGAAGGGGAGTGAGGGTGTGAGAGGACAGAGGAAGTGAGAGAAGAAGTGAGTGAAGTGTAATAAGGTGAGTGAGAGAAGGGGAATTATTGAGAGAACAAAGAAAGGAAACAAGGGGAAGGGGAGTGAAGTAGAGTGACTGACAGCTGAAAAGTGGTGGATGGGAGACAGGGAAAAGGCCATGAAGGAGTGGATAATGAGAATAAGTGAGGAAAGTGGAATAAGGGAAGGGAGGTGAGGGAGAGTGAAAAAAGGCCAGTGAGGGTGAGTTAAGAGGAGTGATAGAGGGTGGAAATAGGTGAGTGAGCATAGGAGAATGGGAGAATAATATATATTTAATAATAGAAAATACAAAATAATTTCAACAACATGTTATATGGTTTATTTTTGCTGTTCGCAGAATATATTGAATTTCACTTAAAACAGTGACTTCAATAGTACTCATCATATAACAGCGGGCAAAAAAATGATTGTGTTTAAAAAACCCATACAGTCTTTTAATAAATAATGTAAAATTTAGAATAAACATATCTAAACTCACTTTTGATCCATCTACTTTTCCACGAGGCCAAATAGTATATGGAAAGTCCTTTTCTTTGAAAAATAGTCCAGAGTATTCTTAATGTCTCATTTACCCGAGTTTCTGAAAGAAAAGCTCCAACATCTTTTACATTATGAAACAATAGTTTTATTTCCACCTCTAGCTTACTTTTTATAAAAAAATTCTATAATACTCATAGCACACACTATGTGATATACATATACTATCTCTATGAGAACTACATGTTTTTTATTATCTTCATCACTCTCATTCAGAAAGTAATTTTGAACAGCAAACTAATTTATATTAACTGCTGCAATCTTCATAGGCCAATTACCTTCCCTAAAATTTCGGTTGTAAGAACACTAGGTCAGAATTTTGTAAGTCAGAAGGCAAACGTTGTTTGAAAGTCAATTGAGTATCATTACAGTGTTTCCATCCTTTTTGACATTTTAAATAAGCTGTGTAATGTCCTGATGTTGTTGAAGGACCATCATGGTAAATAATTGCTGCAGTTGTAAAGGTTCTTCCTGAAATTGATAATGGAGAAGCCACAAAAATTGTAATTAATGTTGTCAATTTAGTTCCATCAGGTCTACATCATTGGAACATTAAAATAACATACTGTCCATATCTTTGTATAAATAATGTTGATAGCATTGCTGATTTACATTGAGTACAGACCATGCTTTGATTTGCTTGTCTAACTAGATTATTAAATGACACTGATTTGCAGTCTGGTAAAGTCAAATTTATAAATCTTTCAGTGTCTATTGTAGTACTACTTGAAAAGGAGCAATTGTCGCAGTCATGCTGCCATTTATAAGAAAGGCCAAAAAGGTTTTCTACAGCTACACCTTCATATTGCAAAACAACAAGCATATACATTAGAAATTCCTGACAATCTTGCTGAATATTCTGTGAAAATTGATTTAGACCAGAACATATGTCTAAAACATTTCGAATTTCAGAAACACTTTGTATATTTGTTCTATCACTGCTACATTTCACAAACACAAAATTTAATAAACAACAAAATGTTTGATCACGATTTTCAGCAATCTGTTCTTGTACAGTTTGGAGAAAATAAACAACATTAACCACTACATTAGCATAGCAGTTGACACCAGAACTATTTTCAAACTGAAATCCAACAACATCTTTAACTGAATCCATTTTGTTTCTGCTTACAATTACTGGTTCATCTACTTTTTTTCTTTTTGCTACAAGTTCACTACAATTTTTCTCATTTCTTCTTTTTCGGCCTACCACACGCTTTTCAAATAGAGGATATTGAGGTAAATTTGGAGCATACTCTCTTCTTAACCTATTATATTCTTTTACACAATTTAGATCTGCATTAATCTTTGTCTCATAAAAATCAATCAAGTACAATCCTGATAAAGTTCTGCCTCGAGATAAAGCAACATATGCCATACCCTCCTTGAACACAGAATTTCCAATATTCACCAAAGCACTATCTACACTTAAACCTTGAGATTTATGAATAGTCACTGCATATGCCAAAGAAACAGGAAACTGTTTTCTGCGGACATATAAATCTTTCACAAGCAAAAATCGGGCAGAACAACAACTGATTTGTTGTACTTCTTCAATACCATCAAATTCAATTTTTATAAATTCAATTCCATCTCTGTTACGGTAATTCACAAAATCCACAACACGACCCATTGCTCCATTTACTAAACCTCTTTCACATGTAAATTACGTCGTAAAATTATACGACAATTTAAAGATGCATACAGATTCTTTTCCATACCAGCAGTTTTAGATGTTGTCTTCTCTAAATAATCCAATTTTGATTTCAACTTTTCTGACAAAATAATAGTTGCTCCTTCATGTTCGATTTTATTGATAGCTTCCAGTTTCACAATCTCTTGATTTTCCAACTTTAACATTTTGTTGTTGAAGATTGAACATTCTTGCAGAGTTGGCATCAAGCATATGACAGATTTGTTTTCAGGAATTTTCTTAAAAATATTCTCAGGGAGAATATTTTCATTTGGAAACAAATTTGAAATTAATCGTCCATGTAAAGCTTCTTTGCCATGCTCAGTTAGTTTTCCAATTCCTACATCTTGTAGAATATTTGTATAATCTTCATCCTTTGCCTGTCGCATATTTTGAAGCAGTTCTGCATATTTGAAATGTAACCATATGTTAACATTTCCAATGCTTCCTAAGCACTTCCTGGTATCTTCATGCGTAAGCATTTTAAACACTGGCTGTCCTTTCACTGGAGTTAGTTGCAGTAGATCTCCAAAAACAATGATGTGTTTGCCTCCAAATAACACATCATAGTCTGTTTTAAGAATGTCTTGCATTCTTAAATGCACAAAAGCAAGCATTACATTTGATGCCATGCTTGCTTCATCAATGATAAGAAGTTTCATTTTCTTTAGGACTCTTGAAACTTCACAACAAGCTTCTCTAGATAGATTGTGGTACTGTAATTTGTTATCATGCTCTACTGGCAGCATTAATAAGCGATGTAAAGTAATCCCTTTAATGTTGTGTGCTGCCAACACAGTTGGAGAAGTAACAAAACAAGATAGCGATGACTCCGTTGTTTTCTGTAAATAGGTTGCAATCGCTTTAATCAGGAAACTTTTTCCAGTTCCTGCTTCTCTACTCACATACAGTCAGACAGGTATAAATGATGTACATGAGCACTCTTTTTTCTCATGAGATAAACCATGCTCAATGTGTTCTGTGACTTCGTCATATAGTTGTCTCTGCTCAACGTTTAGTTCTTTTTCCAAATCTTCTAAGTGAACTCCATCCTCCTGAGCTTGTTCCATAGCTCTTTCAACTTCATCCATGGCAGTGGCAGCTTCATTTTGTATAATTGGTCCTCCTAGTGGATCCTGACTCAATGAAGCAGAACTCTGACTGTCTTGAGAACTGTCTCTAGAAATCTCTGCTGCAATTGTAGCTTCTTGCTGTATTTCCTCGTTCAACATTTGCAGATAATTTGAAAAACAGAACATTCTATGGTATCCTTGGTTGCATTGAATGAATCTTCATAAGTAAGAAAATCTCCAAGTAGTTCCTCTTCTGTACGCCAAGGCTTAAAGAGTTGCAAAAGAGCTAAGTAATAAAATTCCCTTTTGTCTGGAGATTCACAACTCAATTTTCGATGATTAATCAAATGGCCTTTTCTTTGTTTCACTAGACAGCCTTCACAACCAATTACAGCATATACACCTTTATTGATGTCTTCTGTGACGTTCTTTTTAAAAGTATAGGTTTGCAGAACTTCATAGAGACAAACGTTCTCAAGGTGAGTACTTCTATTTGGATAGTATGTATCCAACATGTTTGTCTTCAAAATATCTGTACTGTCTGGTTCTTTCTCTGCCAAATACTCTATTTCTTGTACAGATTTCAAAACTCGGTTTCGTGTTGCAGCAAATCCTAGACTCATCCAAATAATGGTTCTAGATTTGGCATATAGACTTGCTGATGATAACCAATCAGAACATTCATATGCTCCAATTTCTCGATGCGACAACATCTTCAGACTGTAACTGTATAATTTCTTGCTTAGACTCTTTTCATGTGAAATTTCCTCCCACATTTCATTCAGTTCCGTCTTTTCTGATTTTGTGAGGTAAGACGTCACATATCGAGCCACAGCAATAGAGTTGTCAGCCACATATTGAATATCCATGTTAGCATTCCACATGGACAAAATGACTGGGTTGTAGTCATTTATGAATTTGGATTCCTCATTTCTTCTTAGGTTGTTTGTATTTTTGGGTGATCTTCTTGTCACAGTATGTCGCAGAGAAGACATAAAATTGTTGACTCTTCCTTTCGATGTTACTGGACGTGGAAATGCAAAACAACATTTCGTGTAGAACTTGTCCTTGGATTTGTATTTTCGACGACAGTATTTCCCACAACGATGGGTTTCAAAGCGTAAAACTTAAATTGTTTTCTTCTGTACTTTTCGGAACAGCACATGTAGAATACTGCTCAATGAAACTCATCACTTTCTCATCTGAATCTGTTCCAAATTTTGGTGCATCTTTAATCCATAGCAGCATATGTATATGAGGTGCACCTCTTGCTTGATACTCCTTTCTCCAAAAGAAATACAACACCTCTCCAAGCGGAGGATTTTTTTTGTTTGTAATAAAAGACATCATAGCTTCAAACCAATTATTGAAATATCTGCATACATTAACTGGATCCAAAGAGCACAGTTCTCCAGGTGTTTTGTATTCAATATTTTCAATGTTTTTATTTGCCTCTCGTAGAAATTCAAGTAAGTCTTCCCAAGCATACTCAGCACAGCTAAGAGTGATGAACCATGTAGGAGTTCCTAAGTTTCTTAGCATACATTTCAATTCCCCATGACGATGGTACCAATACTCGTTAGTACCACGCTGACATGCCATGAGATTAATTAGCTGAGATTCCAAAACACTGTCTTGCAGTTTCACTTTATCCATAAAATCCCTTGCTGAAACATTTCGTAGATGTGTTCCACTTTTCAGTATATGGTTTGCTGCTTAGCAAAGTCCAGACAAATCACTCTCAAACAGTAGATGGAACAAATATGGAATGCATTGACGAAGCCTTGGATCTTCTGCATATAATCTTGAAGTCCGGTATTCAGATGCAGGAGTTTGAACAGGTCGGTCGTCATATCGTCCACCTTCACCTGTTGGAAATAACTGTGGAAAACAACGCGCTTTCAAACTTTCTTCCCATACACTAATGGGACTTCCTTTGGCTTTTTTCATCTGAAACAAGTCAATAGCATTCCCCATTACTTCTTTGGAATGCAATGGATGAACACTATAATGTTCATAAATTTCTTCACTTGTAGAGACATCAACTTTTTCTATTTGCACAGCGGAGAAATCAGTGTCGTCTTGTACAGTTGTTTCCTCTTCTCCCACATACACATTTTTATAGTACTGATTTTTTTTTACCAGATACAACGTTGCCTTTTTGACTTTCCTAACATCCACTAATTCTTGCCAGATTTTCTTACTTTTTGTCAGAACACCATTAACTAGAATAACCAGATGTTCCTCTTCTACTTTTTCGACACCAATTGTATCAATATTTTTCTTAAAATCTAGAGACAAATAAACAACTCTTCCCTTTAATCCTCTCTGTAAATCTGAAGGAGGCAATTTCCCTGTCTTAGGCTCCATGCGAACAATAGCCTCAAAAGGATACACACATTGAATCAGAATAGACTCATAGGTATTTAAATCCATCAATTCAGAAGGAATGTCTACCAACTCCAGATTATTATGAACAGCTCTAGCAGGCATTCTGTTTTCATTTAATTTATTATAACAATATTTACAAATACGTTGATCAGAACCCAAATCAAAACAATTTTCTACCAACAAATAAGTTGCAAAATCCTTCCACTCATTGTTATTTATCTTTTCGCTTTTTACATATAAATCAACTAGTCTAGTCTGATGCTTATAATGAGTTCGTCAACAACACACACAAGTAAAATTAGGCCTTTCACTTGAATTGACCTTAAACTTTGTAATTTCATTTTCAAATTCTTCTGTACTTAAAATCTCTACATTCTCTTCTACATTACCTTCTATTACTGTATCAATTTCTGCACTGACCTCTTTTTCACCAAAGTAACAAAACTCAATTTCATCACAAATGTTTTTGACATCTAATTCAGTTCCATGCAAAAGAGCACTGTTTAACTGTTTTAGTTTAAGTGCTGGACTTTTTGCATAATACAACCTTCTCACTAATTTCCTCACTTTATTATGATGCACTGCTAACATCCTAAAATGGTGAAAAACACTCTGACATAGTTTTCTTGAAAGACAAGTCAGTGAATGCCCTTGCAAACCTGTTTTTCCTCTCACTCTACAAGGATCTAACTCTTGTGTAAAATTTTCATTTTTTGTTTCACACATTTCTTAGTATATGTCCGTAAGAAACTGCGAAACAAATCAATTGAATCCTGTCGCACACTACAAATACTACTGCAATTCCAAGTATACACTGGAGCCTAAGGACATCTCCCTAAAACTTCATCAGCTAACACCTCTTCTGTATTTCTAGGCACAATCTCTTCTTGTTCAACCGGACAACCGTCCTTCACCTCATATGCTCGACCACTGGTGTCAACTGCATGCACCAAATCATTATCCTGAAAGTAACTTTCTTCATTAAAAAATGGCTCACAACTTGAACTATGCTTCCATTCTCCAGAAAAAACATCACAAAAATTAGTCCGATTAATTACTCTCCTCCATTTACATTTTGATTTGAACACATTGATTACCTTATCGAGTGTACGAATTCTATTCATTACTAAACTAAACAATTTATTTTTCACTTTAAATGCTTCATCCACAATCTTAACTATGTTTTTCTTGTAAGAAGCGGTCTTTTTATGATACCTCTTTACATTTTTTTAATAAATTAGATATAATTCTGTTATAAAACATTCGTCTACGAATTTCAATAAATTGATTTCTCCTTCTTTTGTTATAGACAATATCATCTCCTTCTACAGGTCATACATTTTTAAAGGGACACACTGTCTTCTTTCTAATTACAGGTGTCTTATTCTTTTTTTTAAACACACGTTTTTTTTTTACATTTCAATAAGTTCCTGAGAACATTTTTAGTTTGCTTACCAGGATTTTAATTTTTTTTCTCTGAAGATTTTGTTTTGGTTGAGTCATGTTTTTTTTTTCCTTAGACCATACATTTTTTTTGTAAAGTTTTTCACGTCTTTGTTTGGATGGCATATTTTTCTTTCTTTGTATAGATGATTATAATCTGTGGTAAAGAAAAAATAACATATTATAGACCACTACAAACATATTACATAGCAATTACAATAAGTAAACGATATAAACACTAGTATACACCAAAAGGCTGATTTACATTACATGTGCTTTGCTTTGTGTCAAAAACGATTTACTAATTAATGTTATGTGTTGCTTATACATAACATTAATTAGTAAATCGTTTTTGACACAAAACTCCCCCCACCTTGCACTCGTGGGATCTTCGTTGCCTAGAGACTTTGCCAGCACAGAACGCCTGCTAGGAGATCATTTCCGTGACGTTCCTGCCACCCGCCCTGTACCTCGCCGCACCCGCTTCGCGGGTGCCGCATCGCTTTGCTGTACCAGGGGCAGCACATCAGAAGGGAGAAGGGAGAAGAGGAAAGGCGGACCCGGGCATTTGGTATCCAGCGGGGCTGCGAGCGTAGCAGGGACTCCAACAACCAGGAGTCCCTGCGTGACCGATAGCCAGCTTCCGGTCCACTCTCCCTGCTGGCCCGCCCACCGCCCACCTGAGGATCATTAAAAAACTCCCCCCACCTTGCACTCGTGGGATCTTCGTTGCCTAAAGACTTTGCCAGCACAGAACACCTGCTAGGAGATCATTTCCGTGACGTTCCTGCCACCCGCCCTGTACCTCGCCGCACCCGCTTCGCGGGTGCCGCATCGCTTTGCTGTACCAGGGGCAGCACATCAGAAGGGAGAAGGGGGAAGAGGAACGGCGGACCCGGGCATTTGGTATCCAGCAGGGCTGCGAGTGTAGCAGGGACTCCAACAACCAGGAGTCCCTGCGTGACCGATAGCCAGCTTCCGGTCCGCTCTCCCTGCTGGCTCGCCTACCGCCCATTACGCTCCCTATATCTTAGTATCTATCTCCCGCAGCGCGGGACGCAGCTCGGGGCGAAGACCGGGCAAAGACTGGGCCGTTTCAGGCCGTTACAGACCGAGTAAGACCGGACCGGGCCAATTCCCTTGGCTGTTTTTGCTACGGTATTTAGTTCATTTGTGCCCTAATTATCCCCAAGTATTCACAAAATGACGTCCTTGCGCGAAACCCGGAGTAGGTTTACAAAGCCTGTGAAAAAGGCTACAGGGACCCTGGATGACTTTATTACAAGGACCAACGTATCCATTGACAATGAGATTACAAAACTACAGCATAGAGTGTCCCTGGAGTTGGAGACAGCTAGAAGGCAGTCCATAGAGATAGCATTAAGGAAAACATCGTCGTTAGGTAGTATTGCCTCTTCGAAAACTCCTGAGCGCACTACCGGCCCCATACCTATTATTACTTTGGCCGAAGTGCATCCTATTCCCGTGGAAACAGCGCCCTCTGCCAACCCTGACTTAAACCCCTCACGGTTATCTATCAGTGGTGTATCTGAAAACATAACAATTTCGGATTCACTAGTGGAGGATGTTGGGGGGTCGAAGGCTCAGGGGAAAGCAGTTTTTAAGAATAATCAGGGAATCATTAAGGCAATACCCAAACAAAAGAGAAAATGGAAAAATTTGTCTGTGTATGCCAGGAAAAAGGCAAAGGTAGCCTCAAGCCAGTGTACTACAGGGGGGGCCTCACAATTAACTATTGCAGCTAGTAAGTCCGATCAGTCGCTTCCAACTGTGCAAATCAGTAATGACAACATAGAAGCGTTAAATCTAGATTTAAGGGTTGACCACCTCTTTGTCGAGGGCGAGAAAACTTCCATATCCATGGTTGAGCCAGAGGGGGGTAAAGAAGAGTTTCTGAAACTTGTATGGGAAACTCTTAAAAAACTCCTCAGGCCGCTAGAAGTCAAGCTAACCTGTATTGAAAATCAGCTACTTGAGGTGGAAAAAAGTATTATCACCCTATCTAGCTTAAGCCTTAATGGTAGTGATGTACCTGCAACTCCCACACTGGCTTCAACTATGGCCCCTGTGATATCCTTAAAAATAAATCCATCTAGCACACAGTATCCAAAAAAGGGTGTAGTAAATAATATAAATATAAACCCGATAACGAGCACTGCAGTAAATCCCATTGCCACATCTTTGAACCTGCCAACTGCTAACACTGCTAGCAAACCATCTTTGAAGGGTCCTGTACAAAGTAAGAAATCACAGATAGCAAATGTTGTCGACACTCATTCCCCTGCCCCCAAAACTCTTGGCCCACAAAAGCCTCCAGCTGACATACCTCCCCCTACACACACTACTCAGGGTCTAAATAAATCTCTGGCTGATAGATCTTCTGCAAACAGAATGAATAAACTTAACTACCAAACAACCTATGTTTATGACAACTTTAAGGGAGGATACATAGATCTGCCCCCTGATGCCAGTCCCTATGTAGTTGTCCTTACTGGGGTGCCTGAATTAGAAAATCAATTTGAAGAAAACGTTTTATCCCTAAAAAATAAGGTGATTTACTGGCTAAATTCAAATAAACCTGTTCCGAACCATATGAAAAGTAGAATCCTTATGGTCCGCAGGGTACCATGGGTAGGTCCTATAGTTAAATCAATTCCTGGCGACTGTATCGTCATTTCATTTGAGGAACCCCATAGTGCCCAACAGATATGCACATGGAAATCATATGCAGGCACTTTATCTATTGAAGCCAGGCCCTTATCTTTTTTCTACCCCCCACCGAGGCCCCTCAATTACGGGTCCAATTGGAATACTGTTAAACATTATTCCGGTCATGTACCCGATTTGGCCAGACAGGGTGTTCGAAACGTGTGGAATGGAATTCCCACTTTCAACAGGTTCAGCAGTTTAGATGCAATTGATTGACTTGAGACCTCGCCAAATTGCATCTTCAGGTCACATGGCACCTACTGTTCACCCGGTGATGGGAATATTTACCCCAGAGACAGAAATAGTGAAGAACCACAGAACGAGGGAGACAAAAACTGTTGCAAAATGTGGGATTCCCAGAATACGGAAAGTATTGCAGTAGTGAACCCACAGTGTCAAGAAGTGGATGAGGGTTGTTTTGGTGATGAAATCAGCATTGTAGCAGGGGTTCTGGCCAGCGAAACAGAGAACCAAATTGTTGACTTACAGCTAGATGGTGTAAATTTTTTGTTGGTACCAGTGTTGTCTATTGATGATTCTACCCATCCCGGTAGTGGGTCAACTCCAACGCTACTTGTTTTGTCATGGAATATTGCGGGAGTCAGCAAAAACCTAATGGACCCAGATTGGGCTGATTATGTTGACTCCAGCGATTTCTGTCTTTTGCAAGAGACATGGGTGATGGATATTCCCCACAGGATAGGATACAAAACCTTTGGTACAGAGGCAGTTCAGTCTAATAGGGGGAGACGGTCTGGGGGATTGATCATATGGGTCAAAATCTCATTGAAAATAAAGGTCGAAATAATAGGCACAGGAACCCCTGACATTCTGGCACTAAAAATTGTAAATATGAATGGGGATGAATGTTACATTGTCAATGTTTACAATAGACCCCTTGGTCATTCCAAGGTTTCTCCTACTCTGGAAACCATGGATGGCTTGTTGAAAAGGGTGGTCGGTGATGTCCCTGTGATTCTGGGTGGTGACCTAAATTGCAACTTTGAACCCGTTTTTGGACTTACTGATGTCTTTGAGGATGAAGATCAAGCATATAATATCCCCCAGCTTGAGACTTCAAACTGCGTTAAATGCTCTACTTTGGCCGTCCAATTAATGAGGCTAACTGCAGATCATGGTCTCAGAGCATGTAACGGTCGTCTCCCCTCTGACTTAACAAAACAGCCAACCTTTGCGAAGTCTAAAAGTAATTTGGACTTTATACTTGTCTCATTAAGCATTTGGCATTTTATGGTTGATTTTAAGGTGGCAAACAGGGATGAGAGTGACCACTTTCCCCTTGAACTTCGTATTGATGCACTCATGTTTAGTGACACCTCTGCTTTAACATCTATTGAGGCTTTCAACCCTAAAACGTGTGAGCAGGTACATGTTAACAATAACAGACGTGCATTAAAATGGCCGTACATTCTAGCCCAGGGTAAGGCCTTAGCATTGGTTTATTAACTTTTTGGGACAATGTTCGGGCCTATAGTTGGTCAACCCTTCTTACCCAACCATTATGATCAATTTGTTGCATTACACAAGATTTTCTTTAATGAGTTAAAAAATTGTTTGTCCAAAATGCCAAAGAAAAAGCAACAGAATGTCCGAGTGGGATACCATGGTAAAATATGGTATGACCATTCATGTAGGTTGGCCAAGAGGGAGCTTCTGTTTGCTATTAAAAATAAATCAAAGGAAGATGTCAGACTTGCAAGGGAAGTGTACAAGCATGTCCAAAGGACCTAAAAAAAATCATGGGAAGAGTCGATCTGGGCTGACATGCTGGTTGCTGCCAAATCTAAGGACAATGTTGGCTTATGGAGGCTGGTTGCAAATGAGGGACACGCAGTTGTGAAGGACATGTTTTTAGATGAATTAACTTGGGTGGCACACTTCACATCTCTTTACAAACAATATGATAGTGGAGTTGATGAGATTCCATGGCTGCCTCCACCTATTGAATGTCTTGACTTTACATTAGATGAAACAAAAAGGGCAATCAATGAACTAAAAAACAGTAAAGCTCCTGGCCCTGACAAAATACCGGGCGATTTGTATAAACACGAAATCGAAGTATGGGCTCCATATATAAACCGTTTGTTCAATGCTCTATCTAATAATTGTCAATTTCCCGATAGCTGGCGTGCAGCAGAAGTTGTTTTAATTTTTAAAAAGGGAAATAGGTCTGTGCCTTCGAATTATAGACCAAATAGTTTAATGGACACCCTGCAAAAACTCTATGCCAAACATTTATTATTTCGGATAAATGCCTGGCTGGAGGAAAAAACAATACTTTCAAAATTTCAAGCCGGTTTTAGGAGCAAGACCAGTACCATAGACCAGGTCTTCAGATTTTGTTGTATATATTGGAAATATGTACACATTAGGAAAGGTCATTTGTATGTAGCTTTCGTAGATCTGAGAGCGGCATTTGACCTTGTCCCTCGCAACCTGCTCTGGAGATCCCTAAGTGAAGTCGGTCTGCCAGGGTGTCTTTTGGTTCAAATAGTCGAGTTACATGCTAGGAATCATGCCAACATTAGGTGGGGCCCAAATGGTGAACTGACGCGTAATATTCCAATCGAGCGTGGTGTCCGCCAAGGATGCGTCCTGGCCCCCACCTTATTTTCCTTATTTGTTAACGATATCCCTGATCATTTGAATGGTTGTACCAATGATTCACCTCAGCTTAATGGAGAAAGGGTGCCTGCGTTGCTCTTCGCGGATGACACCATTTTAATATCTCAAACCAAGAAGGGCCTCCAGGCACTCCTTAACTCGTTTAGTAGCTATTGTGTGATGAAAGGATTAGAGATAAACGTTGACAAAACTAAGTGTATGGCATTGAACCCTAGTAAACCGGATAGAGGGACCCTGACTTTAAATGGTCAAATTTTAGGAACCGTGGATAACTTTTCCTATCTGGGGGTTGTACTTGACTCAAATTTAACATGGAAGGCCCAAATTGAGAAAAGCAAGCTGTTGTATGCCCATAATGTCAAGCCGGTTATCAGCAAACTTAATGCTTGTACAAGTAAGAGTGTGACTCCTGTGCTTGAACTTTTTAAATTTAAAATCCAATCTGCTGCCCTGTATGGGGCTGAGATATGGGGACCTTGGGCAAGGGATAGTTTCCATGTTCTGGATAATACATTTATGAGAACAATTATAAGGGTTCCCACTAGTACACCGCTGATCCCTCTTCAATTTGATTTAAATTTTAAAAGAACTTATAAATTTATTACCATAAGACCATTATTGTTCTGGATAAGGTTATGGTCTACCCCAGAACTATCTGAATATAGGAACGGCCTTCGAGAGATATTGGACCTAGATTCTTTTCACTCCATTTTATGGCTCAGACATATCAAAAAATGGCTCTCAATTCTGGGTTTGTCCCAGTTGTGGGAGAATCCAGATAATTTACCACCATTCGCCAAGTCCATTGTAAAGCGAGCCTTTTGGTCCTATATGACTAATAGGTTAGTGAATGAAAATAGAACTGGGTCCTTAATCCAAGAATTTTTAACTTTTAAAGATGAACCCTCCTTTGAAGTCTTCTTGGACGAAATAGAGCCGCCTCTTGCGAAGTCTCTATTTTTTAAAATTCAGGTATGGGAATCTCATGCTGAATTCCAATATAGAACGTTGGTCCAAGAGAAAACTGGAATGTCCAAATGTTATACAAGGGAAATGTTCTATGTGTTTAGATTCTTGTACGGAGAATGAGGTCCACATGCTGTTTATATGTAAAGCATATTCGAAAGCGCGAAAGAGGTGGATCAAACCCATGTGCAATCTCCTAGGAACAAGATCTTGTATTATAGCATACAGGATTATTAAAACTAATACTTCCCAGCTTATTGTATTTAGTATTAGTAGGTTTCTTTATTCTGTGTATATTGTTCGCAGGAAATTTGGTCAGATACTCTGAATAGCAATCCTGTATATGCTCATATTCCAGTTGCTAAATGAAATGGAGTATTTTGTGTTTTTTTAATGAGAATGCCGGAAATGAATTTTGTACTGTATTTTAAGTGATAATTCTTTTTAAAGCACTTGTGTATGTACATTGTTATGACCCTTTGTTTTATGCATGTATATATGTGTGTCTTTTATGGCCAACCGGCCGAAATAAAGAAATAAATAAAAATAAAAAATGTTATGTGTTGCTTATATATAGGTGGCCTGTTTTTGGCCTCTAGAGACAGTCAAATAATATGAGCAGAGACACACATATTGCTTGCAGAGACAGAGATGGTAGGTTATATGTAACATTCTGGTCATGTGCCTAAGATCACACTATGAGTGAAGCTTGATTTTAAATGGATCTGGGTGAATAATATGCTTAGTTGATATCTTTAAAAATATGGAAGAACATGTTTTTAAAAACATGGTAGATTACATGTTACATCCTGGTTATATCCTGGTCATGTGCCTAAAATCACACTGATGGGTTAAACAAGCTTCACACACAGTGTGGTCTTAGGCACATGACCAGGATGTTACAGGTAATGAGAAATTAATGTTATGTCTTGCTTATATATAGGTGGCCTGTTTTTGGCCTGTAGAGACAGTGGAATAATATGAGCGGAGACACACATACTGCTTGCAGAAACAGACATGGTAGATTACATGTAACATCCTGGTCATGTGCCTAAGATCACACTCTGAGTGAAGCTTGATTCACCCATCAGTGTGATCTTAGGCACATGACCAGGATGTTACATGTAATCTACCATGTCTTTAAAAAACATGTACTTCCATATTTTTAAAGACATCAACTAAGCATAATATTCACCCAGATCCATTTTAAATCAAGCTTCACTCACAGTGTGATCTTAGGCACATGATCTGGATGTTACATGTAATCAACCATGTCTCTAAAAAACATGTACTTCCATATTTTTAAAGACATCAAGTAAGCATATTATTCACCCACATCCATTTAAAATCAAGGTAGTCTCACAGTGTGATCTTAGGCACTTGACCAAGATGTTACATATAATCTAACATGTCTGTCTCTGCAAGCAGTAGGTGTGTTTCTGCTCATATTATTTCACTGTCTCTACAGACCAAAAACAGGCCACCTATATATAAGCAAGACATAACATTAATTTCTCATTACATGTAACATCCTGGTCATGTGCCTAAGATCACACTGTGACTGAAGCTTGATTCATCCATCAGTGTGATCTTAGGCACATGACCAGAACGTTACATGTAATCTACCATGTCTTCAAAAAACATATACTACCATATTTTTAACAGCAGTGTATCTTCATTAAATGAATCATATATCAGATTACACACATGCACAAAGTAAAGTGAGATACAAGCAAAGAATACTCTTTAAGCTAATTGAGGCAAACTGTTACAAGGCACAGGTGACATTATTGAAAAATGTGAAAATGTTTTCTCTTATTTCAAACAGAAAGTCAGTGTAATGCTTCTCCAAAATTTAAAAAGCAGACTTTTTTCCAGAAAAGATTTTGCATACTAAATCGTTTTTGACACAAAGCACAGTTCATTTAAATGACCACTACAGAAACAAAGCAGAAACCTAACTCATTTTCAAAATACATTGCCAATATGCACCATTTCGTCTTTAAACAACATTACAAAAAAAGATGACACAAAATGCAAGAAAAAAGAAGCACAATATGCTTCTTAATCTTCCCCATAGTGCATACAGCACTCTATCTTTATTAAAAGAATCATTACTCACCTTTAAAAATGCTTTGAAATATGTAGAACAGTGTCAGTCACACTCAACAGATTTTCTTAAGCAGAATCTCTGAATAATGCTTCTTTCACTGGAGCCTGAGAATAATGGCACAGATTCTTACTCATTTCAGACCCATATTCTTGGACATAACCAATCAAAATTCTTCCCACACGAATTCAAAACCAAACTGCACATTTTAATTGGTTGTACATTTGAAGACTTTGAAACTCACATAACATTCACCATCCCCCCAGTGCTCATTCACCCTGTTACCATGGTAACTCCCTCCTAACCCAGCACACAGTTCAGAAGTTCATCATACTATGTTGCAAAAGAATACAGCAAGGGTGTTTGACCTCTTAATGTACTAGCTAATCAAGTGCAATGTTTCTTTAAAAGACTTGAAATGACTTTTTTAAAAGAAAAAGCATGCACCCTAATTTTCAGTGGAGATTTTTAAGAAAGCACCAATCATTTCTGCGTTTTCAAGTGCACTGAATCTCAACCACTTTTTTTTAATAATTCCTACTTTCAAACTGCCATTTCATTTCCACAACTCATCTGAATAGAAGCACATCTACCTTCAAGATGCCATAAGTCTGGTTTGTGGGTCATATCTATGTCTTCTGGAGTGAAAAATTTGCAAGCAACAGAGGAATTTACAACCTTGATTTACCAAATGTGGACATTGTGTGGATTGGACAGAGAGGATTAAGAAGTCACCAATTGATACCATTGATAAAAATCCTTTATGAATCTTCCACACCCTGACCTTATAATTGTGCACTGTGGTGGCAATGACTTGGGCACTTTGACTGGGGTAGGTCTGGAAATGCTTTTAAAGGACATCTTTGGGCAATTGATGTCACTTTTTCCCAAAACTGCCTTGGTATTTTCTAATACATACCAAAGGCAAAAATGGAACTGGTCCAACCAATTTTGTCCACAGATTGAGAAAGCAAGGAAACGTGAATAAAACTGTTTCTGCTTTCCTCAGAGACTATGATATGGGTTCCATATACCACATCAACTTGCGTTATAACATGCAAGGCATCTATAGGAGAGATGGTGTACATTTTACAGATGAGGGGAATAGAGTCTTCCTCTTAAATTTGAGACTCTGCATTGGTACCTACTTGTAGGTACAAAAAACACCCACATAACACAACAGCTCTTTTCAGAGCTAACTTACCTCAAAACACTCTACATTATTTTTTTACTCTATTTTTTTACACTGTTTTTTCCTGTGGTGCACTCAGGTAGGGCATACCGGAGAGTGCACCTGGGAGCGCACCCAGCGCTTACCCCGCGAAAAAATTTTACGAAATAGTTTTTGGGCCCTTCAGGGTCCTTCTAAGCCTCCCTCAAAAAACCTAGGGGGTCAGGTGGTGTCTACCCTGTCCCCTTTTAATCATTTCCCCCTTTTTTTTTTCACCTCAGGTGTCTCGATTTTCCTGAGACTCAAGATGGCGGACTCTCCGGACTGTTAAGAATGTTGACAGACATCCGACAGCCAATCAGCTTTCCGCTCGCGCACTCCCGTAGCGCGCCAGGTGCGCTCCCCGGTACGTGTACCGGTGAGCGCTCAGAGCGCGCCTATTGATATATATGTTTTTGTGAAGTTGCTTTTCATAAAAACCACTGGACCAATTTTAAAGAAATATAGAAAAGGCCCTACTACATACCAGTACCTATCATTTTGCCAACTTTGGTGTAATTCCATTCATCCTTTCTGGCTGTAGCCGTGTCTAAATGTCCTATGGAAAATTGCATGGGAAAAACACATTTGAAAGTATTGAAATTTAGAACAAATCAATATATTACTTTCGTTTTGAATTTGTGTGTGATGAAGTTTGATTGGTTATGTATATATCTTAAATGAGAGGAAAACACGCCCATTTTGTGATACTCCTGTCTGAGGTACTTTTGAGAGGAATTTTTGGTGCTCAATTTCTGGACTTTGAATTACACAGTACTTACTCTTCTGCTTTCAAAAAGGTGAGTTGTTAATTTGTACGGGGAACTATGTTGTACACTTTAAGATAATTTGGAAAATGTTTTCTGTTAGTTATTTACAGTCCTTCTGTTATAATTATGGATTAAGATAGGCTTCATCACATGCAGTGGTTTATATGTCTAGTTCCTGCCTGATACTATACACTGCCCAATTAATTTTAAAGAACTAAATACATGATTAAGGTACTTTTATGTTATGTATTACTAAAAACGATAATTGAAAGTGATTACTTTTTTCTGCAATTTACAGCAAGAAATTTGAAATTAAAATGAATCAAAAGGAGATCAAGGAAATTTCATTTGAAATTTCAACGATATTTATTGCAATTCAAGATGACATGGATAAATTTTGGGATGAATCTCTTGACGAAGAATTTATCGAATGTTTGGATACAATAGAATCATCATGGCACACTTATAATGAGGACATTCCTGATCATATGATTGAAGAGGAAATTCCAGATGAGGACATGCTACAAGTTCTAATAAATTATGAAAATTCTGAACAATAAATTAATATTTACAAATTCAAAATTAGTTGACATGTTATTCATTTTTATTTCTAATTTATGAAGTAGTAGCGAAGTGATTGTATTGAAGTGAATTTTAGACTCTGCATCGGTACCTACTTGTAGGTACTTAAATCACCCACATAACACAACAGCTCTTTTTAGAGCTACCCTACCTCTAAGCACTCCAAATTCTTATTTTACACTATTTTCTTTCAATGTTTTTCCCTGTGTTACGCTCTGGGTGCGCGTACATGGGAACGCACACAGCGCTTACCCCGCGAAAATTGAAAAAAAAAAAGATTTTTTGCCCTTCAGGGTCCTTCTAGGCCCCCCTCAGAAAACCTAGGGGGTCATGGAGTGTCTACCCTGCCCCCTTTTAATCATTTCCCCTTTTTTTTCACCTCTTGTGTCTCGATTCTACCGAGACACAAGATGGCAGACTCTCCGGACTGTTTAGAATGTTGACAGACATCTGACAGCCAATCAGCTTTCTGCTCGCGCACTCCCGTAGCGCGCCGGGTGCGCTCCCCGGTACGCGTACTGGTGAGCGCTCGGAGCACGCCTATAGATATATATGTGTTTTTGAAGTTAATTTTCAAAAAAAACACTGGGGCAATTTTCACCAAATATAGCAAAGGCACATTTGCGTACCAGTCCCTACAATTTTGCAAAGTTTCGCGTAATTTCGTTCAGCGGTTCGGGCTGTAGACTTGTCAGAACGTCCTATGGAAATTAACATGGGGAAAACACGTTTTAGGACCCCCCTTTTTTCTCAGCCCCCACTTCACGAATCCCCCCGAAACTTTCAGGGAAGGAGCGGAGCGGGCCAAAATTTTGGAAAATTACACGCAAATTCCTTAACCGGCGCAAGAGTTATTCCCAATAGAATGTTGCGGATTTCCTATGGTAGCTAGGTAGTAGGTAATATATATATATATATATATATATATATATATATATATATATATATATATATATATATATATATATTAACAAAGAACAATGGAAAGTGATCCAAAACCTTAAACAAGACACAAACACAATAATCAAACCGTCCGACAAGGGTGGGAACATTGTGCTCATGCCCAGAGAGATGTATATGGATGAGGCAAAGAGACAACTAATGGACACAATATGCTACTGTAAAGTGGATACAAAATATCTGACCAATTTACAAGAAGCAGGCGCAAGAGAGAGGACTATTAACATGCGATGAAGAACGATACTTACATAAACATAACCCAGTAACTCCAACATTTTATCTGTTGCCAAAACTGCATAAAAGCCTGAATAGACCACTAGGGAGACCAATAGTTTTATCTATAGACAGTCTCTTTGAGCACTAGCATCTACATTGACTATTTTCTCTTCCCTTACGTACAGGAACTAACATCATACACAAGGGACACTACGGATTTCATCCACAGAATCTCAAATTTGGTAGTAGATGACCAGTGTTGGCTGGTATCGCTTGATGTCGAATCGCTGTATACCAGCATAAGACATCAAGACGGCATCAAGGCATGCCAGTTCTTTCTGAAGCAACGCAGGGTGGAACATTGGGAACATACATGTATGTTACTTGAAATGATCCGGATGTGTCTAAATGAGAATGTTTTTCTATTTGACAGAGTCTACTATAGACAACAACAAGGGACTTCCATGGGCACCTGCTTCGCCCCCAGTTATGCCAACCTTATGGTTGGCTGGTGGGAGAAGCAGGTGCTCTGGATTGACCAGACGGAAAAGTGGGCTCTGAACGTGAGAAAGTGGACGCGGTATATAGACGACGTCTTTTTTGTATGGAGAGGTTCTGAACAAAACTTGAACTGCTTCTTTGATTGTTTGAACACTAATGAAGTTAACTTAAAATGTACAAAACATTACAGTAAATTCACAGTAGACTTCTTAGACGTCAAGATCAGTATAACAGATAACCACTTGACCACAACCCTGTTCAGGAAGGACACAGCTGGAAATTCTGTACTTCATTCATCCAGTGCCCATCCCCCTAGCTTTAGATGGGGAATCCCCTTCAAGGCAAAGCGGAATTGTTCGGTGGAATCTCAATTCGAAAAAACAAAACAAGAAATGAAAGAGAGATTCCTAGCCCGAGGTTACTCACAGAAATATTTGAAAGAGGCCAAAGAGAGAGTAGATAAAGTAACTAGGGAAGAGGCACTAACATCAAAGAAAAGTATCCCCATGAGCAACACAAAGACTCCTGAGATCAGATTCATAACCAAATACTGTGGCCAATCCTATCAAATAAGAAAAATCTTGAAGAATAGATGGGATATCTTGAGACAGGATCCAATTCTAAGAAACTCCATTGGTACTAGCCCAGGCATATCTTACAAACGCGGACAATCTCTAAAAGATTGTCTAGTACAGAGCCATTTATCACCTAGGGAGACAGGCTGGCTGAAAACAAATAAAGGCTTTAGGAAATGTGGCAATTGTAAGGCCTGCAGGGATAGTGTAAATCGCAATGAGATCGTTCTCCCCAAAACCAAAAAGAAATGGGAGATCAAACCCCGTATCACATGTTCTACTGAATATGTAGTATACCTTATATGTTGCCCATGTGACCTATGGTATATAGGGTCAACAACTGCACCAGTGAAGAAACATATTCTAGAGCACTGCCGTGCAATCACTAACAAAGACCTCTCATACAGTACCGCAAGGCACTTTAACCAATTCCATCAAAGCAAAACATCGGCGGCCAAATACATTGGGTTAGCTACTATCAAGAATAATATCAGGGGCGGTGATAGATTAGCTGCATTACGGAAATTGGAGTCAAGATTGATTCTTTTGGCAGGAACCCTGTTCCCAGGTGGAATGAATATGGATGAAGAGCTACACTCTCATCTATAGGAGAAATAAGAAAGAACCCCTGTAAAGACCAAGAAGACTGAAAGTTGCTAGACTGATTACCCACCAGACATGTGAATCATTTTTGTTTTTTAATTCCCCACCCGCCCACCCTCACACCCTCACAACTGGGACCAGCTAATCAATGCGGGATCATGGAACACATATTTCTGTAACAAGATCTGATAATACACCTCCCACTGACAGAATAATGTACTATTATTACCTTTGTAGCATACCAATACCTTCTCTTTTCCCATTTTGTTGTAGGTCGAAAAGGGAAAAAACGCGAATACACCTTTAAAGGTGGTGTGTGAGGAACGCGGGTCATGTGACCAAGAACAACCAGGGTTGTTCGAAATGCGTTATCCTCGATCGCTTGCTGTGCCACAATAAATACCAAACAAAGGACTACGGGCTCGTTTGAATTCTTATCAACTCACCGAATTCTGTTGCTGTATATATATATATATATATATATATATATATATATATATATATTACCTACTGGCGGTCGCCAGTAGGTATATATAGTTAGGATTTTTTCTCTATGGGTTTTTTGAAAATTCTATGTCTAATAACTTTGGCGTTTGTGGACGGAATTGGCTGAAATTTTCAGGAAAATGGCACATTTTGTTTCTGAGCAGCCCTTGAAAATTTGGGGGGGGTTCGTCCAGTGGGGGCCGAGAAAAAAGGGGGGTCCCAAAACGTGTTTTTAACATTGAGTTTTCCATAGGGCGGTTGGCCTCACTTTTAGCCCGAACGGCTGAATGGATTTGCACGAAACTTGGCAAAATTGTAGGGACTGGTAGCCCGATGTGCCTTTTGTAGGTCTCAATATATGTGCTCCAGTGGATTTTGAGAAATTAACGTTTAAAAAAAGATATATATCTGTAACAGCGGACCGGGCAGCGCACTGGTTCGCGGACTTTTCGCGCAACGGAGCTTTGTGAAGCGAAGCTGATTGGTTCTCTGGCGTCTGTCAACATTCCAAACAGTCCGTAGCGGCCGCCATCTTGTCTCTCGGTAGGATCGAGAGACAAGAGGAGGTCAAAACAAAGGGGGAAATAACTATAAGGGGGCATAGTAGATCCTCGCTGACCCCCTAGGTTTGATGTGGAGGTTTTAAAAGGGCCCCGCGGGGCAAAAAAAAATAATAATAATAATAATTGAACGGCTGAATGGATTTGCACGAAACTTGGCAAAATATTAGGGACTGGTAGCCCGATGTGCCTTTGCTAGGTCTCAATATATGTGCTCCAGTGGATTTTGAGAAATTAACGTTCAAAAAAAGATATATATCTGTAACAGCGCTCCGCTTCGCGTAACGGAGGTTTGCGAAGCTGATTGGTCATTCTGTCACTGGGCTATAGTTGGGCTACATCTGGCTGATATTTGGGCTACATTTGTTTTTTTGTGTGTCTGGCGGCCATCTTTGGGCTACATTGGGCTACATTGGGCTTCATTGGGCTACATTCGGCTAATTAGCAAATAGCTCATCGCAAACTAGGAATGGTAAAGAATCGCTATTTATTCCTTAAAGTTCGCTATTTAGAAAATGCAAATAACTTTGATGATACATATGGCGGTTCATCTCTAACAAGATAAGAAGCATAGGGATACATTTATGATGACTGGCGCATCACCAGGGATGTGTTAGTCATTCTGTGCCGCTGTTCCGTCACCTATGGTGTGCTGCATTTACAATGCGGCGCATCATGGGGCAAAAACAGCACAGATGCGTGATGTATCTGTGCCGTAAAGGTGGCGCATTGCTGGAGTTGTATCGCAAGTGTGATGAAGCTCCAGCAAGGGTCGGGGGTGCCCCTGTCGCAGGGTTTCTGTTCTCACACAGAACTGTGGACAGAGGATTGGAACCTCGGCGAATGCATTGCTGGAGTTGTATCGCAAGTGTGATGAAGCTCCAGCAAGGGTCGGGGGTGCCCCTGTCGCAGGGTTTCTGTTCTCACACAGAACTGAGGACAGAGGATTGGAACCTCGGCGAATTAGGGTGTCCCAAAACTCACGTTAGTAATCAAAAACTATTTAGCAAGCTAGGTACAGTGTCACATTGGATATAACAAACTCTCAATGTTTAGACAATCCAGAATATGAACTTATAGTACCTCAGGATACGTGGAACTCATGAACAGTCGGTCGTTATAGATTTCTTAGAAACCAGAACATGGAGTTAAGAAGAACAGATGTGTATTTGAAATGTTTATTTACTAATGCCGTCTTCTCAGGCGTAGTACCTTAGATAATAAAAGTACACATATTATCAGTAGCAAAATTACCAGCATAGTTACTAGTACATAAAAAGTGAATGGTGATAGTATGTTAACATGCTGTAAATGAATAAGAGTTAGCAACACTTATAAGCAGCCGCGGGCCGTGGAGGGAGTTACGGTGAGGCAGGGAGGCGGGGAGGGGGAGAAGCAGGGTGGAGAATACAAGTACACATATTATCAGTAGCAAAATTACCAGCATAGTTACTAGTACATAAAAAGCGAATGGTGACAGTATGTTAACATGCTGTAAATGAATAAGAGTTAGCAACACTTATAAGCAGCCGCGGGCCGTGGAGGGAGTTACGGTGGGGCAGGGAGGCGGGGAGGGGGAGGGGCAAGGTAGAGAGGGCTCCACCCTGCTTCTCCCCCTCCCCGCCTCCCTGCCCCATCGTAACTCCCTCCACGGCCCGCGGCTGCTTATATCTCACCCTCCCTAATACACATATTATATTATTTGCTAAGAAGGTCTCTTTGTGTTGGTTTAGGGCGTGCCCATACTTTAGTGTCTTAGATTTGAAGGAATCACATCAGCATACACCAGCTCTCTCTTCATGTGAACCGCATCAACTGTTGTGTATGTGTGTTCGGCAAAGCAATATAAAACCCGCCTCATGCCCAGAATTGGCAGAAGTTGCACTTATGTTATGAGTATGAAGTCGTGGAGATCAGACCTCATAACAATTCTGTATCGTGTTGTTCTTGAAACTTTAGCACTCGCTGTACAGATATAGTTTAACAAGTAAAGCAGATAGTAGACCAATAACATATTATTCTCATGTAAACCACGATGAACTACTAGGTGGAAAGCTAAAGCAACAACTAAGTGTCGTGTGCAGAAGTTGCAAAAAAGGAAAAATGGCGTTTAAACCGGTAATGAGCCCATGCTAACTTAACACGGTGTAAAGATATCCAGGACCTAGATGACACCTCCTCATGATTCGGAAACCAACTGAATAAGATAATAGTAGTGCCATCTCATGAGAGCAGTTTGCAAGTTTATATGTGGACGGTCCGCAAGGTAAAGCATTAAAAACTAGGAAAATTTAATGCTAAAGAAAAATAAAACAGCCAAGTACTTTATCGAGTCTTAAGCCAATAGGCAAGGTAAATAATAAAAACTTGACAAATAAGTCAATGAATTGTCAATGAAATGCTAGTACTCAGCATATCAAACATGAAAAAGGTCTATGACATAACTGTGTATGCAAAATAAGCTGCAACAGCCTCCAATAGGAAGTCACCGTCTTCATCCGAAAACAGTTCAGCCATCCAATTTAAAAGCGGAAAAGAACATACGTGCTCTCCCAGCACCGGATCCTCTATCACCATCAGAGGACAGCTCGGTGGGTTTTCAAGAAAGCTCTGTTCCAAGAAAGACTGTGCTGCCGCCAGTAAATTCCAGGGACCAAGTAGTCCATGCATCAATGCCACAGCCATAATCCTTTCGCCAGGACAAACCAACTCGTGAGTAATGATAGGAGTCATCAGCTGATTAAAGTCGACGTCAGGAGAAACCGGTCCGCAGAGACACAAATCAATGGCCCAATCGAAATCACAGGTCAGGCAGTGAAATACAGGCTGGACACAGGTGAAGTAGGAGAACCGAAAAGATAATCCATATGCCGTGCTTAATATCGCCAACGGCATTGTGCCATAATATTCTAGCATGCGATTGCGGAACAGTGTCAGCAGCTGCAGGGTCGGAGGTTGCATAGGAGGGACATCCATATTTAAAAATGTAAAAAAGCACAAGAGCGTCCGCTGGTAATGCAAGTAAAAATGCCAATCCACGAACCAGAGTGCAGAAAATACAATGAAAGGAAGCAGGGATGACTCCAAAGATTTTCTCAAATGAAGTCACGAGACCACTGGTAACAACTTTAAAAAAGTGTGCCAGGGATTTTGTGGAGGATGCGTTAAAGATAGTCGGAAACATGTTGCTGAAATTGAAAGGCAAACCTGTGTACGGGTGTTCGCTATGTGAAGTACGAAAGTTTCACGGGCCGAACTCAAGGCCACCTCTCTCTGAGACAAAAGAGCTCTTATTCTTGCCATGCCGTTGAAACGTGTCCCAAGGTTGGTATTTGTGGCCAGATTGAAAACTCCCTATGTTCATGTGTGGGAGGAAATAGAACATTTCTGCAGCAAATAACCCGTTCACTTACTGTTACGATAAAAGGAATACTTTTAATTAACTCAGAACAATCTTCATTATTGAGCATCAAATAACTACCATTTTCCAACAACTTGAACGTGGGGATGATAGCAGGAACTGGCGTGCCTTGCAACACGCAAGCCATATTTGGTCGGTGTTTGTTGCATGAATCGTGTAACTGTATGTGCCTACACATTAGTGAATGATCTGGCGTCTCAGTGCATTCCTCTCCATTCAGATAAACTTCTTGATCATCTTTGAAACATCTGTATGTGTATGGAAGCGACCAGACCTCATGAAGAAAAGCACTACCTAAAGGTTCATAACGACCTATTGGTATATATTTCATACAATTTGAAAACTTATATAAAGCAAAAGGCAGCGTTATTAAACCGTGGATAAGGCATGTTGCCAAAAAACCCGCAATCCTCTGCTGATGATGTCACTGAGCATGTCATGAATGATGTAATATGTGACATCATCAGCAGTGGATTACGGGTAATGATATCTCTAGTTTACTCCCCTATAGCTGTCTTTCTTTTAACATAAGTGTGTGTTTCCTTCCCTTATACTTACTGTTTTTGGTTCGCTTCCAGTTCGCGTACCAGCGAGCGAACTAGGAAGCGAACTAAGAGAAATAGAGGTTGGCACAGTTCCAAATATTGTACCAATTTTTTAATAACGGGGAGGTAGTTCTGAAAAGAACTTTTTTTTTTATTTTTCTGAACATTTTTTTACTGTTTTTGAATTTTTCGGAACAGTTTTATATTTTTTTGGGTTTTTCTTGGAGGGGGCAATGAAAACGATTCATTGTAAAGGGCTCAACAGGAGCAACAAAACAAAAAAAAGAAGTATTTATTATTTTGGGCGTTTCGGACAAACTTGCATATGATAGTCAATAGCTCTGTTGATCAGAGTGATGCTTTTTTCTCCGTAGGAAATGAATCCATCGCAAAATGCGCAGGTGTGTTTTACATCACCAAATCTCATTTGTATATTTGGCACCATCTCCCTGCCCTCTGGTCCCGTTACTTCCGGTACAACAGATCTTCTGGCCATAATAGGGAGATTATCTAGGTCGTTCCGAAACTGTGCAGCACTGTAGTTGTTAGGATGCCACCTAGTCATATGGCGATGCATTGTGTAGTTTCCGAAACTGTATTTTTTGTCGGTCCCTCTGGACAGTCTATCTTGACATATAAGGCAAGTTACGTATCTTGCATTTACTTTTTTCTGACCTTTGGGAATTTTAAAAAATTGCCAAATGAAGTTTTCTTTCCGGTGAGACGTCCTGGGCTGCTCAGGCAAAAACTGCCTCTCTTCGTGCTCGTCCTCCTGTTCCTCTTCTTCTTCTTCTTGTTGAATTACAACTTGAGCAGGTGGTCCACTCTTCCTTGGATGTGGTGGAGGTGGTGGGGAAGCACCAGCTGAAGCTACTAAAGAAGCCATTGCTCAGTGATCACAAAGGGTCTTTCTCTCACAATGATGAAAGTCAGAGTGAGGAAAGAAGGAGGGATTTTCATCATTTGGGAAAAACAAGAGTTCTCAACCAATCAAAAGTGTTCATTTTAGATTATATGACCTAGTCTTACATCATTAGGAAACCAAAAGTGAAATGAACCAATGAAAAGTGTTATTACCAAGTCACATGACTTGCTGTGTTTACGTTAAGCGCTTTGCAGGGCCTCCCGGTTTGCTTCCAGAAACCTGCGCTTTGCGACTCGCTTCGCGTACCAGTTCGCTAACGTAGCACGTCATATGACGTATCACGCGACAACGTGAAACGTCATGCGGACGGGAGGCGTCACGATGTTGTTTTCTAACGCGGCACTTGCGGTAAAGAAACGTTTACCGGCTCGCGGTCTATTTCGCGGCATCAAGGTCAGCTAACGGGAAGCTTCCCGATTCGCGAAGCGGGAACGAAGAAAAAAAAATATTTTAAAAAAAAATTATTCATAAACATATAAAATATATTTTTGGATTTAAAGAAGAATACATTTTACAGCTACAGATATTAGCTGTTAAAAAACCAATGAAATTCACAGAAAAAACCATAGGTTATAGACCATATATAGTTAGGAATTAGCATTTACAAAACCTTGAAAATTCACTGAAAAAACCATAGGTTATAGACCATATATAGTTAGGAATTAGCATTTAGAAAACCTTATTTTACTCACACAAAACCATTGAAATTCCATATATAGTTAGTTGCACTAACTATATATCGCGCACCCGCAATCCACTGCTGATGATGTCACATATTACATCATTCATGACATGGTCAGTGACATCACTGATGACATCACTGATGACATCTCAAATGACATCACTGATGACAACATCCAGTGACTGTATGTTTCTGTAAAGTTAAAATATGTCTTAGATATTGAAGAATGAGTGGATGTATAAGTGTCTGGATGAAGGATTTAGTAGGTGCGTGACTGACTGTATGAGTGAGTGATTAAATGTGTCTCACTGAATGCATGGGTTAGTGACTAAACTGTCTTAATTTGTGCATCATTATGTCTGTTGTGATGTAAACTGCTGCATGTGTTGATCATTAGCTATACGAGAGGCTATATGTGTTATTAATTGGTTGCCCAGGTATTTCTATGGGAGATTGAGTTTGTGTGGGGGTGGCTGGGAGGTGTGTGACTCTGTGCATAGATGTGTGAGCAGTTGATTCACTAGGTGTATGAGTTCAAGAGTGCATGTGGAAAAAGCTACATGGGCGGTTGACTGTGTGCATGAGTGTATTGATGAGTGAATGGATATCTCAATGCTACATGTCATAGTAAGTACATATGTAAAACACAGTACATGTGAGAGTTGGCATATATAAATAACTGTGCATGAGAGCCACTGAATGTGTGAGTGGCTGTATGGATCATTGTGAACTTGTATCAGGGATTGTATAAGAGAGTAAATATGTGTTAGTATATGTTTGAATAAGTAAGGTGTGTATAACTGTATAGTTGAGGAAATGGAGGTGAGATTGTTTCTTTGCATGACTGACTAGGTGTGTGAGTAACTCCATGGATGAGTGACAGTGTGTGAGTGTCTGTATACACTGAGTGTATCTAAGGTTATATTAGAGTCTGAAGAGGTTTATCGTATTAGCACAAGAATGATGTCAAATGAGATGTCATCAGTGATGTCATCAGTGATGTCATTTGAGATGTCATCAGTGATGTCATCAGTGATGTCACTGACCATGTCATGAATGATGTAATATGTGACATCATCAGCAGTGGATTGCGGGTGCGCGATATATAGTTAGTGCAACTAACTATATATGGAATTTCAATGGTTTTGTGTGAGTAAAATAAGGTTTTCTAAATGCTAATTCCTAACTATATATGGTCTATAACCTATGGTTTTTTCAGTGAATTTTCAAGGTTTTGTAAATGCTAATTCCTAACTATATATGGTCTATAACCTATGGTTTTTTCTGTGAATATATATATATATATATATATATATATATATATATATATATATATATATATATATATATATATATGTATATAAATTCACTGAAAAAACAAAGATTACAAGGATGTTATTGTTATGTTGATGTTTTACTGACACAAAACCATACAGGTTCAGCAGTTATAGTTATACTTACAGTTATATGTATATTAAGAAACCAGCATTTTGGCATAAAGTTACATAATGGCAGGTATAGTTATTATTTCTTCAGATAGTTATAACTATAAGTATAACTATAACTGCTAACTTTCTATGGTTTTGTGAGTCAACCTAGCCACAACATCCTTGTAACCTTTGCTTTTTTCAGTGATTTTAGCTTTTTTAATGTAATAAATATATTACTGTATATTAATACCTCCACCGTCGTGCACGCCTTTTGGCTGTGTGCAGCAGAAGTTGACCGCAGGTCTGGCCTGTGGCCAGGACCTGTGGCCAACTCCCCCAAATGCACCCAATCTAATGCTGTGCACGTCCTTTGGTCATGCATGGCAGGAGTGTGGTGTGTGAGTTTTCACACTTTATTTTTACCTCCCCTAGGACAGGCGATAAAGTAAAATTGTAGCAGCAACTTTCCTGTCAGGTAGCAGCCAGCAAATCAGGGTCTTAATGTTCGGCCTGATCTGCAGATCCGATGCTAGTGGATCTGCAAAGGATTTGAGTTCCTAGATATACAAATTCCTTTTTCCTTTGATAACTCCAAAACTACTGAACAGATTTAAATCCAAATAACAAAAAGTATTAGCATAGCCAATAGGTCTTGCCTTTGGGACCTGACAAGTTTTTAGTCAGAGTTATTGGCTTTTCCAATGTATTTAAGCTATTTTGTAGACCAGCTTGGCTGCTGTGCAGCATGTTGAAAGGTAATAATAAAAAAGTGGTATAAGCATTTTCATTACCTTATATATAGCCATGTACAAATGAACGATCCTATCAATCAAGATTTATTGGGAAATGTGGTAACAAACAGAGGGCAAAACGCTCTGAATCTGGTATGTCAAAAACTGATCCTTTATGTTATTCCCCATATCTAGATAGAAATCTTGGAACAGGAAGCAGTTACCATAGCTGATATCTACCTCACCCCTGGGTATTATTATTTAGTAGGTGTGGAAAATATTCCACCCTATGCAGAGTAGTGCAGAAAAACTTGTGTTAGGCATTTTACAGGACAAAAAAAACCTGCCAGAGCATACTTTTATATTTGTCTATTTCCATTTATTAACTTTATTTCGGTACAAATAATGTACACTTGAAGTTAAAAATGTGGATAGATCACGATCATCTTCTTGTACAGAGATCATCCCACAAAAGAAAAAAAGAAGAAACACATAGTTCATAAGAGTTATAGCAGGGATATAAAATTATACATAAAACTGTCTTCAACCCATTAAAAACAGAATAAAAGCAACCATCTGAAGATAAGCTGTGATCTAAATTTTTACAAAGGATAAAAATATAGGACTCAGGTGCAAAACCCAAAGCATGAGTACACAGTTGCTCGACCTGAGCAAATTCAATGCATTTGTTCTGTCCCAGGGGATCTACTTTAGACAGGCCCGCCGAATATGCCACATGCAATTTAAGAATAGTGCTGCAGCAAAGACAATTGATGGATAGGTGTTATACTTATACTTTAAAACTCTGTAGGCTTCTATGCAGCGCACAATGCTCAAATTCTTGCATAGTTGGATTAACCAACCCTTGCACATGTAGTTCAGACTCCTCCTTATAGATACATGCAGGCCATTCACACATTTGCTCTTGCACCCATTTGCTAGTATACGCTAATTGAGGAAGAGTCCCTAGTCTGAATTGCACATACAATTTCCTGGCCAATGGGGGTTGAATGGAATCCAGAACATTTTCCTTGCTGTATACATCTTTTGCTAGCATACATTCTGCTGTCAAACGACCCTCTGAGGCACTTTCTTGTATAGACATTAGTTTAGCTAGTCTATAGCATTTGACTAGTTCCAACCTAGAAATTGTGGCACATGATGTCTCGGGTGTTCTCCAGGGGTCCGACTTGCCTAACTTAGATGCAAGGTCCCTTATGTGACAAAGCCATGGAATTTTCTTGATGGTACAGATGGCTAAGAGCTCATTTAGCTTGGCCCTGTAAACAGACAGCTCTGGGGTCACCCATAACCTCCACCAGAAAGTTAATGGTCTCAGGGCAATCTCTTCATCAAGGGGCGTAATACCCAGGTCCATGCGTAGAGGTTTAAGGGTACTACGGGGTAGGCCTATGAGCTGACACATGAAGTTGTTCTCCACCTTCATCAAGTTGGTGGTAGGGCAATGCCCCCACAACTCCATCCCATATAATGTGACACCCCTTGCTTGTGCTTTATAGAATTCCACCGCAGGGGCGGCTGGTTAAAAAACGGAGGTTCTGTGCAGTTTCATTATACCGCCCACTGTCTGGATTAGCCTGAGTCTTGCGTTGTCCAACTGTGGCCCCCATTCAAAGTGCTCAGACAGGGCAGCTCCCAGATAATCAAATATCTTCACTCTTTTCAGAGGAATGCAGCATAAAGAAGGGTTTGGACGGGTCGAGTTAGGAGGGTTGAAGACCATATATTTGTTTTTTGTTAGGTTGATCTTCAGCCCTCATAGCTTACAAAAGTTGGTGAAGCCATCAAGATTGCGCTGGACCGCCATTGGTGTTTTTGAAAGTAGCAGGGTCTCGTCTGCAAACATCAGCGCAGGGACCTTCCCGGAGACTAACTTGGGGGCATCATTGTCCTCTATTTTTTTTAAGTTGGTCAATAAGACCATTCATAAAAAGACAAAATAAAGTAGGGGCTAAAACACATCCCTGCTGTACCCTCTTTTGGACAGGAAGTAAGTAAGTAAGTAATCTTTATTTGGCATAGTTACTTAAAACCATTGCAATATAAAAATAGATTAAGAACAGAGGAGATAAAACTGCAGTTTTAAAAGAATCAGAAATTAAAATGTTCACATTTCCTTGGGACAAATGTGCATGTTTATATTAGTTCTTTTCCCTTTTTTTTTTTTCCCTTTTTTTTTTTTTTTTAGCGATAAAGTATTTAAAAGGGATATTTGGACTTCGTATTTGTAAAGTGTTGCTTAGTGTCCTCATGAGCTCATGAAGTCAGTAAAACAGTCAGCAGAGTGATGTCAAAACAGTTGAACTGGGACAGTTGTGGGTTGGGTTTTTTGGCATCTTCTTTTCAACTGCCTTCAGAAATTTTACAAAGCTGTAATTCAAGCCAGGGTCATTAGGATGAAAACAAGCAAGGACCGCCGTCCTTCTTGTACGGACAGGAAAACGGGAAGTGAGTTCCCCATATTTTCCGCATTGTACTTGTGCAAATTTTTCCAGGTGGAGCCTCTCTATAACATTTAGAAGATAGGGAGGGATCCCAAGTTTGCGCGGCACCTCCCAGAGTTTCTCCTGCGGTACAGGGTCGAAGCTGACTTCAGATCAACAAATATTAGATAGAGGCTGCCACCCTCTATAGTCACCATTTTCCAGAAGAGTAGTTGTGGTCTGAATATCTGGTCTATGGTTGACATATTTGTTCTGAAGCCAGCCTGGTAGGGACTTAATATTTATTCTTCTTCCAGCCAACCCTGAAGGCAGTCCAGAAGCACCCGGCCAAAGAGTTTTTGGGTAATATCAATTAGGCTGATCGGCCTGTCGTTGTAGGGTGAGAGGGGACAGCCTTTTTTAAATATGGGAACTATCTCAGACCCGCGCCAGGTATAGGGGGACCCATGCACTTCAGGACGGCGTTAAATAAGGCACACAAGTATGGGACCCATATTTTGGGTTCTTCACAAAAGAGGTCCCCCGGTAATATGTGTAGACCTGGCGCTTTATTACAGTGTAGCTTGTTAATAGCGTTTCGCACTTCGGTCAAGGTAATCTCCATGTCCCCCGCCTTGTGGGACTCTGATGCCATGCTGGAACTAACATTGTTAACAGGCCCACCATCCCTGGAGGAGTACAATGACAAAAGTGAGTCTCCCAGGCTTCAGGAGCTATATTGGGCTCAATGGCCGATCTCCCTTCCCTGTCGCCCGAGCTCACTGTTGCCCAAAAAGTTTTCAGTTCTTTATCATTCATGGCAATCCTGAGAGTTTCCCACCTCGCTAGTTCCCAGTTTTTTTTGTCCTGCTGTGTGGTCCAGTTGTACCTGACCCGAGAAAGTTTGATTTGTGGCCTGTCCTTCGCCTTCACTGCATACAGAAGGTCCCGCTTGGCCTTACAACACTTATCATCATTTATATTTGTCTCTTGATAACATTTAACGTAAATTATAAATTCAATCTTTTTAGATACAATTTAGCATGCTGTACAGAAAATAGGAACTACCTCCATGTGTCTGATTCTTAATTTGATTGTGCAGAACGCATTTATCTTTCCCCTAAATACTTGTGTGCACTCTTCTACATCCACTGCACACTTTATGATTCATACAGTATTCTAGGCAATACTTGCATTGTACAAAAGGACCAGTTGCCCAACAAGGTCAGTTAGGAGGAGCTGCCCTATGTTGGAAAGAGGCACAGAAAACAACTTAAATATCAGAACAATTGTATGGATGCAAGCACATAAAATGTCAAATCCAATGGACTACATCATGTAACTGCAGTTATAAAAATCAAATAGGCGGAACAAGAAAAATTTAGAGTACAACATGAAAAATTATCAGCGCTTTGCTTGGATCTCGTGGAACTTTGGGATCAACTATTATTTCCACTAATGGCCTTTCAACAACTGGCAGACAAAAATAAAACTTGAAAAATTAATTTGTATATGTGCTCTGTCTTGTTTCTGATAAAAACTTCAAAAATAAAATATATTTTAACATAAAAAAAGAACTAGATAAATGGTTTCATATTAACACGCTGCTTGTTGACATACATTTAAGAAAATCGCAGCATTAAACAATAGAGAATAAAATCAGGAAAGGTTGTTTGCGGATGCTTTGAACGTAGCAGCCCAGTCCCTGCGAGGCTCATTTCCTGCACATCTCGCACACACGTCAAAGACAATGCTGACCCTTTGCCCTCAAAGCGCTTCTTGTGCCTTCGTTTGAATCACCGCCTGACAATGCTGAAGAAGGCGACCGCGCCCATGCTGGCAGTCCACGCCGGATGCATGGGAGACCAGACGGGTGGAGGGGCCATTGTGCGTTGTTCCAGGAGGTAGTATTGCAATGGCCAGCCAAAAGGATCACTAAGTGAAATAACCTGGGAGGCACCCAAGCGCCCAAAGTAGGGACAGTGCACCAATAAGAAGGCAGCATTTCCAACTGCCATAACAGAGAATCAATGGCAATCAATGGGCTTGGTTAAAGCTGATATTGTACATACATCAGGACTTGCTGAGCGCATGTGCGCTGACAAGGATCACCCTACAAAGGGCTCATTCCGGACCAAGATCTATATTTTTACAAACTTTGGTGCAATTCCATTCACAAAATCCCCATAGACATCGCATGGCAAAAGTGGTTTGGGGGTCCCCTTTTTCTCAGCCCTCACTTGACGAATCACCCAGAAACTTTCCAGACAACAGCTAAAGTAACTAGTGCACTAGTTTTGAAAATATTGTGAAGATTTGGCAAACGGTGCCAAAATTATTATCAAAACAAAAATGCTTTCTCTTTAGGATAGGAAAGGTTTGTCCTAACTATGACTACCTACTGGGTATCGTATCACCAGTAGGCTATATATATATATATATATATATATATATATATATATATATATATATATATATATATTTATATTTATATTTATATATATCCAAACAAAAAGAGTTGCCTGCTGTAGAAGACACCCGCAACAAGTGAGTATTGCCAGAGATTCACTTTATTTCAAGAAGCAACACGACCACCAAGAGCTGGCTCACGCCTCAGTGGGCGTGGCAAACACAAGGCATGCTGGTAATTGTGGTGCACGTCATTTTTTCTCATGTGAGCAACATCATCCATTGCTTAGTTTTTCCAAAATATAATCCATGTGGATTGTGGTCATGCTCACAGTCACTCGAGTTGCTTTACTTATCTTGGAATAATGGCACTTGTGTCCATCGGCGAGTCCGACTTCACGGGCTCGCTGGGATGCTGGAACAGCACTGCGGCAGTCTTCCGCGGCTCAGGCAAAGCCGCTAACATCCAAACAAAAAGAGTTGCCTGCTGTAGAAGACACCCGCAACAAGTGAGTATTGCCAGAGATTCACTTTATTTCAAGAAGCAACACGACCACCAAGAGCTGGCTCATGCTGTCATGTAGTCCTGCCCAACGCGTTTCATGTAACCAAACACTTCGTCAGGGGCTCGGATTCAAAAGTCAATGGAGAGGTAATTTTCGGAGGCATCCATTATATTCCAATTACCCCGCCTCAGTGGGCGTGGCAAACACAAGGCATGCTGGTAATTGTGGTGCACGTAATTTTTTCTCATGTGAGCAACATCATCCATTGCTTAGTTTTTCCAAAATATAATCCATGTGGATTGTGGTCATGCTCACAGTCACTCGAGTTGCTTTACTTATCTTGGAATAATGGCACTTGTGTCCATAGGCGAGTCCACTTCACGGGCTCGCTGGGATGCTGGAACAGCACCGGGGCAGTCTTCCGCGGCTCAGGCAAAGCCGCTAACATCCAAACAAAAAGAGTTGCCTGCTGTAGAAGACACCCGCAACAAGTGAGTATTGCCAGAGATTCACTTTATTTCAAGAAGCAACACGACCACCAAGAGCTGGCTCACGCTGTCATGTAGTCCTGCCCAACGCGTTTCATGTAACCAAACACTTCGTCAGGGGCTCGGATTCAAAAGTCAATGGAGAGGTAATTTTCGGCGGCATTTCAGTTTAGCTTAAAGATCCCCTTCCAAACCACTGTGGAAAAAGCATGAGATAATAGTTTTCTTTCAAACATGATTCATGATATCACAGCAGAAGGTTTTTTCACATGGTAAAATCACCTTAGAACACACCACAATTCCTAAAATGAGTATGGTACCATCAACAAATGATTTATAATGTAACTAAAGTCCTAAAACCCTCTATTAACTACAATGCTTTTTAATGTAAGTGTAGTTGAGCTTATATAGCGCACAGCTACCCGCAGTGGGTTTCCCGGCTCTTGCTTAGGGAACCCTTCCTGGTATTCCCCTGTGAGATAGCAGGGTATCCACAAGGTGAAAGTCAGGCATCACGCCGCGAGGGGCCGTTGTGGAGATTAAGCAAGCTATTGCCCAGAGTCGCAGAGTGTGAACCCGTGAGTCGAGGAGGAACCGGGGCGAGAATTATCAAGTCCGTGGAATTTTTAGCCCAAGACCCACCGAGGCGGGGAATTGAACCCTGGTCCAGGACCGATCTCAGCTTCCGGGTCTGCTGCCTCTAACCCCTGAGCCACACTTCTCCACTAATGAGGTTCTATCATGTATATTGGTCCCAAGATGGCTGCCAACACTTCTTGGATGAAGTGCTGACAGCCAATCAGATCAGATGTGTGGTTAGGCTCCGCCCAGATATATATGTGTTTTTGAAGTTAATTTTCATAAAAACCACTGGAGCAATTTTCACCAAATATAGCAAAGGCACTTCTGCGTACCAGTCCCTACAATTTTGCCAAGTTTGGTGTAATTCCGTTCAGTGGTTCGGGCTGTAGACTTGTCAGAACATCCTATGGAAATTAACATGGGGAAAACACGTTTTGGGACCCCCCTTTTTTCTCAGCCCACACTTCACGAATCCCCCCGAAACTTTCAGGGAAGGAGCGCAGCAGAGCTGGCCAAAATGTTGGAAAATTACATGCAAATTCCTCAATCGGCGCCAACGTTATTCCCAATAGAATGTTGCGGATTTCCTATGGTAGCTAGGTCCTAACTATATATACCTACTGGCTATCGCCAGTAGGTAATATATATATACATATATATATATCTATATATATATATATATATCTATATATATCTATATATATATAGATATATATATATATATTACCTACTGGCGGTCGCCAGTAGGTAGTTATAGTTAGGACCTAGTTTCCATAGGAAATCCGCAACATTCTATTGGGAATAAGTTTGGCCCTGGTGGACGAATGTTTGCGAATTTCTCAAAGAAGATGGCTAGGTCCGCTGCGCTCATTCTGTGAAAGTTTTGGGGGGATTGGTGACGTGGGGGCTGAGATAAAAGGGGGGTCCCAAAACGTGTTTTACCCATGTTATTTTCCATAGGACGTTTAGACACGGCTACAGCTCGAACGGCTGAATGGATTTATAAGAAATTTGGTAGAAAGGTAGAGTGTGGGTCGCAGATCACGCTTTTGTTTAAATGGTGTAAATCCGTTCAGTAGTTGCTGAGAAAATTAAAGTTGAAATCAGTTATATATCTATAAGCGCGCACGGGTGCGTGCACCTATGCGGGTGTGCGCGAGCGGCATTGTGATTTGCTGTTTAACGTCTGTCAACATTGGATTCGGAGGAAATCAGGAAGTGTTGTCCGCCATTTTGTTAGTGCGAGTGAATATATTGTACAGAACAAAGGGTTAGAACATGGAAAGGGGGGAAGGTAGAGATTGTCTGGCCGGGTAGGTTTTCTAAGGGGGTACAGTATGGACCCTGAACGCGAAAAGACCATTTTTCTTTTTGGAGAAAACATTTGCGGGGTGCATGCATTCGGTCGCGCACCCCTATTTACAAGACTGTCAAAAACTATAGTGGTGAGAATGGAAAGGGAGCAGGGTGGAGAGTGTTTGATTTCGTAGGTTTCTTGAGGGGTTTATTAAGGATGACGAAAGTCTAAAAGTAGCTTTTTTTCGCAAATAAGTTACGAGGTGCGCGCACTCGGTCGCGCACGGCGATCAAAAAACATATATATATATATATATATATATATTACCTACTGGCGGTCGCCAGTAGGTATATATAGTTAGGATTTTTTCTCTATGGGATTTTTGAAAATTCTATGTCTAATAACTTTGGCGTTTGTGGACGGAATTGGCTGAAATTTTCTGGAAAATTGAACATTTTGTTTCTGAGCAGCCGCTGAAAATTTGGGGGGGGGTTTGTCAAGGGGGGACCGAGAAAAAAAGGGGGTCCCAAAACGCGTTTTTTCCATGTTAATTTCCATAGGGCGGTTGGCCTCACTTTTAGCCCGAACGGCTGAATGGATTTGCATGAAACTTGGCAAAATTGTAGGGACTGGTAGTCCGATGTGCCTTTGCTATGTCTCAAGATATGTGCTCCAGTGGTTTTTACGAAAATTAACTTTGAAAAAATATATATTGGGCTACATTGGGCTATATATATGTTAGAGCCCAAATGTAGCCCAATGTAGCCCAATGTAGCCCAATGTAGCCCAAAGATGGCCACCAGAGACAAAAAGAACCAAATGTAGCCCAAATATCAGCCAGATGTAGCCCAACTATAGCCCAATGACAAAATGTCCCAGAGTGTTCTAAAGAACAACTAGAGCGCTAACACTCTTACTTATTACAAAGGTATGGCACACCTGAAGCCATCTTGATTGGAATAAAGTGGTAACTCTTAAAACATTTCATTTAAAAAGGAACAAAATGAGGGGGTATATTTTGCCATAGAAAGTATGATTAGTGCTGCAGAAAGAAAAATTAGGGCACATTTTGAGTGACTTCTCAAATCCTCTTCAATTTCATTAAAAGATTCTGACATGCAGTCTCCCAAGTTGGCCACCAGAGACAAAAGAGCCCAAATGTAGCCCAAATTTCAGCCAGATGTAGCCCAACTATAGCCCAATGACAGAATGTCCCAGAGTGTTCTAAAGAACAACCAGAACGCTAACAGTCTTACTTATGACAAAAGTATGGCACACCAGAAGCCATCTTGATTGGAATGAAGTGGTAAGTCTGAAAACATTTAATTTAAAAAGGAACAAAATGAGGTGGTTCATTTTGCCATAGAAAGTATGATTAGTGCTTCAGAAAGAAAAATTAGGGCACATTTTGAGTGACTTCTCAAATCCTCTTCTGACATGCAGACTGAAACATGCACTTTGAATACCAGCAGCAGACTTCCCTGGTGAGCAGTAGCTTTACTACAGTGATCTAATGAGCAACTAGAGTGCTAACATTCAAATTTATGGCAAATGTGTGACACATCTGAATGCCTTCTTGATGGAACCAAAGTAAACAAGCATTGAAAATGCAATAGATCTCGCCCTCGTTTAAGTTAAGGCCATTCTGTTTTTAATGAGGTGGCTTTTTAGCTTTACTTTTATTAGTGTTTTTTAAACTTTCATGTAAATAACATGCATATGTATGCATATATGTATATGTATGCATGCATTTATATTTGTATTTATATAGATATACAGATTATATATGTTTATATGTGTATGTATATATATATATATATATATATATATATATATTACCTACTGGCGGTCGCCAGTAGGTATATATAGTTAGGATTTTTTCTCTATGGGTTTTTTGAAAATTCTATGTCTAATAACTTTGCCGTTTGTGGACGGAATTGGCTGAAATTTTCAGGAAAATGGCACATTTTGTTTCTGAGCAGCCTTTGAAAATTTGGGGGGGGTTCGTCAAGGGGGGGCCGAGAAAAAAGGGGGGTCCCAAAACGCGTTTTTCCCATGTTAATTTCCATAGGGCGGTTGGCCTCACTTTTAGCCCGAACGGCTGAATGGATTTGCACGAAACTTGGCAAAATTGTAGGGACTGGTAGCCCGATGTGCCTTTTGTAGGTCTCAATATATGTGCTCCAGTGGATTTTGAGAAATTAACGTTTAAAAAAAGATATATATCTGTAAGCGCGGACCAGGCAGCGGTCTGGTTCGCGGACTTTTCGCGCAACGGAGCTTTGTGAAGCGAAGCTGATTGGTTCTCCGGCGTCTGTCAACATTCCAAACAGTCCGTAGCGGCCGCCATCTTGTCTCTCGGTAGGATCGAGAGACAAGAGGAGGCGAAAGCGAAGGGGCAAATGACCATAAGGGGGAATAGTAGATCCTCGCTGACCCCCTAGGTTTGATGTGGAGGTTTTAAAAGGGCCCCGCGGGGCAAAAAAAAAAATAATAATAATAATCGAACGGCTGAATGGATTTGCACGAAACTTGGCAAAATTGTAGGGACTGGTAGCCCGATGTGCCTTTGCTAGGTCTCAATATATGTGCTCCAGTGGATTTTGAGAAATTAACGTTCAAAAAAAGATATATATCTGTAACAGCGCTCCGCTTCGCGTACTTTTCGCGTTACGGAGGTTTGCGAAGCTGATTGGTTTTTCGGCGTCTGTAAACATTCCAAACAGTCCGTAGCGGCCGCCATCTTGTCTCTCGGTAGGATCGAGAGACAAGAGGAGGCCAAAGCGAAGGGGCAAATGACCATAAGGGGGCATAGTAGATCGTCCCTGACCCCCTAGGTTTGATGTGGAGGCTTTGAAAGGTTCTCGCAGGGCAAAAAAATATATACAGTTTTTTTTGTTTTTTTGCGTGGGTAGCGCCCGGTCCGGGAACCGGGAAGCTTTCTGGGCAGCGTACTGCAATGAAAAATGAATGATAGACTTTTCAAATACTGTATGTTAATTGATTGTTGGTTTTGTTGATTATTTTTTTTTTTTTTTTTTTTTTTAAGGATTGTTTATTGTGTTTCATAATTTATTAAACTTTCTAACGCGGCGCGTCATATGACGCATTACGCGACAACGCAGGTCCAGAATATAGTCAAAATGTCTCCACCAACCAGCGGACGGCACACAACCCCTTTCAGCAGGCTAAATAGTTCTGTTAAATGACAACAGAAGGGACAGGCAACAAGAACCATCAGTCAAAGAGGGGAGGGCAAGTTCTTCTCTACCGGGTCACGTTGGAGCGCTACCGGAACTGATCGAATTGGTAGTCTACAGTGTTTCTGGATGTTTCAGACTGAAGCTGGCGTTAGCATGAGAGCACCACCATTTCGTAGCTCCGTCGTGGCCATTCCACGAGCAATCATGCTAGGCGCTCCCCACCAGAAGCCTGCGGGAGTCGGGGGCCCCCAAGACTTTTGTAGAATCTTCAAGGATGAGGGGACGCTTTCGCGAATGGAGCCCAAGCTCTAGCAGACAAGCGTCCGAGTTCCAAGGTGTCGCAGGCCCATTTTAGTGGACCACGCCCAAATCTGAAGAGATGGCCGCCATTTTGAGAGTCCTGTGGCAGCCGCCTATCGCTGCGCCGCAAGAGCGGGAGCAACTCAAGTACATGGTGAGCGAGACGCTGTAGTCGAAAGAGCGGGCGGTAAACAGCTGAATAGCGGAAGAGGCACAGTGTAGCAAAAGCGGGCTGAATGGCAAATGAAACGGAAAAGGGGTGCCCCACTACAGCGTGTCTTTAGGTGAAACGGATTGTGGGACAAGGTGAAGAATGGAAGAGTCACCAAAAGGAAAAAAGTTCCGCTTGACCCCGGGAGCCGGCCACCTATGTCGGGGGCGATCTCAGGCCACACCAGGGCAACACGACTTGGGGAGGGGGCCGGAGCCAAGCGCCCCCTCCGAGTCCGCGACATGACACCGTCCCTCGGGGGCCTCCGTCAAGCGGTTCAGGGTGGCACCGCATCACAACAGCCCCCACTTACTTTAAGAATAGTGAAGATGAAGCAATTGCAAATAGGCTTCAGACAATGTTACAAGCACTCCTCAAAACTTTGAACTTTTCAGAGTGCATGAGTTGGGACAGCGAGGGGTGATTTGGTTTCTCGGACTGTTTTTCTGGTCTCTCACCACTGGCATACTTTAACGTTTTCTTGTTTCTAGGACATTAATAGGTTTTATCATTACGTTATGTTATCGTTTCTTTGTTTGTTGTTTAATAAAAGTTCATGTTCATCAGTGGCCTACTGATTTTCGTTTTCCTATTTTTTTCTTTCCAGGTTGTTTCATGGTAAAGTTTCTGTTAACAGGATACAGTGATCACTTCGTTATTATTGCATATGTCCTTTTCACTAGGGGTGCTCTCTGGTCGGGCCAGATGACGTATCTCTAGTAAATGGTCCGGGTGAAAAAGGTGCATCAATCAGTGGGGAGTAGATAGGCATGACAGATTACAACGGGGGTGAAAGGTCCGCATTACGTACCCTTTCACTACTTGCAAAGATTTTCCTACGTTTATTTGCAAACAGGGAATACCTCCAAAAAGAACTAATTCCCAAACAGTCAATGTTCGGACAATCAATCAATCAATGAGGAATGAAATAGGTACGACGTGTTGAAGGCTTGCGTTACCTACCCTTCACTATCTGCAAAGGGAGAGAGAATATTCCTATTCTTCCTCGTTTGCAGGTAGAGAAGATCCTTAAGAGAATTAACTTCAAACAATTCAATGCTCGATTGAAACAATCAACAAGGGGTACTGTGAACACAAATGAACGCCGCTTATGTACATACGCATTGCTATTTTCAACAGTTTGTTCCTAATGTTTCTATTTTAGCGAGGTCAAAAAGAGATCCCATTAGTGGCCTACTGATTTTGCTCGATTCCTTTTGTTTTTTTACACGATTTTTCGCTGTCTGCAAAGACTAAACAGAGTATTGCGACTCTGTGTTTGTTTGTAAATAGAGAATGAACCAAAGAGAACTAATTCTAAAACAGTAAATACTTGGATAACAATCAATCAAATGGAGAGAGAAGCAGGCACGACGGATTACAACGGGGGCAAAGGCCTGCATTAACTACCTTTCACTATCTGCAAAGAGAGAGTACTCCTAATAGAAATGAGGGGGGGGGGCACCATTCAAAGCAGATCAGTGTGCATAAACACGAAAATGTTTTCACTTACCACGTACTTGACATTCGACAGCTTATGATATTTGCTATTAAAAAACCATTGAAATTCACTGAAAAAACCATAGGTTATAGACCATATATAGTTAGGAATTAGCATTTACAAAACCTTGAAAATTCACTGAAAAAACCATAGGTTATAGACCATATATAGTTAGGAATTAGCATTTAAAAAACCTTATTTTACTCACACAAAACCATTGAAATTCCATATATAGTTAGTTGCACTAACTATATATCGCGCACCCGCAATCCACTGCTGATCATGTCACATATTACATCATTCATGACATGGTCAGTGACATCACTGATGACATCTCAAATGACATCACTGATGACATCACTGATGACATCTCATTTGACATCATTCTTGTGCTAATACGATAAACCTCTTCAGACTCTAATATAACCTTAGATACACTCAGTGTATACAGACACTCACACACTGCCACTCATCCATGGAGTTACTCACACACCCAGTCAGTCATGCAAAGAAACAATCTCACCTCCATTTCTTCAACTATACAGTTAAACACACCTTACTTATTGAAACATATACTAACACATATTTACTCTCTTATACAATCCCTGATACAAGTTCACAATGATCGATACAACCACTCACTCATTCAGTGGCTCTCATGCACAGTTATTTATATATGCCAACTCTCACATGTACTGTGTTTTACATATGTACTTACTATGACATGTAGCATTGAGATATCCATTCACTCATCAATACACTCATGCACACAGTCAACTGCCCATGTAGCTGTTTCCACATGCACTCTTGAACTCATACACCTAGTGAATAAACTGCTCACACATCTATGCATAGAGTCACACACCTTCCAGCCACCCCCACACAAACTCAATCTCCCATAGAAATACTTGGGCAACCAATTAATAACACATATAGCCTCTCGTATAGCTAATGATCAACACATGCAGCAGTTTACAGAACAACAGACATAATGATGCATAAATTAAGACAGTTTAGTCACTAACCCATGCATTCAGTGAGACACATTTAATCACTCACTCATACAGTCAGTCATGCACCTACTAAATCCTTCATCCAGACACTTATACATCCACTCAAGACATATTTTAACTTTACAGAAAAATACAGTCACTGGATGTTGCCATCAGTGATGTCATCAGTGATGTCATTTGAGATGTCATCAGTGATGTCACTGACCATGTCATGAATGATGTAATATGTGACATGATCAGCAGTGGATTGCGGGTGCGCGATATATAGTTAGTGCAACTAACTATATATGGAATTTCAATGGTTTTGTGTGAGTAAAATAAGGTTTTTTAAATGCTAATTCCTAACTATATATGGTCTATAACCTATGGTTTTTTCAGTGAATTTTCAAGGTTTTGTAAATGCTAATTCCTAACTATATATGGTCTATAACCTATGGTTTTTTCAGTGAATATATATATATATACATATATACACATACATATATATAAATGCATATGCATATATATGTGTATATGTGTGCGTTTAGAGAGAGGTAGAGAGGTAGAGGTGTAGAGGTAGAGAGGTAGAGGTAGAGAGGTAGAGGTAGAGAGGTAGACACTAGTAGAGAGAGAAGTAGAGAGAGGTAGAGAGGTAGACAGTAGAGAGTGAGTAATAGAGAGTAGAGAGTGAGTAGTAGAGAGTAGTAGAGAGCAGTAGAGAGAGTAGCTGAGAGTGAGTAGTAGAGAGTAGTAGAGTGAATAGTAGAGTGAGTAGTAGAGAGTAGTAGATAGTGAGTAGTAGAGAGTGAGTAGTAGAGAGTAGTAGAGAGTAAGTCGTAGAGTGAGTAGTAGAGAGCAGTAGAAAGTGAGTAGTAGAGAGTAGTAAAGAGTGAGTAGTAGAGAGTAGTAGAGAGTGAGTAGTAGAGAGTGAGTAGTAGAAAGTAGTAGAGAGTGAGTAGCAGAGAGAGAGAATAGTAGAGAGTAGTAGAGTGAGTAGTAGAGTGAGTAGTAGAGAGTAGTAGAGAGAGAGTAGTAGAGAGTGAGTAGTAGAGAGTAGCAGAGAGTGAGTAGTAGAGTGAGTAGTAGAGAGTGAGTAGTAGAGAGTAGTAGAGAGAGAGTAGTAGAGAGAGAGAGTAGTAGAGAGTGAGTAGTAGTGAGTAGTAGAGAGTGAGAAGTAGAGAGTGAGTAGTAGAGAGTAGTAGAGAGTGAGTAGTAAAGAGTGAGTAGTAGAGAGAGTAGTAGAGAGTGAGTAGTAGAGAGTAGAGAGAAGTAGAGAGTGAGTAGTAGAGAGTAGTAGATAGTGAGTAGTAGGGAGTGAGTAGTAGAGAGGGAGTAGTAGAGAGTAGTAGAGTAGTAGAGAATGAGTGGTAGAGAGTGAGTATTAGAGAGTAGTGGAGTAGGAGAGAGTAAGTAGTAGAGAGTAGTGGAGAATATTCCAAAGTTTGGCACAGCACCACTTGCACAATAAGTCCAATCAAATCATATCACTTAGAGTCCTTATTGAAGCGCTGAATCTTGGTGTATATTCAAATGCTTTTATTTTCCTTAAGTTTATGTACCACAGCCAGACGACACGTTTCTTTCTGTACAACAGAACTTCTTCAGGGCGTTCTTATTTCCTTCAAGTTATGTCGGTATCCTGTTGTCATATAACTAGATATTTCTTCCAAATGTTAGACGAGACGTAAGTACAATCTTATTCAAAGTGACTAGGTATCAATTTTACCCACACAATTCGGGCAGACTTGAGTAATTTATAGCATCCTCAAAGTCAGTCTTTCAAAAATTCCAAAGTATAGGACATGATAATCCAAATCCAAATGTTTCTCAAGAAAAGTCATTTTCAATCGTTTGGAATATCGGCTTTTTGGCAGATATGACCCAGGGACCCCCAGTATGCAAAGGGAATTAGTCCCCCCTCTGCAAACGCACCAGCGGCCTGCGTTGCAGAGAGGTGTAAAAAGGGGCATAGCCTCATTACACCACTGTGCAATGCAGCCCCCTGGCGCATACTGGAGGTTCCAGGTGGGCTAGTTGGCCCCCAGGGACCCCTAGTATGCAAGGGGAATTAGTTCCCCCTCTTCAAACATGCACGGGGGCTGCGTTGCAGAGAGGTATAAAAAAGGGTGTGGCCTCATTACACCTCTCTGCAATGCAGCCCCCTGGCGTATACTGGAGGCTCCTGGTGGGCTAGTTGGCCCCCAGGGACCCCCAGTATGCAAGGGGAATTAGTTCCCCCTCTGCAAATACGGCAGGGGGCTGCATTGCAGAGAGGTGTAACAAGGAGCATAGCCTCATTACACCTCTGCAATGCAGTCCCCTGGCGCATACTGGAGGTTCCAGGTGGGCTAGTTGGCCCCCAGGGGCCCCCAGTATGCAAGGGAAATTAGTTCCCCCTCTTCAAACACGCACGGGGCTGCGTTGCAGAGAGGTGTAAAAAGAGCGTGGCTTCATTACACCTCTCTGCAATGCAGTCCCCTGGCGCATACTGGAGATTCCTGGTGGGCTTTCAGGTCTTATATAGTTAGGAATTAGCATTAAAAAACCTTTGAAATTCACTGAAAAAAACATAGGTTTTAGGCCTTATATAGTTAGGAATTAGCATTTAAAAAACCTTGCAAATTCACTGAAAAAACCATAGGTTTCAGGCGTTATATAGTTAGGAATTAGCATTTAAAAAACCTTTGAAATTCACTGAAAAAAACATAAGTTTCAGGCCTTATATAGTTAGGAATTAGCATTTAAAAAACCTTTAAAATGCACTCAAAAAACTATACGTTTTATGGGTGTTATAGTTAGCTGGACATTTCACACATACAAAACCATTGAAATTTCTCCTATATAGTTAGTTGTACTAACTATATTTCGCGCACCCGCAATCCACTGCTGATGATGTCACATATTACATCATTCATGACATGGTCAGTGACATCACTGATGACATCTCAAATGACATCACTGATGACATCACTGATGATATCCTCCACGTGACAATCACATACACCTTTTCATACACTAGTAAAATCTTTCATCACTCTTTGTAAAATACAGAGTATCATATTTGAATCCATTGTTACAGCAATACAAGTATCTAAAAACCCACTCAGTGATTCATAGATGTATACACACATCTAATCACTTACCTGTAGATTCACTCATACATGCTGTCAATGAACAATAGAACACTATCAAAAATACTTATACACCTAAATCGACATTACACACCAGCACACATCCTATTCACATATGAAGTCATCCTACTCACTTATGCAAACAATGGATCATACTTACATATTTACTTAGCTACACACTTATACAAACACAACTTCATCTATTCATTTAGATAGTAAGTCATACTTAGTGAATTATAAAATCATTATTACTAGTATAAAGTTATCCATACAGTCACTCACACAATCCTTGAGTCTTATGCATACTTATTTATATACAACAACTGACACATACACTGCCTTTTATTTTTCTAGTTTGTTGGACATGTACCATTGAGAAATATACTTTTTTCATCACCACACCCATAAAGATATTCACTCACCCAAACAACTGTTAGAACATGCAGTTTTAACTTCATATATCTAGTGAATCAACTATTAACACATCTTTGGGCAGTCACACCCCCCCACCGAACCACACACACATTCACTCTCCCATACAAATACTCAGTTAACTAATCAATAACTAATATAGACTTTCACATAGCTAGTAACCAACTGGAGAACCTGTTTACACAACAACTGACAAAGTGATACAGATATTCAAACAGTTTAGTCACTATCCACTATATTTAGTGAGACACTATAAATTGGTCAAGTAAACAGTCAATTACACTGCCACTAAATCCTCCATCCAAATATTTATTTTTATATATCCACTCATTCTTCAATGCAAATTGCTATATATATAATGCATATTTAACGAAGCAAACCACATTCACTGGATGATGTCATCAGTGATGTCATCAGTGATGTCATTTGAGATGTCATCAGTGATGTCACTGACCATGTCATGAATGATGAAATACGTGACATCATCAGCAGTGGATTGCGGGTGCGCGAAATATAGTTAGTACAACTAACTATATAGGAGCAATGTCAATGGTTTTGTATGAGTGAAATGTCCAGCTAACTATAACACCCCTAAAACGTATAGTTTTTTGAGTGAATTTTAAAGGTTTTTTAAATACTAATTCCTAACTATATAAGGCCTGAAACCTATGGTTTTTTCAGTGAATATATATATATATATATATATATATATATATGTATATATATATATATTCACTGAAAAAACCATGGGTTATAGACCATATATAGTTAGGAATTAGCATTTACAAAACCTTATTTTACTCACACAAAACCATTGAAATTCCATATATAGTTAGTTGCACTAACTATATATCGCGCACCCGCAATCCACTGCTGATCATGTCACATATTACATCATTCATGACATGGTCAGTGACATCACTGATGACATCACTGATGACATCTCAAATGACATCACTGATGACATCACTGATGACAACATCCAATGACTGTATGTTTCTGTAAAGTTAAAATATGTCTTACATATTGAAGAATGAGTGGATGTATAAGTGTCTGGATGAAGGATTTAGTAGGTGCATGACTGTCTGTATGAGTGAGTGATTAAATGTGTCTCACTGAGTGCATGGGTTAGTGACTAAACTGTCTTAATTTGTGCATCATTATGCCTGTTGTTCTGTAAACTGTTGCATGTGTTGATCAGTAGCTATATGAGTAACTATATGGGTTATTGATTGGTTGCTCAAGTATTTGAATGGGAGACTGAGTGTGTGTGTGGGTGGCTGGGAGGTGTATGACTCTGTGCATAGATGTGTGAGCAGTTGATTCAGTAGATGTATGGGTTCAAAAGTGCATGTGGAAACAACTGTATGGGCGGTTGACTGTGTGCATGAGTGTATTGGTGAGTGAATGGATATCTCAGAGCTACATGTCACAGTAAGTACATATGTAAAACACAGTACATGTGAGAGTTGACATATATAAATAACTGTGCATAAGAGCCAGTGAATGTGTGAGTGGCTGTATGGATCATTGTGAACTTGTATCAGGGATTGTATAAGAGAGTAAATATGTGTTAGTATATGATTGAATAAGTAAGGTGTGTATAACTGTATAGTTGAGGAAATGGAGGTGTGATTGATTCTTTGCATGACTGACTAGGTGTGTAAGTAACTCCATGGATGAGTGACAGTCTGTGAGTGTCTGTTTACACTGAGTGTATCTAAGGTTATATTAGAGTCTGAAGAGGTTCATCGTATTATCACATGAATGATGTCATCAGTGATGTGATCAGTAATGTCAAATGAGATGTCATCAGTGATGTCATCAGTGATGTCATTTGAGATGTCATCAGTGATGTCATCAGTGATGTCATTTGAGATGTCATCAGTGATGTCATCAGTGATGTCACTGACCATGTCATGAATGATGTAATATGTGACATGATCAGCAGTAGATTGCGGGTGTGCGATATATAGTTAGTGCAACTAACTATATATGGAATTTCAATGGTTTTGTGTGAGTAAAATAAGGTTTTGTAAATGCTAATTCCTAACTATATATGGTCTATAACCCATGGTTTTTTCAGTGAATTTTCAAGGTTTTGTAAATGCTAATTCCTAACTATATATGGTCTATAACCTACGGTTTTTTCAGTGAATTTCAATGGTTTTTTAAAAGCTAATATCTATAGCTGTAAAATGTATTCTTCTTTAAATCAAAAAATATATTTTATATGTTTATTAATAATTTTTTTTTCATTATTATGTTTTGGTTCGCTCCCGGTTCGCGAACCGGGTAGCTTCCCGTTAGCTCAATTTGGTGCCGCGACTCGGTACGCGAACCGGTAAACGTTCCGTTTGCGCAACTGCCGCGTTAGAAATCAACATCGTGACGCGCCGCGGAAGCGCGACGTATCGCGTTGTCGCGTAATGCGTCTTGTGACGCGCCGCGTTAGCGCACCCGGAAGTGCTCCGGTACGCGAACCGAGGTGCGAAGCGCAGCTCCCCGGAAGCGATCCGGGGCGCGTTGCGTAAGCGCGACGTATCGCGTTGCCGCGTAATGTGTCTTATGACGTGCCGCGTTAGCGCACCCGGAAGTGCTCCGGAGCGCCAACCGGAAGCGATCCGGGGCGCAGCCCGCGGCCTGCAGCGCGTAACATAAGCGTAACAGGTCATGTGACTTGTTAATAAAACTTTTCATTGGTTCATTTCACTTTTGGTTTCCTAATGATGTAAGGCTAGGTCATGTGACCTAAAAATAACACTTTTCATTGGTTTAGAACTGTTTTTTTTTCCAAAATGATGAAAGCCCCCACCTTTTTTCTCACTCTGACTTCCAACTTTGTGAAAGGAAGACCTATTTTGCTGAGTAGAAAATGGCTTCAGTAGTAGCTGCAGCTGGTGCACCCCCACCACCACCACCACCACCAAGGAAGAGAGGACCACCTCCACAGTTCCTTTCCAACACAGAGGAGGAAGAGGACCAAGAAGAGGAAGAGGAAGTACAGCCAAGCCAGTTTTTACGTGAGGAGCCCCGGATATCTCACCACAAAAATAGTTTTATTTGGCAGTTTTTTTCTTTTCCTGAAGGACAAAAAAAAGTGAATGCTCGCTATGTGACATGCCTCATATGCAAAGAAGATTTATCTAGAGGCACAGATAAGAAGTATAGTTACGGCAACTATACTATGCATCGTCATATGCAGAGGTGGCATCCACTAAATTACAGCAGGGCAGAGATGCGTGACCTCCAAGACAACCCCCCAACTCCTGTGGCCAGGACATCGGCACAGGTAACTCTGTCGGGGCCAGAGGCACGGGAAACAGTGCCAAACATTCAAGAACATTTTGTGCACATGAAAATAGTGTGTATCTATTGTGGTAGCCTACTCTCATGTGCCAATATGAGTATTAATTTGATAAACAGAGCATATGAAAACCACAAGTGCCCAAAACGCCCCAAAAAATAATTTTTTTTTGCTCCTGTTGAGCCCTTTCTGATTTCTGTTTTTCGTTGTTTCCCCCCAAAAAAAACAAAAAAAAACATAAAATTGTTCAAAAAACACAAAAAAAACAAAAAATGTTCAGAAAAATAAAAAAATATATAAAACAACAAAAACATTAAAAAAAGTTCTTTTCAGAACTACCTCCCCTTTATAAAAAAATTGCTAGAATGTTTAGCACTCTGGCAACCTCTATTTCTTTTGGTTCGCTTCCCGGTTCGCTCCCCGGTACGCGAACCGGGAGCGAACCAAAAAATTAAAAAAAAGAGTAAGTATAAGGGAAGTAAACAGAGAGTAATGTTAAAAGAAAGACAGCTATGGGGACTAAACCAGAGATACTGTTTAATAGATCTATTTACCGAAGAAAAGATGGAAGAGAGTATAATTGTGAAAAACAAAATAGATAAGGAAGTGAAAGAAAAAAAGGAGAGTAGAAGAATAACAAAGAAGAGTTTCTTAGAGAATATGAGTGAATGTTCAAAATAAGATTAAAACATGTGGAATAACAGAGAGAAAAAACAGAAAGCAGAAAAGAAGAAGTAACAGAAAAGGAATAATTGAAACAGCAAAGAAATGTAAATAACATAGGGGCATATTATCAACATAGGCAATAAAAGTTTTGCAGCTTTTATCGGCAGAAATGTGTCGCTAAAGCCGCTTTTGCGGCAGAAAACTGCCACTAAAACCTCTTTTGCAGCAGTTTTCTGCCGATAAAAACAGCAATAATTTTATTGGCTGTGTTCATAATATGCCCCTTAGTGTGCTTCAACTACACAGAGAAAGCATAATGAACAAGTAGTGAAAGAGTGATCAGTCAGAGACAGTGAGAGTAATAGAGACGGAGTGAGTGAACAAGAGTGAGGAACTATGAGAAGAGAGGGACTGAGAAAAGGAGTGGAAGGAGTAGAGTAAGTAAGTAAGTAATAGATAAAGGAGTGAGGGAAGTAGCAAAGGCAGGAAAGTGAGGGTTAAAGAAATGAAGCAGTGGAACTAATAGTAGTTAAATGTGATAGAAATGTAATGAGAAGAGTACAAAACATTTACCTTATAATTGTCGTTAACTTAGTCACTTGTTATTTTTATACTTTCAATCTGTGAAAGAGAGAACAAACATTTGAAAAATATTAAAACATGTATTTAAAAATTAGAAAAGACAAGGGAAAAGATTGAAGGACAAACAGTTTTTCAACAACTTTGACACTTACAGAAGCCTCTGCTTCTCCAGGCCCCCTACACAGTCCTAAAGATATACATTTTAAACTAACAGTATCTTGATGCAGATGAAGTGAGGCCTATCTTGGAACATGGTGCATCTTTTGCACTGCTGTTGTCTCACAAAAGTGACGCAATGGCAGCGCAAAAGAGGTGCACAATCATCATAAAACTGTTCCTAACATTTTAAATGATTGTTTCAGGATGGCAATAAGGTGTGTCCTATCCAGACGTTGGTTTCAGGTGAGGCCTACTCAGGGTTGCAGATGAAATTTAGGCTTGTTGAAGAGTACAGAGGAGATAATACATGTGCAGGCCTACCAATAAAGTTCAGACCTCCTCTGTTTCCCTGGACAGGCCTAAACTTCATCTGCACAATGTGATTCGTAATGTTAGGAAACACAGGTAATGTATTTGAAAAACGTGCAATTTCTTTTGCTCATTTCACAATCACATCACTTGTGTTTCCTTTGGTTAGGTATCTCATTGTGCAGATGTAGTCCAGCATATGAAAGAGTACGCACAGCATGCAACAACTTTGACACTTACTGAAGCCTCAGCTTCTCCATGCCCCCTACACAGTCCTAATTATATACATTTTAAACTGACGGTATCTTGCTGGAAATGAACTGAGGCCTATCTTGCAACATGGTGCATCTTTTACACAAAAGTGACGGAACAGCGGCGCAAAAGAGGCACACAGCCTTCATAAAACTGCCCTTAACATTTTAAATTATTGTTTCTAGATGCTGATAAGGTGTAACCTATCCACAGATTTGTTTCAGGTAAGTCCTACTCAGGGTTGCAGATGAAATTTAGGCTTGTTGAAGAGTATAGAGGAGATAATACATGTGCAGGCCTCCCAACGAAGTGAGTCATGTCCACTGCACTCTTGAACAAATGTCAGACCTCCTCTGTCTCCTGGAACAGGCCTAAACCTCATCTACACAATGTGATGTGTAATGTTAGGAAACACAGGTAAAGTAATTGAAAAACGTGCAATTTTTTTTGCTCATTCCACAATCACATCACCTGTGTTTCCTTTGCTTAGGTATCTCATTGTGGAAATGTAGTCTATCATATGAAAGACTACGTAGAATGTGAGCACTGTATGCAACAACTTTGACACTTACAGAAGCCTCAGCTTCTCCATACCTCCTACACAGTTCTAAATGTACATCATAAATACAAAAAGTACAGAATTAATTATACATGTTAAATGGTTTATTTTTGCTGTTCTCAGAATGTATCAAATTTCACTAAAAACAGTGACTTGAAGGTATTCATCATATAACAGCGGGGAAAAAAAACACAATCAAAATGATTGTGTTTAAAAAAACCCATATAACATAACCAATCAGAAATCAGAACTCCTCAAAAGTAACTTACTTTCCATGACGTCGAAGGATGTCCTATGAACAGCTTACACTCTGTTGTGCTGTTTTTATTTTCAGCCCGCCACTTTCTGAAAGAAAACCTCCATCGTTTTGAAAAATATGTTACATACAATAAATGACTTCTCGCTCTCTACCACACGTTTCCACAAGGCCAAATCATGTAAGAGCCATTTATAACTCTTGGAATTCTTGTAAGCAAATCCCGTCATTTTGTATTTCCGTAACTTTCAGAAAGAAAACGTTCAAGATCACTTTCACAATCCTGGACTAGTAATATCTTACCCTTCTTGCTCACTCATGTTCTACATTTCCTATGACACTGATACTGCTTACTATGAAGCAGACTTACACTACCTCTATGACTACTACAATTATTTAATTCTCTACATCACTTTTAATCACAAAGCAATATAAAACAGTAGATACAATTATATCAACCCCTAGAATCATTATAGGCCAGTTACCTACCCTAAATTCTGTCTTCTGAAAACAGAAAGTAAGAATATTTTTAAGTTAAAAGGCAACATTTTTCATAGTCAAATGTGAATCATTTCCGAAACACCAGCTTTTTTTACATTTTAAGCTGTGTAATAAGCGGATGTTGTCAAAGGACCATCATGTCATATAATAGATGCAGTTACAAATGTTCTTCCTAAAATCAACGACTGTGTAGCCACAACATTTGTAATTAAAGTTGAAGACTTACTTTCATCAGGTTTATATAGTTGGAATTTTAAAATGACATTATAACCAAAAGTTTGGTCAAATAATCTAGACAGCATTGCAGACTTACATTACCTCTACTCCATGTTTTTATTGGCTGCTTGAATTAGCTTATAAAAAGAAACAGTTTTTCTGAACTCATTCAAAGTGCAGTTATTTTTCCATGACGTCAAGTGTTATGGTAAGAACACCGTTTGCTTTGGGAAATACTCTGTTGTCCTTTAACTAATCCGTGCCCACCACTTTCTGTAAGAAAACCTTCTTTTTTTCCAGGAACTATTTAAAACTCAAAAATAACTTTTGACTCTGTACTACACTTATCCTCAAGGCCAAATTGTGTAGGAGCCATTAGAACCTCTTGAAATTCCTCAGAGCAAATCCTGAGATTCCTTCCCTAAAATTTTGGTTTTAAAAACACCAGGTAAGAATTTTTAAGGTCAAAAGGCAATTTTTTTTTAAAAGTTAAAACAGAATCATTGCAGAATGACCAGCCATTTCTAGACTTTAAATAAGCTGTGTAATGTCCTGATGTTATTGAAGGACCGTCATGATATATAATTGCTGCAGTTACAAAAGTCCTTCCTGATATTGACAACTGCGAAGCCGCAAAATTTTTCATTAAAGTTGTCAATTTTGTTCCATCAGGCCTACATCGTTGGAACATTAAAATGACATACTGGCCATATGTTCGTATAAATAATGTTGACATCATTTCAGATTTACATTGGCTACACTCCATGTTGTGATCAGCTGCTTTTACTAGCTTATTAAAGGACACTGATTTACTGTCTGGCAAAGTTAAATATATAAATCTTTCTGAGTCTACACTAGTAGTACTTGATACCCTACAGTTCTCGCAGTCATGCTGCCATTGATAAGAAAGCCCAAACAGGTGATCTACATCTACACCTTCAGCATGCAATACATCAAGCATATACATTAAAAACTCCTGACAATCTTGCTGAATATTTTGAGAGAATTGTGTTTGACCTGAACATCTGTCTAACAGATTTCGAATTTCAGACAAACTTTCTATTTTTGTTCTATCAGTGCTACATTTCTCTAACACAGAATTCAACAAACCGCAAAATCTCTGATCCGAATTGACCACAATCTCTTCTTTTACATTTTCTAGAGAAAACAAAACATTAACCACTACATTAGCATAGCAGTTGACACCAGAACTGTTTTCAAATTGAAAACCAACAACATCTTCAACAGAATCCTTTTTCTTTCTGCTTATAATTTCAGGTTCATCGACTTTTCGTCTTTTTGCTACAACCTCCCTAGTATTGGTCACATTTCTTCGTTTCCGGCCTACCACACGTTTCTCAAACAAAGGATATTGAGGCAAATGTGGCGCATACTCTCTTCTTAAACTATTGTATTCCTTAACACAATCTAGATCCGCACAAATGTTTGTGACATCACACTCAATCAAGTACAATCCCGATAAAGTTCTAACTCGTGACAATGCCACATATGCCATACCCTCCTTGAACACAGAACTGCCAATATTCACCAATGCACTGTCTACACTTAAACCTTGCGATTTATGGATTGTCACCGCATATGCCAAGCAAACAGGAAACTGCTTACGGCGAACATATAAGTCTTTTACAAGCAAAAATCTAGCAGAACAACGACCAATTAGCTGTACTTCCTCAATGCCATCAAATTTAATTTTTAAAAATTCAATTCCATCTCTATTTCTGTATTTCACAAAATCAACAACATTACCCATTGATCCATTTACCAGACCTCTTTCAACATGTAAATTCCTTCTTAAAATTATACAGCAATTTAAGCACACATTCAGAGTCTTTTCAAAACCTGCAGTTTTAGATATAGTCTTCTCTAATGAATCCAATTTTGTTTTCAAATTCTCAGACAAAATATTTGTTGATCCCAAATGCTCTACTCTGTCAGTAGCTTCCAGTTTCACAATCTATTGGTTTTCTAAATACAAGATGGCACATTCTGCAAGAGTTGGCATCAAACATATTCCAGATTTCTTCTCAGTAATTTTCTGAAAAATATTCTCAGGCACAACGTCTTGTTCTGGATATAAATTTGACAGTAATCGTGCATGTAAAGCTTCTTTCCCATGCTCGGTCACTTTTCCAATTCTGACATCTTGTAGAATATTCTTGTAATCTTCATCCTTCGCCTGACGCATATTTTCATGCAGTTCAGCATAATTGAAGTTTAACCATATATTGACGTTGCCAATGCTCCCTAGGCACTTCCTGGTATCTTCATGCGTGAGCATTTTGAACACAGGTTGTCCTTTCACTGGTGTCAGCTGCAGAAGATCTCCGAAAACAATGATGTGTTTGCCACCAAATAACACATCATACTCTGTTTTAAGAACTTCTTGCATTCTCAAATGCACAAAGGCAAGCATGACATTGGAAACCATGCTTACTTCGTCAATGATAAGAAGTTTCATTTTCCTCAAGACTCTTGAAACTTCACAACAAGCATCTCCAGATAACTTGTGGTATTGTAATTTGTTATCATGCTCCACTGGCAGCATCAGTAGACGATGCAAAGTAATACCTTTAATGTTATGTGCTGCCAGTCCAGTTGGAGCGGTGACAACACAAGACAGCGATGACTCAGTCCTTTTCTGCAAATAACATGAAATTGCTTTAATGAGGAAACTTTTTCCAGTTCCCGCTTCTCTACTCACGTACTGTCGGACTGTCCTGAGAACTGTCTCTGGCAATCTCGGCTGCAATCGTTGCTTCCTGCTCGATTTCCGCATTCAACATTTCTAGATATTTGGGAAAAACAGGACATTCTATGGTCTCCTTGGCGGCAGTGAAAGAGTCTTCGTAACAGAGGAAATCTCCAAGCAGTTCCTCTTCTGCACGCCAAGGCTTAAAAAGTTGCAAAAGTGCTAAATAGAAAAACTCCTTTTTTTCAGGAGATTCGCCACTCAATTTTCGATGGTTTACCAAGTGGCATTTTCTTTGCTTGACCAGACATCCCTCACCTCCAATTACAGCATACACTCCTTTATCAATATCTTCTTTGATGTTCCTCTTGAATATGTAATTTTGTAGAACCTCATACAGACAAACATTCTCGAGGTGACTGCTTCGATTTGGATAATATGTATCCAACATGTTGGTCTTCAAAATATCGGTACTGTTCGGCTCCTTTTCTGCCAAATACTCAATTTCCCGCACAGGTTTCAGAACTCGATTACGCGTTGCAGCAAGACCAAGACTCGCCCAAACGATACTCCTGGATTTGGCATAGAGACTTGCTGAAGACAACTGGTCAGAACATTCGTAAGCTCCGATTTCTCGATGTGACAACATCTTCAGACTGAAACTGTACAACTTCTTGCTGAGGCTCTTTTCATGGGAAATGTCCTCCCACATATCCTTCAATTCTGTCTTTTCTTTTTTGGTGACGTAAGATGTCACATACCGAGCCACAGCCATACAGTTATCAGCCACAAACTGTATATCCATGATAGCATTCCACATGGACAAAATCACTGGGTTGTAGTCGTTGATGTACTTGGACTCTTCGTTCCTTTTCAAATTGTATGTGTTTTTAGGTGATTTCTTCATCACATTATGTCGCAGCGAAGACATCAAACTGTTTACTCTTCCTTTAGAAATCACCGGTCGTGGAAAGCCGAAACGACATTTGGTGTAGAACTTGTCCTTGTTTCTGAATTTACGACGACAGTACTTTCCACAACGATGGCTTTGGAAAGGTAGAACTTGTTCTCTTAGGCTTTTCTTCTCCTTTGCGTTTGGAACAGCACACGTAGAATACTGTTGTATGAAACTCATCACTAAGTCTTCTGGATCTGTTCCAAATTTAGGTGCATCCTTGATCCACAGCAGCATATGTATATGAGGAGCACCTCTTGCTTGGTACTCCTTTCTCCAGAAGAAATCCAACACCTCTCCAAGAGGTGGATTCTTCTTATTCATGATGAAAGACATCATAGCTTCAAATCTATGATTGAAGTACCTGCATACATTCACTGGATCCAAAGAGCACAGTTCTCCGGGTGTCTTGAATTCGATATTTTCAATGTTTCCATTTGCCTCTCGTAGAAATTCAAGTAAGTCTTCCCAGCCATACTCGGCACAGCTCAGAGTGAGGAACCATGTGGGAGTTCCTAAGTTCCTCAGCATACATTTTAAATCACCATGACGACGGTACCAGTACTCATTAGTACCACGCTGACACGCCATGAGATTAATCAGGTGACAATCCAAAATACTGTCTTGCACATTGACTTTATCCATAAAGTCACTTGCAGAGATGTTTTGCATCTGTATACCACTTTTCAAGATGTGGTTCACTGCATATGACAGTCCAGACAGATCGCTTTCAAACAGGAGATGAAACAAATAGGGAATGCATTGTCGAACCCTAGCATCTTCTGCATACAATCGTAAAGTCCGGTATTCAGAAGCAGGAATTTGATGAGGTCGCTCATCATATCTTCCTCCTTGACCTGTTGGAAATAGCTGTGGGAAACACCGAGCTTCCAAACTTTCCTCCCAAACACTAATGGGACTCCCTTTGGCTTGTTTCATTTGAAACAACTCAATAGCATTCCCCATGACTTCCTTGGAATGCAAAGGATGAACACTATAATGTTCATATATTTCTTCACTTTTAGAGGGTTCTACTTTCTCAATTTGACCAGCACACAAATCGCTATCCTCTTCTTCACTTACTTCCTCTTCTGCAACATATACATTCTTATAGTACTTATTGTTTTTTTTCAAATACAATGTTGCCTTTTTGACTTTCCTAACATCCACTAAATCTTGCCATATTTTCTTACTCTTTGTCGGAACCCCATTAACTAAGATAACCAGAGGTTCCTCTTCCACTTTTTCTACTCCAATTGTATTAATGTTTTTCTTCAAATCTAGAGGCAAATAAACAACTCTTCCCTTTAATCCTCTCTGTAAATCTGATGGAGGCAATTTCCCTGTCTTTGGCTCCATTCTTACAATAGCCTGAAAGGGATGGATACTTTGAATCAAAATAGATTCATAAGTATTTAAATCCTTCAATTCAGAAGGAATCTCAACCAATTCCAGATTATTATGAACCGCTCTAGCAGGCATCTGGTTTTGATTTAATTTGTTACAACAATAAGTACACACACGTTGATCCAATCCCAAATCAAAACAATTTTCTACCATCAAGTATATTGCGAAAACCTTCCATTCACTATTATTTTCCCTTTCACTTTTTGCATATAAATCCACTAACTTAGTCTGATTCTTATAATAAGTGCGTCGACAACACACACAAGTGAAATTAGGCCTCTCACTTGATTTCACCTGAAACGTGGCAATTTCCTTCTGAAAATTATCTGTACTGGAAACCTGTACACTATCTTCCACATTACCCTCTTCTTCTGGGTCAATTTCAACATTCTCCTCTTTACTTCCAAAGTAACAAAACTCAATTTCTTCACAAATATTCTTCACATCTATTTCAGAACCATGCAAAAGAGCAGTGCATAATTGTTTAAGCATAACTGCTGGACTCTTAGCATAATACAACATTCTAACTAATTTCCTCACTTTATTATGATGCACTGCTAGCATCCTGAAATGATGAAAAACACTCTGGCATACTCTCCTGGAAAGACAAGCCAGTGAATGACCATGCAAACCTGTCACTTCTCTCACTCTGCAAGGATCTAATTCTTGCAACAACTTCATTTTCTGCTTCAAACTTTTCTTATTAAATGTCCGTACAAAATCACAAAGCAAATTGATGGAATCCTGTCGCACACTGCAAATACTACTACACTTCCAGGTGTACACAGGCTCCTTAGGACGTCTTCCTAAAACCTCATTACCTAACACCTCTTCTGCCTCTGTTGTCACAAGTTTTTCTTTTTCAACTGGACAACCATCTTTCACCTCATAAGCTCGACCACTGATGTCAACTGCATGCACCAAATCATTATCCTGGAAATAACTCTCCTCATTAAAAAATGCCTCACAACTTGAACTATACATCCATTCTCCTGAAAAAACTTCACAAAAATTACTACGATTAACTGTTCTCTTCCATCTACTATTTCTATTGAAATCATAAATTGCCTTGTTTAGCTTCCTAATTCTATTGATTATCAAAATAAATAACTTTCGCTTAATTTCAAATGCCTGTTCAATAACTTTCTCAGTTTTTTTTTCTCTTATAAAAAACCACTCTCTGCTGACCTTTCTTAATATTTTTTAACAAATTGCCAATTATCCTGTTGCGAAACATTCGTCTACGAATGTCCCTAAACTGATTTTTCCTTCTACTACCATGCACAGAGTTATCTCCTGCTCTAGCAGTAACATTTTTGATTGGCCTTCCCTTTCCGTTTAAATTGCTTCTCTTTTTCTGGACTAAAACATTTTCTGTAGTACTACTTTTTTTTCTACAAATATTTCTTATGAATGATTTCTTTATCTTACCCGGACCTTTCTTGGTGACTTGACAATTTTTTATTGTAGAGGTCTGCTGCAATATTTTTTGGAGCTGCTGTCTTTGATGTTTGGTAGCCTTTCGCCTTCTGTCCTTCGAAGGCATTCTTTAATTTTGAAATGATCTGCAGTTGAATCTGTGGTAAAATATAATAAAAAATGTTATTAACCACTATTAGCAAACAGTAAATCAATAACAGTCATCAAAAACTTAACACCCTACTTGTTATTTTTACATAGAATAATTTTTAGTGCATTGGCAAATTTAGAAATCACAAATAGTAGCAAAGAAATGGAATGCTTCTACATTTTACCTGTTCTGTTTTATATGTGAATCTGATCTAATTTTATGAGCATATTCTACTATTTCATTAAAGACACTACACATAACTTGTTTTTGAAGTTGTGTTTAATTTTAAATGAAACAGTTTACATTTTTACTTTTCATTTCAAGTACATTTTAAAAATAAATGTTTATAGTTCCATAGGCTCGAGCAGGTCAGCTTCCCACCCTATGTCATACAATTCTGACAAATCGGCATCCTCATCATGTTCTTCATCATCCTCAGGATTTAAATCATCCAAGGGATCTACTTCCACTGATGTTTCAATCACAATTTCAATGATAATATCGAGATCAACAGATTGCTCATTATCACTCATGCTTGATGTTGTCGTTATCTTTAAAGAAAGAGAACAACAATGAGATGTTGCAGAGTAAGAGACAAATCTCAGAGATTATAATAGTGAAATTGTTTAACAAGAGTAACATTTTGCAGCTATTATTTAGCCATGTCCAGCGATGCTGAGGAGGTGAGGCCTATGTCCAAGTTTTCAGTGAACAGGACTCATCTCTTCTTAACCTTGGATAAGCCTCACCGACTCTGTGTCCCCTGCTCATACTTAAATGTAAAGGGGCAGATTTATGTTAACTGGCGCATCCCCACGGATGCACCAGTTAATGTGCACCGCTGCTCTGCCACCCATGGTGTGCCGCATTTACAATGTGGAGCACCATTGAGCAAAAACAGCACAGATGCGTCACGCATCTGTGCTGCAAAAGCAGCACATTGCAGGAATCACGTCGTAAGCGCGACATGTCTACTGCAATGCACAGGAGGAAGCCTCACATTGCATGGTGCATCACTCCTTATGCCTGTTTCAAACAGGCGTAAGGATTTGATTCAGCAATGCTATAAAGCTGACTCAGTGAAATCTTCTAAATTTCACTGTGTTAGTTTTACAGGGCTTTCATGCAAATAAATGCATACCCTGCATCAAAACACCTATATGAAATCTGACGCAGGTTTCATGTGGCACAGGACTTTACAGCATGACACATCTGCCTAGATGCATCAAGTTGTAAATATGTCACAACATAGCAAATCTTTTGCACCGCCACTGCGTCACAAAAGTGACGCACAGTGACGCAAAAGAGGCATACATCTATCATAAATCTGTCCCTAACATTTTAAATGATTGATTCAGGATGACGATAAGGTGTGGCCTATCCAGAGGTTTGTTTAAGGTGAGGCCTACTCAGGGTTGCAGATGAAATTTACGCTTGTTGAAGAGTACATAGGAGATAATACATGTGAAGGCCTACCAATGAAGGCCAGACCTCTTCTGTGTCCGTGGACAGGCCTAAACCTCATCTGCACAATGTCATTCGTAAACTTAGGAAACACACGTGATGTAATTGAAAAATGTGGAGATAAAAGGGGGTCCCTAAAACGTGTTTTCCCCATGTTAATTTCCATAGGGCGGTTGGAATCACTTTTAGCCCGAACGGCTGAATGGTTTTCCACCAAACTTGGAAAAATTGTAGGGACTGGTAGCCCGATGTGCCTTTGCTATGTCTCAAGATATGTGCTCCAGTGGTTTTTACGAAAATTAACTTTGAAAAAATATATATTGGGCTACATTGGGCTATATATATGTTAGAGCCCAAATGTAGCCCAATGTAGCCCAATGTAGCCCAATGTAGCCCAAAGATGGCCACCAGAGACAAAAAAAACAAATGTAGCCCAAATATCAGCCAGATGTAGCCCAACTATAGCCCAATGACAGAATGTCCCAGAGTGTTCTAAAGAACAACAAGAGCGCTAACAGTCTTACTTATGACAAAAGTATGGCACACCTGAAGTCATCTTGATTGGAATAAAGTGTTAACACTTAAAACATTTAATTTGCAAAGGAACAAAATGAGGGGGTTCATTTTGCCATAGAAATTATGATTAGTGCTGAAGAAAGAAAAATTAGGGCACATTTTGAGTGACTTCTCAAATCCTCTTATATTTCATTAAAAATATTCTGATATGCAGTCTCCCAAGATGGCCACCAGAGACAAAAGAGCCCAAATGTAGCCCAAATATTAACCAGATGTAGCCCAACTATAGCCCAATGACAGAATGTCCCAGAGTGTTCTAAAGAACAACTAGAACGCTAACAGTCTTACTTATGACAAACGTATGGCACACCTGAAGTCATCTTGATTGGAATAAAGTGGTAACACTTAATACATTTAATTTAAAAAGGAACAAAATGAGGGGTTTCATTTTGCCATAGAAATTTTATATATATATATATTCACTGAAAAAACCATAGGTTACACACCAGTTACAGTTAGGAATTAGCATTTAAAAAACCTTTGAAATTTACTGAAATAACCATAGGTTTCACACCAGTTATAGTTAGCTGGAAATTTTACTCGCATAAAACCATTGAAATTCCCACGTTATAGTTAGTTGGACTCACTATAACTTGCACGTCTGCAATGCACTGCTGATGACGTCACATATTACATCACTCATGCATATATTTAAATATTTAAACATTACTCGCTAATATATGTATTCATTAAGATACACTTAATAAGCCAGTTAACCAATCAATTAAAAAAAAAACACTGAAAAAACCATAGGTTTCAGGCCTTATATAGTTAGGAATTAGCATTTAAAAAACCTTTAAAATTCACTGAAAATACCATAGGTTTCAGGCCTTATATAGTTAGGAATTAGCATTTAAAAAACCTTTGAAATTCACTGAAAAAACCATAGGTGGTTTCAGGCCTTATATAGTTAGGAATCAGCATTTAAAAAACCTTTGAAATTCACTGAAAAAAACATCGGTTTCAGGCCTTATATAGTTAGGAATTAGCATTTAAAAAAACCTTTGAAATTCACTGAAAAAAACATAGGTTTCAGGAGTTATATAGTTAGGAATTAGTTTTTAAAAAACCTTTGAAATTCACTCAAAAAACTATAAGTTTTAGTGGTGTTATAGTTAGCTGGACATTCTACTCATACAAAACCAATGAAATTGCTCCTATATAGTTAGTTGTACTAACTATATTTCGCGCACCTGCAATCCACTGCTGATGATGTCACATATTAGATCATTCATGACATGGTCAGTGACATCACTGATGACATCTCAAATGACATCACTGATGACATCATCCACGTGACAATCACATACACCTTTTCATACACTATTACAATTTTTCATCACTGTTTGTAAAATATAGAGTATCATATTTAAATCCATTGTCACAGCAATACAAATATCTAAAAATCCACTCTGTGATTCATAGATGTATACACACATCTAATCACTTACCTATGGATTCACTCATACATGCTGTCAATGAACAATAGAACACTATCAAAAATACTTATACATCTATATCGACATTAAACAACAGCACGCATCCTATTCACATATGAAGTCATCCTACTCACTTATGCAAACAATGGATCATACTTACATATTTACTTAGCAAAACACTTATACAAACACCACTTCTTCTATTAATTTAGATAGTAAGTCATACTTAGTGAATTATAAAATCATTATTACAAGTATACAGTTATCCATACAGTCACTCACACAATCATTGTGTCTTATGTATACTTATTTATATACAACAACTGACACATACACTGCCTTTTATTTTTCTAGTTTGTTGGACCTGTACCTTTGAGAAATATATTTGCTCATCACCACACCGATAAAGAGATTTCCTCACCCAAACTGTTAGAACATGTAGTTTTAACTTCATATATCTACTGAATCAACTATTCACACATCTTTGGACAGTCACACCCCCCCACCGAACCACACACACTTTCACACTACCATACAAATACTCAGTTAACTAATCAATAACTAATATAGACTTTCACAGAGCTAGTAACCAACTGTAGAATCAGTTTACACAACAACTGACAAAGTAATACAGATATTCACACAGTTTAGTCACTATCCACTATATTTAGTGAGACATTATAAATTGGTCAAGTAAACAGTCAATTACACTGCTACTAAATCCTCCATCCAAATATTTATTTATATATATCCACTCATTCTTCAATGTCAATTGCTATATATATAATGCATATTTAAATAACGAAGCAAACCACATTCACTGGATGATGTCATCAGTGATGTCATCAGTGATGTCATTTGAGATGTCATCAGTGATGTCACTGACCATGTCATGAATGATCTAATATGTGACATCATCAGCAGTGGATTGCGGGTGCGCGAAATATAGTTAGTACAACTAACTATATAGGAGCAATTTCATTGGTTTTGTATGAGTAAAATGTCCAGCTAACTATAACACCACTAAAACTTATAGTTTTTTGAGTGAATTTCAAAGGTTTTTTAAAAACGAATTCCTAACTATATATCTCCTGAAACCTATGGTTTTTTCAGTGAATTTCAAAGGTTTTTTTAGATGCTAATTCCTAACTATATAAGGCCTGAAACCTATGGTTTTTTCAGTGAATATATATATATATATATATATATATATATATATATATATATATATATATATATATATATATATATATATATATATATATATATATATTACCTACTGGCGGTCGCCAGTAGGTATATATAGTTAGGATTTTTTCTCTATGGGATTTTTGAAAATTCTATGTCTAATAACTTTGGCGTTTGTGGACGGAATTGGCTGAAATTTTCAGGAAAATGGCACATTTTGTTTCTGAGCAGCCCTTAAAAATTTGGGGGGGGTCGTCAAGGGGGGGCCGAGAAAAAAGGGGGGTCCCAAAACGTGTTTTTAACATTGAGTTTTCCATAGGGCGGTTGGCCTCACTTTTAGCCCGAACGGCTGAATGGATTTGCACGAAACTTGGCAAAATTGTAGGGACTGGTAGGCCGATGTGCCTTTTGTAGGTCTCAATATATGTGCTCCAGTGGATTTTGAGAAATTAACGTTTAAAAAAAGATATATATCTGTAACAGCGGACCGGGCAGCGCTCCAGTACGCGTACTTTTCGTGCAACGGAGCTTTGTGAAGCGAAGCTGATTGGTTCTCCGGCGTCTGTAAACATTCCAAACAGTCCGTAGCGGCCGCCATCTTGTCTCTCGGTAGGATCGAGAGACAAGAGGAGGCCAAAGCGAAGGGGCAAATGACCATAAGGGGGAATAGTAGATCCTCGCTGACCCCCTAGGTTTGATGTGGAGGTTTTAAAAGGGCCCCGCGGGGCAAAAAAAAAAAATAATAATAATAATCGAACGGCTGAATGGATTTGCACGAAACTTGGCAAAATATTAGGGACTGGTAGCCCGATGTGCCTTTGCTAGGTCTCAATATATGTGCTCCAGTGGATTTTGAGAAATTAACGTTCAAAAAAAGATATATATCTGTAACAGCGCTCCGCTTCGCGTAACGGAGGTTTGCGAAGCTGATTGGTCATTCTGTCACTGGGCTATAGTTGGGCTACATCTGGCTGATATTTGGGCTACATTTGTTTTTTTTGTCTCTGGCGGCCATCTTTGGGCTACATTGGGCTACATTGGGCTTCATTGGGCTTCATTGGGCTACATTGGGCTACATTTGGGCTCCAACATATATATAGGCCAATGTAGCCCAATATATATTTTTCAAAGTTAATTTTCGTAAAAACCACTGGAGCATATATCTTGAGACATAGCAAAGGCACATCGGGCTACCAGTCCCTACAATTTTGCCAAGTTTCGTGGAAATCCATTCAGCCGTTCGAGCTAAAAGTGAGTCCAACCGCCCTATGGAAATGAAGGAAATGAATGGGTAATTTGTAATTAGCAAATAGCTCATCGCAAACTAGGAATGGTAAAGAATCGCTATTTATTCCTTAAAGTTCGCTATTTAGGAAATGCAAAAAACTTTGATGATACATATGGCGGTTCATCTCTAACAAGATAAGAAGCATAGGGATAGATTTATGATGACTGGCGCATCACCAGGGATGTGTTAGTCATTCTGTGCCGCTGTTCCGTCACCTATGGTGTGCTGCATTTACAATGCGGCGCATCATGGGGCAAAAACAGCACAGATGCGTGATGTATCTGTGCCGTAAAGGTGGCGCATTGCTGGAGTTGTATCGCAAGTGTGATGAAGCTCCAGCAAGGGTCGGGGGTGCCCCTGTCGCAGGGTTTCTGTTCTCACACAGAACTGTGGACAGAGGATTGGAACCTCGGCGAATTAGGGTGCCCCAAAACTCACCTTAGTAATCAAAAACCCCTTAGCAAGCTAGGTACAGTGTCACATTGGATATAACAAACTCTCAATGTTTAGACAATCCAGAATATGAAATTATAGTACCTCAGGATACGTGGAACTCATGAACAGTCGGTCGTTATATATTTCTTAGAAACCAGAACATGGAGTTAAGAAGAACACATGTGTATTTGAAATGTTTATTTACTAATGCCGTCTTCTCAGGCGTAGTATCTTAGATAGTACAAGTACACATATTATCAGTAGCAAAATTACCAGCATCGTTACTAGTACATAAAAAGCGAATGGTGACAGTATGTTAACATGCTGTAAATGAATAAGAGTTAGCAACACTTATAAGCAGCCGCGGGCCGTGGAGGGAGTTACGGTGGGGCAGGGAGGCGGGGAGGGGGAGGGGCAGGGTGGAGAGGGCTCCACCCTGCCCCTCCCCCTCCCCGCCTCCCTGCCCCACCGTAACTCCCTCCACGGCCCGCGGCTGCTTATATCTCACCCTCCCTAATACACATATTATATTATTTGCTAAGAAGGTCTCTTTGTGTTGGTTTAGGGCGTGCCCATACTTTAGTGTCTTAGATTTGAAGGAATCACATCAGCATACACCAGCTCTCTCTTCATGTGAACCGCATCAACTGTTGTGTATGTGTGTTCGGCAAAGCAATATAAAACCCGCCTCATGCCCAGAATTGGCAGAAGTTGCACTTATGTTATGAGTATGAAGTCGTGGAGATCAGACCTCATAACAATTCTGTATCGTGTTGTTCTTGAAACTTCAGCACTCGCTGTACAGATATAGTTTAACAAGCAAAGCAGATAGTAGAGCAATAACATATTATTCTCATGTAAACCACGATGAACTACTAGGTTGAAAGCTAAAGCAACAACTAAGTGTCGTGTGCAGAAGTTGCAAAAAAGGAAAAATGGCGTTTAAACCGGTAATGAGCCCATGCTAACTTAACACGGTGTAAAGATATCCAGGACCTAGATGACACCTCCTCATGATCCGGAAACGAACTGAATAAGATAATAGAAGTGCCATCTCATGAGAGCAGATTGCAAGTTTATATGTGGACGGTCCGCAAGGTAAAGCATTAAAAACTAGGAAAATGTAATGCTAAAGAAAAATAAAACAGCCAAGTACTTTATCGAGTCTTAAGCCAATAGGCAAGCTAAATAATAAAAACTTGACAAATAAGTCAATGAATTGTCAATGAAATGCTAGTACTCAGCATATCAAACATGAAAAAGGTCTATGACATAACTGTGTATGCAAAATAAGCTGCAACAGCCTCCAATAGGAAGTCACCGTCTTCATCCGAAAAGAGTTCAGCCATCCAATTTAAAAGCGGAAAAGAACATACGTGCTCTTCCAGCACCGGATCCTCTATCACCATCAGAGGACAGCTCGGTGGGTTTTCAAGAAAGCTCTGTTCCAAGAAAGACTGTGTTGCCGCCAGTAAATTCCAGGGACCAATTAGTCCATGCATCAATGCCACAGCCATAATCCTTTCGCCAGGACAAACCAACTCGTGAGTAATGATAGGAGTCATCAGCTGATTAAAGTCGACGTCAGGAGAAACCGGTCCGCAGAGACACAAATCAATGGCCCAATCGAAATCACAGGTCAGGCAGTGAAATACAGGCTGGACACAGGTGAAGTAGGAGAATCGAAAAGATAATCCATATGCCGTGCTTAATATCGCCAACGGCATTGTGCCATAATATTCTAGCATGCGATTGCGGAACAGTGTCAGCAGCTGCAGGGCGGGAGCTTGCACAGGAGGGACATCCATATTTAAAAATGTAAAAAAGCACAAGAGCGTCCGCTGGTAATGCAAGTAAAAATGGGAATCCACGAAGCAGAGTGGAAAAAATAGAATGAAAGAAAGCAGGGATGACTCCAAAGATTTTCTCAAATGAAGTCACGAGACCACTGGTAACAACTTTAAAAAAGTGCACCAGGGCCTTTGTGGAGGACGCGTTAAAGATAGTCCGAACCATCTTGCTGAAATGGAAAGGCAAATCTGTATTGAAAAGGGTCTGCACCTCTGTACGGGTGTTCGCTATGTGAAGCACGAAAGTTTCACGGGCCGAACTCAAGGCCACCTCTCTCTGAGACAAAAGAGCTCTTATTCTTGCCATGCCGTTGAAATCTGCTCCCAAGGTTGGTATTTGTGGCGAGATTGAATACTCCCTATGTTCATGTGTGGGAGGAAATAGAACATTTCTGCAGCAAATAACCCGTTCACTTACTGTTACGATAAAAGGAATACTTTTAATTAACCCAGAACAATCTTCATTATTGAGCATCAAATAACTACCATTTTCCAACAACTTGAACGTGGGGATGATAGCAGGAACTGGCGTGCCTTGCAACACGCAAGCCATATTTGGTCGGTGTTTGTTGCATGAACCGTGTAACTGTATGTGCCTACACATTAGTGAATGATGTGGCGTCTCAGTGCATTCCTCTCCATTCAGATAAACTTCTTGATCATCTTTGAAACATCTGTATGTGTATGGAAGCGACCAGACCTCATGAAGAAAAGCACTACCTAAAGGTTCATAACGACCTATTGGTATATATTTCATACAATTTGAAAACTTATATAAAGCAAAAGGCAGCGTTATTAAACCGTGGATAAGGCACGTTGCCAAAAAACCCGCAATCCTCTGCTGATGATGTCACTGAGCATGTCATGAATGATGTAATATGTGACATCATCAGCAGTGGATTACGGGTAATAGTATCTCTAGTTTACTCCCCTATAGCTGTCTTTCTTTTAACATAAGTGTCTGTTTCCTTCCCTTATACTTACTGTTCTTTTTTTTAAAAAAAATTTTTGGTTCACTTCCGGTTCGCGTACCGGCGAGCGAACTGGGAAGTGAACTACGAGAAATAGAGGTTGGCACAGTTCCAAATATTGTACCAATTTTTTAATAACGGGGAGGTAGTTCTGAAAAGAACTTTTTTTTTATTGTTTTTGTTGTTTTATATTTTTTTTATTATTTTTCTGAACATTTTTTTACTTTTTTTGAATTTTTCTGAACAGTTTTATATTTTTTGGGGTTTTTCTTGGAGGGGGCAATGAAAACGATTCATTGTAAAGGGCTCAACAGGAGCAACAAAACAAAAAAAAAGTATTTATTATTTGGGGCGTTTCGTACAAACTTGCATATGATTGCCAATAGCTCTGTTGATCAGAGTGATGCTACTTTCTCTGTAGCAAATGAATCCATTGCAATGTACGCAGACTTGTTTTACTTCACCAAATCTCATTTGTATATTTGGCACCATCTCCCTGCCCTCTGGTCCCGTTACTTCCGGTACAACAGATCTTCTGGCCATAATAGGGAGATTATCTAGGTCGTTCCGAAACTGTGCAGCACTGTAGTTGTTAGGATGCCACCTAGTCATATGGCGATGCATTGTGTAGTTTCCGAAACTGTATTTTTTCTCGGTCCCTCTGGACAGTCTATCTTGACATATAAGGCAAGTTACGTATCTTGCATTTACTTTTTTCTGACCTTTGGGAATTTTAAAAAATTGCCAAATGAAGTTTTCTTTCCGGTGAGACGTCCTGGGCTCCTCAGGCAAAAACTGCCTCTCTTCGTGCTCGTCGTCCTGTTCCTCTTCTTCCTCTTCTTGTTGAATTATAACTTGAGCAGGTGGTCCACTCTTCCTTGGATGTGGTGGAGGTGGTGGGGAAGCACCAGCTGAAGCTACTAAAGAAGCCATTGCTCACTGGTAACAAAGGGTCTTTCTCTCACAATGATGAAAGTCAGAGTGAGGAAAGAAGGAGGGATTTTCATCATTTGGGAAAAACAAGAGTTCTCAACCAATGAAAAGTGTTCATTTTAGATTATATGACCTAGTCTTACATCATTAGGAAACCAAAAGTGAAATGAACCAATGAAAAGTGTTATTACCAAGTCACATGACCTGCTGTGTTTACGTTAAGCGCTTTGCAGGGCCTCCCGGTTTGCTTCCAGAAACCTGCGCTTTGCGACTCGCTTCGCGTACCAGTTCGCTAACGTAGCACGTCATATGACGTATCACGCGACAACGTGAAACGTCATGCGGACGGGAGGCGTCACGATGTTGTTTTCTAACGCGGCAGTTGCGGTAAAGAAACGTTTACCGGCTCGCGGTCTATTTCGCGGCATCAAGGTCAGCTAACGGGAAGCTTCCCGATTCGCGAAGCGGGAACGAAGAAAAAAAAATATTAAAAAAAAAAATTATTCATAAACATATAAAATATATTTTTGGATTTAAAGAAGAATACATTTTACAGCTACAGATATTAGCTGTTAAAAAACCAATGAAATTCACTGAAAAAACCATAGGTTATAGACCATATATAGTTAGGAATTAGCATTTACAAAACCTTGAAAATTCACTGAAAAAACCATAGGTTATAGACCATATATAGTTAGGAATTAGCATTTACAAAACCTTATTTTACTCACACAAAACCATTGAAATTCCATATATAGTTAGTTGCACTAACTATATATCGCGCACCCGCAATCCACTGCTGATGATGTCACATATTACATCATTCATGACATGGTCAGTGACATCACTGATGACATCACTGATGACATCTCAAATGACATCACTGATGACAACATCCAGTGACTGTATGTTTCTGTAAAGTTAAAATGTGTCTTACATATTGAAGAATGAGTGGAAGTATAAGTGTCTGGACAAAGGATTTAGTAGGTGCATGACTGAATGTATCAGTGAGTGATTAAATGTGTCTCACTGAGTGCATGGGTTAGTGACTAAACTGTCTTAATTTGTGCATCATTATGTCTGTTGTTCTGTAAACTGCTGCATGTGTTGATCAGTAGCTATATGATTAACTATATGGGTTACTGATTGATTGTCCAAGTATTTGTATGGGAGAGTGAGTGTGTGTGTGGCTGGCTGGGAGGTGTGTGACTCTGTGCAGATCAATGTGTACTTGTATCAATGATTGTATAAGAAGGTAAGTATGTGTTAGTATATGTTTGAAAATGTAAGGTGCTCTATGTTTAACTGTATAGACAAGAAAATGGAAGTGTCATTGATTCTTTACAGGACTGACTAGGTGTGTGAGTAACTCCATGGATGAGTGGCAGACTGTGAGTGTCTGTATAGGTGTATGAGTGCATATGATAGTGTTGTAAAGATGAGTGATTGTATGTATGAATGATTGTATGGGTGAATGAGTGAATGTGTGTGTAGACATAGGAATCAGTGAGTGCGTATGTAGTAACTAGTATTGGTGTGTCAATGGTTTCAAAAATTATACTCTGTATTTAACACTGGGTGAAACAGAGGTTATATTAAAATGTGAGGAGATGCATTGTATTGTCACATGAATGATATCATCAGTGATGTGGTCATTGATGTCAAATGAGATGTCATCAGTGATGTCATCAGTGATGTCATTTGAGATGTCATCAGTGATGTCATCAGTGATGTCACTGACCATGTCATGAATGATGTAATATGTGACATCATCAGCAGTGGATTGCGGGTGCGCGATATATAGTTAGTGCAACTAACTATATATGGAATTTCAATGGTTTTGTGTGAGTAAAATAAGGTTTTGTAAATGCTAATTCCTAACTATATATGGTCTATAACCTATGGTTTTTTCAGTGAATTTTCAAGGTTTTGTAAATGCTAATTCCTAACTATATATGGTCTATAACCTATGGTTTTTTCAGTGAATATATATATATATATATCGTCTCACTAGTTGCCTTTAGCAGAGAGCACTCCCCGCAAGTGATATTAGCAATGAACAGTCTTGGTGAAATAAAATACCAGCATGCCTTGCCTGACGCGTTTCAGATTAATTACCATTCCTCAGAGGCAGCATGCAAAGCAGTGTTCTTTCCGTACTGACTTCAAATAAATATCCCACTCAATCCTGTTCAGCCCAGGTGGGCCTCTCAATGCTTTGCTTCTCGGGAGTTGAATTTTTTCATTTTATATTGCACAGTTACTTAAAACCATTTGCATTACTACTTGTATGCCAATTATAAAAGGTCTAAAAAAAAACCAGCAGTTTATAAAAGAAAACATTTGTGTACAACAGTCTCGAAGCAATTAAAATACAATAAATATGTAAATATTTATGTCTGTCCATTGATGACATCCCAAGGGTCTGCCAATGTGTCCTTTTTACGAAGTTTTTTTGCAGTATTTGGCAAAAAAAAAAATGTAAAACCTTCTCCATCTGATTCAGTGGGGGCACATATTACTTATTCTTTAAAGTTAACTTTACATGTTGCATGGCCCATCTTCTTCCGCAAGTCTTTTTCGCAGCTCTGCCATACATTTCCCAAACCTAGCCAAATCTGCTGGTTGAGAGCAAGAGAAAAGTGCCGCCACCGCTTCTTTTACTGTCCGAACCCCGAGCCGTAGCCAAATTTGTTTTAAGTGGGTCTGATGGGGGAGAAGCATCACGGGGCAGCAACAAATCATGTGTAACAGAGATTTGTGTTTATAGTTGCAGAGTCAGCATCTTATTTTGTGTTTGAGGGACTTCCATCCGGGGTTTAGTTCCTTAATTTGAAGGGGCACTAATCTGGCCCATATAATGTTTTTAAGTTCTTTTCTTCCCAGCGCTTGGTTAAGGTAGGCCTGGATCTTATGCCCAATGTATGATGTTGCCAACCCGGTTGGCTCTCTTCTTGACACATATTCTGCTAGATCATTTGTGTGTGACAGGAAAAAGCATTGTTTGTTTATTGCATTTTTGATCACCAGATAATTTACTGATCCATCCTGCCAATTTTCAATTGCTAACCCCAAGGTTTCCACTGCTGTTTCCTTATAACCTAGCCACGGGTTAGTGGTCTCTCTGTACATTGGATTGAGCATACTTTTTAAACTTCCGGCTGGAGCTGTTAACACCTGATAAAAGTATTTTATATGTGTACCCAGACATTCCTAACTCTGTTGCTTTAGGCCAAACTCCAATCGAATTAGACTGTTACGAGTATATTTCGGAAGTTTAAAAATACGTTTATAGGCCTGGCATTGCACTTTGTCCAACATTGCCTCCATTTTGCCTGGGAATGCTTGTTGTGCATAGCCTGCAGATGCCCTAATTTTTGCTTGCAATACTTTCCTAATGGGTTCTGATGTTGGACTCTGCATGAGCTCATTTAGTTTACAAATCGAAAATATGATTGCCCGTGCTCTAGCCTTCATTTTGTTCCTATGTACAGTTGCTTTGCCAGTTTCAGTTAGCCAACATCCAAGATAATTATACAAACGTGTGGTGTTGATGATCTCCGTGCCCACATGCCATTTCAGTGAGACTTTTTTAGTAAAGTGGCCGAAGACAACTATTTTAGTTTTTTGAGCATTGATTGTAGGCTCATTGGTTTCATTGTACTTGTTTAGGGCGTCCAGACCGCTTTGCAGCCCGATTTTTGTGTGGTCCATTACCACTAAATCATCGGCATATTGTAGAATTTAAAGTTTGTTTTTCCCGATTTTCGGAGATACAAGGCTAGCATTCTGAAGCTTCTTCCCCAAATCTGCAGTGTATAAATTAAACAGCGTTGGAGCAAGTACACATCCCTGTTTTAGTCCGCGATTTGTCCGGCACTTCTTTGATATAGTGTGATCCGCTAATTTAACTTGGATCCAGGTATGTCTATAGAGTGAAATGATGGGATTGAGGAGCCCAGCTGGAATATACCAATTGCTCAATTTTTCCCAGAGCTTATGTCGGGGCACCCCGTCGAAGGTGGCTGAATAGTCAACAAAGCAAGCAAAAACTGGTTTGCTGTTTTTACAGTTTGCCTGCATCTCAGGAGTTGAAGTCCCAATAATACCCATGTGGGTCGGAAAAAAATTAACATGCTCCAATTTTTAAAAATATGCTTTCTTTTTACTTCATAAGTGTATTCACCAAAAATTATTCCAAATAAAAGCCAACTAGCATTCCAATGTGGCGCATTTCATCTACGCACCACAGGACTTGCTCAGAATGCTACAATGGTGCTTCTCCCCGACCTGGCTGGCCGTATAGATAAAGTCTCACTAGTTGCCTTTAGCAGAGAGCACTCCCCGCAAGTGAGATTAGCAATGAACAATCTTGGTGAAATAAAATAACAGCATGCCTTGCCTGACGTGTTTTAGATTAATTATCATTCTTTAGAGGCAGCACGCAAAGCAGTGTTCTTTCCGTACTGACTTCAAATAAATATCCCACTCAATCACATTCAGCCCAGGTGGGCCTCTCAAGGCTTTGCATCTCGGGAGTTGAAGTCTCAATAATACCCATGTGGGTCGGAAAAAAATGAACATGCTCCAATTTTAAACAACATGCTTTCTTTTTACTTCATAAGTACATTCACCAAAAATGATTCCAAATAAAAGCCAACTTGCATTCCAACGTGGCGCATTTCATGTGCGCACCACAGGACTTGCTCAGAATCCTACAATGGTGCTTCTCCCCAACCTGGGTGGCCGTATAGATGAAGACTCACAAGTTGCCTTTAGCAGAGAGCGATCCCCGAAAGTAAGATTACCAATGAACAGTCTTGGTGAAACAAAAAAAGAGCATTCCTTGCCTGACGCGTTTCAGATTAATTATCTTTCCTTAGAGGCAGCATGCAAAGCAGTGTTCTTTCGGGACTTCAACTCCCGAGATGCAAAGCATTGAGAAGCCCACCTTGGCTGAATGTGATTGAGTGGGATATTTATTTGAAGTCAGTACGGAAAGAATAACGAAGCAAACCACATTCAGTGGATGATGTCATCAGTGATGTCTTTTGAGATGTCATCAGTGATGTCACTAACCATGTCATGAATGATGTAATATGTAACATCATCAGCAGTGGATTGCGGGCGCGCCAGATATAGTTACTACAACTAACTATGTCGGAGGAATTTGAATGATTTTATACGAGTGAAATGTCCAGCTAACTATAACACCCCTAAAACATATGTTTTTTTTGTCAATTTCTAAGGTTTTTTAAATGCTAATTCCTAACTATATCAGGCCTGAAACCTATGGTTTTTTCAATGAATTTCAAAGGTTTTTTAAATGCTAATTCCTAACTATAACATGTCTGAAAACTATGTTTTATTCAGTGAATTTCAAAGGTTTTGTAAATGACAATTTGTAAATGTATTAATTGTTATATGTATTTTTGATACTGATTTACTACATTTTTTTAACTATTGATTTTTAGATATTTTATTTTTTAAATTACATTATAATTACATTATACATTACATTACAAAATATACTTTCTCAGAATGAATTACTTTAGTTTAAATACTTTGCAAATAGGCAATAGCCTTTTACGTACAGTAGTTACAGTTGTTGCAATGGGAAACACAATTTCATACTTAATGCAACATTGAGCTCAATGTGAATTTCTAGTTAAATGCAATTAGTTACTTTATGGAGTACTTTTCTAACCACAGGACTGGATCCTAGATTCAGTCTTTGGACAACTCCTGTAAACAGTTGAGTAAAAGCGTTTTAGTTACAGTAGTGATTTTTAAGGAATATTATTGTATTTTAAAAGTTGACACCATTGTTATCCTATGGCAGGAAGTTCACTTAGCAGGTAAGTAGTGTTATTGTCACTTTTTTTAGTGGTGGATCCTGGATCCAGCACTTGGGCATCTCCTGTAAACAGTTGAAAGAATGCGTTTAAGTCATACAGGTGATTTTTTAGGAATATTTTTTGTTTCTGAAAATAGACACTTAGAAACTTTTCTGGTGAAAACCAGACAATGGATTCCTATGGAAGGAAATACAAGTTACTGGTAAGTACGGTCAGAATAACTTTTCAGGGTCAGTGCTGGGCTACAAGATGCAGCACTGGGTTCTCTCCAGATAACAGGTGAGTAAATCAGAATTCGTTGTTCGGATGATTTTAGGTGAATATTTTAAAGTTCCAAAACTCCACACTTCGAAGAATTTCCAAGTAAAACCAGTCAATGTTACCCTATGAAAGGAAATTCAAGTTACTGGTAAGTATGGTTAGAATTACTTTTCAGGATCAGTTCTGGGCTCAAAGATGCAGCACTGAGGTCTCCCTGATAACAGGTGGATAAATCGGAATTCGTAGTTCTGCTGATTTTATAGGAATATTTTAATGTTCCAAAACTCCACACTTAGAAGAATTTCCAAGTAAAACCAGTCAATGTTACCCTATGGAAGGAAATTCACTTAGCAGGTAAGTAGTGTTATAGTTTGTTTTTCTTACTCAGTGGTGGATCCTGGATCCAGCACTGGTGCATCTCCTGTAAAGAGTTGAAAGAAAGCGTTTAAGTCATACAGGCAATGTTTTAGGAATATTTTTAGTTTCTGAAAATAGACACTTAGAAACTTTTCTGGTGAAAACCAGACAATGGATTCCTATGGAAGGAAATACAAAATACTGGTAAGTACGGTTAGAATTACTTTTCAGAGTCAGTGCTGGGCTAAAATATGCAGCACTGGGTTCTCTCCTGATAAAAGGTGAGTAAATCAGAATTCATTGTTCAGATGATTTTAGGTGAATATTTAAAATTTCCAAAACTCCACACTTAGAAGAATTTCCAAATGAAACTAGTCAATGTTAGCCTATGGAAGGAAATTCAAGTTACTGGTAAGTACGCTTAAAATTACTTTTCAGGATCAGAACTGGGCTCAAAGATGCAGCACTGAGGTCTATGCTGATAACAGGTGAGTAAATCAGAATTCGTAGTTTGGCTGATTTTAGAGGAATATTTGTAGATTCCAAAACTCCACACTTAGAAGAATTTCCAAGTGAAACTAGTCAATGTTAGCCTATGGAAGGAAATTCAAATTACTGGTAAGTACGCTTAAAATTACTTTTCAGGATCAGAACTGGGCTCAAAGATGCAGCACCGGGGTCTCTCCTGATAACACGTGAGTAAATCGGAATTCGTAGTACATCCAGTAAACGCCACAGAGCCAGAGATGTAAAAAGGGGCACAGCCTGCACCACCTCTCTGTAAAGCAGTGCAGTGGCGCTTCCTGGAAGCACCTGGTGGGCTACTTTGCCCCCATTGTTCCTCAGGTTTGAAGTGGAATTTTTTCCCCAACTTAAAACGTGCCACAGGGCGTGTTTGCACACATCATGTCAGACCCCGTCCCCTCCCTTCACCACTTTGTAAACATGCCCTGTCACCGTTCTAAGTTGAGAAATTAAGTCCCCTACAATCCTAAGGGTCCCTAGGGTCAAACTAGCCCACTAAGTACCTCCAGTAAGCGCCACTGAGCTGCGTTGCAGAGAGGGGTAAAAAGTGGCATGGCCTCTGAACACCTGTCTGCAACGCAGTTCCCTGGCGCATACTGGAGAAACCTGTTAGGCTATTTGGCCGTCAGGGACCCTCAGTATTGAAAGAGAATTAATTCCACAACTTAAAACGCGCCACACGGCACGTGTGCACAGTGGTGAAAGAAGGGTGCGTGACATGTCTGCTAACACGCCCTGTGGCGCGTTTTAAGTTAGAGAATTAATTCCTCCTCAATCCTGTGGGTCCCTGAGGGCCAACTAGCCCACCAGATACCTCCAGTATGAGCCAGTGGGCTGCGTTGCAGACAGGTGTTCAGAGGCCATGCTCCTTTTTATAACACTCTGCAACGCAGCTCCGTGGTACTTACTGGAGGTACCTGGTGGACTAATTGGCCCCCAGGATTGGCAACTTATTAATTCCCCAACTTAAACCGCGCCACAGGGTGTGTTTGCACACATGTGAACTCAGGCCCCACCCCCTCCCTTCACTACTGTGCAAACGAGCTCCGTGGCGCATTTTAAGTTGGAGGATTAACTCCCCTTGAATACTGAGGGTCCCTGGGGTGCAACTAGCTCACCAGCTGCCTCCAGTAAGCGCCACAGAGCTGCATTGCAGAGAGGTGTACAAAGGGTGTGTGGTCTCATAACACCTCTCTGCAATGCAGTCCCCTGGCCCATGCTGGAGGTTCCTGGTGGGCTAGTTGGCCCTCAAGGACCCTCAGTATTAAAGGGGAATTAGTTCCCCCTCTGCAAATGTGCCCCTGGCGCGTTTGCAGAGTGATGCTGGTAGGGGGCGTGGCCTCCGGCACAATGCCGGTCTTTTTTTTTTTTTTTTTTTTTTTTAAGAAGGGGGGGGCTGTGTGCCCCCCTTCTTTTCCTAATATTTTCGCCCTGGGGACCCCATCCCCCAGCGCCTACCCCCTATTTTTTTTTATGAAAAATTCTGGAAGGGGCCTCGTGGCCCCACTTCAGACGCCATAATCGGCCCGGAGACCACATCCCCGGGGCATGGCCCTTTTAAAAAAAAAAATGTACTTATAGGAGGGGGCTACGTTGCCCCCCTCCTTAGGCCAGGACTCTTCCAAATAGCAAAGCAGTTTGCTATGGCAGGGCAGTGTCCCGGGGGTGGGCACCCTGGGACACTGCAGGAGCCGGCTCTTAGGGTTGACGATCCCCAAGGCCATCACAAGGCTCCAGGAGGGGGGCTGCGCGGCCCCCTTCCCATCATCTGCAAAGCCCTGGGGGGGTGGTCCCCGGGCTTGGGGGAGGTCCATCACAGACCCCCCAATTTAAATATTTAGTGCCCCAGGGAGGAAGCGGTTCACATATTTATTTATTTTTAAAGCCCTGGGGTGTGTCGGTCCCTGGGGCTGCAGGGGTGGCAGTGTGCTCCCCCGCAAATAAAAGTGAACTCTTAGAGGCCCCCCTACATTAAAGTAAAAGCCCCGGGGGGTGGCGGTCCCCGGGGCTGCGGGGGGGCCCTTGTGCCCCCTGCAATTATTCAAACTTTGCCCCGGGGAGGTGGTCCCCGGGGCAGTGTGAGGGGGAGTTGGGCCCCCCACACTCATTTTCCAAAATGCCCACGGGATTTGGTCCACCCGGGGGCTAATTAGCTTTGAAGCGCGGGAACCCACGCTTCGGGTTTTTTTTTACCTGCAGAATCAGATTTTGCCATTTTTTTTAAAAACAACATTTTTTGGGGCCTTGGGGGTCCTTGTGAGACCCCCTGAGCAGACCTAGGGGGTCAGGGTGTTTCTACCCTGCCCCCGTTTCTAAGGTTTCTTGTGCCTCAGTTCTACCTATGGAAAATAGCATGGGCAAAACACGTTTTGGGACCCCCCTTTTTTCTCGGCCCCCGCTTGATGAATCACCCCGAGACTTTCAGGAAAGGAGCGGAGCGGAGCTGATAATTAGTTTAGAAAAGTTCGCGAAGATTCGTCAACCGGTGCGAAAGTTATTCCAAATAGAAAAGTTAGGCTCAAATTTCACAATCACATGTACAAAACCATTTAAATTCAACAGTTAACATTACCTGAACTAAACATATATACTAAGCTACTCCAAACATGAAATTAGTATTCTAGGTGTACCACTAATGATTGATACTACTTCTGATATAAATTATGTGAATGGCAGTGTGACTGTCTGTATCCATGTGTAAGTGGATGCATGAGTGGCTCTATGGGAGTGTGAGTGGGGGTGTGAGTAGCAGTGTTGTGAGTGTGTGGCTGTTCTTTGAGTGGCTGTATGGGTGTGTAAGTAGGTGTGTGAGTGGCCAAATGGGTGTGTGAGTGGATGTGTCAGGGGCTATATAGGTTAGTGGGTGTGTAAGTGACTATATGGGTGGGTCGGTGAGGGGGTGTGTGAGTGACTATATGGATGAGTAAGTGGGTGTCTCAATGGCTGTATGAGTGAGTGACTGGGTATTAAGGTGGGTGTCTTGGGAAGTGAGTGGCTGTTTGCATGGGTGTTTGCTTAAGTGAGTTGGTGTGTGAGTGGCTGTCTTGGAGAGTTAGTGTATATGTGAATGGCTGTATGGGTGAGTGAGCAGATGTGGGAATGCTTGTAAACAAGTAATATTTCTGTGCAGCGTGTAAAGGCCAAGGTGTCTTAGCACTATGATTGCAATGATTAATCCATCGGAGATTGGGGGGCAAAGAGCTTAGCCCTGTGTTGGAAAAAGCCAGGTTTTTAAAGATTTTCTGAAAACTAGCATACTAGTTTGAGATCTCAAATTAAGAGGCATGGTGTTCCACAACTTACTGGCCAAGTGGAAAAACATCTACCCCCCACTTTGTCGTCTTGGCCATGGGGATGACTAACAGTCAGGCGGTAGATGATTGAAGGTTGCGCCGAGGAACATACCACCTGAGGGATTTCTGAAAATATACAGGGCCAGAGCCATGAAGGGCCTTGTGTACAATGCACAGAGCGTTACATTTTATCCTAACCTGGACCAGCAGGCATTTCCAATCCCTAATGCTTTTTGATACAGGACTGAATTTGGGGAATTCTAGTATTAGACGGGCTGCTGCATTCTGAAACGATTATAGCTTCAGCTGCAACCGCTTTTTGTGCTCCCAAGTAGAGAGCATTACAATAGTCAATCTTTGATAGAACCAAAGCGGCAAGTACTGTTTTTTGTATATCTAATGGGATGAACTGAAAGATATTTTTGGGAATCCTCGAGGTGTAAAAACAGGAAGATGCAATATGATTGATTTGGTACAGATGTGTTAATGGGTATGTGACTGGTTGTGTGGGTGTGTGTGATTGAGTGTGTGAGTGATTGTATGGTTGAGTGAGTGGCTGTGTTGAGAGGCTGCATGGGTAAGAAAGTGTGTGTTTGAGTGGCTATATAGGTGAATAAGCATGTGTGTTGGTAGCTGTAAGGGTGAGTGTGTGGCTGTGTGAGTGGCTTTATGGGTGAATGACTGTATGAGTGGCTGTATGAGTGACTGAGTGGGTGTGTGAGTGGCTCTATGGAAGAGTGAGTACTTACATGGGTCTGTGAATGGCTATGTGCGTGGTTGTGGGGGTGTTTAAGTAAGTGTATGAGAGGTTGTGTGGGGTGTGAGGGGTATGTGAGTGGATCTGTGGGTGATGTCATTAGTGCTGTCATTTGAGATGTCTTCAGTGATGTAATATGTGAGGTCATGAGCAGTGCATTTTGGGGGCACAATTTATAGTTACCTCTAGTTTGCTGACTCTGAGTAAACTGCCGAGTTCCAATGGTTTTGTACAAGTGAAATATGATCCTAACTATAATGTCCCTGTAACCTTTAGTTTTTTCAGTGACTTTTTAAGTGTTTTCTTTTATTCTATGTCTTAACAATCCTGTAAGTTTTGGTTATTTCAGTGAATTTCTAAGGTTTTTTTATTTGATTTCCTAACTATAATAAAGTCCATGTAACCTTGTCTAAGTGGGTCTGTCAGTGTATGTGTGAGTGGGTCTGGGAGATGCGGCATACATTTCTCACTGGGTGTGTGGGTGGGTGTAGGCAATGTCTGAGTGGGTCTGTGAGTCGGTACAACAGTGTCTGAGCGGGTGCATGAGTCTCTGGATGGGTCCTTATGTGCCAATAATATTTCCAATAAATCACTTCTAGTAATTATATGTAAAATAACAGTTTTACGAAAATGGTAAAAAAAACGAAAGGGGAATAGTATGTAATACATTTCAGCTTCACTGAATTACCTCCCGTGACCCTCAGCCTCTCACCCCAATACTCGCCCACAACATATAATCCCAGCCCACACTATACTTCCTATATTTTCCCAAACTTCAGACACAAAAACTGGTCCTAGCCTGAACCAGCAAATCACAAAGCTCTGTACGAGCACCTCTCCCGGACCCGAACCAGCATGTGACCTGCTAAACTAAAAAAAAATGGCATTGCAGACACACACCTCACAAATGCAAGTGGTGCCCCCAGGGATCAACACTGTAAACATGTTTATCCCACAACCTTCTAGACGCAATAAGAGATATATACCTCCAAACTTTTGCGGTAAATTCATGATAATCCTCCCACGAAACTGTAAAGGGGCATATTATCAAGGACAGGCGATACATTATCGCCGCTTTTATCGGCAGGAAACTGCCGATAAAGCGGCGATAATGGCCTTGATAATATGCTCTATGCTCTATGAATTCCAATCGAAGCCCATGTTAGATGTGTTCACATCTAACATGGGCTTCGATTGGAATTCATAGAGCATATTATCAAGGCCATTATCGTCGCTTTATCGGCAGTTTCCTGCCGATAAAAGCGGCAATAATGTATCGCCTGTCCTTGATAATATGCCCCTTTGTCTACTAAACACCAACACTTATCTATAGCACATTAATTCAGATCTGTTTGTGTTGTACAAATCTATCTGCACTGCACCCACAAGCAGTTCACCAAAAGCACACACAAATGCAGTCAATAGTGCAGAGTGTATGCGATGTTAGATTTTAGCATACATGCAAATTCTAGCATATATCTGTGGATTACCAAAAGTCCAGCACCAAGACGGTAAATGGGCACCAGAAATTTTGGGACACAGTCATGTTATGGCGATGCTCGCCTATTAATAAGCTGTTTCCTGTTTTAGCGCCAAGCATTAGTCTGAAAAGCAATACATTCATCATTATGATGTTTTATAGACCAGGTGCTTTCCTCCACGTCTTTATGACCTTTTCACACTCGGTGGTGTCTGCTTTCAGTTCTGTGCCATATTATGAACAGCGTGAGCAGCCCAAGATGGGCTCCTCGAATTCATTAAGTAACCACATGCAGTGCTCTTGAAATTAACGTTATAGGCCTGCGGTATACACTTTAAGCGCTGCATACCGTTCCTGTTAGAGACAGAAATTAAGTTGGGTACATCGTGACCTTAAAAACTGTTACCATCAAGCACACCAAACAGCGAATTTCTTTACATACAGCGAGGAGCTGCAGAAATATGCAAAGGCAAACAGGAGCTGGAAAAAGTATCTTAGGTGGCTCTCTATACTAAATGTCAGAGGCCAAGCATGGCAAGGGTGCTGAAGGCTAAATCAGGGCCGGTGTGAGTTCGGCTCCTGCAAGCAGAAGGAGTTGTGCAATTTGTGAGCTGAAGAGTGGGTACAGTGTTGTGATTGTACACCTCTATCACCATGACCGAAGTCAAGTCAGCGACGTGTTTCCGCAAACAAGGGTAACTGAAGGCAGGAGACTAAAAATGGAACGATAAACAATACTTACACTGCTGCTAATGAGTGACTGTTGCTAATGAGTGACTAATACACTGCTGCTAATAAAGACTCTTAAATACAGTGATGGAGCAAGGTTTACGTGAAATAAAGCCTGCTCGAATTGAACCCTCGGTAACATTTATTAACAGTTTGTGGTGAAATCTAATGTGGAAAAGAGTCTAACATGAGGAAAAATGCTAATGCGCAAACTAAAAGTACTGGAGTGGGACGCGATTGCGTCTTGACAAACGAAAATTAAAAGGACTAATGCTGCTATTGTGCACTTTATTAACGTTTGCTAGGAAAATAATATTAACTCGGGTTGCGCATGGATAAATGCAGCACTGGATGGGTGCGTAATGGAAAGCATTTTAAGTGATTAATAATGCCTCTGTTGTTTTCTGTAGAAGCATCGTTTTCTGCTCTGCAGGTAGCTTTTGGGTAATGAAATGGAAATAAATTCTGAAAATAATATTGAACAAGATGGGTAAGGTGGAAGACGAGTGTCCTTCATGAGTCCTGTGTGCCTGCCAACAATTAGCAGGAAGAAACAATTTTTTCATCGAGGGAGGAACATTTCTTCAGAATATGGCACAGGCGGATAAATGTGACACAGAATTTGCTCATCTGAGCATCCCATCTAGCTTCTGAATACCATCTCATCGTATTCCTATATTTCATCCCATTCCTATCTCTCTCCCTTCTGTAAGCATCATGTTCCCATTCCTCAAACGCCTCATATGGCATAGGTCTAGGATTAATTTTTAAAGAATTCATTTGTCTTATCAAATTTCACAAAAGTCTTACATTAAAAGTACCATGCTCTGGGAAAGCTAAAACTCCATCATCCTCTGTGTAACTCACTCAATTTTCTAGCCATGTACACGTATGATATCCACCCTCGAACATCATAAAAGAAGCAAGCGATCTTGGAGGAGGTACAGGAACTCCCTCTCTCTAGTAACTATTGGCTTGTCTTTTTTAAATAAATCTTGTATCATTTTTACCAACTTTATTTTCAACTCTCTCTTTTCGCTAAATATTTCAGAAATCAAGGAAATCCTTCCGTAGTTCCGCTCACACTATTTTCTCACGCTCATCCAATACCAGCGCGACTCACACTAAGCAACCAATCACAGCAGAATACTGTTGTGTGTCGGTTTAGATACACGTACATAGGTTTACTGAATCATGCCCTTATATAGGCACAATTCGCATTGCCCTTATTTAGACATAGAATCCCAGTCCTTACTTAGGCATTGGCCATGCAATCCGAATACAGGTATAGTCACCTACATCCGTCCATCCCACGTCACTGGGACGTGGGATAGACTCATTTATTATGCACGAACCGCTATACCCTAAGGGTTCATTCATGACGTCTTCCTCTGCCCTACTTTACGTCAATGCTAGCATTCCTAAGTACCTTCCAGGTATAAATATACCTTCACTTGCCATGGCAAGTTACGGCTACCTACCGGCTGCATGACTGTAAGCTTGCACGGCTCGGCTACAGCTCGTCGCGGCAAGTTCGGAAGGAATTCGAGTCCCCGCCTGACGCACTGACCAGACGCTGTCATCCTCCTTGCAGAGAATCCAGCTCCAGTGTTTTCTGACTTCCTTCGCGGGATGTTAGAGATCGAAACCCGGAAAGAGATTCCAACGTCTCTCATTCTAAGGTATGGAGCAGACTAGAATCTTTGGAGCGTAAACTGCAGATCACTTCCAAAACACAAGATTAATATTTACGATTTTTAAGTTGATGAAAAACCTGATGCCGTGTTCCTTACGGAAACCTGGCTTCATGAGAGCTCGGGCCAGATATTGCCATGGCGACTCCTGATGGCTACAAATTGGTCAGAAAGGACAGAGACACTGGCAACTGTACATGTACCTTCGATGCTTTCCCTATGCTTGGATGTGAAGCTGGACATTTCAAACTTGCTATCAGCTCCCAGTTTACTCTGTCTGGTCCTTTGATTTACCGTCCTCCTGGAAACGCGAATGCCTGGATGACGTCCTTTGCAGACACCATTGCTCCTCTTTCCTTGAAGGCGGCCAATTTTACCATCCTTGGCGACCTGAACCTCCATCTGGAAGATGATCAATGTAATGTTAGCAAACTGTTTTTATCCGAACTAGAAGCTTTAAATATTCTGTTACGCAACTCAGGGCCAACACACTCTGCTGGTCATTTATTGGACCCTGTTCTTTCTAACCTCCTATTTGAATGTTCTCCTCTTGCTCGTCCCCTGGAATGGTCGGATCACTATGCTGTACACTTTGCCCTATCTCGGACTAAAACCCCAACTAGTGACAATGGCAGGAAGGATGTGTTTATACGTCGGTGGAACAAGCTTGACATAATCGATTTAAATACGCGCTTGATGAACACCCTTCCTAACACCGACACGCCCTCATCCGTGTTGAACGCTGAAGTGTCCAAATAGTTGAGCTCTGCTATTGATGAACTCCTCCCTTTAAAACCCAAGTATTCCACATCTCACCGACCTCCTGCACCCTGGTTCTCTGAAGATCTAAAGCGTATGAGAGCCAACTGTAAGACCTTTAAAAGGAAATGGAGACGTTCTTACTCCGCTTCTCGTAAAGTGGCCTATAAGGAAGCCCTCAGGGACTACCATCACCAATGTAAAATGGCCATAGCCGCCTATGTTTCTAATATGGTTACCAATGCCCAAAACTGTCCCCGCACTCTTTTTTCGGTTGTGAAAAAATTAACAGGAGCAGATCTGGTACCGGCCCCCTTGCCCTAGACGAGACTCAATGCAATTCTATTACAAATTTATTTATATCTAAAGTAGGGCGTATCTACGATTCATTAAGTCCCTCCACATCTAATGATGCGCCTCTGCTTGAGCCAGCACTGACTCCAGATCACTCGCCCTTCACAATGGCTAAACTTGCAAATTGGTTACCCTTCGATGATGCCTCCTTCACTTCTTGCCTGAATAGCATTAAATCTGGCTCCCCACGGGATCCGGTACCAGCCAAAATTTAAAAATTACTTGAACCTGGCCCACGCCGTGTGTTAATGCAACTTCTCAATTCTTCACTATCTGAGTCACCTGTCCCACAGGAATGGAAGCATGCAATGATTATTCCTTTACTGAAAAAGGCTTGAGCTGATGTTGCCAACTTGTTGACCAATATCTTTGCTCCCCATTCTAACAAAGATCCTGGTAAGACATATTAACACACAATTAACCCATCTTGTGGAGAGCTCGGGATTTTTACATCCGTCCCAGTAAGGCTTCAGAGCGCATCATTCGACCGAAACCACACTTCTAGGATTTACCGAGAGTCTGCGACACAGTGTCGATCGCGGAGAAACATCCGCCCTTATTCTTCTCGATCTGAGCGCGGCGTTCGACACTGTGTCTCATTCCGTCCTCCTTGCGACTCTTTGGACCCTGGGTGTAGAGGGCGCTGCTTTAGCCTGGATAGCCTCTTTTCTAAGAGACCGCAGTTTTCAGGTTTTTTCTGCTTCTGCTTCCTCTATAATTTGTCCATCGGCGTACGGTGTTCCTCAAGGGTCTATACTCAGTCCCTTATTATTTAATATTTATGTAAGACCCCTGGCCACTATTGTGGAGGAAGCCGGTCTTACATTATACTCTTACGCCGACGATACACAAATTATTTTCTCTCTCTCCAATAAAGAGTGCAACGATACCTCTGCTTTGAAAGAAGGTTTGACTTGTGTCTCAGAGTGGATGAAAAGCAATTTCTTGAAACTTAACGGTGACAAAACCGAGGTTGTGATACTCGGCAAGGGTAAGGATCTCTGGGGCCCCCACCATTGGCCCAAGGACATGGGACCTACCCCTCAGCCTGCAACTATAGTATGCAACCTCGGGTTCCTCATCGATGAGAAACTTACAATGAGACAGCAGGCTGTGAAGGTGGCCTCTATTTGTTTTGCCACCTTGAGATGGCTTCAAAAAATCCTGTGGATGTTGCCCCCTTCCACACAAAGAATGGTAGTCCAGGCGTTGGTTGTTTCCCGCCTGGACTACGGCAACGTTCTATACCTTGGAGCCGACCTGACAACCATAAAAAAACTTCAGGTTGTTAAGAACGCTGCTGCTCGGCTGCTCCGCAACGTTCCCAAGAGAACATCTGCCTCTCTAGAACTCCGTGACCTTCATTGGCTCAAAATCCCAAATAGAATTAAATTCAAAGCCCTTTGTCATGTTTTTAAAATCAAACACGGCTCAGCTCCTAAATACCTTCAGGGCCTTATCCAGGCCTATAAGCCTAGTCGAACCCTGAGATCATCAGGGAATGGTGATTTCACTGTTCCCAGATTTAGGCTAGCAAAAATGGGAGGCCGCTCGTTTGCCCATCTGGGTCCTAAATTTTGGAACACTCTTCCTGTGACCCTAAAGACAGAAACCAATCTTTTTCGTTTCCACAAGGGACTTAAAACTTGGCTCTTTCAGCAGTAATCTGAAGTTTCTTTTCAGCAAAATCAGCATGCAAGCTCTTCTTCTTTAGTCTGTCCCTGAGCGCCGGGAAACCCACTGCGGGTAGCTGTGCGCTTTAAAAGTTTAAATAAATAAATAAAATAGAGGGACTCTTGGCATACTTACTAACTAAACTTAAACTATAGCAAACCATACTATAGAAAACAGCACCTACTTCTTACCTCGTACTACACTTAGGTGTGTTATTTATGTATATATATGAATATAGGTCAAAGGTAAAAGACAATGCTATTACAGTATTATTTCTTCCTACTGCTCACGCTGTAATTTTTATATCTTGCATACGGTCTAATGATCGATTCTAAAGGGAAACAAAGTTGTCATGTTTATGCAGTTGTCAGAAACTAATCCCATCTTGTTCATTTGAGAAGTTTCTAGTGACCTCTGAGTTAGCTGACACATAAAGTAATTAAGTTCAATGTACTTTGATAGGAGCATACTGACCTAAGTCCTATGCTAAAACTATAGTGTAAATTATTCCAATGCACAGAGCCTATAAGGGAAATTGGAACTACACTACAATATACACCGGCTATTCTGACCAATGCTAGCGTTTATTTTGTGACATCAGTATAACTCCTACAACTGACCCTCCCTTCACAAAATAATACATCAATATACTTCAAAGACTTTCTAAATACATTCTTATTAGGAACAACACTAAACTCTGCTACTTATTCTTCACCACTAAATAAAGAGGTAGTTGAATCCTTCAAGAGATCCTCTTACATCTAGTAAAATAACAACCAGTGTCACTCTACTTCTCAAACAAGTGAAAAGAGGTCTTGGTACTCCTTTAAGCGTATTTCCTAAAGTTTCGGAAGAGGACTTTCACAATTACAATCAAGTGAAGAGAGGTTTTGGTACTCCTTTAGGTGTAATTTCTAAAGTTTTGGAAGAAAACTTCACTATTACATTCAGCTTACTCACATACTTCAGAATAGGTCCCTTAGAAAAATATCAACAGCCTCCCACTGTTCGATATTACAACAACAGTCAAAGTAGTTCTCCAGTGCAATACTTTTCCACACTCTTCCTCTGCGTCTAAATCAACATCCCAGGATCTTACGCAACTCCGTGCCCGTACTTCCAAACTATATAAAACAAAGAGGCTAACTATTCATATTAGTAAACAAAATCAATTTATTCAACCATGAATTTGCAAAAATAATCAATATAAACCATCAGGCTGCTACCAAAACTGATCCAGCGATTTTATTTCACATTATTTAGATAGACATTATAAATATACAAATGAGTCTGTCTTAATTAGAGGTGTTTTAATAGTTTATGAGTATCTTTAGAACCAAGTATTAGTTTGCCAAACCCTGTCAACTATCTAAAGATTGCATCACCATTATTGGTACACTAGAAATAAGGTTACAAAATTGATTTTGGTATGTTTGGTATTTTGTTTTGTAATTAACTAACTCAGCATGAAGGGACTAGTTGGGTGCTGAAATTGGGCCTTGACTGTAGAAAATTATTTTTCCCAGATTGCTGGATCATAGTTAATAGGCGAAATATGTTGTCAAGGTCACCAAAAGTCCCATACTAGAGTGAGCGATGCGCAAAGTCCACTTCTATGCGCTCATGGATTGCGGGTCAGAAACAGTGACATTAGGAAACTGCCTGCCTGCCCGTACAGAACGAACCTGCTCTCCAGAGCCCACAGGCTGAATAGAGCATCTGATTACTCCTCCCAGGACACACAGAAGCACCTCGGTGCGGACTCACTACTGTCACAGATGCACTCATGGCACGCAAACACAACACACCCACCACCATTACCAGGCAGCAGAGGGGCGGCTCAAGCACAGACTGCCCTGCAGACTAACAAGGACTCCCTGCTCTGTGGAGCCTCAGTTACAAGCATACACGCCTGCTTCCATGCTCAGCTGTAGACACAGAAAGGGTTGCCACAGTCAGACACAAGTTCAGGCATTGCCTAGTGACAGAGATATCCTGTACTCTCCCTGTGAGAGGAATGTCCTGTTCCATTTCCCCATGCACTCTGGTACTTTTCATCCTGCAAATATACTTGAAAAACAACTAATTTCTATCCCTGGGCAAAGAACTATGCTACGCTTGCGTAGTTTGCGAAGTTTGCACTGCTTGGCACTACACGAATTGCACGTAGCACAGTGCAAACATGCATAGCGTAGTGGTCATTTTTTGCTCGCTCGCGGTCCTTAACGTCAAATTGGTGACCGCGAGCGAGCAAAATGAAATTCTCGCAAGACTTTTTCCTCATTCGCGGCCAGCAACATCAAGTTGCCGATGGCGAGCGTGGAAAATAAACCTTCTGGCGAGATTCTCAACGCGGTGAAGTCAGGTTTCTCATTGTGAGTGCTCGCGTATGCTTGCGACCTCTCGCGATGAGAAACTACCAGTCCGCGTTGAGAAAGGTGCCGCTTGAGTAGAAATCTACTCGAGTGGCAGAAAACGACTGCTTGCACTGTGCAAGATGCGGTTTGAACTGATTGCACAGTGCGAACAAGCATCCCGCACTGTGCAATCAGTGCGAGCAGCATTTTGCACAGTGCACTACGCAGTTCACGTAGCTACGCGTAGCTCTCGTGGTGCGACGTGCACTTCGCGTAGCTATGCATAGCGCTACTATGTGAACTACGCCCAGGGTTACTAATTTCACTTGGCACTGGAGATCTGAATATATCTGGTACAGAGTGTTGCACAAGTTCAGTTGAAAGCAGACATGCTTCAGTCTCCCCTACTCACACACTGCCAGCTACACCCAACTTTCCCTTCAATAAAATGCATGGAACACTGTTGCAAAGTGCTGGCCTAGCTCACAGTAGTACTCCGTTTGCACTACCCAAGTTTATGTAGAAACACGTGTAGCCACAGTAAAGACCTGCTTGTCCTATACTTGACAGAATTTCAACACACAAACATGACACCTTGCCAGTGGGTAGCCAGTATATCATGGGCCCTAGTGTAAGGAAGGAAATGGCCCTCTGGCTGCAGGTTGAGCTGTGAAATATGGAAATGAACATAGGAAAAACACTGTTTTTAACCACCCCCCTTTTTCTCAGCTCCTGCTTGACGGATCACCTCAAAACTTTACAGGAACAACTAGAATTACTGACTCACTGTTTTAGGAACATTTTGTGAAGATTCTTCAAATGGCACCACTTTCTTCAAAACTTGCTAAATAATAAGAGAACAGGAATCTAATAGCAGATGTTTCTTTAAACCGCACGGTTTGTAGGTAACACGTTTCGGCCATGAAACCAGCCTTTTTCACACATAACGGGAGTCATTTGAAAATCACTATATATACACTCAGAAGTAGTGCACGTGGTGTATAAACATAGAATAATGGTACCAGTGTAGCTGCCCTCCCTATGCTCACAAGAATGAGTAATAAACTTCATTATCGCTGTTACAGAAACAGATTGTGCAAGTGCATTAATTCCAGTGACTTGCTAGTTAACAATTCAACCAACGAGGACCTCTGGTAAAATAGCACCATAGACCAGTTTCGGATCCTTACACCTGAACACCCAACAAGTGAAAAATAACTGGGCAAAGCCCGCGCACAATGCTAAATTTAAAAATACATAAAGAGAGATAAATCAATTTCGAAAAATGGGGCATAATTTCTCACAATAGCACTGAAATAGTTAATCACAACAAAATAGCTTCATGACGCACCGATCCACTATAAAAACAGTCAAAGGGGGAGGAAGAAAATGCTAAGTGTTGCATTGTAAAATTCACAAAAGTTCACTTCTCAGGATGCTAGCCCCACAAGCACATTTTCAAATAATCTGTCATATTTCTCATATCTGTTCCCGTATAGTTAAACAGTTCATGATCCAAAAACAAAGTTCCTCTCCTGTGCTCATCACTTGGATTTACTATGCATAAACCATTACACAGTCTGAATTGAAAAGTGCTGTGTGGTAAATCTCCATGCAATGTTCAACCAAAAAGTCCGTCCTTTCTTACTATCATCAAACCGCCAGTTCTTTTGAAAAACACAAACGTACCTCGGGATGCGTTCTAGCAGCTTAAATGCTGCAACCCCGCCCCCAATTGCCATGATTTTCGCCAGCATTTGCTCACCTGCAGACTCGGGCGTCCACCGACACTCCGTCTATATGTCCCTTTCTGGCTTGGGGCTCCACAACATGTATTTTTGTACAATACTTAATTATTTGCTGATGTGCTCCTGAACGAGGAAGGCGTTGGTAATAAAGCATCTGCCCAATTGAAACAACATTCCTCCAAAACCTGCTAAAAAAAACATAGGAGAACAAGACCTACACAGCAGGAAATCCCATAGCACCTGTTTATTTAAACAGAATGGTTTGCAGGTAACGCATTTCGGCCACAAACCCGGTCTTTTTCACGCATAACGGGCACCATTTGAAACTCACCATATATACACTCTGAAGTAGTGCACGTGATGTATAAATATATATAAAGACTTTATACTTACCTGCAAATTACTTACATTTTCTTTATAAAGGCATGCGTAGTAATGGTATGTGCGTGGTAAAATTTGCCGCTGTAAAGACTTATGCATTGTTAAGGATGCACCGTAATGGTATTGCATGGTAATGGTCATGTTATAATGGTTGTTTCCCTCGTTAGACACATAGGACTAGTAGTGGCTTGCCTCCGGTGGACATTGTTTCTCTCTGCCATAAGTCCATTACACTGCAATCCAGAATTTACATGTGTAATGATGGTGAACTTGTTTTAGAGCTCATAAAAAGGATAATTATATGTTCTGAGAGATATGAACCATAAAGGGGCAATCACATCTTTTGAACAATATACATCTGAATTCTCTCCAAAGGGAAATATATAGGTTGCATTAGACCTTTGTAATATGCTCAGATAATGAAAAGTCACTATGTGATTTGCAAATTGCTCAGGGACTTGAAAACACACTCACAGCGCTCTTAACTTCCTTTAACTTAGGCCAGGACTCCCTTATCTGACTGTTCGCACTCGACAAATACAGTCATCATCATCAGCAGGAGCAGCATTTAAAATAGGCTTTCCAGGTCACCTGGGAACACACTCTCTGTGATCATATTAAACTGGAGGAATGGGAGATATTATGGTAAAAACATCACTCGAGGTAGAAGGTTATTCAACAATATTGCAAACTTTAGCTAAACTGGCATTTTTACTCCATAAAAACAGAAATCTATACATCCATAATTGTTATGAACGTGTAGGCGTTTGATAGAGAAAGGTACTAATTATTCATCTGGCGGTCATGTGTGGAATTTGTGATCTATTGGAAGGAAGATGTAGATTCATTTAAATTGTTTTGGGTGATTCAATCAGAGACCAACAGGGAGTTGTGATAGTTGGTGTTAGAGAAAATATGGCTTATGCCCTAACCGGACAGGAAGGAATTTTCCTAGGTAATTTATTAAAGGCAGCAAAATGATTGATAGTGGTAGCATGGAAAGAAATAGAACTTCTGTCACTAGTAAGTTAGTACCTTAAGCTATGGCATGTGCTTGTTAAGGAAAATGCCACTTATGAATGAATGGAGTGCCATCTTTGTGACGACCTAGAAATCTCGAATTAATCATATTAAACAGACGAAGCCATAATGTGTCAGAAAAAAAATCAAGGTGCAAGTTCTGTAATAATGATGGGTTGTAGTTACAAACAGCATTAAATATATATTTGGAGATGCAAGCCTGAACGGAAGGGATTTAAGTGATCTCAGCTCAAATGGTGTTGGGCAACTTACTAGCCACTGAATGACTTGTGCTTTGGAGGGAGGGATAGGTGGGTGAATGTTGGGGTGAGAAAGAATAAAGAGTTATAACAGTTACAGAAGATGCTAGTGCCTATTCCTTTGGTCTTACCATCTCCCCACTCTGATATTTAGTTTTTTAAAGATGAATCTCCTCTATGGTGTTCCCTAAGAAAGGAGAAAAAGCAGCTTTCCATGGACACAGTGAGAAGATGTAAAAACGTGAGTGCGCTCTGCTATATTAGGATGCAAGCTACTGCACCTGGACCTTATTACGGCGACTAAAGGTGAGCAGGCAGAGAGCAAAAGAAAAATCCTTCTGTTCTCTTGGTTGCAATGTTTAAGTGCCTACGTCCCTATGTCCATGGGAAGTCATGACAGCAATGGTTTAAGAGGTAGATGGGATCTATGAATAGAGAATTGTTAAAACCATGACATTATTATGTGTTTGGTCCAACTTGATTTAAAAAGATGACACATTTCCTTAGATGCCGATTGGATACCGTTGTCTGTTACCAATTCTTCTGGAAAGCCTTCCCTGATGAAGATGTCCTGGAAAAAATCAATGACCACTCTATATTGGACACTATTGACAAATTTAATTTCTGTCCACTTGGACATGGAATTGATCAACACCAAACTCCAAAAGGACCAGACACATCAAATGCTAATTTATTCCATGGCACCATTGTTGCTGGGCACAAGCATCACAGGAGACAGTACACTGACTTGCGGCTTAAAATGCACACACTACACTCCCACACACAATGCTCAACTGCTCTGTCTACCCCAGGAAGCCAATATCCTCTCTGACATGACATTTCATTGCACCATGCCTACATATCCCTCGTGTGCTAGTTCAAGAAGTTTTGGTTTGATCTCCTTAGGAACCACCAAACTTTTGCACCTTAACAAGATTCCATGAATGATGGACAACTCATTAGCAGATCTCCAATATGGAACCAACTCCTCATTCATGTTGCGCACACTGGGCCATTGATCAGTAATGCACTTCATGACTTCCTGCAACACTTTATCCTTGCAGGCAGCTTCCCGACATTCTTCTTCAGACAAAACTCCAGAAGTAACCATGTTCACTGCACAGACAAATTCCACATTATCATCCCCCTCATTCTCACTTCTCTCTTCCACAACTATGGGTCATCTGGAAAGGTAATCAGCAGCAAAATTTCAAAATCCTGGAACATATTGCAACTTGTACTGTATTCTTGCATCCAGTATTGCCACTTTGAAATAGACAGAGTATTCCACCATTGCTAGCACTGAAAACTACACTAAGGGTTTATGATTGGAACGAAGAATGAATTGGCTTCCCCACATAAACTTCCTAAAATACTGCACTCCCCACCATAAACCAAGAGCCTTATTCTCAATGGTGGAACAAGTAGGTTCTGTCCTATGAAGTGCCCTGGTTCAAAACACAATGATTTCTTCCATACCATTGTCTCTGTTTTGCATCAAGAACATGGCTGCTTGCATCGATCATGATGATGCATTGTTTACGTGTGTTAAATGGCTTCAGGGTTTGACAGAGACTATTTCTTTTTGATTAACTTAAACCCCATGTTTCATTCCTCGTTCCATACATACTTCACATTTTCTTAGCAGATTGTACAAACATGCTGTTTTCGATGCAAAATTAACCATATATCTTGCATTATACGCAATTGCTCCCAGAAAAGACCTGAGTTTATCTTTGTCACTGGGCAAATGTGCCTCCTTGATTGCTCTTAGAATCTACATCTTTGGTTTGATACCTTTGCTAGATGTATGGTGCTCCAAAGAATCCACCTCGTCACAGCAAAACTTGCACTTATCTTTCTTCAAAGTCAAACCAGAACTTCTCCAAGTTTCCATCACACTCTCTAACTTCTCATCATGTTCACACCCATTCTCTCCATAAAACAATATGTCGTCCTGGAAACACAACATCCCAGGTACCTCCTGAACAGATTTTACATTCATCTCTGAAATACAGATAATGCCGAAGCAAGTCCAAATGGAATGCCCCTTCAGGTGCCATAAATGAAGGTAGATGCCTCACCTCCTCACTCAGCTCTAGCTGTAGCTGATAATACAACACTATCATGTCAAGTGTGGTGAACACAATTGCTCCCTTTAAGGTGGATAATAACTAATTAATATTAGGGAGTGGCTGGCGATTGACTCAAATGCTGTAATTCAGGTCACGCAAGTTGACACACAAAAGCAAGGACTTGTCAGTTTTGCATGCAAAGACAACTGAGCCCAACCACTTTGAACCTTCGATGGGTTTGATGATACCTAGACTGCACAGATTTCATTTTTTCTAATTCTGACTTTAGTTCTTCCCTCAAATTGATTGGCACATGCAATACCTTAGCTTGACATTTTCTTTCAAAATAATGCCATGTATAAAACCTTCAACATTCTAAGATAGTCCATAAAAACATCTACTGGCCTATTTGCATTCGTCCACATTGCAGATCTCACCATTATATAGCTTCACAAGGAGTTGTCTGGACAAAACCAACTCGGGATTGTTACGATCAAGAATTATGTAGAGATACCCTTGGACCATTGTACCCACCCTTGGCCACAACTGCAGTGCCTTTGGATGTTTTGTTGTCAAAACCCAGAATGCCATTGAATTTACCTTTCACCTCTACATTCTTCGCACCATATGCATAAATCTTGGAAAGTAAATCTTTAAGACATGGAATGTCCAACCTGGCAAACTCTGATTCAAAAATCAGTGTGAACGGTGAGCCAGAGACTGCCATAACTTCTACATTGGCATTGTTAATTGTAATGTCACACACAGGAGGTTTCTAATTCCTAACAAAAGGATGACACCTGAATGGTACCATCTTACATATTTAATGCTGACAGCATTATTATTACATTTTCATCATCATCAGACACAGCTTTCTCAATAGACTTCATATCAGGATCATTAGGACTTATTTGGCTCTTGTATGATTTATATATCCTGGCAAAATGACCCTTTCTTCCATCATTGAAACATGTTGGGTTGACAGCTGGGCAATTCTTAAACATGACAGTTGTACTTTGCTGCCACATCTAAACCACATCATTTTACTATTGTAACTCTGCAATTTCATACTACCATGGCTGTTAAATATGTAACTTGTCAACAGACACCTTGACTTTTCTCTTATTGCCTGTTTGACAATGAACTTGACCTCATGTGCAGCTGCATACACACTCATTTCTTTCATGCAATGGTCAGAATGTTTTATACTGCTTTCAATAGTTAAATCTGTTTCTAAACTGGGATCCTCTGTAGCCAGTAACCTTTTCTGAATTTTTCTATTATTGTTCTTTTCAATCCCTTTTATTTCACGTTTTAGATCATGATAGTTGCAAATAACAGCTACCGTACCTAATGCAACTACAAAGACATCAATAGGTTATCCTGATGCTTGACAACGTAGAAGGAACTTATGTTGTTCTAGCACCACATTTTTTGGGGATTAAATCTTTTGTGTAAAGTGCTTATGACAGAGGAATATTCATCCACCACCTCACTGTCTCCATATTCTCTCACCACAGGGCCAGCATTAGCGCAGGTGTCGCCCTGTGCGACAATGTTTGTTTGCACCCCCACGGACACCCTCACTGTCACCCTTTAACAGTGCCACCTCAAGTCTCCATAACCACTCTCTCCAAGAATTATTTAGTTATGTAGCGCCTCCTATACTAGTGTAGGGTGTCAGAGCACTTTATGTCACACACACATTACACAGAGACAATTAACCATATGTGTAAATCAGTGTATAGGAAATGTTACATACGCCAGAAGACTGCAAGGTGATTCACATGTCATCCCTACTGTGGACAGTATAGTTTAAGATTGCTTGGTTTGGTGAAGCACAGACTCAGTATTTAAAATATAATTTCATGGTTGGGGGTTACATTTAATAATAAGGATGTTGTTACTGAAATGAACCCTTTTTGAAACATTACAATAATGAAAGATGAAGGAAAAAATCATAATGCTCTAATCTATACCTTGCAGTTTGCATACAGCTCTTTGATGACAGCTATTAGCTCACTGTTCCATGTAACAAAAGCACTGACCTATTTACACTAAATGCACTTTGTGATTGGCACGGTGCACATTCTTTCCAGCAGGCATATTAACCCTCTGTGCTACCATAAAATGAGTTCAAACTTCCACTACACTAAACTCCATCTCTCTCCAGGCAGAACATTAATCACTGGAGTTATCTTGACATTTTTATTGTTGCTGGCCAGTAATGCAGCAGCAGGCGCTTTTTAATTCCAAACGCAGTGCCCCCTCGAAGAGTCAGCACTTGGTGCGGTGGCACCAGTCGCACCGCCCTAGTGCAGGCCCTGCCTCACCATCACCGTTTTCAAGGGAAACGTTTTCAGAATGCTTCTGCCCTCAGAATCCAAGTTATATATTGATAAGGCTTTCTTTTTCTTTGACTTAAAAGTATCACTGTCACTGGCCTTTAAGTAGGCTTTGAATGCGTCATGCCATTTTTCTCAACTTGCTGGGGGTTTGCCCAGGACAGCCACGAAGAAGTTGGTGCAATGATTAATTCCATTCTGCACTAGGATTAGGTAAAACTACGAATTGTAGCTGCCAACAATAGAATGTTACACAATAAAACACTACATGAAGACAGTACCACAGGTGTGCCTGTCATCGCGGACAGGCAGGATGAGAGGACTCTCACTGCCGTATTTAATAGGTGTGTCTGTTGCAGCAGCTACTGCCCACTCACCTCTGGCATTCTTTGAAGAACCTGATCACTAGCGATCCCAGGTTTTAGTGTGTATGACACAGTATTTAAATAAATGGCTGGGTTAAGATGTGCACACAGTCACTGGGCATGCTAGTGTGCAAATATACCACATGGTCGTTAATCCTGATCCCAATGAAAAATGGTCGCAAGGAGACACACACACAGAAAGGTGAAGCACTAGCATGTAAAGAAAGTTACTTTAGGCTTATTAACTTAACTAAGATGGCCGCCAAAACTGATGTATGGTGGGTGTCAGCGTGTGACTTACTGATAGCTGGTAAGACTGCTAGTAGAGCTCAGCGATGGCTGCCAAAACTGATGTATGATGGGTGTAAGCAGTTGACATCATGGCTGCTGGTGCGATTTCCGGGCACTCCTCAACCAAAATGTCCACCTATGCTGATGTAGGCTGCAATGTCAGCCACGTCGCTTTCATGCCATTTAACACTTGTGCGATGCCTGCACCTCCAAGTTCGATGCGCACGCACAGGAGCAAATGATGCGTCTGCACTCTATGCTACTCGACTCTATTCTGCGCCACAGCCTTCTGCATCATTCAGCACCATGCCACTCTACTCTGCACCACTCTACACCACTCTACTCTACACCACTGCACCATACCCTGCAGCACTCTATGTCACTCTTATTTACGCCGCTCCACTCTGTGTCACTGGACTCTGCGCCAGTGCACTCTGAAACAACTCTACCTTCCTATGCAGCACTCTAATCTAAACCATTGGGTTTTACAATGCTGCATTGCACACCACTGAATTCAATGCTATGGAACTCATTGCATCTGCACCCTACGTCACTATACTCTGTAACACTCTACTCCAATGCACTTTGCACTAGTCCACTCTACTCTATGCCACTCCACTGTATACCACTCTGTGCAACTCCACACTATGCCACTCCAAAACACAACATTCTCTGCCACTTGCCTCTACAACGCTCTCCTCCACTCTTCACCATTCCACTCTATGATACTCCACACCACTAACTTGTAGCCATGCTGAATAGCAGCCACGCTGGTGTATAATATTGCTAAAGCACATTGGCAAAGCTAATAGTTCAGGCATAGGCGAGACCTATTGGCTTATCCAATGCTTGTTATTCTTATTATTAGAAGGTTGCTCTAGGTGAAACACAAATTGGCATCCATTTACAAAGAGTGTTCTTGCCAATGGCTGTTCAAGAAGCTTCAACCATAATTGTTTGGCACATAGATCATTGGGCCAGCCAGCGATCAGGCATCTTATATGAGCGCATTGCAAATTATGTAGATCTTCAGTGTCATACAAGACGTAAATATGACTGCGAAGCAAAAGCCTGCCTGCTTGCTTCATGTGCGCTTCCCACTCCATTGTGTCATACACTTATTTTTAACTTTAATTATTTCCACTGTAGACAATTCGACATATGCACAATATGCAGTTTACACTGAATTACATCCATTGAATGTAGGCATTTTCAGGTCTGCACAACTGTTTCTCATTATCTCAAAGCCATGCGCCATGGCACCATCATAGTACTTTGGTCTGATCTTATTTCAATCGTCTGGATAGGCCTCTGAAACCGAAGCTATCCTGTCAAAACCCGAGCGGGAGAGAGAAGCAGGCCCTCTGGTTGGGCCACCTCTATAGAGCTTCTCTGTTTTCATATATGTGAAATATTTCAGATTTGGCCACGTGGTCATGTATTCTTGTTGCCAGTTTTTTGCTTGTGTGAAGAGACCATCTCTTTGCCCACCCGACATTCAGGGGCGGGGTGAGCTCTTTTTTTTTTAGAAGTGGCCAAAGCAAGACGGGCCCTTGATTGGAAATGTGTGAGGAGTTTCCCAAATGGTGTGATAGAGCCAACCTTGGGCCTTGCCTTACTATCCAAGTTCAGCAATGATGGTCTTTTATTTGCCTGCTAAAAGTTGTTGAGGGGAAAAACAACACATTTGAATTTATACTTACAAGATGCTATGCTTTAAGGACCACAGTCTCCGAATTTCATTTATGGATTTTAATTATAAGGCCAAAAATATTTGTATATAGACACACAGCAAGATCAATTAATATAGGTAGAGGAAAATTAATACAGAGATAAATCTACGCATATAATTGATTTGGCAAAAGAGACACAAAACAATAAAGTCGAAGATTAACACACAACCCAAAATAGAGGCGGAATCCAAATCCCTTTTCATCAGGAAAGGAAGCATGAAATATCTTTCCCTACACTACTCTCGTAAATGAGGGTTCAATCTGGTTCCCCTAATTCAGTTCTCAAAGGTGTCAGCACGTGTAGACTTCCTTAGAAGTACTCACATCAAATGGGTCAAATAGCTTAAAGCTATGGAGCTCGCTTTTAAGAAGCTCCTTCTCCTCCGAAAATCTAGAAGTCTGTGTTTTCTGTCCCTGCGCATAATACAAAAAGAATAAATTCAGCCCCCTCCTAAATGTATCACGTGACAAATCATTCACTTCTTCAATACACCGGTAGTTTTCCATTACTTTTTCATTGAAATCTTCTTTGCTTCTTTTGACTTTGGAGTGTAGATAGGCCAGGCGCAGAAGATATCCTCCCTGTTAGCTTCTCAGACTGTTCAAAGACATTGCAGTTATCTCCTTAAAGTAAAATATTAAGGATACATTCCTTCTACCTTCAATGGGATGAAAACATACTGTTCTAGCACAAACAAAGATACATTTAATACATTTTTACAGTAGCTGTAGAAGCGAAACTGTAAACAGTAACTGTAATGAATCAAAAAGTACTGGATAAACAATCAGACTGAAGCACAAATTATAATCCAAATATAAATAACCCTCATCATGAAAAAGTAATAATAATAAAATCATTAGCCTGACCCACCCTCTGCTGTACTCCCCTGATCAACTCCCATGTGTGATTAAACGAAAAGATATGAAATCCTCACCCTAACCCTCATGCTCTAAAAACATAAAGTCAACAACTTTTCCCACTAATGCGTCCTATATGCTCGCCCAGTCTTTATTACAGAAAAAAGACATGATATTACCCTAATACTCTCCCCTTTCCCCATGCTGTTCCAACATATTTCAGAATGCGATGATATTCCCTTTACCTTGCTGCCAAACCCAGTGGCGTCAAATATACATGTCTTCTTGCATGTGTAGCTAGAGTGATTAAAAAAAACGCCCACCACGCTCTTCTTAAATCTCACAAGCTCATGTGTGCTAAATAAAACCCTTAATTGGCTCCAAACTCCGTGACCTCTTACATTCACAATGCTCATCAAGCAAAAAACTAACTCTCCCATAACCCACTGTTACGATGATTGAAACCTGTGCGCTAAGCTGAAAATAACTACATCCCAGAATCCACGGTCACAATCAATGAATAAACATTGAACACAAAATGTTACAAATCCTTGCAGCTTGCATAAACGTATCATAGGTGTGAAAGAATATTAAAAAATGATAAAAAAAATGATAAAAAGCAACGCATTTCCCACTAATGAATTTATTTTTCGATCAGATAGTGTATGCAGTCCATAGTTAATCATGTTGTCAACAGTCTGCTGAGTTCTGAGATTATAATGCTGTTTCCGGGGAGATAATTTTTCAATGACTTATTTTTCAAACTGTTTAATCACGTGGGGTGCAACTCACATTTGAGACGAATTTGCGAAGCAAGAAAGTTATTTTTGGAAGTGCACACCTTTATGTTGTCAACAGTCTGCTCGAGCGACGGTCACGGCGCTGGCTTGCACGCATCTACATACAAATAGAGCCACAATTTTATTATCAAAGAAGGGAAGGTGTGCATACTCGATCTGATCGAAAAAGAAATTCATTTGTGGGAAATGCGTTGCTTTTTATAATTTTTTTATAATTTTTTTATATTTATTCACACATATAATAAGTTTATGCAAGCTGCGAGGATTTGTAACATTTTGTGTTCAATGTTTATTCAGTTTTCCCCTGTGAATGCTTTTTCCCTCTAAAGGCCATAGGTCCTCTATATGGAAGATTTTGGGAAATACCACTGCCTGGTAGCAAGTGCCATACCAATTTTTGGGCAATTTCACATAGGCACTTTGTCCATAGACAAAATACACATTTGGCACTATGGTCAACTTATCCAATAATGCCTTTCTTTTTGCTTTTTCAATTAAGAAAATATGTTCACAATCACTCTCACCCGCGAAGATCTGCTCATAGTAAGTTGATGGGTGTCTAATGCATAATTTCCCCATCTGCTTAAAGTCTAAAGCTATGGGACCAGAGCTTCCCTTTGCCTAATGATCTAATTCTTCCTGCGTCCATGGAATAACCTTATGTTTCGGATCTGGTCTAAATAGTGTTTGTCTATGTCGATCCTCTATCTGATCTACGAATTTCTTTTCGATGTCATTCAGCATGCAAGTTAATTTATGCCTATGGGTATAGTAGTGTCTAATGTAATGATGGGCACGAAATATGTAGACATCCTCTCTACCGCCTTATAATAATCATATTTATTTATATACTTTAGAACTGGGACTTAGGAGAGTACATATCATAATTGGAGAAATAATACTCAAAGTGGGCCTTACTATAAAACATGCTTAGCAACACACTACTTGTGATGCCATAGGTCAAAGGTAAGTGGTGATATTGAATGCCCTCTTCTACTGATGCGGGTAATTGCATGCACACGTAACAATCTTTCGCTTCCATTGTGTCCACATACTCATACAACAATCGAGCATATGCATTCAAGGCGATGTCTTGTGTAGCATCCGGCTACTTTCCCTAATCATGTCTCTATCCCTTGTAGATGTACTGGTGTGTGTCGATTTAGATACCGTATATAGGTTTCCCGATTTATGCCCTTATATAGACACAATTCACGTTGCCCATATTTAGGCATAGAAATCCTACCCTTATTTAGGCATTATCCATGCTAACCAAACACAGGCATGGCCATCTGCATCCGTCCTTCCACGTCACAACGAGTGCTTGGGAAACCAGACTCTTAAGCCTTTTGGACTTCCCCTTCCTTGGATTATTGATTTCTCCAAGAACTCATTTATTATGCATGAACATCTATTCCTTAGGGGTTCATTCATGACATTCTTCTGCCTGACTTCCACGTCAATACTGGCATTCCTAAACACCTTCAAGGTATAAATATACCTTCAGTTGCCATGGCAAAACACAGTTTGGCTACATACTTGCATGACACAGCTCGGCACGGCAAGTTCGGAATGAAGTCGAGTCCCCGCCTGACGCACTGACCAGACGCTGTCATCCTCCTCACAGAGAATCCAGCTCCAGTGTTTCTGACTCCCCTTGCAGGGTGTTAGAGATCGAGACCTGGAAAGCGATTCCAACCTCTCTCATTCTAAGGTATGGAGCGGACTAGAACCAAGAGGGACGTTTGGCAAATCTTGGCAACACCAATCCTAACTATAGCTAAACTGTACTATAGACAAACAGTACCTACTTCTTACCTCGTACTACACTTAGGTTAGGTACACTGGGGTAGAACTAGCTAGAAGCACCGGGATGAGTATTCACATTTTAGCCTGTGTTATTTATGTATGTATTTTTATGAATATATGTAATAGCTACAAACCGTGCTATTGCAGTATTATTTTATCTTACTGCTAATGCTGTACGTATTATACTTCACATTCTGTCTTACGATTGTAGCAGTTCCTATCTCTTGCTTGAGAAATAAGACTGTTCAATAAACCCTTTTCATTGAAACGCCCGTCTACCTATTTCTGTGTAAACTCTGTAGAAACGAAGCATGTACGATTGACTGAGTGAAACTGTTATCTATTGTTTCCATGATTCTGAGACTGTTCCGGTTCTAAGGGAAAAAAAGTTATAATGTTAATGCGGTTGTCAGAAACGAATCCCTTCTTGTTTATTCGAGAAGTTTATAGTGTCCTCTGAGTTAGCTGGCACACACAAGTAATTAAGTTTAATGTACTCGATAGAGACGTAACCTCAGTCCTATGTCAAAACTATAGTGTATATTATTCCAATGCGCAGAGCCTATCAGGGATATAGGAACTACACTACATGGCGCCCAACTGTTTGGTAAGGCACTAATTTAACAACAGATACTGAAGTAACTCAGTTGTGCTTTTCTCAGAGACCCTCACTCATAATACTCCATAAGACGTCTGGAGTGGGTAGGGATAATATCCGCCATAGCTGAGTAGGACAAAAATCCTATGTATTAGCTTTTTGGTTTGTTCAACGTTGAAGGAAACAGTGTTCCAAAATATTGTACACCTTATCTTTGTTCCCTTGAAATTTGCTCTGCAATTTTTATTAAACTATGACCGAAAACGGCATTAACACTGAAGCAGTACCCGACAATGTCGCAGTAGCTTTTGATTATACAGGTTTTAATGAAACCGATGAAAATGCGATAATCGTCGCTCCAAATTTAAGGAGAGCCATCACTCTAAAACGTATAAAACATGGCCTAACACAACCAGTGGTAGAGTAGTTTTTGTGATAGAGACACATGAATCTCACCAGACAGAGGTATTCTACTCATTGATAGTATTCCCTGAATCACATTCAGTGACTAAAACGTTTCACCTCTACAAAGAGGATGAACCGCCTGAAGAATATATTCCTTTTCGAGGATATTGAAATTCCACTCACATACCAGAAGCATGATCTCTGGTTTAGAGGCACCCTAAAACATTACAATCACATTACCAGGCTCGGTCCACTAGGTAGAACAGGAGCAACATGGCCGATTTTAGCCGGCTACATACCTCATCCGGACATCGAAGAACTATCAAATGATGAATTACTTGCTCAACTCAAAGAGTTAATCAAAATGTATTGACAATTTCTTCAATATGTCATGTGGACTTTCACAGTCCAACCAACAATAGCTATTCCAAGACAAACCTTTCACCAGGGGAATGCGCTCAAAATCACGCTCAAAATCACAAAATTACTCAATTCGAAGTGGTATTTACCAATACTAGCCCTTATGAGAAACACAGAATTCTAACAATCTGTTTACCAATGGGGATAACACCACATCTGGAAGACTGCACCATTTGGAGTATAGTCTTTGCTGCTATCTACACTAAAATACATGGTGTTCTGTCTATGGCAGTAATACCTAATGTCCTGAAACAAATTCAAAACGAATACGGGGCAGAGCCTGCTCTGAATTTAGGTATGAATTTACTAAAAAATGTAATACCAAGTCTCAACAATAATATTATCCAATATTAAAGGAGAAGCAGCATCAGTGGCAATCCGCCAGAAATTAAGGGAATTTGATGTAACAGAACAACCACAAGAATTAGCCAGAATAATAGAAAAATCCTATAAAGAATTAGGCAGAGAAAGTTTAGGTGGGAAACCAGTTAAAGCACAACTGTCTGGAGGTCCTGAGAAGGACTCTATTAAACTCAATCCTACCTCTTCGAAAAAGAAGTGGGAAAATAATAAACAACATTCAAAAGAGAAACGTTCTCAATCCCGAGGTAGGTCTCTCCAAAAGGAGCCATCTGAAAGGAGGTATAACCTCAGGAATAGGTCAGAACTAAAAGAAGAACGCGTGAAGTTCAAAGACGATCAACACATTCAGAAAAACAAACCAAAGCCTCAATTGTCCAAAAAGAAGGTAGCAGGTCTGAAGATCAGACATGCCGAGAATTCTGAGAACACAACTCAAGAACGGAGAATGGGCTCAGACAATGCTGGACAGTGCAGCAGACGTAACAATAGCTCGCCAGACCTGAAGGGACTTCTGTAGACAGTGGACTTGAATGAGGACATTCAAGTGGAGACTGTAGACACCAGGATTAGTTCTCCACGTAGGTTATATGAAATAACACTCCGGATGGACGGAGACATACCAATAAAAGTGAAAGCACTCTTTTGGGAGCATCTTTCAAAGGGTTATGATATACTTTTAGCAGAACGGGACTGGCCGCCAGAATTCATCAGAGAGTGCCCACATGGCAAAGACATCATTATGCCAGCCTTTGTAAACCATGTTCCAGTACATTTAAAATATACTCATGCCAGGAAATGGGCTGTCGCCCAAGCACCAGCATTATACAAAAATCATGTAGGATGGGATGAGGATTCAGCTCATCATAAGATCCAGTTAAAAAATCAACCAACTGCGCAAAGGCAGTATCCAATTAAGCAAGAAGCTAAAAAACAGGTCAGGGAAATCTTAGATCAACTTGAATACAAAGAGGAGATTGAAACATGAACCTCATCAATGAACAATCTTTTGTTTCCTGTTTCCAAACCAGACATTACATATTGTCTAGTTTTGGATTACAGGCACCTAAACTCTTGATGTGAAACATTTGCAGTGCAGCTTTAATGAAAAACATTGTGCATAAAAAATATAAAATCATATTATATATTTCTAACAGTTTCTTTGGTCAAAACATTGCACCTGAAAGCAGGTATTTGACAGCTTTCACAATAATGGGGACCCAGCGTCACTTTTGTCGACTCCCACAAGGGTTCAAGAAAAGCCCGGGCCTATTCTCAGCAAGGGTAACAGAGTTACTACAAATTTATGATGACAAGGCATTGTCATATGTCGATGATATCTATCTGACAGACAATGACCTGAACAGGCACTTTTTAGAAAAGTGTGCGCTGCTCCAACCTCCAAAAACGTGGACAAACTCACAGTTGATTCTAGGTTTCCTGAATTTTGGAAGAACATACATTCTAAACTACGCAGAAATTAATCAAACCTGATTTTAAAATCACACATTGAAAACAGGATCACACAGATATCCTGCGTTCACTTCAAGCAGATATGTTAGTAACAAAACACTTACAAACACGCGTAAACGTATGCAACTTAGTGATCCGAATCATTCTGGGTCAATGCGGATTCACCTACTTAACTTTGAAAGAAGGTGAAAAAGTACCAATTGCATACAAATCACATTTGTATAAACAAGCAGAAATGAAATTTACATCGACAGAAAAAAATTCTGACAGCAGTTCAAACCACTGTGGCAAAAAAACAAGCCCTAGTACAGGGGAAACGCATGATGGTCGTAGCCCCTCTACCAGTCTTAGAGGCAGTTACAAAAGCTAGCATTCCGAATGCAAAAGCTTTACATCCAAGATGGATACAATGGGTTAATTCTCTTGCTGCAACTGATGTTGAATACGTTTTTGATCCTTATTTGAAAACAAAAGCATTCTTGCAATATGAACACGAATGTCCTCTGCCTACTGAAATTCTCCCTCTTGACAAGTACAAATTTATAATTTATACTGACAGATCTGCACAACCCGCTACGGAGGGTAAGCAAGGTTATAGTGCAGAATGCGCGATCGTTAAAGGTCGTATGCGCGATGGCAAATTCAGTCCAATGGTCACAAAAACACAATCTCTAGGAGATTGTACAGCTCAGCGAGCTGAACTACCAGCATTCAGAATGGCACTTGAAAATACAGATCGCGAATTCCCCACACCCATAGTGCATGATTCTTTTTACTGTGTTCAATCATACAATAAATATTTACAGAATTGGCTTCAAAATGGTTTCAAAGATACAAAAGGTGGCACAAGTAAGCACAAAACGCTTTGGAAATAAGTAGTTCAGTTGCGAAATGGACTACAAAACACTCACGCGATACAAACGCCGAGTCATCAACGTGTTGGCGTTCATGTTGAAGGGAATTCATTGGCTGATGAAGCCACGAAGGGGGCTGTACAAACGGCTCCTGTAGCTGCAATCACTCGTTCAAAAACAAAAATAGACAGTGAAATAATACCGGCTGTCAATGCTTCAAGCAAAGGAATCGGTGCAGCGTTACCTAAAACGTTTCCACTCAAATACTTATATACAATTGATGCGAACAATGTTCTGTTTGCTCGAATCCCTGGAGTGGGGGATAGGGTAATACCAAACATGGAACATAGATTAGAACTAATCCTAGCAGCACATGAAGGGATCACCTCTGCTCATGCAGGTATTTCTGCCACAGTATCATTATTAAAACAGAGAAACTGGTGGCCCAGCATTAGGAAACAGACCAGAAACTATGTTTTGGAATGTGATATATCTCAGAAGATGAAAGTCTCTACGGTGAAACGTCCTGTTTAGGCGCCCCTGTTAATTTCAGATAAACACTTAGCTTGTGTTTACCTGGACCACTGTGGTCCCTTTCAAAAGGATGGTAACTATAAATATATCATGGTCGCAGTGGATTTGTGTTCAAGGTACCTATGGATGTGGCCTCAGTGCTTGGCTGATGCTCAAACTGTTATAAAAGATTTGCAAATCTTTATCAGCACATACTCAATTGGCACAGTACACTCTGACCAGGGCCTTGCGTTTAGCTCTTGAGCTTAAAAAGAAGCCATGGCCAGTTTGGGCGTAGAATTGCAGGTTTCTTCTCCATTCCATCCTGAGGGAAATTCGGTTGTGGAGAGAAGAAAACGGAATATAAAGCAGTCTATAACAGCTAGGGTATTAGGTTCGGGTGATGGGTGGGTCAAATATCTTTATGGGGTCCAAAGCTCATTAAATAATTTGCTAAGAAGTTCTCTAGGGGGTGTCAGTCCCTATGAGGTCCTATTTGGGACTAGAATGGTGATACAGGACCAGAAAGGCACAGTGGTGGAAAATAAAATATTTTGATATCAAAGATTGTTTGGCTGTTTTACAGGACTTACATGAACTAAGATCGAAACAAAGCAACGTGTTCCTGAAGCCAACCACCACTGGGGAAAATCGGGCCATCCTAGCAAGGCCTGTCTGGATCCCAAAGCGTGGGGATCTAGTCAGAGAAAAGATCGCGGACAAGAATGAATTTGGTCATTCTTACAGACAACCAGTACCTGTCCTAGCAATCCACGGATCAAGAACAGTACTTTTGTTGCCCCTTGCTGGTAAATAGGAGAAAAGATTTGTGTCCATCGACCTGATCAAGCCCAATATGTGGCCGTTACTAAGCAGTAGCCCAAGTGGACTCCGACAATGAGCAGATGCACTCCTCTAGCTTATTTCCAAGAGGTTCAAACTGAGAGGCTCATCACCTTTGAAGATTCTACATTGAGAAATGAAGGACTAAGCAACAAAGCTATGGAACTCGTTCCTCTTGAAACCCAAATAATAGTTCATCCTGATACACCTGTCTACAATGAAGTAACAAGTGATCAACTGGTTCCAGCGATTTCAACGAATCCTGATGCAATTCCATCTATTGACTGAACTGCCTCTGGCTCATTTCATTAACTTTGATACATTTTCTGAGGATCCCAGCGAACCTGAAACGACGCCAGCACAAAGAACTTTCAAAGAACAATCAACAGACTTTTTTCATCTACTGAAAAAGACTTCTCTTGTTTCACCGTGGATAGAACTATGGATTGTTTTGGGAATATTCTTCTTTCTACTTTGGTTAGCTCTGGAATAACTCTGGGTATGCTGATAAATGGGAGGTATATTCAAATGGACACAGCAAGTAAAAGAGTGAACTTACTTCTCCAGCCACACAAAACATCCCATCGTGAAGCAAGAGACTTGTCAGCAGTGAACATGAAATGAAATGAAATGAAATGAAAAGGGGTTTTGTTGAGCGCGGCTGCTGCCCTAAGGCGTCCAAGCGCTAAAAGAAGGGTAGTGCCACATGAGGCCATAGCATAGAGAGGAGTTCAGTTGGTGAAGAGGAAGGTTTTGAGCTGTTTGCGGAAGGATGACAGGTTGGAATTTGATCTTAGGTGTATAGGAAGTGAGTTCCACAGTTTAGCAGCGTTGAACGTAAAAGATCTTCCTCCTGCTCTTGACCTTTTGATCTGGGGGACTACCGCCAAAAATGCTTGAGAGGAGCGGAGCTGCCTGCTGGAGCAGTAAGGGGAAAGAAGAGAATGATTGAACTTGGGACCGGTTCTCCAAATGGCTTGATGGGATACGCACAGGGCTTTAAATTTTATTCTCTCCCTGACTGGGAGCCAGTGTAGGGTTCTCAGTCCGGAATCTATTGAAGCTCTGCGTGGGATCTGGAGCAGCGTGCGTGCAACACAGTTCTGGACTCACTGGAGTTTTTGCAGCACGTATTCTGGTGCCCCCACGTACAAGGGGTTGCTGAAGTCGAGTCGGGATTGTATTAGACCCTGAACCACGATCTGTTTTGCTTCAAAAGGAAGGACTGGGAGGATTTTTTGAGCATCCTGATAAGGCCAAAGCAGGTTGCAGAAGCTTTGGTTGCCTGAGTGTTGAGAGTAAGGGATTTGTCCAGCCAGACCCCTAGACTTTTGATATTGTCTTTCCGGGTAGGCAGTGTGCCCAAGCTAGTGGGCCAAAGGTGATGGATAGTCGACAGCGCTGGGGGACCGAGTAACATAAGCTCGGTCTTGTCCCCGTTGAGTTTGAGAGAGGAAGTCATCATCCATATCCTTACCTCCTCCATGCATGCCGCTAGATTGGTCTGTGTTAGCACGCTGTTCTTCTGTGCAAGGGACACCACTAACTGAGTGTCATCCGCGTACGTGATGATCTTAATATCATATGGGCGGACGACCTCAGCCAGCGGCTCCATGTACACATTGAACAGCGTGGGGCTCAGAGACGAGCCCTGTGGTACCCCGCAGTCCAGCGGCCTGCTGGTGGAGGAGGAGTCCTTCCCATCAAAAAGGATCTCAGCCAGGCCAGAGCATCCCCGGATACTCCCAAGTTGGAGAGTCGACACAGCAGTGGTTTATGGCATACCGTGTCAAAGGCGGCACTCAGATCGAGGAGCATAACTGCCACTGATCCCCCTCGATCCAGAATTCGCCTGGCTTCTTCTGTTACTGCTAGCAGGGCCGTGTCCATTCCATGTTTGGGACGGAACCCTGTCCCAACATCACAGCCGTCCCTATACTAGAAGGTATAGTTTGGGACAGAACTGAATATAACATATTCAGCCCGTCAGAACTTTTGAAGATTCCACACTTAATTAAGATTTCATTCAGTGGCTTTATTACCTCTCGTACCTTTTCTGATGATTGGGAATTCGAGACTATTAATAACATGATATACAAATGTCTGAAGTAGTCACAAATCATGAATATTTAGAGGGTACATCGGACTATGAACAAATATATCGTTATAACCATTATGGTCATCATTTCGTGCATAAAACTGCAACACCCAGAAATGTGTTTATGTATAACCAATGGGAACATTGTCCTACACCTCCAAAGGGTAGCTCAAAAACTTTGCAAAGAAGTTTCCATATTTTTCAGGGTTGAAACGTTTAACTTTTAAAAATTTGAACAAGACTGGAATGAAAAATATGTTAACCAATACATAACATGTTTATTCTGCAGCCTTTATTGCCCAACTGTCTAGACAGGGTCTCGACTTTTGGAAACACAACATTGAGACAAAATCTGCCTGGGGTACAAAAGATTGGTAAGTGCGGGGGATAGAAGCTTTGTTTAGAGCCTGTATCATCCCTGAGCAAATTATGTTTTTGAATGACACTGTCCAACCAATGTCTTGCCTTGGGATAGCCAAGATCAAATACATGAATAATCTGTCCATACCTGCACCTGCAAGTAATAGCACTACACAGGGGGAGGTCGACGCACATACTATTTTGCATCACAACAGATCAGATCCAGATTGGAACAAATGGTTGCTCTGGCCCACAGACACAAACAACTGTCAAAATAGATTCCTGAACAAAACACAGGGTTGCACTATGAATAGGCCAGACCCACGCTATGTTCAAAGACAGCATCCAGGAGTAGTAACAACATACAGTGTAGGGAAACTTTGCCTTGATTGGCTACAGAAAGCTACACTAGAGGATGTGAAACATCACTTATCTTTACTTCAAGAAGGCGCGGACCGTAGGGAATTCTTGCAAGGAGCAAGAAGACCGCATCAAAAACATTTCATATATGCCAGTATCTACGCTGCTTATAATGAGATATGGAAGGTTACCCAAGCAGAAACTGCAGAAAGTATACGAGAAAATTATCGTATTAATTTAGAGAAATCTCTCGCTGTGGTAGACAATGGGTTAACGACTCTGTCGTCCAGGATATATTCATTGGACAGCATAGTATATTCTGCCATAGACATCATGGAACAAGACTTGGTCAAGTTACAACATGGTCAGTCTCAACTACGTTCTATCATGCTATTGGGCTGGATGCTACAAAACCTGCATGCAAGCTATGTGCCTTGGCGTTTAATCAACACTATGTCACTGTTTTCAGAATTCAATCTCACTGATAAACAGATCAAACTGGCACAAACGGGAACAGATTATACGGTGCTGAGCATTGAAAACCGGAAAAATGACCATTTACGGCGGCGGAAAAAGCAGCTACTGAGTACATAATACATGGTAAAATTACTCTGCCGTTTTCAGTATTGCCTAATACATATACCAGCAGGCAAATATTAAAGGTTGGGTAAGGAATACATCAAGACATCCTGGGATTTTACTTACACACACAGATGTTGGAGTGGGGGCGTGAAGTGTTTCTTAGAGGTATAAACTGTGAAAATGGACTAAGCGGTTCTCTCTGATACCAGGGTATTAATTTACACAGGGCCTGTGATGGTTCCACTATGAACTGGGAAACACCTGTTACAACGAATGTATTGCTACGCGGTGCTATCGCAATGCGACTTTTACATCACGGCCGGCTTCACAGCGCATGCTATCGGGACTCATGCTACAACATCGCATTGACATATACATCTCTAGCGATGACAACGTGTGGAAAATGCAGGAAAGACCTGAAGCTGCACACTGGGCTGAATAGCAGCAAATGGCCTATGACGCCCGGGTGGATGACAACGCGCGTAAAATGCAGGAAAGAACTGAAGCTGCACACTGGACAGACTGGCAGAAAATGGCCTATGATGCCTGTTTTTGCTTATGCCCATATGGTGATGTGAGTGCACAGCATGGATGACCAAAATTGTGGATTGATGAATGGGTGCATGATGGATGCATGATGGGTGGCTGGCTGGTGGGTGCATAATGGATAGATGCATGATGGATGGATGGATGGATGGGTGGCTGGGTGGTGGATGCATGATGGATGGGTGGATGGGTGGTTGGATGGATGGATGGATGGGTGGGTGGGTGGCTGGGTGATGGATGGATGGTTTAATTGATGATGGTGGATGGATGGGTGGATGGATGGTTGGATGGATGCATGATGGATGGATGGGTGGATGGATGGATGGGTGGGTGGTGGGTGCATGATGGATGGGTGGATGGATGGGTGGATGGATGAGTGGATGGGTGGATGGATGCATGATGGATGGATGGATGGATGGGTGGGTTGATGGATGGGTGGCTGGGTGGTGGGTGCATGATGGATGGGTGGATGCATGATGGATGGATGGGTGGATGGATGGCAAAAGATGCGTGAGGAGAAAGATTCGCTTTTCCTCAGGCATTAGAACAACACGCAGTGTCATGATTGTTGTGCCACATACAGAGGTCTTGACATGGGGACTCATGAACTAAAGTCTTCCAGATTCATTGGTGCTCATGAAAGGAGTTGTTTGACAAAACTCTGCTAATCATCACAGGTAATGTACTTATTACTGCATCCATCCATCCATCCACCCATCCATCCATCCACCCACCCATCCATCCATCCATCCATCCATCCATCATGCATCCATCCACCCATCCATCCACCCATCCATCATGCACCCACCACCCAGCCACCCATCCATCTGCCCATCCATCCACCCATCCATCATGCATCCACCACCCAGACACCCATCCATCCACCCACCATCCATCCATCCATCCACCCACCCACCCATCCATCCACCCATCCCTCCACCCACCCATCTATCCATCCATCCATCATGCATCCATCCACCCATCTATCCACCCATCCATCATGCATCCACCACCCAGCCACACATCCATCCAGCCATCCATCATGCACCCACCACCCAGCCACCCATCCATCCGTCCATCCATCATGCATCCATCCAGCCACCCATCCATCATGCCCCCACCACCCACCCATCCATCCTTCTATCCATCATGCATCCATCCACCCATCCATCATGCACCCACCACCCAGCCACCCATCCATCTGCCCATCCATCATGCATCCAACACCTGGCCACCCATCCATCCATCCACCCACCCACCATCCATCCACCCATCCCTCCACCCACCCATCTATCCATCCATCCATCATGCATCCATCCACCCATCCATCCACCCATCCATCATGCATCCACCACCCTGCCACCCATCCATCCACCCATCCATCATGCACCCACCCCCCAGCCACCCATCCATCCGTCCATCCATCATGCATCCATCCAGCCACCCATCCATCATGCACCCACCACCCACCCATCCACCCACCCATCCATCCATCCATCCTTCTATCCATCATGCATCCATCCACCCATCCATCATGCACCCACCACGCAGCCACCCATCCATCCACCCATCCATCATGCATTTGCCACCCAGCCACCCATCCATCCACCCATCCATCCAGCCATCCATCATACACCCACCACCCAGCCACCCATCCATCATGCATCCACCACCCAGCCACCCATCCATCCATCCACCCATCCATCCTGTAGTGTAGTTCCTATTATCCCAATAGGCTCTGCGCATTGGAATAATACCTTCAATAGTATAGGCCTAGACCAGACGTTAACTAGGTCTACTACTGTCGATATTAGACTTAAAGTTTTGGGTTTGCCAGCTAGCTCAGAGTTCACTAGAAACTTTCTCGAATAGGCAAGGAGGAGTTGAACCTCCCTGGATAGACAAGAAGGGATTTAGTTTCTGACAACCATAGAACATGACAACTTTGCTCTCCCCTAATCAAGAGTGTATCTCGAGAGTCGTGTGAACAAAAGGCAATTTATTTTACTCAGTCAGTACGTGCATTCTTAGTCTCATCAGATTGTAGAGAAAAGGAAGAGACGGGCGTGTTCAATAAAAGATGTTATTTATTGATCAGTCTCTTTTCTCATACAAGAGAAATGGATCGATATTATTGCAATACTTATGGTTAAGTAAAGTGCATACATTAAAAGCAGAAGTATAAAATAATACTGTAAAAACATTGATATGGTTTCTAAGCCATATGAAGGTTTAAAATGAATAAGATATATTACATACACATATACATTTGACTACTCGTACTCAACTGGTGTTTCTAACTACGCCTACCCCGTGTACCTGACCTAAGTCTAATGCGTGGGCGGGAGTAGAAAGTTACAGTTTAAGTTAAGTTTGTTTTGCCAAGTGACTGACTAAAGAATTCTCTGTGAGGGGTTATTCAGTTCTGTACCTGGAATCTAGGATGGATGAGGGATGGTATCTCTCGTCTCTGGCCTCGATATTCCAGGCTGCCTGCGAGGGCTACCCGGAAGCGCCGGAGCTGGATTTCTCGGCAGGAGAAAAGACAGCTTCTCGTTCTCAGCGCGCCAGGAAGGGGGGGCTGCGCCAGCGGGGTCTGCTCTGCTCTGGGCTTCGGCAAGTCTGGCTGCTCCGATCTCGTCACCACCGCGTGTGTTTGCATAGGGCAATATCGGTAATATTTATACCTTTAAGGTGCCGAGATTGACGTAAGGATGGACATAGATACGTCAATAAGGATGTCATACGACCAGGTCGTTAGCACATTCTTTTGCTGAAGTTCTCGGTGAAATCAAAACAATGGCCGCAGGGTTTTTCCCAGGTTGTCATAGGTTTGATTTGTTTTGAGAACTCCATATGCCTTATCAGGGGCTGGAGGAATATCGCTTATCTAATTAGATGGCAAGCGTTATGACCTAATCAGATAACACGTTCCTGTGCCGTAGTGTGGCTTTATCAGATAACGGTTCCTGCATCATGGGGGTTTTCTGCCTCATGGGATGGCTGCTAGTTAACTTTGTTAGTTTGTTAACCAGAATAGGGTCAGGAATAGGGGGATGGATACAGAACCTATAGGAATACATCACACCCACTCCACGCTAACTATGGACATATTTACTAATCTATGCATAGTAAAACATACGGTAGAGTATCGTGTATACCTTACCACCCCAAAATACATAAATGCATTTTGAATTTATCAAATATACGGAAAAAAAAGCATTTACATGTATTGTATGCACTCAAGCTGTGAAATAATGCTAAAGTAATCACGCATTTGTATACATTATTGCTAAATGGTATATGAGAATTTACACATGAAATGGCTCTTAATACAGAAAAAAGTTCGAGACCATTCCATCACAGAATAAAATAATTATGAACATACCAGCGGGCAGCTAATGTCTATAAGCTATCTAAAAAGTAGAAATCTTAGTTCTCTAAGAATAGTTCTTACTTTAAGCAGAAGATAGTGTCCCGAAAAATATTCAAAAATATTTTGGGGCTGCTGAAAAAATTGCTGTCCGTGAACTGGAGGGAAAAATGTTCATGGTATTTTGCTTTTCTAGTTGAAGGCCAAATTCAGGGAACGCCGTGTACGAGCTTGCTCAAAAGTCTCTATTTCTGCTCTGGTGAGAACATCATATCATTTAGACTCTCGAAAAAGTTGTCAACAGCTTCCTGGGAGAGTTCCACTAACTCGGAAATAGGTGTAACCATGCATTCGTGCGCATGATTGTCTACATTGACATTCTGATTTGGATTGCTGACAGAAGGTCGTACCTGATCGATGCTGCTTTCATTTTGAACTTCACTACGCCTTAATCGTAGTGGTGAAGCTTCCACGAATGCCGTCATCAGGATTGGTAGCCGTTGAGGGCAGCACAAAGCATGAGCCTTTGTCGGACTCAACAATGTTTCTGCATCCATTGGCGCATCCGATTGTAGCGTCAGACAGGTGTCTAACACGCATTCTTCTCCGCATAGCAGGCACCTTAATACAGGTAAAACACATCGATGCCACATTGGTCGAAATGAAAGAAACCAAGTCATGTTCAGGTCTCTAAGCCGGGATAGTCCCAGGATTTTTGATATCCGGTCCCGGTATCCAATGGCTAGGATTGTTTCTTCCCTTGTCGCAGGTGTTTTGTCTGTGACATGGTTTGCCATAACGAAATATAAGGACCAAGAATAGGATTCCTGCAATTAGTCCTAAAGTGAGGGGAAGTCCGCCAAAAATCGAATGGACGAAATCTGGAAAAATACCCAGTATGGCTTTGAATGGTGTTAATGCCATCGAAAATACTGTCTTAAATACTTTTGAGACTCCACTGGTATCAGAAATATTTAAGATTTCATTCAGGATTTCTGCGAAATGTATGGGGGAATTAGTCGATAACAATGAATGTATCTCTGCAGTCGTCCTTGCGACTAGGAGATCATACGTTTCTTTTGATGACGTGAGCCTTGTCGGCGTCTGAAGAAGCACTGTTTTCATTCTGCTTAAAGTATCTATTCGAATAGAAGTAATTTTCAAGTTGGGCCATGCCCTTGCCTGCCTGTCTGGAAAGGAGCTGGGGAACAATAAGCGTCCACAGCACTTGACCTTCGCAGTCGTAGTTACGAGATAAGGAGTCCCGGGCATAAGACTACAGCATCTGCGGTCCACAATTAGAATGTAACTCCCATTATAGAGTCTTTGAAAGAATGGTTCTATCTCTGTAGCAGGTGTGCCTAGCTGCTGACATGAAAGGTTATTTGAGTTCCCTTCACAGGCTCCATGCAAACTAATTCCGTTACACAGAAGTGTACCGCTTAGTGACATCGCACAATTATTGCCACTAAGAAACACTTTCTGTCCTTTATTACTGACACATGCATGTGAATAGGGCAGGTTCCATGTTGTTTTAATGTACCCTTTTCCCAATTTTTCGTACATGCCAGCCTGTATATATTTTTGGCAGTATTGAAACCTGAAGGTTGATATTGGAATATTAATTATCCCATGTATTATCCATTCACTGACAGGTCGTTCTGACATTGTCACTGGTAATCTTTCGAGTTTCTCAATGCTCAGGATTGTATAATCAGCACCCTTCTGGGCCATACTGATTTGTTTATCAGTAAGGTTAAAGATATTGAAAAGTGACGTTGTGTTGATTAAACGCCAAGGCACATAGCCTGATTGCAGATTTTGTAACGTCCAGCCAAGCTGTACAATAGAACGCAATTGAGACTGACCGTGTTGTAACAACAGTAAGTCTTGCGATATTATGTCGATTGCTGAAGACACAATGCTGTCCAGAGTAAAAATTCTGGAGGACAGAGTCATTAACCCATTGTCCACTACAGAAAGTGATTTTTCCAAATTAATACGGTCAATTTCCCGTATTCTTTCTGCTGTCTCAATTTGAGTAACCTTCCAGGCCTCATTGTATGCTGCATATACAGAGGCTGCTATGAAACGCTTTTGACGCTGTTGCGTGGTCCCGTAGTGAAATCACGCAAGTCAGCACCATCAGTAAGTAAGGTTAGGTGTTGCTTAATTTCTGCCAGTGTGGAAGTTTGTAGCCATTGAAGGCATAATTTGCCCACACAGTAGGTGGTTATTATCCCTGGGTGATGTCTTTGGGGATATCTAGGGTCTGGCCTGGTCATTTTGAACCCCTGTGTTTTGTTCAGGAATCTGTCTTTACAGTTATTAGTATCTGTGGGCCAGATCAACCACTGTTTCCAATCTGGATGTGTTCTGTTTTGGTTTAATACATAGTTTATGTCTATCTCCTCATCTGTAGAGCTATTGCTGTTCATTGTTGGTTTTGGAATAGACGGTTTATTTAAGTCTTTGATTTTGGCTAAGCCAAGACAGGTAGTTTGTTGAACAGTGTCATTTAAAAATATAATTTGTTCTGGGATCATGCAGGCTCTAAACAAAGATTCTATACCCTGTACTTGCCATCCTTTTGTGCCCCAAACACTTTTCAATTCAACATTTTTGTCCCAATAATCAAAACCAAAAGTATTCATTTGTTCAAAGAATGAGTCTGAATATATCAATTTTGTGTTGGTTATCATGCTCGTTGTCCCTGTCTTATTTGACAATTTGAAATAAAATGTTTCAGCATTACTTATGTTAAAACCTGAAAAGTATGAATATTTGTCATAAACGGTTCTTGAGCTCCCTTTTGGAGGGGTTGCACAATGTTCCCATTGATTATAATTTAAAACATTTCTAGGTTGTGCAGATCTATGTAAAAAATGGTTACCATAGTGGTTGTAGCAATACATACTATCATAATTTGTAGAACCCTGCAAATAATCATGTTTGGTAAATTTAGCAGACATCACTAAGTCAGACATCATATTGTTTATACTTTCGAAGTCCCAATCATCAGCAAATGTGCTTGGTTTTACGAAGTCACTCAATGAGATTTTAATTTGGTGTGGATATTTCAGGATTTCAACCGGACCATAGATTTCGTAGTCAGTGTTGTCCCATGCTACCCCACCCGGTATAGGATTGGCTGTGAAGTTGACTGAAGAAAGTTCTCTTTTCTCGACGTGTGAAGATGTGTGTGGTTTGAGGATCAAGTTGATTTTCTGACTTGCTGTGTCCATTTTAGCATATTTTCCCTCAATGAAGCGTCCCAAAGTTAGTATCATGATGAGCCAAAGTATGAGGATAAATGCACCAAAACCCACCCAAAATTCAATCAATGGAGAAATCAGATATGTTTCTTTCAGTTGTTTCAAAAGTTCTTTAGCTTTATCTTTAAAGGTTTTTGATGATGGCTGTGTTTTTGATTCAGTGAAGCCTTCGGAGGAATCATCGAAGTTTATGAAGTAGCCGGATGCGGTTCTGTCAATTGTTCCAATTGCTTCAGGATTACTGTTTCTTGCATAGTCGTTTGTTACTTCATTATAGGTTGGTGTGTTTCTGCTAAATGTTTTGATTTGGGTGTTCAGAGGTCTAAGTTCCATTGCATTGTTGCATAGTCCTTGTCGTTCTTCTGTAGGCGTTTCGAATGTGATTAGCCTCTTTGTTAGGACCTCTGTACTGGTAGTGAACCTTGGTGTTCTGCTACTTATGGGGAGTCCACTTGGCCTACTATTTGTTATCGGCCACATGATTGTGGTTTTACCAGGTCGATGGATACAACTCGGTTCTCCTTTTTACCAGCAAGCGGCGGTAGTACTACTGATCTTGTCCCGTTGACAGACAAGACAGGAACTGCTTTTCTGTAAGAAGGCCCAAATTCCTTCTTTACCGCGATCTTTTCTCTGACTAGATCCCCGACTTTTGGAATCCAGACAGGTCTTGCTGGGACAGGTGGTGGTTCTTCAGTGGTTGTTGGCTGCTGTTTCAACTTTATGTTGCTCAGGTCTTTTCTTGTTTCGTTTAAGTCCTGTAAAATAGCCAAACGATCTTTGATATCAAAGCTTTTTTCCTTTACCACTGAAGTCTGACTGTCAAGGTCAGAGATTAACATCCTAGTTCCAAATAATAATTCGTACGGACTGAATCCCTTCAGAGAATTTCTTGGCAGGTTATTTAGACTACGTTGGACACTTATTAGATGTTTGACCCACCCAGCTCCCGAACCTAATACCTTTGCCGTTATAGATTGCTTTATGTCACGGTTTTTTCTTTCAACAATTCCGTTCCCCTCAGGGTGAAATGGACAAGAGTACCGCAATGTCACGCCCATGCTGACCATGGCCTCCTTATAAGCTCTGGAGCTAAAAGCAGGACCATGGTCCGAATGCAGCATGCCAATTGCGTATGTGCCGATAAAGACTCGCAAATCTTTTATAACAGTTCTGGCGTCAGCCGTTCGCTGGGGCCACATCCATATGAATCTCGTACATGAGTCCACTGCAACCAAGATATATTTATAGTTACCATCCCTTTGTAAGGGACCACAGTGGTCTAGGTAAACACAGGCTAATGGTTTATCCGAGATTAGAAGGGGCGTCTGCGCTGGGCGTCTCACCGTTGATACTTTCATTCTTTGACATATTTCACATTCTAAAACATAGTTCCTTGTTTGTCTTCTCATTTGTGGCCACCAGTATCTCTGTTTTAATAATGATACTGTGGCTGAGACGCCAGCATGTACAGAAGCAAGTCCTTCGTGTGCCGCTATTATTAGTCCTAACCTATGTTCCATGTTTGGAATTGCCCTATCCCCCACTCCAGGGATTCGAGCAAAAGGAACATTGTTTGCATCAGTTATGTATGAGTATTTTACTGGAAAGCCTTTCGGGAGTGTTTCTATCGAATCCTTTTCTGTAGCGCTGACAGCCTGTAATATTTCGCTGTCTATTTTTGTTTTTGACCGTGTGATGGCAGCTAGGGAAGCCGTTTGCACAGCTGCCTTCGCTGCCTCATCAGCCAATGAATTCCCTGCAACGTGAACGCCATCACGTTGATGACTCAGCGTATGTATCACGTGAGTCTTTGGTAGTTCTTTCTGTAAAAGAACTACTTGTTCCCAGAGCATTTTATGCTTGATTGTGCCACCTTTCGCATCCTTGAAACCATTCTGAAGCCAGATCTGCAAGTATTCATTGTAAGATTGAACGCAATAATACGAATCGCACACTATGAGTGTGAGGAATTCTCGATCGGTATTTTCAAGCGCCATCTTGAACACCAGTAGTTCAGCTCGCTGAGCTGTACAATCTCCTAGAGATTGTGCTTTAGTGATAGCTGGTTTAAATTTCCCTTCGTGCCAGCGACCTTTAACGATCGCGCACGCAGCACTGTAGGCTTGTTTACCCCCTACTGCGGGTTGTGCTGATCCGTCTGTGTATATTATACAGTCGTAATGTTCTAGAGGCAGAATTTCGGTCGGCGGAGGACATTCAAATTCATATTGGAGAAATTCTTGTGTTTTTAAGTTAGGATCAAATTCGTATGTCACGTCTGTTGCAGCAAGAGAATTAGCCCATTGTATCCATCTCGGATGGAGCGCTTTAGCATTTGGAATGCTTGCCTTTGTTACCGCCTCTAGGGCTGGTATCGGTGTCACGATTATTATTCGTTTACCTTGTGCCAGGGCTCGTTCTTTTGCTATAGCTGTCTGTGTTGCAGTTAGAATTTTTTCCGTTGGGCTGAATTTCATTTCAGCCTTAGTGTACAAGTGTGATTTGAATGCAATTGGTACCTTTTCTCCCTCATTAGAGGTCAGGTATGTGAATCCGCATCTTCCTGGGATGACTCGAATCACAAGATTGCGTGTGTTATCACGTGTTTCTAATTTTGTTTTAATTAGCATGTCTGTTTGTAAGGATCTCAGAATTTCTGTGTGTATTTGAGTCCAATTGGTTCTTTTAAAATCTGGTTTTATTAGATCATAAAGGGGTTTGACCCTTTCTGCGTAATTTGCAATGTATGTTCTTCCGAAATTTAGGAAGCCTAGAATTGACTGTAGGTTTTTTAGTGTTCTAGGTGCTTGGAGTACGGCACATTTCTCTAGAAAATTGTCAGCCAGGCTTTTGCCTTCACTTGATAATTCATAACCTAAGAACAGGACTGTCAGATGGGCAATTCTGGATTTTTTAAAGTTGAATTTGTAACCCTCTGCTGCGAACCCAAGTATTATGGTGTTCACTCTCTTCAAGTGAGTCTCCAAGTCATCATCTGTTAAGTATATGTCGTCGACATACGATAATGCTTCGTCATCATATGTTTGTAGTAATTCTGTTACTCTCGCTGAGAATACTCCCGGGCTGTTCTTGTACCCCTGGGCTAACCGACAGAATTGTTTTTGAGTGCCATTTATTGAGAATGCAGACAAATATCTGCTCTCTGGTGCTATGTTTTGACAAAAGAATCCATTAGAGATGTCTAATGTTGTTTTGTATTTTTTGCGCACTATGTTATTCATTAGTGCAGCACTATGCGAGTTTTGCACTGCAAAAGTTTTGCAACATGAGTTAAGGTGTCGGTAATCCAAAACTAGACGATATGAATTGTCTGGTTTGGAGACCGGAAACAAAGGGTTGTTCATTTGTGAGGTGCAAGTTTCAATCACCCCCTGGTATTCTAGCTGATCTAGGATTTCTTTTACCTGTTGTTTAGCTTCTTGCTTAATTGGGTACTGTCTCTGTGCAGTAGGTTGTGATTTTAACTGGATTTTGTGAGGAGGAGAGTCCTCATCCCATCCTACGTGATTTTTATATAAAGCAGGAGCTAGGGCTACTGCCCACTTTCTAGCAAGTGTGTATTTTTTATGAATTGGGATGTGATTTGAGAAGGCAGGCATAATTATTTAACAAAATAGTCCCCTTATTTTTCTAGTCTTATCCCCCTCTATACGTAAAGTTATTTCATATATTTTGTGAGGTTTGCTAACTCTGGTGTCTGCAGTTTCCACTTGAAGATATTCATTCGTGTCCACTGTCTCCAGATGATTCATAAGGACTTTGCAAGCTATGCTCACTTCTGCTGCGCTGTCTAGCATTGTCTGAGCCCATTCTCCGTTTTTCAGTTGTGTCCTCAGTATTCTTGGCATTGTTAACTACCTTGATACTGGCTACCTTCTTTTTTGGAAATTGTAATTTCTTTTTTAGCTGAGCAGGTTCCTTGTCTTTGGACTTGGCGTGCTCTTCTCTTTGTTCTGATCGTCCTCTTCTTTCCGATTTCTGCGAGAAAGTCTGAAAAGATTGAGAGGGACGTGTATCAATGTCTTGATATCTATCAGGCTTCTTTATATTGTCCCTATTTCTAAGGTTATATCTTTTCCCAGAGGGGTCACTCTGGGGTGACCTGTGTCTTTGGTTCGGAGATTTTTCTCTTCGCCTAGGAGACCTTCCTCTGGACTGGAATTTCTTTTCTTTAGGATTGGATTGTTTGTTTCCATCCCAGCTCTTTTTTTGTGATGTTGAGTTATTATTAAAAAATATTTTTTCAGGACTTTCAATCAGTTGTGGTTTTACTGGTATTCCACCTAAACTATCTCTACCTAGTTCCTCATAGGATTTTTCTATGATTCTGGCAATTTCAGCTGGTTGGTCTGCTATATCTGTCTCTTTTAGCCTCTGGCGGATCGCCACGTTTGCTGCTTCTCCCTTTATGTTGGCTAATAATATAGCCGAGACCTGCTTGAAGTCTTTTAGTAATTTCATACCAAGAGTTAAAGCGGGTTCTGGACCATATTCGTCTTGAATTTGTTTTAGCACATCTGGTATTACCGAAATGGATGGAACACCGTGCGTTTTTGTGTAGATGGAAGCAAAGACTGTACCCCACGTGTCACAGTCCTCAATGTGTGGTGCGATTCCCATTGGAAGACAGATAGTCAGAATCCTGTGTTTTTCTAACGGGGTCGTGTCTGGAAACACAGCCTCTATTTGGGTTATTTTTTGTGCTAACCAGAATGGTATTTGTTCCCGTTTAGCTGGTACTTTACCTAGGCAGGATTGTATGTTCTGTGGTGTAATTTTATTTGTGTTCCCCTGGTGAGGGGTCAGCTGTGGAATTTTAATTGCTGGCTGAATTGTTGAAGTCCGCATCACATATTGGACTAATTGTCTATGTATCTTTATTAATTGTTTTAGTTGTACTAAAAGATCTGCTGCAGGCATTCTTTCGAACTCTGGATGTGGTGTGTATCCGGCTAGGACCGGCCACGTTGCTCCTGGTCTACCTAAAGGACCGAGCCTGGTGATTTGATTATTGTGTTTTAGGGCGCCATTAAATAAGAGCAGGTGCTCTTGAAATTTAAGTGGTACTTCCACCTCCTCGAAAGGAGTATACTCTTCAGGAGGTTCCTCTGTTTTGTAATAGTGGAAGTACTTTGTTACAGCATTTGCTGCTGGAAAATGTATCCATGAATAGTATACCTCTGTCTGCCGATATTCGTGTGCCTCAATTACGAATATGACTGTACCACCTCTAGGTGTCAGTCCATTTTCTATAAGTTTTAAGGTTATAGATTTCCTTTTGATGACCGGGATGAGTATTATATCCTGGTCTGCTTCTTGCAGTGCAGTATCAGCTGCTGCGAGTTCAGTTGCTAATCTAACTGCCTCTCTTTCATCATCACTGTCTACCATTTTACCGACAGGATGGTTACTTTGTTTGTTTGCAGATCAGGTTTCTTATGGAAACAAAGATTAGATGCACAATATTTTGGAACGGTTTATCCTTCAACGTTGACTAAACCAAGTACCATACATAGGAGTTTCCTCCTGCGAGGTTTGGCGGATATTACCTTTCACCCACTCCAGACGTCTTTGGAGTATTATAGGAAAAGGGGTCTGAGTGAGAAAGCACGACTGAGTTTCTCTAAATGTCTTACGTTAGTTTTATCGCCCTTCCAAACGCGTTGGGCGCCATGTAGTGTAGTTCCTATTATCCCAATAGGCTCTGCGCATTGGAATAATACCTTCAATAGTATAGGCCTAGACCAGACGTTAACTAGGTCTACTACTGTCGATATTAGACTTAAAGTTTTGGGTTTGCCAGCTAGCTCAGAGTTCACTAGAAACTTTCTCGAATAGGCAAGGAGGAGTTGAACCTCCCTGGATAGACAAGAAGGGATTTAGTTTCTGACAACCATAGAACATGACAACTTTGCTCTCCCCTAATCAAGAGTGTATCTCGAGAGTCGTGTGAACAAAAGGCAATTTATTTTACTCAGTCAGTACGTGCATTCTTAGTCTCATCAGATTGTAGAGAAAAGGAAGAGACGGGCGTGTTCAATAAAAGATGTTATTTATTGATCAGTCTCTTTTCTCATACAAGAGAAATGGATCGATATTATTGCAATACTTATGGTTAAGTAAAGTGCATACATTAAAAGCAGAAGTATAAAATAATACTGTAAAAACATTGATATGGTTTCTAAGCCAGATGAAGGTTTAAAATGAATAAGATATATTACATACACATATACATTTGACTACTCGTACTCAACTGGTGTTTCTAACTACGCCTACCCCGTGTACCTGACCTAAGTCTAATGCGTGGGCGGGAGTAGAAAGTTACAGTTTAAGTTAAGTTTGTTTTGCCAAGTGACTGACTAAAGAATTCTCTGTGAGGGGTTATTCAGTTCTGTACCTGGAATCTAGGATGGATGAGGGATGGTATCTCTCGTCTCTGGCCTCGATATTCCAGGCTGCCTGCGAGGGCTACCCGGAAGCGCCGGAGCTGGATTTCTCAACAGGAGAATAGACAGCTTCTCGTTCTCAGCGCGTCAGGAAGGCGGGGCTGCGCCAGCGGGGTCTGCTCTGCTCTGGGCTTCGGCAAGTCTGGCTGCTCCGATCTCGTCACCACCGCGTGTGTTTGCATAGGGCAATATCGGTAATATTTATACCTTTAAGGTGCCGAGATTGACGTAAGGATGGACATAGATACGTCAATAAGGATGTCATACGACCAGGTCGTTAGCACATTCTTTTGCTGAAGTTCTCGGTGAAATCAAAACAATGGCCGCAGGGTTTTTCCCAGGTTGTCATAGGTTTGATTTGTTTTGAGAACTCCGTATGCCTTATCAGGGGCTGGAGGAATATCGCTTGTCTAATTAGATGGCAAGCGTTATGACCTAATCAGATAACACGTTCCTGTGCCGTAGTGTGGCTTTATCAGATAACGGTTCCTGCATCATGGGGGTTTTCTGCCTCATGGGATGGCTGCTAGTTAACTTTGTTAGTTTGTTAACCAGAATAGGGTCAGGAATAGGGGGATCGATACAGAACCTATAGGAATACATCACAATCCATCCACCCACCCATCCACCCATCCATCCATCCATCCATCATGCATCCATCCACCCATCCATCCACCCATCCATCCAGTGCTGTATAATTACTTTGTAACGGAGCTTACTGTGTGGACCAGTGTCCATAAATATGTGCTTCACAAAATGGGGTGAAAATGAATGCAGTCTGATGCTTTTTTTGGAGGGGGGGCGAGCGAGTTTTATATAGCGCGAACTCGACCTTAAGGTATCAGAGCGCTTTACATCTGCAACAGTTATGTCGTAGGCACGGGGAGATCGACTGGTTTGCCCACAATCACTGGATGTTGAGCGTCCCTGCCGAACTGCCTGCCATTAGGCCAGGTCCTCACGCCTGAAATTTGACCCCTCACCTGTGCCAGAAGCAGGGGGTTCCTTTTTAACTTCAGCCTCTTTTTCATCGACACTCAGTATTGGAAAAGGTAGACGATTCTTCAAAGCAGGTCTAATTGCCCATCCGCCTCTTCCTTTCCAAGCCTGCCTCTGTCTGTTCTTTGGAAGAAGAGCACATCTACTCATACAAATGCCATGCCCGGAGGTGCTGCGCTGCACTACAAGAACATTAATGCTGCACATAAATAGAATACAAGTTGAAAGCGAATGCAGAGCAGGAGAGCAGTGCTTTCATGTGCACTTTTGAAACTCTGACCCGTATTATTGCCGTTTTCTAACATAAAGAGGGGTAAAGCTAATGCTGAATGTGAAGGAGGAAACAGTCTCAATGAGAACTTGCACGGACAGCACAATTGTATATACACGTTTAAAAAGACGTACCTATTCAGAGAAAATCGTCGATGGCCGATGCCTGGGCACAGGAACGTTGGACTCATGTCTGGTCAGCTGCACGACTGAGTCAGAAATGGCTGGAGACACAGTGGGCGACACCTTTTGTACCCCCCATGAAGTTTTTGCCAATACTGAAGGAGAGCCTTTAAATAATGTTGCAATTACAGTTGCAGTATTTATTGAAAAAAAATACACGAAAAAAATATATGTGGGGAAATGGAAATAAACGAATTAGCGCCGTGGGGATGGCCGGGGGGGGCCAAGGGTTAGAGGCGGGATCATGCATTGGGCGAACAAAAAGGCAAAGCATGCCTTGTCATGACATGCGTTCTAAGAGCCTGCGATGTTTCATGGTTGCCAATAGGAATCAACGCATTGCCGTTGTAAATGCGTGCGATGCAAAAGATGGCGAAGTGACGGACTTTGCGATGTATTAACCGCGGGGTTAAAGCCAGCGATGTCATGGTGCGCGATGTATGATCATACATCCCTATGAACTTATCCTGCCACCTGCAAGGTTCCCTGGCTGCAGTGAATAATTACATTTTTAGCCAACTTTCAACTGGGAGTTACACTATGTTGAATGAACACAGCTGCTGTGGCATGTTGACAGGAATTCCATATCTAGTAACGGTTACATCCAGGGTCACTTGCTGTATGAAAGTCTTGTTCCCTCAGATCACGACAGCCAGGGAGTCACCTTTATGGCCTTCACTGAATATCTCTTCTATGCGAATTGATACTCTAAGCAGAATGAAAGCCATTCTTTTATAACAAACAGTGCCTCTGACCTCGGCCAAAGAAACCTATGATCTACAAGTCGAAAGGACTTCAGCCAAGATACAAGCCCTTTTGAATACAAACTGCCCTATACATTTCTCAGAAATGTTGGAACGTACCTTAAACATGTCTGACAAAAGCGGTATTGTACATGTATTTAAGCACGTGTGTTAAGGACTGTTAGCACCTTTTCAAGCAGTCCTCAGAATAATTCCCAACTTCGTGCACTCTGTATTTGGTGGACTGCCACTACTTTTAGCACTTGTTGCAGGGATCCTATTTTTGCTCCTACTGCTGCAATATGGCAAGCCAAATCACCAGCATCACTCCAAGCACCATAGAGAGAGAGCTCTATAGGGGATGAAGTGTCGTGAGCGCATCGTCCAAATTTTAGGTTCACCTCGTCTATGAAAATTAAATACCACATGGTTTCTGTCATTCAGACCAATCTGCCAAGATTGCATCTTACCTGTTCTACGCTGCCTGCTTTGCGGTGAAGAATGCATGCTAGACATCTGTCTAACACTCTCATCAGTCATGCCTACGGATATTGATACTCTGCTGGACCCTGTAACGGCCCCTGCTGTGTGTTGTCCCTAGCGGCCTCCAATCCTGATGACGGCTTTCATTGAGATCTCACAGACGCAAATTGCTACTGCCGAGGTACGAGAGGAAAAAACGGGCATGCAGGTAACATCTGATACGAACATTGCTGATGCGACCAATGCTGAAGGCGATGCTTCTCATCTATGTGCGGTTCATCTTCTAAAGGAGGTAATCCAACTTTCACCTACAACGGTAGACAACTTTTTGTCTACAGGATTAGAAGATTTCATGTTTTCTCCATCCCCATAGACTGACTTTTGATTAAGCATGCAGTGTACAGGGAAGGCTCTGAATTTGGCCTTCATTTTTTCAAAACAAAGACTAAACTTGGAACTTTTGCCTATGATAAAAAAAATCTCCAAATTGTAATTTTGTCCTTTTTGGCAAAGTAATCTGCTTACAGTAGAACTATCCATAGTGAACAGAGGTGCATATTAACAAGGCCTTTATCTCTGCTTTTTTGCTTTAAAAGCCAAAGAAGCAGAGATAAAAATATCGCCCTATCAACAACAGGGTGCTAACATGCAAAATCGCATGTTAGCACCTTTTTTCACTACGCTTCCCTTTGCATCTGTAATGAGATTCAAAGTGGGTGTTCCAGAGCAAAATAATAGGAGAAATGTCGCTAAGCAACATTTCTCCTATTATCAAGCTTCACGCTAACTCTGTTAGAGACAAAAAAAGCAGCGCTAACTACGGTTAACATGTTTTTTTATGTCTGCTAGTTTTCAGACAGACCTTTGGCGGCGTTCAAGACAGCGGCTGAACATTGGAAGCTCTCGGAGGCAGCTTTTGCGTGCCCGATTTTTCTGTTTGCCATTTGGAACTTTGACTGTGCTGGGAGTGATACCGCGCATGTTTTGGAATTAACGAAGCTAGTTTCAGACTTTACGATGGAGTAAGGATTTACCCATGATGGTTTTATAGGAGTACAAAAGGTGTTAATACACAGACATCTAAGGAGATAGTGTTTGTCACTTTATTCAAATGGAGAAGGATGGCCTTAATGTGCCCTTGTTTTGAGATTTGGAGCTTAGATGTAACACGTAAGGAGGTCAGTGAAGGTGGAGTTCACGTATGAGAACCCGCATTTGATTTATTGGATATTCAAGACGCTACAGCTATTTATAACGCTTACACACACTTTTTTTTAGTCCTGATGAAGACCCCAGATTGACATATCAAGTTTATGCGAGATAAGGAGGGATCCAAACGTCGACGTGTTTGATATATTAAACAACCTAGTCAGTGTCGAACAAGAGACAACACAATTTAACTGTGATATTTTGACTCATGACTAATAATCAGGAATTGGACGTGATACGAAGTAGTCAATTTCATATGTGATTATTATTATTTATGTATATTGTAATGTGATGTGATTTGTTTGTATATTTATGTTATTTTTTTACATTGTAAATGTTTGTAATGTGATGTGATTTATATATGTAATCACTTATATATGTATATGTTATTTTTGTATGTGTGTGTTTACACTATATTTTCAATACAAATAACCACCACTTCCACGTCAGGGCAAGGGAGTTACACGCCAAGATAACCCCTGCTCACCCTCTTGGTAACGTGACTCGAGCAGTAAGGCTAAACTCTGAGGCAATGTGAGTTAAGTGTTTGCGCGCGCACCCAGCAACAACACCCACGGCCCATCACAAAGGAAACTCCACACTAGGTTATGTATAAAAATAGCCTTTGTATTACACCAAAACACATTAGATAAAAACACACTTTACAATGTGCCAACAGGCACGGGCAGAATTTACAGGGGATATGTACAAGACAGGGCCACCTGGACCACTGTCAGGAATCAGCACCTTTAGAACTAGAAATACTGTTAGAAATAGCATGTGGTAGATCATAGAATAATAATCACTTTAGCACACAACCAGTAACTACTGGTAAGAGGTAAGTACCACCTACGCAACCTTAACCAACTTGGGAGAATATTACGCAGGGAACCAGGACCTCACAGGGAACACCCGTACTAGGAGAAAACAACCAACTAAATATCACCATACATTTAGGGGTATAGGCCTGGGAACAAAACACATGATGCATAAACATACATTCAGCGGTGTAAGAACAAGCACATGATGCATCAAAACACATTCAGAGGTGCAGCACAGGAGAACACATGACGCATAAACAACACATTCAGAGGTGTAAGAACAAGGCACATGATGCATCAAAACACATTCAGAGGTGCAGCACAGGAGAACACATGATGCATAAACAACACATTCAGAGGTGTAAGAACAAGGCACATGATGCATCAAAACACATTCAGAGGTGCAGCACAGGAGAACACGTGATGCATAAACAACACATTCAGAGGTGTGAGAACAACTTAATACGCAGAAATTACGTAAGCCAGAACCTGTGGCAGTCCCAAATGTCAGGGACCTAAACGTAGCAGCTGCCCACTAAGTGCTGGGCAGCTGTGGAGACACTGATGGGGCCAACATGGGAGCCTCACAGGCTCTGAACAACTGACTGTCCCCTGAGCCTTTCTCGGCTCTACCAACAAGCTGATTGCCCCTTAGAGCCTCTCGAGGGCTCTACAACAAAAATGCCCGGGTGAGCCTCGTGGGCTCTGAGACCAACTTGCCCCGTTGTTGGAGCCTCTCTAGGCTCAAATGGAAAATGCCCGCTGAGCCTCGTGGGCTCTGATTCACAGAACTGCCCCTTTGAGCCTCGTGGGCTCAAGATAAAAGAAATATGCCTCCTTTGGTGCCTCTCAGGGCTCAAAAAACAAATGCCCCCAGGATCGTGGAGCCTTGGCAGGCTCGAAATCGATAAGAATGCCCCCGCACTGGAGGGGAGGGGCGGGCACCGGCAATGTGCCCCGACGCCCCCTCTCCTTTGCAGCCACTCACCGGGTCTCGCAGCAGATTCCTCTCCTATGGGCGGCGATAGCGGGGCTCTCCCAATCCCTGGGAGACCCGCCCGACAGCGCCTCGGTTCACCCGGTCCCCCATCTCGGGACCAGGACTCAGGGAGAGGCGGCCCCGGGGCTCTCCCCAGCTCACGGGAGCCCCGGGCCACGGGAGGACTCCGCTTCCCTTTCCAGGCGGGCAGCCAATCACGGCACAGCAGCGGGCGGGACTTCCCTAGCAAACAGGAAGTCCCGCCCAACACCAGGCACGCCAGTGCCTGGCTTCCTTTTTGCAGCGCGAGGGCCGCGGCGGTGATTTGACGGGGCGATGCTGGGTGGGCACCGGCAGTGGACCGTAAGCGCTCCCCAGCGCTAGTGAAACATAAAGCGCTCTCAAGCGCTAGCAGAGATTACAGCGCTTTCAGGCGCTGGCAGGGAATAAAGCGCTCCCAAGAGCTAGTAGACAATACAGCGCTCCCAGGCGCTGGAAGGGCACAAGGTAAAGCGCTCTCAAGCGCTATAAGTAAAATAAAGCGCTCCCCAGCGCTAGGGGCCAAAAAGTCAGCAACAAAGTCCTGGAGGTCAGGGAGGCAAAACAGGGCCCAGGGCCAGCACACAGGGCACTCCAGCAAGGAGATAGCCCCCATGGCGGTCCCTCCTGGGCCCCACCCTCAGCAAGGCACCCTCTTTCAGGGTTCAGGGTTAAGAAAGTAGAGGGGTCCTCCAGGCATCCAGGATATCTAGGGGCTGGGCAGGGCCCAGGGAGGCAAGCCTTCCCCTGGGCCCCAGCAGCAGCACGCCCCTGGTAGATTCTAGTTGGGAACAAGAACATTTTGTAAGGAGACACAGCCCCTTTTTATAAAGTGAATTCCTTTGTCTAAAGGTGCAGGGTGGGGGAGAAACCAGTTGCAGCTGGTTTTGGAGTACTTTGTTTTCCCCAGCCACCCTTTCCATTCACCAGGTTGGCTAGAGTCATCAGTCGCACCACAGGGTCGGAGCCAGCATTGTGTGGGGAAAGCCCAACCCTATTCAGGTCCCAGGTGCACCACTCCCTCACATCACACATGCTAATCTCAACACTCACCACCGGGCAGATCCATCATGACTTATGGAGCCTGGAACCCCAGCCAGCTCCAGCCAATCACACGCCAGCACATTCACTGCACAGACAGGCACACTTCTAGAAGTGGCACTTCCATATTAGACACAAACATGCTGCATGCATCATTGCGCAGCATTCAATCACACGATTCCGCACATATCAGACTCGAGCCAGCACACCCCACGCATCAGGAACTACCAGGGACACATACATTTCCCATGCATTCCTATGGGAGGGCAGGCCTATCTCACCACATGCACTCAGAGTGCGCACGCACTTTCCACTGGGACACAGTGAAAGTGCGGCAGAAACCAAGAATCACTAATACCATGTCACAATTAAAAGCAAAACGTTCAGGGGTGAACCTGCCAGAAGGGCCAAGTCCAACACAACCCCCTTCCAGCCAAAACGCAGGACAGACCAATCACCACTGTGATGGACTTCCCTGCTTTGGGCGATAGAACACGGACGCGGGCCCGCACTTTTGGAACTAGAAATACTGTTAGAAATAACACGTGGTAGATCATAGAATATTAATCACTTTAGCATACAACCAGTAACTACTGGTAAGAGGTAAGTACCACCTACGCAACCCTAACCACCTTATGGGAATATTACGCAGGGAACCAGGACCTCACAGGGAATACCTGTACTAGGAGAAAACAACCAACTAAATATCACCATACATTTAGGGGTATAGGCCTGGGAACAAAACACATGATGCATAAACATACATTCAGCGGTGTAAGAACAAGGCACATGATGCATTAAAACACATTCAGAGGTGCAGCACAGGAGAACACATGATGCATAAACAACACATTCAGAGGTGTAAGAACAAGGCACATGATGCATCAAAACACATTCACAGGTGCAGCACAAGAGAACACATGATGCATAAACAACACATTCAGAGGTGTAAGAACAAGGCACATGATGCATCAAAACACATTCAGAGGTGCAGCACAGGAGAACACATGATGCATAAACAACACATTCAGAGGTGTAAGGACAACTTAATACGCAGAAATTATGTAAGCCACAACCTGTGGCAGTCCCAAATGTCAGGGGCCTAAACGTAGCAGCTGCCCACTAAGTGCTGGGCAGCTGTGGAGCCACTGATGGGGCCAACATGGGAGACTCGCAGGCTCTGAACAACTGACAGTCCCCTGAGCCTTTCTGGGCTCTACCAACAAGCTGATTGCCCCCTAGAGCCTCTCGAGGGCTCTACAAAAATAATGCCCGGGTGAGCCTCGTGGGCTCTGAGACCCACTTGCCCCGTCTTTGGAGCCTCTCTAGGCTCGAATAGAAAATGCCCGCTGAGCCTCATGGGCTCTGATTCACAGAACTGCCCCTTCGAGCCTCGTGGGCTCTAGATAAAAGAAATATGCCTCCTTTGGAGCCTCTCAGGGCTCAAACAACAAATGCCCCCAGGATCGTGGAGCCTTGGCAGGCTCGAAATCAATAAGAATGCCCCCGCACTGGAGGGGAGGGGCGGGCACCGGCAATGTGCCCCGACGCCCCCTCTCCTTTGCAGCCACTCACGGGTCTCGCGGCAGATTCCTCTCCTATGGGCGGCGGTAGCGGGGCTCTCCCAATCCCTGGGAGCCCCGCCTGACAGCGCCTCGGTTCACCCGGTCCCCCATCTCGGGACCTGGACTCAGGGAGAGGCGGCCCCGGGGCTCTCCCCAGCTCACGGGAGCCCCGGGCCGCGGGAGGACTCTGCTTCCCTTTCCAGGCGGGCAGCCAATCACGGCACAACAGCGGGCGGGACTTCCCTCACAAACAGGAAGTCCCGCCCAACATCAGGCACGCCAGTGCCTGGCTTCCTTTTTGCAGTGCGAGGGCCGCGGCGGTGATTTCACGGGGCGATGCCGGGTGGGCACCGGCAGTGGACCGTAAGCGCTCCCCAGCGCTAGTGAAACATAAAGCGCTCGCAAGCGCTAGCAGATATTACAGTGCTCCAAGGCGCTACCAGGGAATAAAGCGCTCCCAAGCGCTAGTAGACAATACAGCGCTCCCAGGCGCTGGAAGGGCACAAGGTAAAGCGCTTTCAAGCGCTGTAAGTAAAATAAAGCGCTCCCCAGCGCTAGGGGCCAAAAAGTCAGCAACAAAGTCCTGGAGGTCAGGGAGGCAAAACAGGGCCCAGGGCCAGCACACCGGGCACTCCAGCAAGGAGACAGCCCCCATGGCGGTCCCTCCTGGGCCCCACCCTCAGCAAGGCCCCCTCTTTCAGGGTTCAGGAAGTAGAAGGGTCCTCCAGGCATCCAGGATATCCAGGGGCTGGGCAGGGCCCAGGGAGGCAAACCTTCCCCTGGGCCCCAGCAGCAGCACGCCCCTGGTAGATTCGAGTTGGGAACAAGAACATTTTGTAAGGAGACACAGCCCCATTTTAGACAGTGAATTCCTTTGTCTAAAGGTGCAGGGTGGGGGAGAAACCAGTCGCAGCTGGTTTTGGAGTACTTTGTTTTCCCCAGCAACCCTTTCCATTCACCAGGCAGGCTAGGGTCATCAGTCGCACCACAGGGGGCGGAGCCAGCATTGTGTGGGGAAAGCCCAGCCCTATTCAGGTCCCAGGTGCACCACTCCCTCACATCACACATGCTAATCTCAACACTCACCACCGGGCAGACCCATCATGACTCATGGAGCCAGGCACCCCAGCCAGCTCCAGCCAATCACACGCCAGCACATTCACTGCACAGACAGGCACACTTCTAGAAGTGGCACTTCCATATTAGACACAAACATGCTGCACGCATCATTGCGCAGCATTCAATCGCACGAGTCCGCACATACCAGACTCGAGCCTGCACACCCCACGCATCAGGAACTACCAGGGACACATACATTCCCCATGCATTCCTATGGGAGGGCAGGCCTATCTCACCACATGCACTGGGACACAGTGAAAGTGCGCAAAAACCAAGAATCACTAATACCATGTCACAATTAAAAGCAAAACGTTCAGGGGTGAACCTGCCAGAAGGGCCAAGTCCAACAGGGGCCTTAAGTTGATTATTAATGCATTCCGTGAGAGATAGGTAGCAGAACCATTGTTTCAGACTTAGCCATGTAATCTAATGGGAGGTGGATTACATGGCTAAGTCCACCATGGGCTTTCAACAAGGATATCCCTATCCTTGTAGTTTTATTGCTGTATTACCAGCAATAACCTCCCAAAATGCCGCTATTGCTGGATTTTTTTATCACCTAGGTGGTTAGCGTTGTTAATAACGCGATAACCAGGCGATATTATCCAGCGAAAGAGGGATTTTAAAAAATTAACGCTAAGCGCCCTTAGCGTTAATTTTCCCTGTTCCTTGTTAATATGCCCCAGGATTCTTTAAAAACATTTTCAGAGACAACATGTCACCTTGTCAATAACAAATTGTTTTATTTAACTTGACATGAAATAGTTTAGACCTTTTCTTCTGTATTTACGAGCCATTTCATCATGTGTATGTATATATGTATGTTCATTCATTTAGCATTCACTGCAAATATATGCTTGGAATGTAACATTGCTTTAATATGTACAGCACCATTGCATTTTTATGCATATCAACAGTTTTAATGCATTTTTACAATGTATTTTAGACTTGTTTTTAGCACTTCATATGTAGCTATATTTTAGATATGTTTAGCATGTTTCGAATTTAGTAATGTTGTTGATACGAAGTGGAGTGTGTGTTGTGTGTCGATTTAGAAACCGTATATAGGTTTCCCGATTTATGCCCTTATATAGACACAATTCACATTGCCCATATTTAGTCATAGAAATCCTAACCTTATTTAGACATTATCCATGCTAACCAAATACAGGCATCACCACCTACATCCGTCCATCCATGTCACAACGAGTTCTTGGAAAATCAGACTCTTAAGCCTTTAGGACTTCCCTTTGCTTGGATTATTGATTTCTCCAAGAACTCATTTATTAGGCATGAACATCTATTCCTTAGGGGTTCATTCATGACGTTCCTCTGCCCGACTTTTACGTCAATAATGGCATTCCTAAACACCTACAAGGTATAAATATACCTTCACATGCAATAGCAAACCATGGTTCGGCTGCATACTTGCACAACGCGGCTCGCCACGGCAAGTTCGGAAGGAAGTCGAGTCCCCGCCTGACGCACTGACCAGACGCTGTCATCCTCCTCGCAGAGAATCCAGCTCCAGTGTTTCTGACTCCCCTTGCGGGGTGTTAGAGATTGAAACCCGGAAAGACATTCCAACCTCTCTCATTCTAAGGTATGGAGCGGACTAGAACCTAGAGGGACTTTTGGCAAATCTTGGCAACACCAATCCTAACAATAGCTAAACTAGACTATAGACAAACAGCACCTACTTCTTACCTTATAGTACACTTAGGTTAGGTACACTGGGGTAGAACTAGCTAGAAGCACCAGATGAGTATTCACATTTTAGCCTGTGATATTTCTGTATGTATTTTTATGAATATATGTCATAGCTACAAACCATGCTATTGCAGTATTATTTTAACTTACTGTTAACGCTGTACGTAATATACTTCGCATTCTGTCTTACGATTGTAGCAGTTCATATCTCTTGCACGAGAAATAAGACTGTTCAATAAACCTTTTTTATTGAACCCCCGTCCACCTATATCTGTGTAAACTCTGTAGAAACAAAGCATGCACGATTGACTGAGAGAAACTGTTATCTATTATTTCAGCGATTCTGAGACTGCTCCGGTACAAAGGGAAACAAAGTTGTCATGTTTATGTGGTTGTCCGAAACTAATCCCTTCTTGTTTATTTATTTATTTATTGTTTATTTATTATTTCTAGTGACCTTTGAGTTAGCTGGCACACACAAGTAATAACTTTTGAACCCTCCTGAGGCACAGCCGGGAGTAGCAAGGAAAACTGAGCATAACTTCTGTTTTAAAAACTGTAAAACTGTAAAATTTCACTCTGTTTTTAAAATCACTCACCTTCACTGGCACACAACTACAGTGTGCAGGCACCCTTTCCTGCTGAAAAACGAGCACTGGTAAGGGCAAAATCGCTGTTTTCCCACCAACTGGGAAACGCCCACTTCGAGGCCACGCCCCCCTTCAAAGTTATAATAGACGCGCTGACTACTAGTGCTTTAGATAACTTTTGAACCCTCCTGAGGCACAGCCGGGAGTAGCAAGGAAAACTGAACATAACTTCTGTTTTAAAAACTGTAAAACTGTAAAATTTCACTTTGTTTTTAAAATCACTCACCTTCACTGGCACACAACTACAGTGTGCAGGCACCCTTTCCTGCTGAAAAACGAGCACTGGTAAGGGCAAAATCGCCGTTTTCCCGCCAACTTCATTCCCCGCTCCCTGACTGGGACACGCCCACTTCGAGGCCACGCCTCTTGCATTGTTCCCTCCCTACAAATATGTGCATGTTCCGGAAGCGCAGCGGACGAGCGCAGTGGGAGCGACGATTGCGCGCCGAAGGCGCGCATAAGGCAAGCTCGTCTGTGCTCGTCCGTGCCGAGACCGGGCCAAGGGCCAGAACCCCTGATCAATCCCCGCGACTGGCTCCCCACATCTACCCCAAATCCACATTGATGGCATTACGCACGCCTAACACCGACTGCGCTCAATACAATCCACACCTATGGTCAGATACCACAAAATTTACATGTCCTCACTGCAACGTTAAGTTACAGATAACAAATGAAAAAATCAAAACGCATGCTGTCACTGCATCTATGTCTACGGACATCACCGCTGCACTAATTAAAGCACGATCCCTTGTCAAGCACCGGCAAGAAATACACGATCTTATTATCAATAACAACCTTGATTGTCTCTTTCTCACGGAGACATGGACGGATGGAGCATCCGATCCTGACATGGCAGTTGCAACCCCCCCAGCCTATAACGCCTATCGCCTAGATAGAATGGGGCAGCGCGGAGGAGGACTAGCCATCATCGCCCGCGACCACATAACGGTCAGAATATCTCACATCCACTCCACCTCCTGCGAAGCCCTTCTTTTCGATCTTAAACTCACCCCATCGTTTCATTTTAAAGGCATCCTCCTATACCGACCACCAGGCTCTCGCACCAACTTTCTAGCAAATCTGGGTGCAATACTAGAAGCTCCATCGATGGAAGACTCATTTACATTATTGGGCGACTTGAACTTCCATCTTGAGAATACATCTGACAAAGACACCTGCTCCTTGATATCAGACATGCACATCATGAGTCTTCGGCAACTGGTAACCACCCCCACCCATATAGCCGGTCACACGTTAGATGGCATCTCTACTAATATGCAAGGTGTGAATATAATAGATACCTTACCAATGCCATAGACCGACCACTTCGCCATTTTAATAAAAATATCAGTCACATTAAATAGACTCAGACCCCACTCTGTACTGAAACCACAAACCATCAAAGTTTGGAAGGACATCGATCGCGCTGAGCTAACGACCTTACTTGAAAAAACCCGTCCTGATTCAACATTTGATCCAAACTTGGCCACCCGACAATTTCAGGAGTGGATAGGTACCGCCACCCACTCCTTAGCCCCAACTAAAAAACTCTCTAGAAATAGAGCAACGCCATCAGCCCCATGGTTTACAGAGGCAATTCTGTAGAAACAGGGAGAGACACTGGCGCAGATCCTACAGCGCTGAAAGCAAGACCAGTTATAAGGAAGCACTCGGACAATACAAAGCCCTTATTGTCGAGACAAAAAAAATCCTATTTCACTGAACAAATCAATTCTGCCAAAAACTCAAGTAAAAAACTTTTTGAGATAACTAAGGTCTTAACGGGAAACGCACCGGACCTGAATCCTCCACAACCCCAAGTCTTTTGTGATTCTCTGGCTGATTTCTTTTTCACAAAGGTGAATGATATATATCAAGCATTCTCCACAAAAACAGTAATCAGCTCCCCCACATCTAACAACGGGATCAATAATATCGAACTATCTCAGTTCTCAGACCTTGGAGAAACACAAATCAAGGAAATAACGGCCACAATTAAATCAGGCTCAGCATTAGATCCCTGTCCTCTAAAAGTCATTCGTCCGATCATGGACTATCTCTCCCCGACATTGTATCAATCTGCAACACAATGTTCAGAACTGGGATATACCCAGACTCCCTTAAAAACACCTTGGTCAAACCCTTACTTAAGAAAGTTAATCTGGACAAGGACCAACCAAAAAACTACCGCCCCATAGCCAGTCTTCCCTTTTTAGCCAAGGTAGTGGAAAAGGCTATGAACTTACAACTCTCGGAGTTCATAGAAAAACATCAACTACTGGACAACACTCAATTTGGTTTCCGCAAGTTCCATGGAACCGAAACTGCCTTAATAAAAGCTACAGAGGACATAAGAGTGATACGGGACCAAGGAGGTACAGCAATACTCGTATTGCTCGATCTGTCAGCAGCCTTCGACACGGTCGACCACAAGATCTTGGTCAACCGTGCCGAAAACCTGGGCATCCGCCACATGGCTAGAAATCTGCTTTCCTCCTTCCTGGCCGGTAGATCACAGGTGGTCACACTGGGGCCCTTCTAATCGCACAAGCTGTCACTACCGTGTGGGGTTCCTCAAGGCTCATCCCTCAGTCCGACACTATTCAATATCTACGTGTCGGACCTGGCCTCTGTCATCAAGGCCTATGGGATGAGCCTTACCTCATACTCGGATGACACCCAGCTTGTGTTGGCCATCAACGGGAATGGAGACAAGGTAGCCGAAAACTTCCAAGAGGGCATGCGGGCGATCGGTGAGTGGATGACCTCTAACTGCCTAAAGTTAAATGCTGAAAAAACGGAGGTCGTCATATTTGGACATCTCTCCCCCGGATGGTCAAACACCTGGTGGCCCCCTACGCACGGAACACCACCTACACCAGCCATCACCGTCAGAAATCTGGGGGTGATTTTTGACGATAAATCAAATTTCATGGCCCACTCAAATAAAATAGCAGCAACAGCCCATCATAAACTCAGGCTGATCAAGAAAATCATGCCGTTTCTACCAACCTCAGCAGGTAAGACGCTGGTAAGCGCCCTCGTGTTGTCATCTCTTGACTACTGTAACGGCTTATTCATCAACGCCCAAGCAAGAGTGACCAACAAAATGCAGACCATCCAGAATGCTGCAGCCCGTCTCCTGTCTGGAATCCCAAAGTTCTCACCAATCTCTGAGACTATAGGGGACCTGCATTGGCTCAAGATTCGAAACAGGTTCAAGTTTAAAGCGCTATGCATACTCTATAAAGCATTGCACAACTGTGGCCCACATTTCCTGAAATCCCAACTCAGATACCAGTCCTCCATAAGATTGCTCCAATCTAACAACCTTAAAATCCTACAAATACCACGAACAAAAACAGTTAACTGGGGCGATAGACGCTTCCTTGTGGCAGCTCCCAGATTATTGAATTCCCTGCCAGCTTCCATCAAAGACAGCCCATCCCTGATGCATTTCCGCAGAAAGATAAAGACCTGGTTGTTTGATCAAGAATAGTTACCGGCCTAACCTCGGGAATACATTCAAAGTTTCTAGCGCCGAGACGCCTACGGGCAATTGTACGCGCTGTATAAATCTCAAAAATAAATAAATAAATAAATAATTAAGTTTAATGTACTCGATAGAGACATACTGACCTCAGTCCTATGTCAAAATTATAGTGTATAGTATTCCAATGCGCAGAGCCTATCAGGGATATAGGAACTACACTACAGTACCCCCACCTACATCTGTAGTAGAGGAGGTAGGTGTTATGTAATTCTTTTAAGAATCGTAAGACCCCACCAGCGAAGCAACAATCACCACCACTATGACAATATTCACCACAGCAATAAGGGTGCCAATTAGGCACTTCTGTTTGCCTCCTAATTTCTTGGACTCAATCTTGATCTTGATTCAAAGTAATTTCTTCCAACAAAGTCTCTAATTATGTTACTTGATTCACTTCGGTTATTTACAATGTCTGAAATGTCTTTCTTATTCGATTCTTTTCTCAATGTTCAGTCCAATAACACTAAACCTATTGAAGAGACGTAGTCAGCCCTACTCTCAATTCTTCCCTCTAGTGAAAAGCCCCTAAATTCTAAGTCTTCTTCCTCTTGGGGCTAGGTTATCTTTTTTCTAAGGCTAATAAATGTCTCTTTAAAGTTAACTCTTCATCATTTATGATGTTTGATCCAAGCATAGTAAGAACAAATTGCAATATTTCAGCACAACTTTCTCCCATTTTTTGTGCAGTTGGCTGGTGACCAAAAGTAAGGAAATGAACTTGGTTGAGGATCAAAAAGCTCAATCCACTCAGCCTTGGTTGATCAGGAACTCCAGTATTCCGAATGCGTCTATTCCAGGGACTATTAACTGAAGATTGATTGTCAGAGTATTCCCTTCATGACTCACTGTGCCTGTTCCCAGTCTCCCAACGTCTCCCGGTCTCTGCATCTGCAGCCAGGTACGTCCACTCAGGAGATGCGTACTTTCGAGATGGTACTCTTTCCCTCCTGGATCATCTCAGACTATTCAGTCTTTCTTCATGTCACTTTGATCAGATTCAGATGTTTCAGGAATCGGAGCAAGATCTTTTTCAGCTGTATGCCTTAGATTCAGCCTTTCTTTGTTGGCCACTTTGCTGTTACAGCATCTGCTCCTCCGTTCTTCCTCTTCATCTGATCCTTCTGCACCAGACGGTTCACTCTGCTCTGGTTCAAAGTTCACTTCCACTATATCATCTATTTCAGAGTCTGTATTTGCTTCAGGAGTTGTTTGATTTATTCTGTCTTGCTCGAATGATTGTTCTGCTTCATCGAGAGCTCTTGATTCTGAGCTGAGTCTTTCACTTTCTGTTGCACCTTCGATTGTACTTCTCGGAACATGAAGTACTTGCGACTAGGAGCACCTGGTACGGTCCACGCCACCAAACATCAAGGCAGCTCTTCCTCACGTGCTTTCGGACTATGACCCAGTCACCAGGTGTTAGATCATGCAGCAGGTCACTCAAAAGTGGATTTGCCTGTAAAGAAAAGTTTGGGATCCACTGTCAACAATAGCCGACCATTCCCCAAAAATATGCAGACTTCTTTTTGTTTTCCGATTTCCCATTTCCAGAATCGTCTCTATGCGATCTGGTGACACCCTTCATTTTCCTTTTTCGATTCAATGTCCCAGATACAGTACCTCTGTTTGATAATATTGGAGCTTATGTGGGGATACTTTGTGTCCATTCTCTGCCAGATGGTTAAGCAAAGCCACTGTATCAATTCTGCACGTGTACTCAGTTTCTGATGCGACCAATAGGTCGTCAATGTATTGAACCAGAACTGAGTTTTGGGACATTATCAATCCTTCAAGATTCTTTATCAAATGCTGGCTAAAGATAGAGGGGCTTTCTGTATACCCCTGAGGGATACAACACCATGTTAACACACAATCATCTTTCCTGAACGCGAAAATATATTGGCTGTTTTTGTGCAATGGTATGGAGAAGAAGGCTTGTCACAAATCGATGACTGTGAACCACTCGGCTTCACATGATATCCGAAATAATATGACAGCAGGATTCAGTACCACAGGACAATATGGGATCACAATTTTATTAACTGTGCCTTGATCCTGCACTATTTTGTAATTGCCACTAAGCTTCTGTAGTCCCATTGTAGGTGAATTACAAGGACTTCCCCTTATCTCTTTCAGAATGCCTTGAGCAATCATGGACTCAATCACAGGTTGTATTCCAGTCATAGTTTCCGGAGTCAATTTATATTGCGGAATTTGTGTAAATTCAGCATTAGGTGTGACCTGCATCTTCACAGGTTCGACACCTTTAATCATTCCAATGTCTTCACCTGTAAAGTCCCATACCTTCAGCGAAACAGAAACTCTCAGGTCATGCGGTAAATCTTCTATTGTGAGGACCACAAATAGTTCTACACATAGCCTCATGTTTGCTATTTTAAAATCATCATCATCATCATATGTTTGCAATTGCACACCTCTTGTAGTACACGATATGTTACAGTTCAATTTACACAAAAGGTCACATCCCAATAGACAGACCGGGCTGGAGTCACACCCTACAAATTGATGTTTATCATGGAATGGTCCTATTGTCACTGATAATTAATTTGTCAAAGGATTAGTCATTTTCAAATTAGTTACCCCTACTACTTGGATTGACTTTCTAGACAAGGTTAAGTCTGGGACCAGCTCTGTCTGAACTGTGGAACGTGCAGCTCCAGTGTCTAACAGAAAAGTAACAGGATGTACGTTCACTTTGCACCTATGAATGGTCCACTTTGGTCTTCCTCCAGGGTGGCACCCAAAGTGCTTTCTCCCTGCTCCCCCTCTGGTACTCATGGGGATCAGGTATCTGCTCCAGTCTATCTTTAATCTCAAAATAAGGCATCTGTCGATATGTCTGATTATTCATGGGTATTCTGGGTGGTTGCGGTATTTGCATTTGGGACTCACTGCTACCCCCATACATGGATTTAGGTTTTGTCACAGTAGTCACACCTTCTGGCATCTGTCCCTCTCCCTCATATTGTAACTGATTTGCTGGATTTGATCTACACTCGAGCTTCCAATGCCTGATTTTGTGACAATAATGGCATGCTGTTACACGTTTTTGGTTTGCCACCCACTCGGCTCCAATACCTGCACCAGTACCTCTCCCTCTACTCTGTCCAGGTTGTGGCACAATTTGTTGTTGGTTCATTCCTCTATCACTTCCTCTTCCTCGACCTACTCCTTGCCCCCAATCAGATCGTTCAGCGTTTCTCAACTGTACTAACATCAACTTTCCCTTTATCTTCCTTTGTGCTGTTTCCACTTGGTCACTACAGTATTTTGCTTATCGCAAAATTTCATCAACAGACTTGTTCTGCCAACATATCAAGTGGTGCTGTATCATTAAACTGATATCAGTTCTTAATCCTAATACAAATGTAGACACAAATTGTCCCATATCTTTTGGTTCGACACTATCCAATCCACTATGTTGTTTAGATGCCACTAACAGCCTTTCATAACAGTCATGCACAGATTATTAAGGGTCTTGCATAGTACGATCAATTTTAAGCCAATCCACAGTCTGAAGTACAACTTTAGACTGCAACCATGTAATCACTTGCTCATATTTCTTCATCACCTTTGCGGAAGGACCATTTGTCAATGCATCTCTAGCTGGTTCCGCAGTAGGCCAATCAACAGCAACCTTACATGCAGTCCACAAATCATCAAGAACCATTATATCGAACAATGTATTCAAATCAATCCACAACACTTTTGAGTTCTTAACAAACCAATCAATTTGTTTATACCAATCAGGAGGCTTTTCCCTCATCCGAGGGAAATCATCAGTGAAAGCCAACAAATCACCCCTGCTCCATGACACATTTACATCCCCTCGATTCTGTACTTCCCTTAGGGGGAAATGTCCTGCTGCTCCTGCCCCTCTCCCTGGAGGCAGAGTATCTCCTACCACTTTCTTGGTATTTTTCTTTTTGGCCCATCTTTCTTTCCATTTATCCAATGCTCTCCATGGCCTCATTGCTATTATAAGGTCTTCAATTTGTGCCTTTAATCCTGAGGTTCGCTTTCCCTCCAAATCCTGATCAGTGTAATTCAATCAACAACTTCCCTGCATCAACTTTGTTTTTGCCAAATCCACCTCATATCGTCTTGCTAGTTGTAACAATGCCTCATGATTACGCTTGGCTTTCTTCGTGACATCCTTAGCTATGAATAGCAATTCACTGGGATCATATATTTCAGTCCTTTCTATTGGTAAATTCCCTTCTATCACTTCATCTATCTCGATTTTCAATCTAACCACATCTAACAGTGGTGCCTTTATTGCCATCTGTATCATTCTCTGACTCTGCTCACTTCCATATTCTTCTCAGCCACAACTTTGTGTCCTTCTTGGAATTGCACCTTCCTCCATTCTCACCATCGGACGACTTTCTCTTTCACAACTTTGACTTCTCCAATGATTACCCTCACACAGCCCTTGTGGTGAAAACCTCAGTCTAGGCACATCTTGTCTCATATCCCGCTCACCTCTCGGTAACATCGATTCTCTCCCTGGTTGAACCCACATTCTAAGGTCTGACCTCGAATTTGCCAAAGCTCCAGTTTGCCTTCGTTCTGACCCACTATCCATCCCTGAAGGATCAGCAGTTGCTGGTAATGGGGTGCTAGCTTCCACTTGCCCTTGAACCATACCTGTCTCACTCAAAGTAAGGCTTCCCCCTGTCATCGTCCCCTCCCTTTGCCTGAATTTCTGGGTTTGTCTTTCATCCACCCTCTCGTTAGAATTATAATTCAAAACCACAGGTTCAACAGTAGAAGGTACTGTTAGAGAGTCTGGCAACTGTCTAGCACACGCACTTCCACTGTGCTCGGTATCCACAAATCCTGGCCCTCCGGAACCTCCTGGGATTCTAATTCCTACTGCCACTTTCCCTCATACTCTTGCTGTCTGATCTTCTGAACATGTCTGGTCTATTCTTGATGTTTCCCCTGGCTGTTGCATTCTTTCTTGCTCTGCTCTGGAATCACTAGGCGGGGGACGATAAGCCAACAATCTTTCTAGAAAGCTATCATCGGTATTACTGTCCTCTCCATTTTGCTTTGTCCTTCAGATCCTCCTTTTAATAACCTAAATGGATATATGTGTTCAACATCTATGGTGTCTACTCTCCACTTCTTCAATTGTGCATCCAACCTAGCATCCTGATATGCCTTTGTTGCTCTTTTTGTCCTACCTTGTGTGGCTTCCCTGCTTTTTGCCATTGCTGCTCTCATCCGCATCTAACACTTCAAATTGCATTATTCTAGGTGGAGGCTTCAGAGCATTCATCACTCCCCTAAGCTGGCACAACACCACCATCTTAAACAACCCATAATGAGGGAAAGCCAATTTACCCTCCTTTTCTGTCAATTTATGCCAATTTTTTAACCACACTATAGTATGGAGTCCTACATTGGTTGCCATATAAGGTGCTGGAGTATCTTCTGATGGAGCTTCTTCTCCCACCCGGGTTACCACTCCTGTATCTCCTCTACACATATCGCGCAATACCTTAAAACATCTTATTGTAAAAGTGGTTTATTGCAATTTAAAATTCAATGTTACAGCTATGAATGATCTTCGACCATTCCCAGCGCGGCGTTACACCAACCAACCAATACCAGCGCTGCTCTGTCTGACGTCACAACTCCCTGCTTGCAGCAGCTCATCCTCCTTTACAATTTCTCTTCGTACAATCTCGTTCAGATATTCATACACAAGTAACTGTATAACCAAAGTTATTAACTAAGTAACTGCTTCCTACTACAGCCAAAATAACTAACAGTTACATAAACAGATAATTGTCCGTCCGCTAAAAAGATCGATAGAACACTTTCACAAGAACATCTAGTGTGACCCTCGTCCTACGTTGGTCACCCAATCGCAGTAGTCCACACCCACTACCTGAGGATTTCCACCGCAACGCAACACGCATTCTCACTGCGCAAGACAGCACACAAACAAAACATCCACGCAATCTAACACACCACACTATTTCATACTCACTCTACCACTCCGTCCGACACACCATCAGCATCCGCCGAATTCCATTGACTGCTGTTCCTCCGCCATCTTCTACGCCGCTGAGTTTAGAGCCAGAACTTTCCTTTTTTAAACTCTAAATCCCTCAATTTCCCCTCACTTTAGAGGCAACCCATCCTCTGCTACCATTTGATAGAGCCAAACTTGGGCCTTGCCTTACTATCCAAGTTCAGCAAAGATGGTCTTTTATTTGCCTACTAAAAGTTGTTGAGGAGAAAAACAACACGTTAAAGTTTATACTTACAAGTTGCTATGCTGTAAGGACCACAGTCTCTGAATTTCATTTATGGACTTTTATTATGAGGCCAAAAATAATTGTATATACACACACCGCAAGATCAATGAATATAGGTACAGGAAAATTAATACAGAGCCAAATCTACGCATATAATTGATTCAGCAAAAGAGACACAAAACAATAAACTCCAAGATTAATACACAACCCAAAATAGAGGCACAATCCAAATCCCTTTTCATCAGGAAAGGAAGCATGAAATATCTTGTCTTACACTACTCTCATAAATGAGGGTTCTATCCAGTTCCCCTAACTTAGTTCTCAAAGGTGTCAGCACGTGTAGACTTCCTTAGAAGAACTCATGTCAAATGGGTCAAATTGCTTAAAGCTATGGAGCCCGCTTTTAAGATGCTCCTTCTCCTCTGAAAATATAGAAGTCTGTGTTTGCTCTCCCTGCACATAATACAAAAAGGATAAATTCAGCCCCCTCCTAAATGTATCACGTGACAAATCATTCACTTCTTCAATACACCAGTAGTTTTCCATTACTTCTTCAATGAAATCTTCTTTGCTTCTTTTGACCTGGAGTGTAGATAGGCTAGGCGCAGACGATATCCTCCCTGTTAGCTTCTCAGACTATTCAAAGACATTCCAGTTATCTACTTAAACTAAAATAATGAGAATGCATTCCTTCTACCTTCAATGGGATGAAAACATACTGTTCTAGCACAAACAAAGATACATTTAATTAATGTTTACAGTAGCTGAAGAAGCGAAACTGAAAACACCCTGCAGCTCGCGACCTAGACTGCAGGCAACTTTAACACACGATTATATGAATATGAATATAATGTCTCCCTACACCCGTAGATACAAAATAATGGTGTCTTTTAGTATATGCAAAGTACGTGTAAGCGATCCATTACATTTCTTGGTTAACGTGTAGAGTACATGCATTTAAAACATAATACATGGTGATACTGAAACATATGCAGGTACGTTTAAATCATGAATATGATGCACCCTTATAATTAGAGAGCTGTATGCGCTCTATCACGTCTTGTGAGTATATATGTAGAATCTCCTCCAAGAGCTCCCAGCAAAAAGATGTGGAGATCAAAAGCAAGCTGGATATTTGTTGTTGCTTTTATACTTGCACTGATCTCTCCCCAGTATCTCTGGATTTTTGGGCAAGTCCACTGCATGTGGAGCATATCTCCCTTCTGTCCATAACCACTCTAGCATAGATCTGAGCTGGCACACATTGCGTTTAGATGGGATGTGGTGAAGTACCAGCGAGTCCAAATTTTTTATTTCTCTTTATGTTGCACGCACATGGATGGTCATGTGGCCCTTGCCCATATCTCATCCCAGGTCTCCATGAGCACGCCTCAGGTCTCCATACCAGGCAGCCCAGAAAGACGCTGACTTTCCCTATTATAGAAGAACGACTCTGCTCCCTGCTGGCTTTGAGTTGTGTTTGTCTATAATGTGCAAACGTAACGGTTGAGTCAGTCTAAGATTCTCACCTGGTTGAAGATTAAACTGAGTCATACATGTGTCCCTAAATAGGGCAGTCCCTGCATAAAAATTGCCTAAACTCATTGGGGTTTCCTCATTCCACCACTGAAAGCATGAGTCTGCAACCCTAGGAGAAACCCGGGGTTTAGTCTGATAGGCATCATGGTGGAGGGAATGGTGGTCGCGTTCTTTCTATATGAGAGTATATCCCAAAACTTTAGGAGAATATCTCAAAACTCTAGGAGAATGTCCATCAAATTGAGGAGGCAACTGTTATGTGGTCTACATTTGTGTAGTAGCCATATTATGTGAGTTAGTAGGATTTTGGAATAGTGTTGCTCTGGTGCCACCCAAGGGAGGAGGACATTTGGTACCATTTTAATGCAGAACGTAGTTAGCCTGTTAATATATAGCCTTCAATGTTCTGTAATCCCACCCACCCTTCACTTGGTTTTCGATAAAGTGCAAGGGGTATATTTACTAGAAAAAGACACAGCACAGCGCTGCAAGCCATCTTGCTGCCTCGAGCTGTGCCATTAGGAAAGTGCAGGGATGCATTATATTTGGTATGTAACGTTTACAACTAAATTTTTACAACGCACTACCATTACAACGCAGGCATTACCACGCATACCATTACAACACATTGCGCTGGGGGGCGCTCTAGGATAGGTAATAAGTTTAATTTTCTATCCAACACCTTCCCTAGTGTCCACGGGGACTGGAGTTGGAATAGAAAATTATACTTACCACTATCCAGCACCTCTAAGCGCTATGCGTTGTAATGGTATGCGTGGTAAAAACCGCGTTGTAAAGGTATGCGTGGTAAAAGTATGCGTTGTAACGTCATACATCCATTATATTTACAGCAATACAACGCATATCTGTGCTTTTTCTGCACTTGCTCACAATTGGCTGCCTGTTGTTGCTGTGGGAACACCCAGAGCAACACCCATGGAATGCTGCTTTCATGCAAAGTAATGAGCAAAAGGGGACTATATTTATAAGGCCATGAAAGGCCAAGCATGCCCTTTTAAATATAGCTCAACATTGTGCGCCACTGAGGAGTCAAAAAAGTGATGCTCCTGTGGCGCAGGGGCCTTGTAAAATGCCCTTAAGTTTGGGTACTCTGGGTGATAGATTTGTATCCTCAGATAAATGCCAAGAGCTTTTTCTGCATTAGATGTATGTTGGATTTCATAAAGAGAAGTGGCAAGACCGGTAGAAAATATAACAACATTGTGAGGACCTTCATTTTAAGGCTAGCCACTCGGCTTGTCTTTATATTTCTAGTGTCCCCCATCTATATAAGTCTTTGTACAAGATGTCAAGCAAGGGAGGGATATTAGTTTGGTATGAGAGTTGTGTTTCCGTGGTCAGGAATATACCTAAGTAATGTTTTGACTGTTTGTTTCATTGAAAACAATATTCCTCCAGCATCGCCCTTGATTGATTCAGAGGATTGTCAACACCTATTGTTGTGGACTTAGGGTAGTTACCTATGAATCGAGGCTGTTACGAAGATTTCTAATTCCTGTTAGCGGACAGGAATAGATCTCTCGAGGTCTGTGACATCAGCAAATAATGCAATTTTACAATTTGTGTTTCCTAAACGTATGTGTTTAATATTAGGGTTATTTCTTTTCTTATGAACGGGTTGTCCCATGGTGAGGATGAATACTGATGGACAGGGGATACCCCCTTGTCTTCTTCCCCTTGTCATGGCTATAGAGATTAGGCAGTTTACCTTTATTTGTGTGCTAGGACTGATAAAAATAGGCAGACCATAGATGATGAGTTTAGTCAGGCTGTGGGTCTATAGGAGGCAAATGTTATAGGGTCTCTACCTGTCTTTAACAAGAGAGTGATCATGCATTCTGTCATTGTTTACGTGACCAAATTGTACTGTAAGAAAGATGTAAAAAGTGTTGTTAGTGCTGAAGCTAGTAGGTTCACATATGTTTTATAAAAGGAAATGGATAGTTTTCCAAGTCCTGACATTGTATTGTATTTGAGAGTTTCAATCACTAAGCATGCTAAGGGGAATATATACAATGAAATGGCACAGTGCAATTTCGCTGCACTGAGCGATGCCATTTAAAAAATGAAGGAATGCACCATATTTACAGGAATACGGCGCACCCCTGTGCTCTCCCCTGTACCGGTGCTAGAACAGCAGCTGTGTGTCAACGCAGGAACCCTTGCACAATGGTGTCAATGGCACTAGCAAGCTTTGTTGATCCAAATCGGTGTTTTGTTCTACATGGGAGGAAAGTGATTAGGGCTCTTGTTTTCTTGGTGAACCATTATTGACGAGCCTTTTGCAGACTTGTTTTTATTGGCCGCCAATGTTGAAAAATGTGATGTGCATAGGTAAGGCTGTCTTCACCTATGGATTGTAACATATATTCAGCTCGATGCTTATCAATGTCTCTTCAGGTGGTGACAGCTTTTGGAGTACTGAAGACTAGTCAATACATTTATAATTAGTTGAGCGGAGCGTGGCATAGGAGACAGACAGTGAGAGAGCGCAAATTGAGAAAAAAATTAGAAGTGCACCATATTTACAAGCACGTTGCATTAGTTTAGTAAAGATTACATAAGAGTGTCGAATTTATAGAGTGAAAATACATAAGAGTGCTTAATTAAAATAGAATGCATATATCAGTGTGAAAAGCTAATGTAGAAGTGTGTAGAGATGTTAGAATGATGTTGAAATCCCATGTTATGTGGCTGTTGTAGAGGAGAATGTAATACTGCTAAACGTAGAAATGTGTAGGCCACATGGCAGTTCACAGAGAATGAAGGGTGCTGTTACACTCTCACATGATATGGATTTTAATGTTGTTGTAATTCAAAGTAGTATTGATCATAGAACTGAAATATATGTTTTATAGAAGTGTTTCAAATAACCATTGTGTGTAATAAGTTAGAATACTGTTTAGACTAAGAAATTAAAGGTTTACAGAGTGCACAGGCCCGTTTCATGTAATTCTAATAGGCCTGAATAGATAAGGTCATTTCTTTTGATCTGCATGTGTTAGTTAGAGGAATGTTATGTTAAGCATAAATTGCTGAGCCTGCTCGAAGGTTTACGACTTAGAAGATACGGTGGAGGCCGGAATTTGGGGCCCACTGTACAAGTGTCTGTTTGCAGGTGCGAGGAGGTTCCAATCAAGAGAGTGATGAATAGAGTTTTGTTCAGGGAGCCAGGCACAGGCCTGGAGGAGGCTTCAGGAATTTCCTGGGGGGTACCGTCCTGCCGGAGAAGAGCCTGAGAAGCAAGGTCAACGCTAACGATGGGCCTAGAGGAGTATCAGCATGGAAAATGCCAGAACCGACACCACGTGAGGGGCGTCTCTAAAGGGCGTTTCTATTGTAAATGTGATTTTTGTATTAGGGACAGCACCCGTGGGTGGAGTTAGGGCAGATGGTCTGAGGAACCTAAGAGAGCGGATGGGTAGGCAGATAGGATAACTGTGAGACACTGATTCACAACGAAGACTAAGGGAAGTGAGTGATCTTCTTTGGAAGTCACCACGGCTGACACCTTTTTAGGTTAAGATTTTACTAAGTAGGGATGTCACTTAGTCTAGTGTAGGGACAGTCTAATCTGGATTTTCTTCCTTTCTGTAAATGACTCACAAGTTACAGCTTGTGTCTATTCTTGCAACTCTGATGATTTTCGAATTGGTTTTGGTGATATTCTTCTGCCGACTAAGAGCATTTAGAAAATTTATGTTTGTATTGATACCAGTATATCTTTTGAACCTTATTTTGAGATGTTTGAATCTCCAGTTAACTTTGGCTTTATAATAAACTTTTAAAACTTATTCGTAGTAAGTGGTTCTTTAGAGTGGTGTAAGTCCTTAACTGATTGACCTAGTAGTGGATTGCCTTTTACTCTATGACAGGTATCAACGGTTTAGTCGACCTGAGTTGGGATCTAGACCTATAGCAATAGATCAGAAATCCCGCCGTAACAGTTGGTAGCAGACAAGGATGGTTACCTTCTAGAGGAAGGTGATCTAGACTAGGTTAAGATTACCCCAAGGTCCCTAGAGATCGAGAGATGAGCAGCGGAAGAATCGCCTGCCGAAGAAGGTGCTGACGGTGCGAGGGAAAAGCAGCAGGGTCGGACGAGAGTGAGTATAACAAGGGTCATGCGTTGACAGATTGCGGTGTTTTGTGTTGTATCTGTATTGTAATGTCATGCGGAGTTGAATGACTGTAGTGTGAATGAGAGAGGGTTGTGAGCGCGCGCAACCTGGGGGAAAATCTTAAGTTCGGAGAAGAGCTTAAGTGGTTCGGGTGTATCGAACATCCAGAGTAGTTGTCGACCAGAGTAAAGGGGGTCATGAGGTACCATTGATCGCCCGCAGGACCGAGATAGGTGGAACGCAAGAGTGAGTGTGTGGGTAACGGACGCAGGTCGAAAGTTACCGTGTGTAAGTAACCTATCAGTTAAGGCGATTGTCTGGACGTACACGGAAAGACATTTCGTCAGTTAAGGTGACAATTACAGTTAGACTGTGGGCGTACAGTCAAGGAAAGTGATCGCTTGGTCGGAAGTAATCATTTTTCAGAGTATGAATGGGACGCATGCATGACCGGGAGACGAGCGGAGAAAGGAGGGGAACTGCTGCGAAGGGGGACGAGTGACGTCAGCGAGAGCTGCGCTGTGATAGGCCGGTTGGTGTGACGTCAGCGAGAGCCGCGCTGTGATAGGCCGGTTGGTGTGAAGCCACGCTGTGATAGGCCGGTTGGTGTGACGTCAGCGAGAGCCACGCTGTGATAGGCCGGTTGGTGTAAAGCCGCGCTGTGATAGGCCGGTTAGCGAGAACCGCGCTGGGATTGGTGGATAGTCATCAGGAAGTAAACGAACGCGGAGAAAATAAAAATTTTGCAGATTTTGAACATGAAGTTTTTTAAATGTTTGAGAGCGATCTTTAAGAGAAAAAGAAGAGAATCTTATTACGGGGAAGAGGCACCGCCAGAGGGTACACCAGCTCACTATATGCCAACGAATGTTGGGTTGCATACTATACTGTGGCTTGATACTTGGAGTAAGATTACAGAAGGGAATGAGGAACTGACTTTTCCGAAATACGGAACGTTTAGACTAGAAGTGTTGCATCAGCTGAAAGCAGTTATGTCCTCATTGAGACCTTTGCCTAGACCAACACAGTTTGAGGCCCTTAATACGTGGATTAGGGCGGCGCACGACAGGAATCAGAACAGACGCCAAGAAAGGGTAAGGCGATCAGTAAGGGCAGTGCAAGATGCCAAATGGGATGCGGAAGCCAAGAAATGGAGGGTACAGACGATTGAAGTGGATAAGTTGTACCCAGTGAGAGAGGTTACAGGAGAAAAGAGACCCATAGAAGAGGATGACGAGAGCGAGTCGGAGGATGGCCTAATAAATAGGTTGTTGATAGATAGATCGCCTCCGGACAATAGGGAGATAGAAGGTACTGAGCTCCCAAGGGAAGATAGGGTTGACATAGAAGGGAATAGGCCACTCCCTATAACGAATTGGGTACCTACCAAAGGTGAGGAGACACCTCAACATAGTCCTGTACAGAGAGTAGTCGGAAGGGTTGTGGTGCAGAAGATGCCAGCAACAGAGAGGGTCGAGTCTTATGGATTGCCAGATGCTCTTCAAGTACCCGTTACCATAGGTCCTATAGTGTCTGTTTATCACCCAGAGAAAGGGAGAGAGGAAGAACAGGTACGGCTAGACAGAGAAAGAGTTGAGATGGAAAGAAGGAATAACACAACAAATGCCTGGAGGCAATTGCCAGGACCGATAACGTGGAGCACCCCATTGGATTCAGCAGTGGATCCCGTAGCAGAACAGGGGGGTCAGAGAGGACCGATGGACCTGAGGGGACCACGGCCGAAATCCTATAAAGAGTTGAGGGCTGACTTGAAGGAATGGGATAGGTCCACAGAAGCACCGAGCAACAGGTCAAGAGCAGAAGCTGGATGGGGAAGTCGAGGCAACGGGACATTATCTCACTGCGGGGCTAGCGAAAGCAGTCAGGAGTGGGACGGTAAAAGTCAGGAGAGTAGAGGAGTTACACGTCATATTGATGGTGGAAATGGGCAGGAGCGAAAAGGTAGAAGTACGTAGTGTGGAGAGACGTCTCGTCTCATTCAAAGTGAAGGAGACCAAAGGACACAAGAGTACAGGAATAGGTTTAAGTGCACTCTCCACGCACCTGATGATAACGTACAGCACTGGAGTCGTGGGAACATGGGGAACCGCGAAGGACCTTGCCATGTGTCGAGTGATCAGAGATCACAGGCAAATTGCGAAGGCATGGGGAATAATGGATGTCTTACCATGCACCTAGAGAAACCAGGCAGAATGGGAAATGTGGGACTATGGGAAATAGAGAAGTGTTTCGCTATACACCCAGAGAGGATGGAACTGCATGGGACCTGGAGAGATGGGAGCATGGGAGGACTCCCCATAACACGCCTAAGCCCAGACGTAGGACTCAGAGCTGTGATGGGAGAGATGTAAATGGACTCTCTAGAGATAGCATATTGAAAGCTGTGATAAAAGCCAAGAGACTCGATGTGACCAGCTTAAAATCTGACCTGGACGAGATAATAGATGGTGCGTTGCCTTTAGAAAGGATTGACATGTACGAACAAGATGATCTGCTGTTTATAGCAAAGGATATTACTCGAAAGGCAAGAGCAACTCATGAGAAACTGTCTGAATTGGCAGACAAGTATATGGTAGATTTGTCCAGAACAAAGGCATTGCAGGGTAACCATAGGTTGCATTATTCAGATCAGGACTTAGAAGAGAGGAGGACAACTGGATTAAAAACACACATAAGGGAACTGATCACAGGAATAAGAGCATGGAGAGATCTGGACAAATGGGAAGAGAGGTGGTCCAAAAAGGGAACTGTTAGGCGGAGCGCGAATGTGATATCTCCGGAGGGAAGGCTACTGCAGATGGAGGCATTCCCTTTGCGAGAAATAGCGAATGGGAGTTATGTACACGTGCCCTGGAGTAGGGGAGATTTGGCTGCATTTACCAACTCATTTCCGAAGTTAAGGGAAAATCCCGTAGAGTGGTACAAGCAGGTAGAGAGGTTTGTAAAGATTTCAAAAGTATTGTGGATTGATTTGAACACCTTATTCGACATTGTGGTCCCAGGAGACTTGTGGATAGCATGCAAGGTTAGTGTCGAATGGCCAACTGCAGAACCAGAAAGGGATGCTCGTACTAATGGACCGTCAGAAAGAGTAATGTTAAAATATGAAAGGGTGATGACATGGCTGAAGGAGAAGGTGCCACCACAAGATATAGATTGGGTAAAAATTGACCGAACAAGACAGGAACCCAAGGAGACAGTTCATGAGTTTTATGAGCGATTGCTGAAAACGTTCAAACGATACAGTGGATTAGATGTAATGGATCCCAAAGATATAGGACAGTTTGTATCGAAGTTCGTTTTGGGGTTGAGACCTGATATTTGTTTGATGATTCAGCAACATTTAATTTGTTGGCAAAACAAACCATTGGATGAACTTTTGAGATACGCAAGGTATTGCAGTGATGAAATAGATTCCAAAGCAAAGAAACTAAAGGAGAAACTGATGATGGTGCAGATGCAGTCGGCTGGAAAGGGTGGACAGCAGCAACAGGGAACAGGGACGATGGGACGGAAACCAAATAGTCAGAATAAGGACAACGAGGAAAACCCGAGACCTAGAATAGACGTTGCTACATTGAAAAAAACGACGAAGTGTCACCAGTGTCACCAGGTGGGACATTGGAAACGCGAGTGTCCCTATAACCCTGAAAACGGAGAACTAGAAGTAGAGGAGGAGGAGGTTCAAGAAGTTCCAGTTCAAAGGGGGACAGTGCCAAAGATTAAGGTGGCCAAAGGGGGGACTTCGGCTCCACAAGCCCAGTTCCCGCAGCCACCAAAGATTACGACAGGGGGAAAGATCTATAGACAAATGCCTCTTTTTATATACGAAGAAGAGTGTTACTACGTTGATCCATTGACGGGACGACGTGTAAGTAGAGAGGAGGACTGTACCCTCGGGGCAGTTCTAGAGGTGGATCAAAGAGGACCGTTTGTTGAGGCTGAAGTGGCAGGGTGTCCTACAACATTCTTAGTAGATACCGGAGCTACTCAATCAACTTTGAGATCGGCAGTGGTTCCAGATCTTCCAATGTCGGGGGAAACAATTCAAGTGGTAGGAGTTGTAAATAGGAGAATGACTAACCCTTTGACGGAACCAGTGCTAGTGAGAATAGGAAACTACACCAATGAACATCAGTTTGTAGTATGTGATTCTAGTCCTGTGTGTCTGTTAGGAAGAGACTTATTGTGCAAACTGAACTGCACAATATACTGCACACCTCAGGGAGTGGAGGTACAGACTACAGACGATGATGCTACCTTTAAAGTTGCAAATTCGAGAGTGTATCCTACCCTGACTGTGGAGGACCTTCCTCTGGCCTTACGAGATACAGTGTCATCAGAGGTATGGGATTATACTGGAGAAGAGATAGGATTGATCAAAGGAGTAGAACCAGTGAAGATCATGGTAAAACCAAATGTTGAATATCCAAGAACGCCACAATACAAATTGACCCCGGAGACGATTGCAGGAATAAAACCCGTAATCGACTCTATGATTCAACAGGGAATACTGAAGGAAATCGTGGGTAGTCCATGCAACTCCCCGATTATGGGTTTGCAGAAACCTAGTGGGAAATTTAGAATAGTGCAAGATCTTCGAAAGATTAATAACATCGTTGTTTCATGTTGTCCAGTGGTACCGAATCCATCAGTGATATTGTTTCAGATACCATTCCAAGCTGAGTGGTTCACCGTGATAGATCTTTGTCAGGCTTTCTTTTCAATTCCATTAGATGAGGAAAGCCAGTATCTTTTCGCTTTTAAGCTGGAAAATCGTGTCCTAACATGGTGTCGTATCCCACAAGGGTAGACAGAAAGCCCATCAATTTTCAACCAGCTATTGAAGAAAAATCTTGAAAGTCTAGTACTGCCACAGAACTCGGTTCTGGTCCAGTACATAGACGACCTACTTGTTGCGTCAGGAACGGAAGAAGCTTGTAAGATAGATACCATCGCCTTGCTGAACCATTTAGCTGAAAATGAGCATAAGGTATCTCCGAGCAAATTGCAGTACTGTCTGACAGAAGTACAGTACTTGGGTCACCGGATAGAAAAAGGAAAGCGCAAGGTGTCACCAGATAGGATAGAGGCGATAATGCAGATGAATGCGCCTACGACACAGAGAGAAGTCAGGATGTTCCTAGGAATGGTTGGTTATTGCCGACAGTGGATAGCTAACTTTTCCCTGAAAGCAAAACCCTTACAAAAACTGACGCACAAGGAGGTGAGTGATCCGGTACCATGGGACAAGGATTGTTTGATGTCGTTCCTACAGCTGAGAGAGGACTTGTGCCGTGCTCCAGCTTTGGGGATGCCTGATTACGAAAAACCATTTTCACTTTACTGCTGCGAAAGAGAGGTCATGCTTTGTCAGTTTTAGTACAAACTCATGGAAATGCCCGTAGACCAGTTGCATACTTTTCGGCTACTTTAGATCCGGTAGCCGCAGCGTTGCCCGGATGTCTCAAATCCGTTGCTGCAACCGGTGTCAGCATTGAAAGGTGTGAAAATATAGTAATGGGACACCAATTAGTGGTGTATGTACCTCATTCTGTAGAACTGTTAATGACCAGGACCAAGACACAGCACTTAACCAATAATAGGCTCACGCGCTACGAGCAAGTTATTCTTGCTGCGGAGACGTGACCATTAAGAGGTGCTCTGTTTTGAATCCTGCTACATTGATGCCACTTCCTAATGATATAGAAGGCGAAGAATGTGAAGATCACGATTGCCTTGATGTGACTGAACTATGCACCAAGCCAAGACCAGATATTGTGGATGAGCCGTTGACTGACCCTGATGAAATTTTCTTTGTTGATGGCTCATGTTTAAGAGACGATACTGGTCGGTTGAGAGCAGCTTATGCTGTTTGCACCATTACTGGAGTTGTGGAAGCAGCTTGCCTGGAAGGAGTACACTCCGCTCAGGTAGCCGAAATCATTGCATTGACATGTGCCTGTTTAGCAGGTAGCAAAATTAGAGTCACCATTTATACCGATAGCCAATATGGTTTCGGTGTAGTTCATGATTTTGGGCAATTGTGGTCTCAGAGAGGTTACATGACCTCCTCTGGTTCGCCTATTCGAAATGGGGAATTTGTGCGACTGTTGTTAGAAGCATTACAAGGTCCAGCAGCAATTGCGGTCGTTAAATGTGTAGCCCACACCAAAAATACAGATTTTGTGTCGCAAGGTAATCGATATGCAGTCGAAGTTGCTCGCTACTGCGCGGAGCAAGGATATTCTTTCACGGAAGTGGAAGTAGGTGGGACTCAGTAAAAGACAGAGTTAAACATGATGCTAGAAACAGTTGATACTTGGGATGATTTAAAAGACATGCAAGAGAAAGCACCTAATTCTGAGAAAAAGGCATGGGAAACAGCAGGTTGTGTGAAAAGTGAAATGGATTTGTGGGTTTCAGCAGATGGAAGGGCAGTATTACCTGATGAACTAGTGAGTCCAATGGCACGATAGATACATGGTCCAGTACACTTAGGAAGAGATGCCATGCTGAGGTTATTTAGGCAGACTTGGTATAATCCTAGGTTTAGGATTGCAGCAGAAGCAGTGTGTCAAAGATGTGTCACATGCCAGCAATTGAACGTAGGGAAAAGAACACCAGTTACAATGAGTCACATTGGGAGGTCTGGGGGGCCTTTCAACAGAATGCAATTAGATTTTATTGAAATGCCAAAAATCAACCGCCTCAGGTATGTTCTGGTGGTTGTATGCATATTTTCCAGATGGGTCGAAGCATACCCTACACGCAGGTGCGATACACTCACAGTAGGAAAGTTGTTGCTTAGAGAGTTGATCCCGCGCTTTGGGGTGCCGACCTCCTTGGAATCAGACAGAGGAACTCATTTCAACAGCGAAGTTGTGAAGATGCTTTGCTCTGCATTAAACATTGATCAGAAGTTGCACTGTAGCTATCGACCAGAGGCTTCAGGTATCGTGGAGCAGATAAACGGAACTCTAAAGTCCCGAATAGCCAAAGTATGTTCATCGACGTCCTTAAGCTGGCCTGATGCTCTGCCTTTGGTACTCATGAGTATGCGTAGCACACCAGACAGGAGGACAGGTCTCTCTCCACATGAGGTTTTAATGGGGAGGGCCATGAGACTTTCGTCTGTTCCAACTACAGCTTTGTTGAATATTACAGATGACCTGATCTTGGATTATTGCAAGGGACTTTCTGATGTCATTCATTATGTGTCTCTTCAGGTGCAGGCTGCTGAAGTTCCATCTTCAAGAGACCTATGTCACGACTTGTGCCCTGGTGACTGGGTCCTTGTGAAAAAACACGTCCGGAAGAACTGCTTAGACGTGCGTTGGAAGGGGCCCTACCAAATAATCCTGACAACGAATACTGCTGTAAAGTGTGGAGGGATACCAAACTGGATTCATGCTTCCCATACTCGAAGAGTTCCAGCACCCTTAGAAGAAACAGCTCCTCTCACAGATGAAAATCCAGCTGTGGACGGCGAACCACTAGAGGGGATCAGTCAAGCTGTGGGGGTGTCGAAAGAAGTTGAGAGTGCTACAGATCCAGCAGAAAAAAAACAGGACGACAGTGAAACTGAAGTTGCCACCGAAGGAGAAAGTTGCTGTGATTACGGCTCAGACACAGATCAAGACAAAAGTGATCAAGAACCGAGTGTGAGGACAAGACATAGGAGAACAAGGCGTGGAGAAGCTAGTTGGCCTGAAAGAAAGAAGAGGCCGAGCTTGAAGCCAACTCCAGAGAGAACTCTTGCTCCTATATCTGAAGACTCGGATTTGGAAGAAGGTGCACAAAGACAGGAACAGGAAGGTCCGAGAAGATCGAGGAGGGTGCGAGTGCCCTGCAGAAGATACGCTACTCCTGAGTGGACCTACCTAGCTGCAGATGTCCAGTGCACGGAGATCCGGGAGGGTGAGGGAAGTGACAGTGACCAGTACTGACCCAATCATAACATTGGAAGTAGTGTTGTTGGTACCAGGAGTGGAGGTCGAAGGGTTGCTGACACTCACTATCCCCAATTCTCCATATCTGAGCAGGATAAGAGAACTGGTTTTAAACAGAATAGAATTTCCGACTTTTTGTTCAACGATGCCAACACTCGAGGAGATCATTCTTCGTTTGGAAATATTAGAATACGTGATTAGAGCCGCTGGAACACGTATGATTCCAGATTGCTAAAGACTTTGTAAATAAACAGATTGAAAGATAACCTAGCGCCAAGTGGAAGAAGAAGAAATTTAGGGACTTCCCATTTAGTGGACGGAGAAGGGCTAGGGTTGTCTGTTGCTATAGAACTCAAAGACTGATCTTGCAGAAGGGATTATCAGCTTCCAGGTGTGGTTCGGAAAGACTGAATAAGCAAAGAAAAGAGACTTTGTGTTGTGAAAGAAAATCAGAACTACACTGTCTTGAGATCATGGAGGCCGGCAACCCAAACCGCAAGACAAAATGCATAGAAGGCACACTTTTAGTGGGAGTAATTTTCCTTATAGTTTTAGTAGTTACTATATCATATGTAGTGGGACATGAAAATGAAGAGAAGGCAACAAAGGAAGCAAAAATTGTATCAATACAGAAACCTACTACTGCTGGTCGAAGGGGGGACAATACAGAGAAAGATAAAGCTTTACTAGCAGCAGAGACTCGTAGGTTGCATGTGAATGAATCACAGGGAAATTTCAAATCAAATGCATATGCTAAATTGCTTTATGAATAGATTGATGCTATGGAGGCAAAGGATTGCTACGTGTGCATGCAATTGCCAGCCTCTGTAGTCGAAGGTATTAGATATCATCATCTTCCATTGACTTATGGAATCACATGTAGTTTGTTGCTTAGTATATTTTATGAACGTGATGGTTTTGAATATTATTTTTCAAATTTTGATGCTGTTTTACCAGAAGTTCCAAATTACAAGCACATGAACAAGTGGGATTATTATAAGAGTGAAGATAGATTAAAGAAATTTTTCATTCCTTGGAAAACGTTGGATACTTCACATGCCCGAAGAAATAATTTGACTTGTAAAGTGTCAGAAATTGAGAAAAGGTTTATAGGACAGGTGGATGATCGGTATAGGAGACAGAAGATCTTAAAGGCTTCAGGCCAATGGAAAACAGATTGGACCGAGGAAGAAAGGTTACACAAAAGAAAGGGTAGTAATGGTCCAATAGCTTTAGATCGAGAGCAAAAAGGGAAACTGTGTATATATAGGGGTAATACCTATTATGAGAATGTGTTTGTGGGAGAAGTAAATTGTGAACATGCTTTCCAATTAGAATATTATACACAGGATTTCTTGAAGGGAATGCAGGTGATCCCGAATGTATATTTTGTTTGTGGAAGAAATGCATACGTGAAACTGCCGGATAATTGGTATGGATCATGTTATTTAGCAATTGTCTTCCCCAAAATATACCATGCTAAGGATCTAGAAATTATAGAGGGAGGAACTCAAGCTAGAGGAAGAAGGGATGTAAGCAATGAGGAGGTAGTTGGAGACGTATTTGGTGCTATGTTTCCTCTTTTAGGGATAGTACTGAATGATGTCAAGATTAGAAGATTGGCAACAGTTGTAGATAGGTTGTCCGCCAGTACTGCTAGATCATTAATGCTGGTGGAGGGAGAGATGCAATCGATAAGGGCAATGGTTCTTCAGAACCGACTTGCTCTAGACGTTCTGTTAGCCAAAGAGGGAGGAGTCTGTAAGGCTTTGAAGGTTCAGGAATGTTGTACTTACATTCCAGACAATTCAAAACCTCTAGAAAAGTATATACGGAACATCACTGAAATTCATCATGAGATTGAGGATTTGACACAGGTAAATGTGTGGGAAAAAGTAGGTCATGGAATGGGTAAAGTTGGAGGTTGGTTTGCCAACCTAGGAAAGGGTTTCATTTGGTACATACTGAAACCTATCATCATAATAGTGATTTGTATAATCACCTTGTGGGGATTGGTGCGGCTGTACCAATGGTATAGATCAAATAGGTTGCAGAGATCCATGAGAGAGCAGGGGAGGAGATTAGCTGCGATGCAGGATAATCAGTACAGGAGTCTGAGGGCTCTAGAGATGATGAAACGAGAGAGTACTGCAACGAGTTCAGTTTGATTCAGTTCATACCTCAGGGATGGTGTTGTGATGGTGATGACTACTAAAAGTCATCAAAGGGGGGAACTGAGAGAGCGCAAATTGAGAAAAAAATTTGAAGTGCACCATATTTACAAGCACGTTGCATTAGTTTAGTAAAGATTACATAAGAGTGTCGAATTTATAGAGTGAAAATACATAAGAGTGTTTAATTAAAATAGAATGCATATATCAGTGTGAAAAGCTAATGTAGAAGTGTGTAGAGATGTTAGAATGATGTTGAAATCCCCATGTTATGTGGCTGTTGTAGAGGAGAATGTAATACTGCTAAACGTAGAAATGTGTAGGCCACATGGCAGTTCACAGAGAATGAAGGGTGCTGTTACACTCTCACATGATATGGATTTTAATGTTGTTGTAATTCAAAGTATTATTGATCATAGAACTGAAATATATGTTTTATAGAAGTGTTTCATATAACCATTGTGTGTAATAAGTTAGAATACTGTTTAGACTAAGAAATTAAAGGTTTACAGAGTGCACAGGCCCGTTTCATGTAATTCTAATAGGCCTGAATAGATAAGGTCATTTCTTTTGATCTGCATGTGTTAGTTAGAGGAATGTTATGTTAAGCATAAATTGCTGAGCCTGCTCGAAGGTTTACGACTTTGAAGATACGGTGGAGGCCGGAATTTGGGGCCCACTGTACAAGTGTCTGTTTGCAGGTGCGAGGAGGTTCCAATCAAGAGAGTGATGAATAGAGTTTTGTTCAGGGAGCCAGGCACAGGCCTGGAGGAGGCTTCAGGAATTTCCTGGGGGGTACCGTCCTGCCGGAGAAGAGCCTGAGAAGCAAGGTCAACGCTAACGATGGGCCCAGAGGAGTATCAGCATGGAAAATTCCAGAACCGACACCACGTGAGGGGCGTCTCTAAAGGGCGTTTCTATTGTAAATGTGATTTTTGTATTAGGGACAGCACCCGTGGGTGGAGTTAGGGCAGATGGTCTGAGGAACCTAAGAGAGTGGATGGGTAGGCAGATAGGATAACTGTGAGACACTGATTCACAACGAAGACTAAGGGAAGTGAGTGATCTTCTTTGGAAGTCACCACGGCTGACACCTTTTTAGGTTAAGATTTTACTAAGTAGGGATGTCACTTAGTCTAGTGTAGGGACAGTCTAATCTGGATTTTCTTCCTTTCTGTAAATGACTCACAAGTTACAGCTTGTGTCTATTCTTGCAACTCTGATGATTTTCGAATTGGTTTTGGTGATATTCTTCTGCCGACTAAGAGCATTTAGAAAATTTATGTTTGTATTGATACCAGTATATCTTTTGAACCTTATTTTGAGATGTTTGAATCTCCAGTTAACTTTGGCTTTATAATAAACTTTTAAAACTTATTCGTAGTAAGTGGTTCTTTAGAGTGGTGTAAGTCCTTAACTGATTGACCTAGTAGTGGATTGCCTTTTACTCTATGACAGGTATCAACGGTTTAGTCAACCTGAGTTGGGATCTAGACCTATAGCAATAGATCAGAAATCCCGCCGTAACAACAGTGATCAACGTGTAGAGTGTTGATAAGAAATATTCCTATAGATATGGCTGCAACCATAGTGCACTTCATGTGTATAGCTTGCAAACCAGTGACTGTGGGAAGACTAGGCATTAGGTTCAGTGGAATAAATTTAAGCATGATTCAAATTGCCATCATGTTGTTGCTGTAATTGTTGTTCCATATCAATATCTATTTATAAGCCTTAACTATAACTTGCGATCCCGTCATGCACAGTGTTTCTATCAATTATATCATTTCAGATGTTGCAGTAATGTTACCTATGATGTCATAGAACATGTTATATGTGATGTAGTATCTGAGGTGTTCAGCAATGTATGATGAAGGTATGATTTGTTTTTTGTTAATGTTAAATAAAATATTATTACAATTCCTAACTATAATGTCACTTTGACTTGTGTTTTTCAGTGATTTTTTTTAAATCTAATGTAAGATGCCCATCGTCATGCATGGTGTGGTGTTGGGCGTAGGACCTGGCCTGTGGCCAAGTCCTGCAAACAACCCTTTGCAGGAGACCAAACCCTTCCTTCGGCAATGTGCAGCGTGGGGTTGGGCGCATGGCTGTCTATGTCATATAACAATATAAAAGGTGTTTTAAGTAAGGCAGACCACATTTTTTTTGTCAAACACCCCAAACACCTGAATAACTATTGGCTATCTAAATGTGTCAGCACATAAACATATATAAACCAGATTTGTTGGCTTAGTCAAAAATCACCAATAACCATAATCCGAAGTACATTTCATAAACACACACATTGCAATGCTTAATAACTATGATCATCATAAAATATTTCCACTAAAGCCTTTTTTTAAAAACAATATCATGTTTTTGAATTTTTATTTTAACAGTTTTTCAGGCCACAAAGTGCAGCCGTAGCACTTCAGCTCCTGAGCATACAGCTCAAGCTTTTCAAAAAAAGGAATACATCCTTTATGAAACCCCAATCACACTGTGCCTTCACAGTGCCAGCAACAGAACAAATGCGTCTTCAGGACGCATTCGTTCTGCAGGCAAGTCGTTGCAACGACTTACTTTAGCGGGGGCAAATTGGTGGAATGGTGTGGGAATTAAAGTCCAACACCTTCCCTGCCGATGTGCACATTGGAGTTAGAATATTAAATTAAACTATTCAAATCCAGCACCCTCCCCAAGGCAAGTGGTTATAACATCTTGCGTGCAAAACAACTGCATGCATAAGATGCATTTTTTCTAATGACGGCATTCCTAAGGCATGTGTGATAAACCTATGCGGAATACCATCATTCATTCTTCGAAAATATGGTACGCTCTCCTGGAGTCATAGATTCAATAATCCAAGAGAATTTCTGTTTTTTTTAATGTTGCATGGTGGGTGCTGTGCTCCGTGCAGCCCCCCCCCCCTCCCAACATTAAAAAAAGGATTGGTGGTTCTGCTGCCTCTTCTATAGGCACCAGCAGAAAGAAAATAATACGTTTTATGAAGCCCTAGGGCATTATTCTTTTTTTGGCTTTTATTTTTTATTTTAGGGTTCACTGGTGCCCGCCAGGGGCACCCACTCTTAGGTAAACATTTTATTATAAGTTGAGGTTGTTGGGAGAGCACTAAAGTCCATGTGTCCCCTGCCAGATCCTCACCAGCACCCGTAGCTGGGGGCCAGGAAGCTGGCATTTTTTTTAATGGGTGCCCTAGTGCAAACCCAAGGCACCCACATGAGGCCAAAAACTGTTAGTTATTTGTTGCAAACAGATATTAGAAACAGTCCAACAGAAGTCATTAAAAAAATTAAGGCTGCACTAGCTCAGAATGTGTAGAATTATGTAAGCAGTGCAAAAGGAAACATATTCTCTCTGCTTGTCATTGTAAGCTATTAAATAGAGCACATGAAAGAAAAGCAAAGTTCTGTTTTTGTTGCTTTAAACAGCTGCTTCAATTATGTTCATGACCTCACCTAACGTTTATCTTAGCTGCAGATATTGGACATCAGAACTCAACTGTAATAACTTATAAAGCTGAATTGCAATGTCTTTTCTTTATAATCGGTACCTAGGTGCGTCACGTCGCTGATTATAATAAAATTAGAGACTGACTTTTACGCAGGGATTACAGAGTCCCATGTATTATATCGACATATATGTAAATGTGCGTGGCGTGTACCATCCATTACTAATACCTACCATGTAGGATGCGTTGTATAAATTGATGCCTTGCAAACTAGAGCATAAAAATATATTGCAACATAATTGTAATTGCGATGTAAATACCGCATTGTAATGTACAGCATTATAAAGTTGTTTGTTGTTACAACTAATTTTCTCATTAGACGTATGGAAATAGCACCTACATATACATGAGTTTTGTATATACTTTAATCACAGTTCAGCTTTTTGAATATTATGTTAAATAACAAATTATAATTTGATCCTTTTGTGCACTCCTGAATTTGGATCACACCTTGTGCTGTAGTATTGCACTGAATATGTGGTTTCCCCACACACATTTCTCCAGTTTAAACCTGACAAAAGTTGTGCAAGAAAAGAATTCACAATATTCTGAGTTTTGCTGCTTGCAAGGGGGAAAACATGAAATATTACCATGCTATTCTGATTATGGCATACGGAACTGGTACAGTAATAACACACTCAAAAAAAAAATCGTGGCTTATGTATTAGAAATGGCCATCTTTTTTGTGGAATTCCAAGGATTCTTTTGCTTATTCATGCGCAACCCATTTTTGCTGGCCTTAAAACTTGGTACAGTTTACCCTTGCTAATCAGTGATAAAGTACTTGCGCTCTCCCTTTGAACATGGTAAATTTGGCACTCACCTTATTGGCACATTTAGTTTACTTATATATCCGTATATGGTAGTGAATGTACTTATGGCCTGTCAATTAAATTCTACAAGCGGGCTGCTGCACTCATTCTGCCACCCAATAGCATGTCTCAGGCCTATCATTGCAGTCTGTAGTACAGATTAAAACTGTCCCTCTTACCTGGAAAAATAAACATTTTGCCGGGATCAAACTGTGTTATTATATACAGGCCACCTCTAAAGTGGGTCGTAAATACCCATAGGGCATTTCTACTGTCTCCCCAAAGTCGATTGTCACTGTGGCAAGGCTGGCTCTCCCTTAGAGAAGCAGTGGGACACATTATAACTCCTTGTAATGCATAACGTCAGTTTGGGACTAGCTACAAAAATGATTCAAGGACTCCATTTAATAGCAATTCAAAATCCAACCACATGGTAATGTTGGGTTTTGATTTCTTGCTTTGGAAATGCCACTGTTAGAGCATTGGTAATTACCTGCCTAAGCCAAATGTGCATTACTGCCATTGTCCATGGTCACCTGACAGTTAATCACTCTCATGTGGTGAGATGTTTATACCTCCCCGGCAGTGGACAAAGGGCCTGGGTGTGGTGAGGTGAGGGTCTTCCTGACAGGTTGTCTTGGGAGGAGCAGTGACCCTGTACGTTTTCAAGCGGCCCATCCTGGCCCATATACTAAAAGCTGACACCAGACCTGATCCATCCTTTCTCACTAGCCATGCTGTAGCTAAACCCAGAGGGAAGGGAAGAACTGTCAGAACTAGTTTTAGGGTTAGACAAAATAGTGTCTCCCACCCACAGGCTGGCATGGGGCATAGAAGTAAAACCCTAAGATTCTCTCATCAGAACACTCATGGACCTGTGAAGACTCATAAAAGGTTCTGCCCTGCTGTCTGAATTGTGAAGGAAGACTAGGCCTGCTTGTTTTGAACCCAGGGCCCCAGAAGTGAATCTTTAGAGACACAACAAGTTCAAAAAGCCTTTCTTGCTTCGCAGCTCTCCAGGCCTAACTAGACCTGACATGATCCCCTCTGCTGTTCCTGGCAGAGTGCATCCAGGCCCCTAAGTGTTATGCTCAAGGTCCTGTACCCTTGGTAGGAGTTGAAGTGCACTTCTCTCTGCCTTACTGAAGGTTTCACCGGATCTAATGCAGAACCACTTATAACCATACAACTTCTGACTGAAAGCCTCACTAAATCAAATCGACATTGAGCAACACTGAGACCCATGGAGATGCACCACACAGCTCCACATCAAAGTCATCACTAGATTTGACACAGAGTGACTCAGAGCAACACAGCACAGCGCAAATCCCAACTGAAAACTTAATTTGAACCAATTCAGAGTGACAGAGATTCCAACAAAGCAACGCTGCACACTCCTCAAATCACTCCAAAGGTAAAGCCTCCAGCAGCATAAAACTGGTCCTGTATATGGCCCCTACTCAATTGCGATCACCCTGAGCATCGGCGTGTGACTTTGTTCCCAGGTCTGGCTTTAGAGCTGAGCAACTGATGCAGTTGCACCTGGAGCTGAGCTTGGGGGCGTTGCATTTGGAAATAACTTATCGGTTTAAATGCACCTGATGCAGAGTTCTTTGTGTGTCCATCAGTTTTCAGGCAACAATAAAATGGTATATTCCTGGTGGTGAGAGATTGGAGTTGTATCTAGTGGCAATTTTGATTCATCATAAAGTAGTGCCAAGGGTTAATATGCCTGCTGCAAAGACATGTGCCATGCAGATCATAAAAATGTATTTTATGTGGGTAGCTCAGTGGGTTACTGCTTTTGTCACAAAGGTCCTTTTGTTACTTGCAGTTTATAAGTTACCATCCCAATACAGCACAGTGACATACGAACTGTCATAAAAAATAACGTTATTTTTTTCTTCAGTCTTTCATTATCCTAATATTGCTAAAAAGGTGTAGAAATATATTCTGATGAGCATGGAATGAATGAATGAATGAATGAATGAATGAATGAATAAAACTTTATTTTTGGTTACTCAAAACCATTAAAATAGGGCGTCAAAGTACAAGTAAACATAATTATCAGGCCAGAGTAAAAGAACTAACTTAAAAATAGATAAAATCAAAGACGCAATAAAAAAAAAAAAAAAAGAAAGTTCATTAGTCCATTTCTATGTGGGCCGGTGAGTCTCGATAATTAGAGGGTAATTGACCGGTGGCCTAGCTATGCGGGGTCATCAGTTTCTGGCGTGCCTGTTTAATGAATTTACTGAACACAGCCATGTCTTTCACAGTTTCCATTGTGAATAGATAGTTGACGGCCTCCTTTATTTTTCTAATTCCTTGTCTAAGTAAAATTGGCTTTAGGTAGCGGTTGTGCTCGGAAGACAACCCCGGCAGCAGAATAGGATATGTGCAAAACTTTCTTGTCTGTAGTTGCATAGGCGGCACTCAGAATGTGTTATTTCAGATAACCCAGTGGAATAAAGGTCTTTAAGAGGGAGAGGATGTAATCTGAGTGCTAAAATCCTGTTTACTGCTTGTTTTCCCACCGCTTGGGTAAGATGGAGTTTCGAGGTCTGTGTCAACTGCGGGAGTTTTAGAGACTCGTGAAAGCCTCTTAATTCCAATGCTTCCAAATCAGTTGTGCGCGAACAAAGCCGGACTTGTTTTTTTGTTGCGCTTTTAATGGCAGCATAGTTGATTAACTCGGGATCCCAATTATCCACTGCAAGATTCAAAATTTCTTTGGCGGAGGAAAGACTATTTGACCACGGATTCCCTGCTTCCAGAAAGATATTCTTTATACTAAATTTCAAAGAGTTTTCTGGTGCCGCGGTAGTGAGGTAGTAGTATTTACTCATTAAGGCCAGTTCCTCAAGTTTTTGTTGTGCGAGGCCAAATTCAAGCCGCACTAAGGTGTTTCTGGTGCAGGAAGGTAGATGGAATAGCTTTTTGTACGCCGAGCAGTGAATTTTTTCCAGAGTACTTGATAGTTTTCCTGGGAAGGCCTGCTGGGCGTAGTTCAATGATGGTATTAGCTTCGCCCTTAATACTCTACGAATTGCTGTTGTCGTGGGGCTGTGTAAAGTGGCATGCAACTTCCCAAGGGCGTATGAGATACATTTCCCTTTTGTCCGTATTTTGTCCAGATGAACTCCCGGGCGCCCTGTCTCACTTAGCCATACCCCCAAGTAATTATATTGTTGTGTACTGTCCAACGTCAACTTTCCTATTCTCCATTTTATCAGTTTTTTCTTCGGAAACGGTCTGAATATTATTATTTTTGATTTTGCTGCGTTCACGATCAGTTTATTCTTTGCATTATAGTTGCCCAGAGATGTTAAAGCTTTTTGAAGCCCGATTTTGGTATGATCTAGTAATACCAAATCGTCGGCGTACTGCAATAATTGAATCTTAGTATGCCCAAGTCGGGGTGTTGCTAGTGATGCTCCAATCAAAGCTTTGCCCATGTCTGCGGTGTATAAATTGAATAACATCGGGGCTAAAACGCATCCTTGCTTCAAGCCGCGATTGGTGTCAATTTTCTCTGTGGCTGCTGTATTTGACAATTTAATTCTCACCCACGTTCTTGAATATAGTGATATGATTGCTTTTAATAGAAGGGGGTCGATGTTCCAGCTTGCCAATTTCTGCCAGAGAATAGAGCGGTCGACACCATCGAAGGCCGCAGTATATGCGATAAAGCAGGCAAATATGGGAAGAGATTTTCGTGTCACTGCCTTATATGTTAGGTATGAGAGCACAATGATGTTGTCCACTGTTGAGGCTCCTGGTCTGAACCCTGTTTGGTAGAAGGGCAAAAGGCCTTCCTTACTGACCCAATTTGAAAGCTCCGCTAGTAAAGTACTTGCGTAGGCCTTTCCCTCAATGTCAAGGAGAGCAATCATGCGGTAGTTTTGTGGGTTTGATTTCGGCCCTTTCTTATAAATAGGGTACAGAAGTGACCCTCGCCATGAGTCCGGGACGTTCCCTGTTGCTCGACATTCGGCGTATAACATGGTCAAGTTTTCGGTCCAGAAGTTTGTGTCTTGCCTGAACAGGGAGCCTGGCAGTCCATTAAGTCCCGGAGCCCCATTGGGTCTGATTTTTTTTTAAATTGTGTTGACTAATTTTTTTTCTGATGAGCTCGGCTGCTTCACAATATTTGGAGAGTTCTTGAGGTTGGTCAGTTGGATTGCATTGTCCAGGTCTATATTTTGATGAGTTAGGCTACCTTCCTCTTGGTACAAGGATATCACATGAGCTGTCCAGGTGTCAGAATCAATTGAGTTCTCCCTCAACGTGTTCCCTTGGTTTAGGGTGTTGAGGTATTTCCAGAACTCTTGTGTTTTGCTGGGACTCAACAATCCAAAGATCTTTAACCATTTTGCTTCAATTTGGTTCCATTTTTCGATCCAAACTTGCTTTGAGTGTAGTTTTGCTGTTTCCTGAAGGAGTTTTTTGTCTTGAGTTAGGCCAGTTTTTAGGTAAATCCTTCGTTTGGTTCGCACTTGTTTCGCACTTTCACGGATTGCAGGGATATTACCAAGGTTAAGCCTGGGATAAGAATTAACTTTATTTGTTTTTCTTCCTTGTAGGTATAATACTAGATTGTGAGCAAACCGATCCCATTCTTTGATTGTGCCCCTATTTATTTTCTTTAGTGTGACCTCCATCCATGCTTTTTTCCACTCCTCAAACTTGTATATAGGAGCCTTGCCCCATTTGATCCTTCTCACCAAAATATACTGTTCAATGCAGTTTGTTGATCCAATTTGTTTTAGCGTGAAGTGGTTGACTGCTGTAGAGTTTAAAGTTGTTATTAGAGTCGCATAGTCGCTTTCATTCCGCTGTACAACTTCGTACCCTGTCATTAGCCTCTGTAGCCTGCTGCTTAGCAGGATGTAATCAATTGTGGTTTGATTGTTGTATGTTGGCGGGCAGAGCGTTTCTGGGAAGTTTTTTAGGAGTAAGGAGTGGGCTGTTGACAACTGGTAGGCAAGCAAAAGGGCGTTAAATGCTTTCGTTGCGGAAGAAATATTGTTTTCAGCAGACTTTACCCCAATGTTATGGGTATTAAAGTCTCCGAGGATTATTGAGTCCATGTGAGCAAATTTTAAAAGGAGAGTTTCAATGTTTACTAATAACTCGGAGAGCTTATCCTTTGCTCCTGGGCCATTTGGGTTGTAGTAAACATTGATTAACAGTATGGTCAATGGGCCTTTGTTTGATGAGAGGCCTTTCAAAATACCGGCCATGTACAAATTTGATGTTGTTTTTATTTCCTTGAATTGTATCTTCCGTGAAAGCCTGATATATATTGAAATGCCTCCTGACGGTCTGCCAAAGATGTTCTCCTTAATAGCCGGTTTATGATAATCCGCGAATCCCCTTATTGAAACTGGTTTGATGGCCCACGTTTCTTGGATGCAGAGTATGTCAATTCCTGCATGGAACGGGGGTGATGCCGGCTGTTGTAATAGTTTTGATATTCCAGCTACATTCCATGACATAATCGTCGTGGTCTGTCTACCAATTATCTCCATTTTTTGTTTTATACCTGATAAGTCTGCCTGTCGATGCGCTGGTCTGTCCCCGATTGTAGTGGTGAGGAAGTTAGGAGTTGTGAATTAAGGCCCTGGGCACCCAGGACCAATCTTCAATAGAGTTGTTTTGTATTGAGCAGCTCCGAGTGCCTTTGCCCAGGTTTGTTGTGACCTTGATTAACCCATCGTTTATCAGTTTTGGGTTTGTTCCACTGTTGCTCCCATGAAGTATAGAGAGTGTTTTTATAGGTGGATGTTGTGGCTCAACTAACAGGGTCTCCCTTTGTGTGTCAGGTGTCCAGGAATCGTTTAGATGCTTCGAATGGACATATTTCACCAACGGCATGGGGTATTTTATCGCCAGTCGATTTAGGATCTTTATGCCCCAGTCTTCCAATAGGTTCTTATTTCTTTTCAGTGTATGGACCGTGTCTAGGTTAGAAAATAGCAGTTCTGTGGGTTCGTTAATATCACCTGGTCCTTGCGTGAGAAAGGAGACACTTTCAATATCTGTGGACTTTATATTTTCCAGGCCTGGGATGTTTGCAAAGAGTCTTAATAGATTGCTACGGTTGAGTATATCCCATTTACCCTGTGAGACGTATTCTGGGTGGAGGCATAGTTTCAGGTCGTCCTGTGTATAGGGGATTGGATTCTTGTGTGCCCTATTTGCAGATAAATCTTGGCACATTAAGTCCTGAGGGATTTTCGGTGCCATCGCGTTGGCATCATCCTTTGCGTGATTCCCGGTGTCCGATTTTAGTGTCGGTGGTAAAACCTCCCTTGCTCCAAGTGCTACAGTCTTGGTGAGATCTTGGGAGTCCTTTCGGCCGATGCTCTGGTTGGCTTCCTTTGTTGAGGTTCTACCCTTGCTTTGCGAGGCTTTGTCCCTCGTAGTGATAAGCGGTGGGCTATCTACATGTAGTGCCTTAGATTCTGGCGGGACGTGACTGCCTACCCGCATTGTTTGTTCCTCATGTTGATTAGGGTGCCCGCTGCTTGATGCGACGCTTCTATCCCAGATTTTGGGCCATTGGCCTGTGCCTTCGTTTATGTTATCACCAAGAATTGGTTCTTGGTTAGTTTTACCTAAGTTATTTGGCCAGATGACGTTTCCGTCTGGGGATGGTGACTTTTGTGGGGTGTGTGACTCAGAGTTATTCTTACTGTGTGTGGACAACTCTTTAGTTTCCGGTAATAGCCATAACCGGATTGAACCATTTTCATTGTAATTGCTTTTTTTTTGTTTGTTTAGCTTTTTTAGTTTTTTCTTATTTTTCCGAGATAAGTGGCCAGTGTCAAGGCTGGACTCCTGCAAAGTTTTTGAATTTGCTTGTTCATTGACAATGGTGCTACATTCATCAATAATTATTTGTGGTGTCTTATTTAGTTGTTTTGCCGTCGTCCTTGTGGAGTCCTGCTGGATTTCATTGCAGTTAAGGTGGACAGACTGCTTGTTTGTCAACTTCAGAGTTTCGTTATTCCTTTGCCTGCTGGTTTCCACCTTTAGGTCTTCAATTAATGTATTCATTATCCCAGGCAGTTTTTCCAAGCAAAGCAGCACTGGGCTACATCCACAGTCCTGCGGTTTGGGTGTAACTGTATTATTTGCCTGAGCGCGTTGGATTAAGAAGTTCAGATCTTCTAATTTGGAGTCTATGCCTGATATCAGCCCGGCGACTGTGTGAAGGAGACTTATCTGGACATCTAGCTTGTCAGCGTGCATTATGGCGGCATTTACCATTGAAGACAGTACATCGTTGATTAGCACAAGATGATGATCAAGTTTGTCTGACTGCCTTTCCGTTGTGTGGTCCACCCCCTGTCCTTGGTGGCCGTGTCTAATGCCATTATGATTAAGTCCAGGGCTACCTAAATTTGGGTATTGAGATGCTGATGTTTGAAATGGCTCTGCGTGCACGCTAAGTGCTGAAATACTGATTGCGCTGCTCTCCTTGGTGTAGATCGTCCCTGTTGCCTGTTGATCTTCAATCTCGCCGTCAGCTAAAATGGCCCTTCGGGTGTCCCGGGTCTGTAGAATCGCTAAGGTGGAGGGGCTGGCTTGGCAAGCGTTGTTGATAGGCGTGGTTGATGTTGTTTTTATTTGATCTATAGGGCCACCCAGTGCTATAAATATTTATGGTGATAGCGGGATCGCTGGGCTCAAGGAAGTGTTTTCCAATGGTTCAGCAGCTGTATCCGAAATAAATAAGACGTTCTCTTGCTGCTTCGCACAAGTAGGCGTTTTGTGAGAAAGGAAGTCTCGTATGTCTCTATTACTGACGATATTGGTCGATGTTTTTCTGTGGGTGCATGAAAGTGAGCCCTTGTCTGGCATTGGCCCGTGTGGAGGTGTAGTCCGTTCATGATGGGGCTTGTTTGCCCAGGATGGTGCTATTGTCATGTCTCCAATTTGATTCACCTCCACCTCTTCTTTAAACTCCACCTCCTCCTCTGCTAGTTCTTCTCTGTGGCTAGACCCCATACTTGAGGCCCCCCCACTGGAGGAGTAAAGCATTTTTTCCTTCAGGCGCTTTGCTGTCTTATGAGGTCGAGGTTTCTCTTGGCGTTGTAAGAGGTTCGAGTTTCTTGTTCTCATCTCTATATTCCACCAAGAGTGGGGATCCCGGGTCAGACCCAAATTGCGCCCGGTTTCTCCTGCTCCCAGGAACCAGCCACTGCAGGGGCTTGACGTGTGTGCGGATTAATGCTGCTCTGCTGTGAGTGTTGCCGCTCTCGCTATAATTGTTGTTTTATACTAGCGACGAGGGAGGGGAGTCGTGCACTGCTATTGCTGCTTGTCTGCTCGTCTGCTTGTTGCAATGCAATGCAGTTCAGTGTACCCCCGCACTCCGCGGCACTCCTTTCACTGCAAATTTGCCTTGTAACACCACTGTGGTCCCGGCTCCTGATTCCCACTCCCGGTCCCACCTTCAGAGATGCCACCGGTGCTCACGGTCGACTGCTCCGGCGGCCACAAGCTTCAAGCCACAATATCCACAAACTCCTGGTCACAGTGATGGCTATGGCGGCATTCAACAGATTCTGCAGGGACAGGAGCTTCAGTCTCTGTGTGTCTGCGCTGCCCTAGCCCCGAATCGCTGTCACAGTCTCAATAGCTTTCACTCATTTAGTGCTCTGCCGCTCCCCTGCATTCGCCTCTGAGTCTCTCAAGCGCTCCCTGACACGAAAAGAATATACTGTCGATCAGCGCAAATCCCACATTTAAATCTGCAGGTTTCAGCTTTCTGGGGGCGCCTCTGTTTGTTTGGTGAGCCGGAACTGGAGCTGGAGGCTTTGTGCTTTTATACAAATAACTGCCTGCTAGAGGGCCGCTGGGCTGGGAGCCGGTAATAACACTCACCGAATGTTGCCGGCCCGCTAGACTGCAGCCTCCGCCCGCCACCAACGGGGGGCTCCTTTTCGGATTGCAGATGTAGCAGTTCATAGAAGGGCACCTTCCCTCTCACTCACTCGCGGGAGCTGAATGGCATGTTGCGCGTCAAGCGTCAGTCAGTTCTCCCCCTCCGGCGTCTCCGTCAGCATCGCCGGGGGCCCCTGTGATCTCCAATAACAGGGGGACTCTGGGGTAGACTCGGGGCGGTAATGCAGCTTGCACTTGCACTGCTACCTCCGCCGTAACTCCTTGCCGAGACTGGCGTTCTGCTCGCGGTCTGCGGTCGGCGGTCTGCTCACTCGCTTCAGTTCGCCTCAGCTCACTACTGCCTGCATGGCCATCCTCAACTACTGTGGTACTTTTTACATCCTGAGTTTATACTTCTCCAGACCAAACACTGTTAAAATATACTGCTACTAGTATGGATGACATGTGATTGCTGCACCTTGCAATCCTCATTGTCCTATAGACTGATTTACACATGCATGATTTATGGGCCCTGTATAATGTGTGTGTGTTATAAAGTGCTCTGACACCATACAATAGTATGAGTAGTGTTATAAAACAAATGAAATTCCTGAGAGAAGGGCTATGTAGAGATGAGGGGCACTCTTGGAGGGTGATAGAGAGGGAATTCATCGGGAAGATGGTCATTTCGGGGAGCCCCGTAAAAGATTGTTGCACCGGGCTTCACTATTGTGGCAAAATCATCCCTGTTTGTCCCCTTTGTGGGGTTTGATACCTGCAGTTGGTACTTCACACTTTTGGTGCTATGCTTATCTAAAATTATAAAAACTCTTAAATCCAGTTCTACTTAACTGTATTTTTGTAGCTAAGGTGTCATTTTATTTGTCATAATTTACTCTGATTTCCTAAGTAGGTTTGAGATTTTTCTTTTGTTGCCTTTTCACTTTATTGTTGTATGAGTACTGCACATGTTGGCTCAAATTAGGCCTGACTGCTTGTGTATCAAGCTGCCAGAGGATTAAGCACGTTTTAATTTTGTGACTTTTTGAGACTCACTGTGACAAGGATGGTGATTAATATTATTTTGAGGTGGGTTCTCACCCCCTCAATTAATACTCCAATTTCTTACAAACGTTTTCCCCCATGTAGTATTACCTCCTCACTTAACTTCCAAGATCAAAATGAGGTTCTAATTGTGACTGTCTACAGCACCCATATGTTTCATATGCAGGCATAAGAATTATTATCAGTTTTTCCTGTCATTATCCACACTTGCAGCTGTTTTTTCTTTAACACTTCCTCCCATTTATGGTCAAAGGCAACAGCAGTGGCTTGTACATGACCATAATGTCCGTACGATGTTCATAATCCCTAAAGTGATACTTATCACTTGCATTTACCAAATCATCACTCATCATCCTTGTTTCTAAGCGTGTACAGAACATGACATGTTCTGCAAATAGGACACTTAAAAAGACACATCTTTAAACTTTGCAGAGCAAGCTATATGTTTTTTCACCAAAAGGCATACTATATAATTGGTTTGTGCAGAGAGCACATGTCCATAATTCCATCTTCAAGATCCACACAGTAATCTTACTCCACCTATTAACACCAATGGAAGAAACAGTAGACCGGGCTCCCAGCCGGCCATGGAACAATCAGCAAAACTGATTAAAAGACAAAACTCTTCTTCAGGGATAGTAAAAAGTAGTTTTTTATGCTTTACAAAGAATTTCAACTTCTGGTTCCAAAAGCTGCTAGGCAGGTGCTGAGAGCCCTGCAGCTGCTGAAACATCTTGCATGATGTTGGCATGCATGCAGGATTTTTATAGACTCAAAGCATTTTTCAAAGTCATAAATTACCATGGGGCTGGTGGTGTAAGAAGGCAAATATGGAATATTTGTACTGGCTCAGGAGGAGCTCACAGAACGTTTGCAACTGTGGTTTTAACTGAGAAAGCGAATTAACCTCTTGTGTAAGCTCCCAAATAATCTCTATATGCATCAGTTAAAGTGAAAGGATGTTCTGCTAAATACCTTTCACAGTTCATGTTACAAGCGTTCGTTTCAGATGTCCAGGTTTGCAAAACAAAATCTTTCAATGCAAACTTCACAGATGTATATCCACGTTACGTCATCCAAACACATTGAATACCTGATAACAAATCCAACAGAAATTCAGCTGAAATGTCAACAGATGATGTCACTGCCTTGGAGAGAATATAACACTACAACCAGACTTTCATTAAAAAAGCATATGAACCTGTTTAAAAATCTACATTTTTCATAGATATCGATTGAATAGATGGGGGGACACAGACAAAGAGAGAGAAGACATACACTTAGACCTTCACCATTTTACTCCCCTTATAGTATTTTGTGCAGGACGAGGCTGCTGCCATTTGAGGCCAAAAAGGTTTTGAATGAGGCACGAAGAATCACGAACAATCTGTTTTATGGAAGATACCTTGAAGCCTTTGTGGTATGCAAACCGCTATACAATGGCTGCAGGGTGTTTTAGCTAATCTCCGTGACCACTTTTACTCACATGGTACTCATTTTGTACATTTCTCAATTACACAGAAAGATAACTATTATGGTTAAATTCAGAAAAGATCAGCATACTTTTGAGGCTTCAGCCACCACAATATCATGTATTGCACGTTGCAGAGCAAAAATAAAGAAGTGAATCCCAAGAGATGTGCCATCACCAAACAAAACGTTAACCAGTGAACAGAGTACACAGTATATTGGTTTAGGAAACAATGATATATTGTATTCTGTTTGGGGAATGCAAACGCTCTATGATGAGGGCACCTAGTGGTGTGCATGCCTGTACTCTATTCACTGTTTCAAGTTTAGTGATAGCAGTCTCCTCTTCACAACTCCTATTAAAGGTGTGGAAACTTGTCATTGTACAGTAAGGGGCCAATTACGATGTCGAGCGGAAAGCCTCCCCCTGACAGTCGGAATCTCCTTAACCGTGTCACTTCTGACTGACTCAGTCAGTTTGCAATCCGTCCGATTACGATGTTTGCGGTTGGATTGTAAACCGCACAGTCTTTCCAAATTGATTCAGACTGGCTCTCGTAGAATTCATGTCGGTCAGAACCGCATCATACAGCTCTACGGGGAACGATTCCGACTGAGGGATTACGATGCCAGTTTCCAACAGCTTTTCCGAGTCAGCCTGTAAGACACGAAAAGGCTGTCAAAACTGACTTTGGAGGCCCCAGGCAGGCCCCCATTCATCCTGTGGCCTCCGGTTTAGAGCTGAAGGGGTACCCAAGGGACCACCCTGTAAAACCCTACACTGTGTGGCAGGCACAATGGGCTGCCTGTGACAGGGTGCAGAGTTTTCTGCAAACCCCCCATTTTCCCATAGGAGCCTGTGTTGTCGGGCAGAACATGGGCTCCCATAGAAGTCAATGAGACTCAGACCGAACAGTGTTCGGTCGCATCGTAATCAGTCGGGCTGAAGGACTGACCGTAAGTCAATTCCGAGATGGAGTAGGGCGAAAAGTTTCCGCTCGACATTGTAATCAGCCCCTTAGATCTTAATCTCCTCTGAGAAGTGGTGAACATAAACAAGTAGAGAATTACAATTAGAAAAACAAGTAGATCTACACTTAAATAGATTTACACACGCAAATTTAACTTTGTAAATTGTTAGGTTATAAAATGTTATATAGCATGCAGCTGCCCCAGCAAAGAGGTGCCCGGCACTGACAGCAGAGAAAGAACGGGGCCCCTAGTAAGAACTAGGGCCTACAGCAAAGGAAAACGATGTGTTTTGATTGCCTTCCGGAATGCCAGTTCAAGCTGCGGGTCTGTAAAGGAAGAGAGTTCCAGAGTTTTGCTGCCAGGGTGTGAAAAGAATGCCCCCCAGCACGTACCGCCTCATCCAGGGAATCAACATCAGGTGCTGCCCAAAGGAGCAAAGTTGGCGGGTGAGTACATAGGGCAAGAGCAGGTTGGCCAAGATACCTGGGCAGGCCAAATTCTGAATCTTAAAGGCCATGCAGAGGGATTTAAACTCTAGCCGCCTAGCCGCCTAGCCACCGGCAACCAGTGGATTCAGTGAATGGCATTCGCCACAGAACACGCTCTAGGGAGACCTAGAAGAATTCTAGCTGCCAAATTTTGGACCCTTTGCAGTCTCAGGATTTCTGCCTAATTTGTCCCCAGATAGAGTGAGCTGGCATAATCCACTCTCAACAGAATTGAGGCCTGGAGGATGACTTGCCGGGTAGATGGGTCAAAGAAACCCAGCAGAGGTTTGAACCCCCGTAGTAGCCCAAAACAAGTCCCTGCCACCTTTTTTGTTTGGACTTGAAACTGAGGGCCAAATCCATCCACACCCCCAGATTTGTTACCATCTGCTTGGGGGCGGGAGCGCCACCAAGGGTTGCCGGCCACAAATGCCCACTCCATAAACCAGAGTCCCTCCCAGCCAACAACACCTCAAACTTGCTAGCGTTAAGTTGGAGACAGTTGGAAGTCATCCACTCAGCGACGACTGCAAGATCTCTCCGAAACTTGAGAGCGTCCTGCGTAGAGTCATCAGAGAGTGCCACTACCAACTGTGCGTCATCAGCATAGAAGATGTAAGTAAGCCATCTGCTCCTGGCCACAGTAGCCAAAGGTTGGACATACAAATTGAATAGCAATGGGCTCAAGGCTGAGCCTTGTGGCACACCTTGTTTAATGGTATGAACAGAGGAGGTAGAAGGGGAAGGTGTCACCTGGAACATCCTCTCAGAAAGAAAAGAAATGAGCCAATCTAGAGCGGAGCCCACTATGCCGGCCTCCTCCTGTCGTTGCAGCAGAATCAGATGGGAGACCGGGTCAAATGCAGCACTGAGATCTAATAATATCAATGCCGAGGTGCGCCCAGCGTCTAGTACTGTCCGCAGATGTTTGGTCACATCTAGGAGCGTCTACTGCGTGCTGTGGCCTGGGCGAAAACCATTCTAAGAGTGGTCTAAAATGTTGTTATTATGGGTCTCCTCTGTTGAAGTGGCTTCTGGGGGGTTGAAGTATCAGGGAGTGTTTTTATTGGATTCGCCTGTTACATCTTGGGATAGGAATCTGGCCCCGGTGTGGGAAGATCGTAAAACCTGGTCCCATATGCCCCCGTGTATTTATGGCCGGTCGGACATCTTTAAGATGGTCTCGCTCCCATGCCTACTTTATCAGCTACAAAACAATCATATCCGATTCCTCCCAGATGGTTCTGACAGGTCATCGCGGCCCTGGGGCAGTTTCTGTAGGCTGGCGGAGTACCGAGGGTGGCCCTGCGGACCTGCTTCCAGTCCACATACTGTGTGGGGCTGCCAACCTCTGATATTGGCTCATATAACATGGCCTCGCATCCACTGGTCCTCAATGAGTGGTGGTATGGGGACAGGACTGACCCCGCTTACGCTGTCGAGAGGCAGTGAATGGGATATCGCTCTTTACACACTATACTACTCTGCACTGATACGTAACTCATTGCCATCTGCTAGAAAACTTATATTACAAATTTGGTGACAAGAGTTGCGGAGGATCGGGTGGTAGAATAGCTTGACCCGGGAGACCCCTCTTTGGCATAATGGGTGACTACCGCAACTGGCTACATTGTCTGGCTTTCGGGGCTAGGACCATATAGGTATCTCTACTCGTGGGGACACAATGCAGGTGTCGATCCTAAAAGCCTTTCAAGGTCTACAGAAGGACTTTCAGATGACTAAAACCTAATTTTACAGATACCTGCATTTCCAACACGCCATCTCTCTGCACATCGAGAGCCTGGGGTCCCTGGCTCAGTTTAGCCCCATAGAGGCAGAGGTATTTATGGGGGACCTCCACGACCACAAGATCTCCAAAATCTATCAGTCCCTGGTTACCCATAGCTCCCCACGCTGCAGCGCCTTAGACAGGCCTGGGAGGGAGAAATAGGCCAGGTGGAGGAGGAGGACTGGACGGAGGCTCTGGCCTCCCCGCGAGGTCAGCCATAGCCATAAGCCTGCACCTTTTTCAGTTTAAATATCTCCACTGGGTCTATTTCACTATAGTCAGGCTCTTTAGGGCGGGATTGGTAGCCTCCCCAATATGTCTTCGATGTGAACATGGAGAAGGTACCCTACTGCACACTGTTTGGCACTGCTCTGCGTTAGCGAGATTGTACAGGGGGGTTATGGCGTGCCTCTCCAAAGTGCTGGGTTGGGACCTCCCCAGCTCACCGAAGTTGGTCCAGTTACATGTTATGGACGACATTGGAGGAAACGTATACAAGCGCCATCTTATGTTACTAGGGTTTACCTTAGCTAAGAGGGTTATCGCTAGGGCCTGGAAGGCTACGAGGGCGCCCTCGGGGTCTGCGTGGGAAAATGGCATGGATTTGGAGATTCCCATCTTTGTGGCCAGGGGGTGCCCGCGTAAGCATTTTAAAATTTGGAAGCGGTGGGCGGATTATCGTGGCTTATAGCTGGAACCCGTCTTCATAGCCAGGTCCCCCGACCCAGCTTCACTGCCACCTTAGCTGACACACTATTCTGCCCCTTGAGCACTGACAGATCATGTCTATGTAGACAATTCTGTTCTTTTTGTGGTGCTGTTCTGGAGTAGGTGCAAGTGCGATGGGGGTGGGTTTGTGGGGTTCTTGTTTTATTTTTATTTTGTTGATATTTCATATGTATTGCTTTTCAGTTGTCCTATTTTGATTACTGAAACTGTCAAAGTCAGTTAAATTTACATTTTATATGCAGAAGTTGCTGGGGTACAGTGCTCTGCGCTATATTTGTTATTTGACAAATAAAATGTGTTCTTAAAAAAAAGAAAATGTTGTTATTATTCAGGAATTCTGTCAGGATGGAATTAATGTAGGCCTCAGATACTCAATTGGACCTGTAAAATTATTTAAAACAAAAATAGCCAAACACTACTTAAAGAAAAATATACAACACACTACGTCCTTAAGTTATTTTGTGCTACATTGTAATTCATTTAAATATCTTAAATATTTTTTTAACTAGCCCACCAGGTACCTCCAGTAAATGCAACAGAGTTGCATTGCAGAGAGGTGTAAAAAAGGGGCATGGACTCGGACCACCTCTCTGCAACGCAGCTCTGTTGCACTTTCTGGAGGTATCTCGTGGGCTAGTTGGCCCCCAGGGACCCTGAGGATTCAAGGGGACTTAATCCCCCAACTTAAAACGAGCCACAGGGCGCATTTTCACACTTGTCACATCAGGCCCCACCCCTCCCTTCACCACTGTGCAATCGGGCCTTTTGAAGCATTGTAAGCTGGGGGCTTAAGTCCTCTTGAATCCTGAGGGTCCCTTGGGTTCAACTAGCCCACCAGGTACCTCCAGTAAGCACCATAGAGCTGCTTTGCAGAGAGGTGTAAAAAGGGGCGTGGCCTTGGACCACCTCTCAGCAAAGCAGCTCAGTGCCGCTTCCTGGAGGTACCTGGTGGGCTATTTGGCCCCAGGGACCCTCAGGATTCAAGAGGACTTAATCCCCCAACTTCAACACGCTAGGGGGCACGTTTGCACAGTGGTGCAGGGAGGGGATGAGGCCTGATTTAATGAGTTAGCAATCCTGCTGTGTGGGACTTACTGATGGTAATAAAAGGGATAGTTGGCCCCCACGGTTGACGTTGGGGGCTAACTACTCCTTCCGTTACCTTCAGTAAATCCCACACAATGAGATTGCTAAGAGGTGATTTGGAGGCCCTACTCACCTTTCTCCACCACTATGGAAACGCGACTGGTATGTTATCGTTAGAAGTTAGCATTTAAAATATCTTTGAAAGTCACTGCAAAAACTATAGGTTTCAGGGACGTTATAGTTAGAAATTAGCATTTAAAAAACCATTGAAATTCACTGAAAAAAACATAGGTTTTAGGCACATTATAGTTAGAAATTAGCACTTAAAAAACCTTAGAAATTCACAGAAAAAAACAAAGGTTTCAGGGACATTATAGTTAGTTGGACATTTCACTCTTACAAAAGCAGAGAAGTTCCGCCGTTATAGTTAGTTCAGCTAACTATAACTCGTGTCCCGGCAATGCACTGCTGATGACGTCACATAATACATCATTCATGAAATGGCCAGTGACATCACTGATGACATCACTGATTACATCTCAAATTACATCACTGATGACATCAAGTGAAAATCTGATGTACCTCCTTACACCCTAATATAACCATTGATACACCCACTGTAAAATACAGACTACCATTTTTGAAACCATCGACAAACCAATACATACGCACTCACTAATTCCTAGGTCTACACACACATCCACTCATTCATCCATACAATCACTCTTACATGCAGTCACTCATCAATACAACACTATCATATGCACTCATTCACCTATACAGAGACTCACACACCGCCACTCATCAATGGAGTCACTCACACACCTAGTCAGTCATGCAAAGAATCAATCACACTCCCATGTACTCACCTTTAGAGCTATATACGCACCACCTCACTTATTCATACAGATACTAATGCATACTTACTCTCTGATATAATCACGGATATTAGTACACACTCATCCATTTAACCACTCACACAATCACTGACTCTCATGTATAGTCATTTATATACTCCAACTCCCACATACACTGCCTTTTACATATATAGTTACTTGGACATGTACCACTGAGACATCCATCATTCACCAACACACCCATACATACACTCACCCACCCATTCATCTGTTTCCACATGCACTCTTGAACCCATACACCCAGTGAATTAACTACTCACACAACCATGCACAGAGTCACACACCTCCCACTCACCCACACACACACTCAGTCTCCCATAAAAATACTTTGGCAACCAATCAATAACCCATATAGACATTCATGTAGCTACTGACCAACCTATGCAGCAGCTTACACAACAACAGACAGACTGATACAGACATTCACACAGTTTAGTCACTAACCCATGCATTCAGTAAGACATATTTAATCACTCACTTATACAGTCAGTCACACACCTACTAAATCCTCCATGCAGACACTTATACACCCAGTCATTCTTCAATACACCTTGACATATATATAAAACATATTTAAACTTTACAGAAACACAGTAATTGGATGATGTTATCAGTGATGTCATTTGAGATGGCATTAGTGATGTCATCAGTGATGTCACTGACCATGTCAGGAATGATGTAATATGTGACGTCATCAGCAGTGCATTGCAGGGGCGCAAGTTAGAGTTAGCTTAACTAGCTATAATGGTGGAATTTCTCTGGTTTTGTCTGATTAAAAGGTCCAACTAACTATAGCTTCCCTGAAACCTTTGGTTTTTTTCAGTGAATTTCTAAGGTTTTTTAAATGCTAATTTCTAACTATAACGTGCCTGAAACCTATGGTTTTTTCATTGAAAATATGACATTAAATAAATATTAGTAATAGATATATTAAACAATATTGAAAAAGGTATAGAAGTATGGGTATAATAGATATACTATTCCCGCTCCAGTGAGTGCAACAGTAGGGAAAGTATTGGAGTCGGAAAGGCAAGATTAACTATTCCCACTTCAGTCTGTGCAACAGTAGGGAACGCGTTTTACTTCAGAGAGGTAAGATTTACTATTCCCTATCAAATTCAAAAGTACTTTATTCGTTTTTTTTTGTGCAAAACCATAAAAGTTCATAAAACGAGATATGTTTCAAACTTTAAGTTAAAAACATGTTAAAATATACAGTGGATAAAACAGGTGTTTCATGACATTAAAATCCATCTATCACATATTAAGAAGAACATCTTTCAGAGGGTTTACTTATACAATTCTATGTATCCAGACATTTTCTATACTTCATTGAGTTTTTTAGGAAGCCGATCACATAGGGTATACATTCGGATTTTAACAGTTGTAAATACAGTAGGGCAGGGCGAGCTTGTACAAAATGCAATCTTTTTAAAATAGGTTTAAGATAAAAAGCCCTAGGGAATTCATAATAATTACACAAAAACATAAAGTGCAGCAGGTCCTGTGGAGACAGATTGTCGCAGCCACAGGGTGCTAGCACTGTCCCTCTGTGACACCCCCTGGGGACTGCTATTAAAAGGTGAAACAAATTAAACCTAAACCTGGTTAGTAAAAAACGCACATGAGCTGTTAGTGGCCAGAGTAAGTATGGTTCCTCGCCTGGCGAGGTTTTGAGCATCATATGGAGGCGCACGTTGGGCTTCAACAGGTCCTTTTCCTGCCTGTCCATTAATTTTCGAGTAATGAAGGACTGTTTTATATATGCTACATCATTTCTGGTGATACCTTCCGGGTTTAAAAACAGGTCCAAGCGGCCTTCCTACCCAAAACTAGTTTTAAGATATTTCATCCAGGCAATCTTGGTCATACAATCTAGGCTCAATGTCTCTTTTAAGAGACTATGAGTTAAACCAAGCTGTTTATTGAGCCTGCATTGTAGCCAAAAGATAGATAAGAGGGCGCATGGACAGGGTGTCACTAATGAAAGGCATACCAGTCTCTTCATGCACAGACATGTTCGGTGTCCCCTGTGGGACGCATAGGAGCTGTTTTAAGAATTTATTTTCAACCACCTGGAGGCCTTCTAGGTTACATTATCCCCATAGTTCGCTTCCATAGCTGGCTATCGAGACACTCTTTGCACGATAAACCTTCAACATGGCCCCCACTGGTCTCTGGCCCATTCTCGCAGCGAAGTCAAAGAGCGCTGCGTTTGCCCTTATAACCTCCCCCCTTTTCTTATTTAAGAGAGAGGCCCAGTTCAGCTGGTGATCCAAATGAACACCAAGATAGGAAAAAGAGGTACACAGAGGCACCCTGGTGCCATTTACCATAAAAGGGTACTGTTTTTTTGCTCCTTTCCCCACCTGCATCACGTAAGATTTTGTATTATTTATGGAAAGATCACGGCTGTCCATAAACCCGTAAAAGGCATTACGTAAAGATTGTAGCCCTTTCGAGGTGCAGGCTATAAGGACAGCAACGTCCGCGTACAGCAGGACGGGCAGTCCCCGTCGACCCACAAAAGGGTAGTCTGCCCCTGTATCAACCAAGGTGTCTTCAAGGTCATTTATATAAAGATTAAAAAGAAAGGGGGCCAGGATGCACCCCTGCCTGACCCCCCGACTAGTTCTAAAATTTCTTGTTACCTTGAGATCCATGGAACATCTTACGTTTGCCTTTGTGCCTCTGTGTAGATCTTTTAAAAAGTTCACCAGCTGTTGTTCTACCCCCATGGCCTCCATGGACTGCCACAGCTTTCCCCGGTTGACACAGTCAAAAGCAGAGGAAAGGTCCATGAAGACCATGTAGATAGTACCAGGGCGTGAGAGGGTATATTTGCCCAAAATCAAATAAAGGTTAAGACATTGCGCCAAGGTTGAGTACCCTGTGCAGAACCCATACTGGATGTCAGAAATTATCGCTTTCTCCTCCGCCCAGGTGGTCAGCCTCTTTAGTATAGCGCCCCCTAAGACTTTTACAATAGAATCAATTAGGGAGATTGGTCTGTAATTTATTGTACTGTTGCGGTCTCCCTTCTTGAATACAAGTACAATTGTCGATGATCCTCAAGATGATGGAGAATCCTTGTCCGCTGCGGCGTTTCCCTCTGCTGTCAGAATTGAGGCCCAGAATGAGGGGCAGGAGTTAAATAAATCAGGGGGGATGCCATCTGGACCAGGGGCCTTCTTATTTGAGAGGTTGTTAATTCCCTCCATCAATTCCATAACTGTAAACACCATAGGTGCCAACCCCTGCTCCTCTGTTGGTTGGACTGGGCATGTGACACTGTCCTTAAAAATTGTGGCAGAATCTTGAGCAACTTCCCAAGGTCACAAGATCTAAGAGCTCCTTCCAGAGCTCATTTTTCAACTCCTTTTTCCTGTTCGCCAGCACACTTTCGTAAATTAATCGCTGGGTGTGAATCAGGGATCTGTCCTGAGGGATTATTTTAAGGGCCTTCTTCAGGTCTCTGGCTGCTTTAGAGCAGTTGTGACAGAACCATTTGGGGTCGCCCAATGGATTTTTTCCCCCCGGGGCCTGTTACATCTTTCCTACATGGAGGGCTATGCTTTCAAAGGCTTTTAGGACCCCTTCGCCTAAGGGTTCTGTGCTAGTGCAGGTTGAAAATTCAGCAGCGCAATCTTTTTTAAGTCTATCGAGGAAATCAGGCGGTGTAACCTGATTCCATTTAATGTGTCGCCCTCCGTTTATAGCTTGCAGCGTGTTTCCGCCTACGACTTTATCCTTTTTTTTCATTAGATTCCCTCCTAACAGCACACAAACGGGGTTATGGTCACTGTGTGCACTCGGTGTTATACAAAAGGCCAAAAGGAGGTTCAAAATGGATCTAGAAACTAGAATAAAGTCTATAAAGGTCCCAGAACTTCTACCCTTATAAGTAGGTTCCTTCTGTATAGATAATGGTGGTGCAATACTCATGGTGAATAAAAGGTCTTGCTCATCTAGCATAAGGTTCAGCGCATTTCCCTGTTTTGTGTGTTCGAAATGTAACCCCGTTATCAAATGGCAACCCATGGTCGCTAAGGTGGTTAACATAGGGTCGCCGCAGGGGTGTACATTGAAGTCAATTGCAAGTACCAGGTTCCTTCTTGTTGTTCCACGGCACTGGATGATGAAGTTGTGCAATTCTGTAATCCTACATCCCTCGCCCTGGTTACTTGCATTATAAAAATTTATCACACACAGGCTGCTGTCTTTTTTCCCCAAGATAATGGCCTGGATATTTCTGTTACTTGAGGTAAAGACCCTTATGTTGCATCTTAATGCCAGGGAGGTAAAGATGGCTAATCCTCCCGAAGCACGGACGCTATTTGAGCTTGTAGCTGGGACGCAGAATGATTTGTAACCCTCCAGTGAGATGTTACTACAGTTGGTAGTCCATGTCTCTTGGAGACAGATGATGGAGTACTTGCTTACAAACTGCACCCACAGGGGGTCTTCAACCTTTCCTGACAGCCCCGCGACATTCCATGAGACAACATTAAATTTTGGGTTATCCTCTATGGTCAACTGGACACGTTTTATGGGTGAGTCAAGTTGGGTTGTTCCAGAGTGGTTAACCTCACGGGAACCTACATCTACTGAAGGTGCAGTGTTGTTAGAGATAGCTGCAACAAGATTGTTAAAACCGCTCGCCGAACTAGCCCGGGGTAAGGGATATACAGGCAAAGTGTTAAAGCCGTCCTGAGGGGAGAAGCTGGACGGGTTGCCACACAGTCAATCGCAATCATTAAGGCCCGAAAGGACATTGAATCTATTTGTGACTTCTACATCCGGAATATCTCCCGGTCCACATCTCATCTGGGCTCCATTGGAACTCAAAAGTATTGTATTCCACCCTTCTGATCCCCGAGGATAAGATGGTTTGATAACGAACATCCTGTTCCTGTTGTTTTGGTTGATGAAAGCGCCCTGTTGTCCTGGTCTATAAAAGAACCCAAGGGGCAATATTTCTATACCCTGTCCCCCCATCAAGGTACTTCCCTCTGCTTCCCTGAGTATCCTATCTACTGGTACTGGACTGTTAAAGTTTATTACTATACAGTCACCTTCTCTGGTTTTCCTAGAATGTCCCAGCCAGGCGACTTGTCGGGCCATGATTATGTTGTGTATTACCATATGGCCGCCTGCGGTGTTTCGGGAAAGCCAGTAAGTGACCTTGTTTTTAATCTGGTAGAAGTCCTCTCTTTCTCCTTGACGGAGAGGGGGAACGTTTCCCACTAGGGGGGTACTTTGTGGGGGTAGGTCTGGAATAGTTCGATTACCCACACCCTTGGCCGACTTGTTGGGCAGAATAGGTGCGGTCATCAGTAGAGCTGGTTGAGTGCCCTCACCCTGATGTGTCTGATGGCCCCTACAAGACTCTGACTTCCCTCCTTGCCCAAGGGTCTATCCTTTATATCCACTTGTCTATTATCCCTGTTGGTCAGAATCCCTTTTTCTATTGACAGTACGGGTTGATGTGAGATGGATGCGGGGGGTTGATTATTATCTAGCCGTTTGCTTGTGTGTATAGCTTGTCCTCCCACCTTCTTGTTGTCTGTTAAAGAGTATAGTAGTTGGGTATCATCTAAAGTGGCCTGTTGAAGTTTACCAAGATTTTCATTAATTATTTTCAGTCTCTCAATGAGAGGAAGTATTAGGGACTTGACTAACTGTTCCACCTGCCCTATCAGCGCACCATCTCCCAGTACAGACATTGGTGATTGTTTCAACGGCTGAAATTGGCCATTTTATAACAGATGGCGGATACTCTTGTTCTGTACGGGGGTATCAGTCTGTTTGTGGTTTTGTGTACCCAGAGGTCTAGCCCCTATGGTCACTAGTTTGAGGATCTTTGCCCGTTTGCCTTTCTGCCCTACCCCACCTCGCTTTCTTTTTCCTGCAGATATATTACTTGTGGATATCATTTCAACAGTGGAGCAAGCGGGTTTATTCATGAGGGTTGTTATACAAGGCCCATTTTCTTCATAAATAGAGTTTCCAATCTGTTTATTCTGTGTGCTGTTCCCCAGGGAAATGTTGCTATGTGTGTCTGACCCTATGCTAATCTCTGGCAGTCCTAAATCAATAAGGTGTTGACTTAAACGATTTTCAGGGGTTGTGCAGCACTTAATAGAACCCAATGAGGATCGTTTGGAGAATATTTCAAGTGAGAGCCGTTTCTCAACATCTACTATCTCCTGGTCAAGGGCAGCTGTGGCTCGGGTAATATAGTTATCAAGAGTTCCGATAAGGCTTCCACTGGTGAATTTAGATGCTAGCTTTCCCCCTTTATCCCATCGTGTGGACATGTTTAGTGAGACAACCCGTACTTAAAGGAATAGCAATTTACATATATATATATACATATATTTTAAACAGATATCAGGTTAGTCCTTTAAAATTTGCAAGCGTCCTGATCACCTGTCATTAATGTCGCACTGTTGGTCGAGTCCTTGGGGGCGTGGCCCAGCCCGGCCTCGTCTGGCCCCGGACGGCCATAGACGGCCCGCCCTTTGCCTGGGCTTAGTCCGGCGCGTCCCGCGCGCATCCTCACGGGACGAGGGACCTGACGCGGCTTTTTGCGCCTCCTGGCGCGGTCAGTGGTGGCGTGGGCGTTTTCCCCAAGGGATCCTGGGAGTTGTAGGCGTTCGTTGGACCGGCGGAGCAAAGCCCGGCCGGTGGTTCGTGCTGCAAGGGGGCGGAGCCAAGCCCGGCCGCGGGTCGGGAACAACAGGCACAGCAAGCGTCAACAAACAGCCCCGGAGTCAGTTGCAGCGTCTGAAGGCACCCTATCCAATCTGTGCAACAGTATGGAAAGCATTGGACTTCGGAGTGGTTAAATGTACTATTCCCACTCCAGTCTGTGCAACAGTAGGGAAAGCATTGGACTTCAGAGGGTTTAAATTTACCATTCAAACTCCAGTCTGTGCAACAGTAGGGAAAGTGTTGAACTTTGTAGGGGTTAAATTTACTATTCCCAATCCAGTCTGTGCAACAGTAAGGAAAGCTTTAGACTTCGAGGGGCTAACATTTACTATTCCACTCCAGTCTGTGCAATAGCAGGGTAAGCATTAGACTTCAGAGGGCTTAAATTTACTGTTCCTACTCCAGTCTATGCAACAGAAGGGAAAGCGTTGGACTTCAGGGGGGTAAGATTTACTATTCCCACTCAGGTCTGTGCAGCTGTAGGAAAAACATTGGACTTTGAAGGGGTTAGATGTACAATTCCCACTCCAGTCTGTGCAACAGTAGAGAAAGTAATTAACTTCAAACATATAACATGTTTGAATTACCCTTTTAATTAACAACAAATATAATACTCTTAAGATGAACATTATTAATGATATAAAAATTAAAAACAAGGAAACAATTTACTAAATTATTAAACAATTTAATATAATAATGAATTATCAATTTTAACATATGAAATTACATTATGAACTAAAACAACTAAAGATAGTTCAAAAAACGATGGGCCTGAATCACAAAGGGCCTTAGCACTCGTTGTGGAGACCCCACAGTCGTTGGCGAGTCTCTACACTGGGGACAGAATCTCTCTAATGAGATTTCTCATTGCAAAGATTCCTCTCCGAGTAAGGGGACTGCACCATGACTGCATGGCCTCCACCATGAATACAAAGGCCCCTTGCGAATCAGGCCCAATATTTTTTACAACTACATTATTGAAATCTATATTAACAACAACTATATTCCTGACGACAATATTTCTTACCTAACAAAAATGGACATACTTTACAATGATATTTCTGCATCATGATATTTTTGAATCACAATATTTTTTTCTGATATATCTGAAACTCAATATTTAAAACTCTATATTTTGGCCAAATGCCATAAATGTCAACATGCTCAACCACACTTGCCTGCAGAGCTTATGCTATTTCTATTCTATGTACTGACATGTACACACATAATAACTCTAAGCTGTACATGACTATAATGTTATCAGTGATGTCAACAGTGTTGTAACAAATGGTGTCATTTGAAATATCACCAATGATGTCAGTTAACATATCTTGCATCCTGTAATTTGTGAGGTCGCATCCAGTGCATGATATATTGGCAACGTGTGATAAATCTGCACAAAATCTGACAAGTGCTTAGAAGGACTGTTTTTCTTTAGTATGCCATGTTGTTTTCCAAACTATCGGGGTGAGGTAAAGGGGGTACAATAAAATTTTCAATCGTTTATAACTTTAGCACTGTTAGATGAATCTGCATCAAAAGTGATGGGCAGTCAGCAAGTTACATCGAATGTTTCATGCAGACTAAGTGATGAGAGAATTAAAGGGGGAATCAAAACATTTTGATTGACAAACTTCTTTGGCACCGTCTGATGGATCAACATGACGTTTGCCAGGGACAAAGCATCTTTAGCCTTCCCTTTGTTCCCGTGTTTCATTTCGGTCAATCAAGGGCAGATTTCAAGGTGGAAATCAAATAAATATTCAACTGCTAACGAATTTGGCACCGTTTGATGAACCTACAAACAACTCGGTAGATGTTTAGAAGATTCAGCTTACTGTTGCCTATGTCTAGTTTTGCACTGATCTATGGGGGGGGGGGGGTGTTGGGAATGTAAATTGGTGGCAATAATAAATTAATTTACTAATAACGTTTTATGCTGATTGATAAATCTCCATGCAAATTGGAAGCTAGCAACCTAAGCTCAGTGAAAGGCCAGGCAGGCAAGAAACCTTTGCTGTGCATGGCAACAAGGGTTTGGATGCATCTAAAAGAGGAAATGAAATTCACAGCAAAAACATTGCTAAAGATCACTTATGGGACGGCACAAAACTGAACAAAGCTTGAAATAATCCAGTTATTATGTGTAATTCACAGATCTCACCCTAACTGATGCACCCACCATGTTCCGAAAACCCCTTAGTCAATGGCATCAAAAATGGCTGGAAGGTACAATTGAGCATTGATCACCAAAACTGATGAATTTTGAAATAGAATTGCATGAGTAATTGAGGGGAAGACTTGTGATAGTCCTATCTTCCCAGGAACACTTCTGGAAACGTTTGTGGTTTCCAAAAATGTTATAGATTTACAACAGATGAATAAGTTAGCACCAGGAAGTACATTTCTGACTCATGTTTGTGAATCAAGGTGAGGAGCCCTAGGCAGAGAAACAGCAACCTTCAATGAAAGGTTTCTTAACTTCTGTGAACTATCTATTCCATTACCAAGCACGGCAATGCAGCCTTTGAAAAAGTAAAGAACTGAACCTGAGGGGTGTAAAAGTGTAATTTCAGCTGGAAGCATTTACAAAAAGCTGTGCTCTAGATGGAAACATACCACTAAAGAATGTATAAGTTGCTCTTACGGTATAAAATAGAATGTCATTTGAGAGGAGGATCCAATTGGATCTATACTGTTTTGCGAAGTCCTCAAGGCATAAAGATGTGCTTGTGTGCTTGAATATGTCCCTCGGATAACAAAATGTTGGTAATTTGCAAATCATTATGAGTGCAAATTATTGTAAATAATATGGTCTTGAGGTCATTTTGATAAACATATGTTCTTTAAAAATGCTTATAAAGTAAAGTCAGCTTCTTCAATACTTTCAGTACAGGCCTGATATCTTAGAGGAAAACTTAGGCAGTCAACTGTTTTGACCTCAGATATTAGTAACCAGATTGCTGAATGCTAATACAGTGATGTATTGGGTAGGTATGTTATCGAATTAAGGTTATCTACACCCTATTACCGGCACAGTTGTCTGGAGGTAGATATTTACAGTGCAGTGGCTTCCTCAGGAGACTATGTTTCACTTACTGGCAGTGGCAGTCGGTAAGTACAACTGAGAGGTAAACAGGGGGGCACACACACACACGCACACTCACTTACATCCATGCCTTCACATGCAGACATGCGCACACACATCCATCCACAACACCCACTCACAAATACAAAAACATTCATACATACAGGCATGCACCAAACAGTCAATAAAAAACAACACTTACCTGCTGCAACGCTCGAGGAAGGAAACCTCAGAGGTGCCAGGAGGGCTGGGACTGCTGCCTTACCTCCCAATGAGGGTAGGCAGGAGGCAGAAGTTCCTACCTCGTCACAGAATAGTAGGTGGTCAGAGACACTGTTGACCCCCCTCCACTCTATGATGAGGTATCAGTGAGGCACTCAGTCATGGGCACTTCAGGGCTTAAAACTGAAGAGCCCAGGTATGAGGCTATCATTCATGCTCCCCCTCATCAGGAGGCAGAGGGCCTCAAGTTCCTTTGCTGAGCTGAGGAGGTCATGCCCATAGAATTTTTGACATCCTAAGCCCTACATCTCAGGCAGCCATGCACCTGCACAATTAGCGCATGTCTAGCTCCTGGCTGCCTGACCTGAACAAGAAGAGTGTCTGTCAGGCTGACCTTTGCTCAATCTGACAGACACTCTTTATGTCCAAAAGGAGCGAGGCACCCTTAAGGATGGGCCACCGCTTACTGGCAGTAATGGAGAATCCTCTTTGAAATTCCAGATCGTACCCAATCATATCAGCATTTGTTTTTAAACAAATATATTCAAACTGCAGCAGCTGCAGAATATATTGGGAATTTCTCCCATCATGTGGTGTTCTGAACCTTACTTTATTGACATTACCCAATGACTTACTTTACTCCTCACTGTTTACCGGCTTACAAATCCAATTGTTGATCAGCTGAGACTAATTGCTCTGCTTAGAAAACATGTTGAAACAGCTTAGGAATCGATTTCCGTGCTGTCGGAAAAGGCTCCGTGCGGATGTTGGAGCCTTTCCGACAGCATCGTAATGTGCCAGGCGGATTCCTTTCCATCCGCCTCATTATAATAGAGGCGTTCAGAAATGAAGGATTCAAAATAATTCTAGTGGGCTACACTTACCAATAGCCCATATGCATTTATTCTGTAATAATAAGTCAGTCGGCAATGGAGAAAGTTGAATCGTTTATTCATCAAATACAAGCCCTGGCAGGGGAGCCTCAGTCTACACGACCCTCGGAGGTGTGCAGAGGAGACTGATTACATGTTCGAAATACAAAGCATATATACGTTTCATGTGCTCAAGATGACACCCTACAAGGAAAGATACAACTTGTCAGTATTACAAGAGGAATACCCATATAAGGCACAATTGATTTGCTAGTAGCCTAGGCCTAAGCTATTCCGGGGGCAGGTCAGTAAGGTGCCTCCCTATCTATCTATAGCCCGGGGAGTACAGGAACGGGCTCTGCTAGAATGTGCGCATGCCACAAGAAAAGCAGATGTGACCTTGTGTTTCCTTGAGCTACCGGCTAACAACTATAGAAGGCGGCCTGGCTGCCGTCATAGTTTCGAGCAGCAAACGTAATCACGTGATTTCAGGGAAACAGCACTCGCACATAGGGAAACAAAACAAAATGGCTCTGGTTATATCAATAGGAGCAAACAAGTCAAAAGTGAATCATCGGTTACTAAGTGATCATAGTGCACACTAACTACACGATTATATAATTACGAGGTTACATTGGATATATTAGGCCAATAATGCTTGTCTATCGAAATTCGATCCCAACAGAAAGGAATCCAATCAGTCATTCAACTGGCTTTCGACAGGCTCGGAAAGTCCGTCCGCCAGTCGGAATGCTGTCAGTAATCCCAAGGCAAGTTCTTTCCACCTTAGGGATTACGATGTCAGATTTCGACAACCTTTCTATGCTCGCCTTTCTGACATAGAGAGGCTGTCGGAACTCTACTTTTGGGGCCCCCAGCACGGCCACCAAGGGTGCACAGCCTCCAGTTGTAGGCACCATGGGGTGCAGGGATAAACTGCACCTCCTATTTTACACTGAGAGCATGTATTCCGGCCGGATTAAATGCTCCAATTATAAAGTATAGGCATGCGACCAAACAGTGTTCAGTCGCTTCCTTATTAGTCGGTCGGGACTGCCGACCAGGTGTCGGTCGGTCCCATGATCGAGACGATGTTGGGCGGAGAAAACTCTGCCTGACATCGTAACAGGGCTCCTAATATATTTTGTATTAGTCCGCTATCGCCATCACTTGCAACAAAGACAGATTCACCAAGGTCACATATAAGCCCATGCTTTGTGATAGTTGGGTGTGGTGGGAGATGAGAATATGATCAGGTTTTATAAATAGAAAAAAGTTATCAATTGAGAAATCTTGTGACTGTTGAAGTAGGACTGACAAAGTCAACCATCAAGAAGTATGCAGTAAAAATATGAATGTGGTATGTAGTAGCAGATCTAATATAGCAGAGGAGGTAGAATATTGTAGAAAGAGTGGTTTTTCTGGTACTTACTAGTAAAGGTGTGCTGTATTTATATTTGTAATAATGTCTTAAATATATATAAATTGCAGGGTAGATTGCTGTACAGGTTTGTACTAGTAAGCTATAACTGGATGAGATAAGAGGCCTGGAAGAGAGTCAGGGGTAACACAATGAACACATGATTGAATGCGCTACATGCACTGTACTGGGGAGCTTAAACTGCACAGAAGCAGTAAAATGGCCCGAGTACTGTGCAGCTCGAATATCTAATACGTAGAGGAATGGGAATGGTAGTTACTAACTCTGATTGGTGGATAGAATCACTCTATGTGAAAACATTTGTATACACTTATAAGTCTCACTGTTAATGAAGGAAGTGGTGGGCGATGATGTTATGCTAAGTATTTAGAAAGGCCAGAACTTTAAAAAATGGAAATAAAAAGGTTTCCATTGCGTAGCACACGTTCTGCACAGTGTGGTTACGTTCAAAGTATAGGAATCACCATTTGCACTGCATTTTGTACATGGTTGTTTCTGACAAAAGAAAAGTGACATGTTATAAGTCATTTAGTAAAACGAGGACATGTTTCAGAATATTTCATATCTTTCATGTAATCAAATAAAGTCTAATTGTACTTTCGTGCAATTAAGCAGTAGCTAAAAGGATTCTGAATATCAGAAAACTTTAGTTTTCAGAATTTTTCATGAAGTAAAAAGTATACTTTAGAATAAGAAAGCATGATAACTAAGAAGTATACTTTAAAATAAGCATCATAATATGCCTGTCTCATGCACTACAGTCCCATTACGCGAGTACCATTAATAATGCTATGTAATGATAGACAGAGGCAATCAGTAGTTCTTCAGTGTTCTCTGTTGCAGTATATCCTTTACATAAAGACCAGTTTTGTAATTTACCTGGGGTTTGTTTGCTGCTGAAGATGTGTTCCATACAAATGTTTCAGCTCCTTGCATTGAAGGTGGACTACATTATTTTGCGAGGGCTAGTCCTTGGAAAAAGGTTGTATGGCATGACTTAAGGTCTCACTGTCACAACTCTAAAGAACCATTCCATTTCCAGCATTATAAGACAAGATGAATCGAGTTTAAATCCACTTGGGGCCTGATTTAGAGATTGGTCAATGGGCTTCTCCATCACAAATGTGGTGGATGTCCCGTCAGCCCTTTTACAAGTGTCATAGGATGAAATGCACTTGTAATAAGGTAAGCAGCGGCTCCTCTGCTATGGCTGAGAAGCTTTGCCCCCTCTGCCAGCAGCAGCAGCTGCAAAACTTGAAAAATAAAATAAAAAAGCAGGTTTACTTTTGTTTTATTTTTCTTTCCTGGCTGGGTATTTGGGACGAGGCCTAATCCATGATCGTCATGGAGGAGGAGTGGTAGGTGCACTGCTATCAGTGCGCATGTGTGTTTAGCCAAACCAGCAAGCGCACTCAGCTGCCTCCAAAACGAGGGGGTATATTATCAAGGGGTTTATCTCCGCTTTTTTGGCTTTAAAAGCCAAGAAAGCGGAGATAAAATTATCTCCCTATTACCAAGCTGTCGCTAACACCAGTTAGCGACAGCTAGTAGGAGATAGCGACCATCTTGGGCCCCACTTTGCATGTCAGTGATATTTATCACTAATGACATGCAAAGTGGGCGTGCCAAGATGTTAGCGACTGGAAACAGTCGCTAACATCGCTATCTCCTATTACCAACTTTTGGAGATATTCGCGCTAAGCGCGAATATCTCCAAAAGCTAACACCTGCCCTGAGCAGTTCTTCACCATGTTATCCAATGGGAGGTGGATAACATGGCTAAGAGCATTTGCTCGATAATGCATGAATATCGCTGACTTTTCAGCGATATTCATGCATTGCGGCCGTTTTTTATCGCATTTGCGATAAACCTTGCTAATAGCAAGGTTTATCTGCGATAAAAATCGCCGATGTGCGGCGATAATTTTTGTCTCTAAACAAGTTAGAGACAAAAATTATCGCTAGTTGTTGGTAATATACCCCGAGATGCTTTGCTGGGTTGGAGACATCAGTCACTTTGGGGGCGAAAATTTAGGGTGCTCAGGCCAATCCTGATGCTGCTCTCATGCTGCCAGTAGCATGAGAGCAGCTTTAGGATTGGCAGCAGGGGAGCGTGGGAGCCTGTGCTGCAGTGGAGCCAGAAGAATAGCAATGTGGTGGGCATTCAGGTAAGTTCCTTTTTGTGTGGTTTTATTGTTGTCCCTCACACCTCCCCCTCCCCGCCACTTTGCCCGACACCAGCCGCAACTGAATGAGGCTGACAGGACCTCTGCCACATTAGTGACGGAGTGCCCAGTTGCCAAACTTAAAAATATACCCTTACTTCTGGTGTTTGCATCTCATACAACCACATTTTCCCTTTTTTTCATATCCTAGAAAAAAATATGAAAACGTAGTGCTCCAACTGGCCTCTATGTTTTCTTTCTTCTGCCCCAAAAGTTTCATTCTCTCTCGGCAAATTCACTTGCTGTGGGTTTAGTCAAAGACCGCACTGAATGACAAGCATTGCTGATTGAAAACAGTTTAAAAAGACCTCTCTGGGTAAAGGGCTGATCCTGCATTATTTGGAAAATGTGTGCGTGAGTTAAGTTTAAGAAGTTTGAGACCTGTCCTGTTCAATTACCACAAAGAACAAACGTTCTGGATGTAAGAACATACTTTTACATCTAGGCTTCTTTTTTCCTCGCTTGATTCCTTTGTGTTCTCAAACATATTGGAAATATTTAGGAGAGATGAACAATTTCAAAGTGATATGCGTGCAGGATGTACTGGAAAAAAATTTACTAAAAATGTCTTGACGTTCCCTGACTGCACCTCCCTAACGTCACTTTGAAAACCTGCCGAGTATGTGCTCAGTATATACTTGGGACTGCAGGGGGTGGTTGCCTCCTGTGCCCTGTCTAGGAGTAGTTGAGAGCCAAGGCTACACAATAGTGGCGTGTGGAGCTCATTGTGTAGCATACAAATCATACACGTGGCATCGACCCCATACTGAGAGGAATGATGAATGGATGTTATACTCTTTGCTTCAATCTGCCAAGGGACTAGGAGGGAACAAAACAGCTGGCTTTTGAATAATATGGGCAGAAGGCAAGAAAATACTGACTCAACCAAAGGCGTATTTGTGTAATGCCACATATGTCAACGTGTTAAGAAGGGATGGAGAGATGGTGGGAGAAGCGAGTTCTTCCTTCTCATCTGTACTTTAAACCTGAGAAGGTTGTCACGAACTGATGAAGGGAAAACTCAACTACCTGATCTATTGTGAAATGTGAGTTTGGCAGGTTGACTGAAGGTGTGTGTGAAAGCTGGTGACAGAGAGAGATTGGAGCAAACAATGTTTCAGAAGATCATTCCAGAAGCTACCTGCCTGTAACTTTAAGAGAACATATTACAGCAGTCGGAGCAGGTTAAATATTTGACACTGGACTCTGCATATACATGCATCCATGAATCTTTATACACCATTCTGGATGATTGCAAGGCATGCCCCTCTATACTTCGACACAGTTACCCACCTTTTAACCATATCCAGAATACAGCACACTTCAATCTCCATGCTAGTACATCAATCAAACAATCAATCAATCAATCAGTCAATTTGTAAAGCGCGCTACTCACCCGGTAGGGTCTCAAGGCGCTGGGGGGGGGGGGGGGGGGGGGAGCTGCAGCTAGTGGTCGAAGAGCCAGGTCTTGAGTAGTCTCCTGAAGGCCGGGAGGTCTGTGGTCTGTCGTAGGTGTAGGGGCAGAGCGTTCCAGGTCACAGCGGCGGGGTGGGAGAAGGATCTGCCCCCGGAGGTGGCTCTGTGGATGCGCGGGACGGTGGCCAGGGATAGGTCGGCGGAGCGGAGCCTCCTGTTGGGTACGTATAGGGAGAGTCTGCTGTTGAGGTAGGCTGGGCCGGTCTTGTGGAGTGCTTTGTGTGCGTGGATCATGAGTTTGAAAGTGATTCTTTTTTCGACGGGGAGCCAGTGCAGGTCTTTCAGGTGCGGGTGATGTGGTCTCTGCGTGGGACTTCTAGGACCAGGCGTGCGGAGGCGTTCTGGATTCTTTGGAGTCTGCTGATGAGTATGGACGGGGCTCCTCAGTGGAGGGCGTTTCCGTAGTCGAGTCGGCTGCTAATGAGGGCGTGGGTGACTGTTTTCCGAGTGTTAGTTGGGATCTATCTGTAGATCTTGCGGAGCATACGGAGGGTGTGGAAGCATGAAGAGGAGACTGCGTTGACTTGGTTGGTCATGCTGAGCTTGGAGTCGAGGATGACCCCCAGGTTGCGTGCGTGGTTGGTTGGTGCCGGGGGGGTTCCCAGGGATTGAGGCCACCAGGATTCGTCCCACGCCGAGGGGTTGGGCCCGAGGATGAGGATCTCCATCTTATCCATGTTCAGCTTGAGCCGGCTTGCCTCCATCCAGTCGGCGACGGCCTTCATACCGAGCCCAGGTGCAGGTTGGATTTGGCGGTGAGGGGGTCCTTGGTGAGGGAGATGATCAGCTGGATGTCGTCGGCGTAGGAGATTATGTTGAAGTCGTGTAGTCAGGCGATGCGAGCGAGGGGAGCCATGTAAACGTTAAACAGCGTCGGGCTGAGGCAGGATCCCTGCGGGATGCCGCAGATGGTTTTGGTGGTTCCGGATTGAAAGGGGGGGAGGGGGACCCTCTGGGTTCTGTCGGTGAGGCAGGAGGTGGTCCAGTCCAGGGCCTTTTTTCGGATCCCTGCGTCGTAGACGCGTGTGCGAAGTGTGTGGTGGCAGACAGTGTCGAAGGCGGCGGAGAGGTCCAAGAGGATGAGGGCTGCTGTCTCGCTGTTGTCGAGTAGGATTCTGATGTCGTCTCTGGCGGCGATGAGGGCGGTCTCGGTGCTGTGGTTGCTGCGGAAGCCAGACTGGGAGGGGTCCAGGATGCTGTTGTCTTCTAGGTAGCGGGTGAGCTGGGTGTTGATGGTCTTTTCGATGACTTTTGCTGGGAACGGAAGCAGGTAGATGGGCCGGAAGTTCTTGAGGTTGCTCGGGTCCGCCTTGGGCTTCTTTAGTAGGGCTTTGATCTCGGCGTGCTTCCAGCTCTCAGGAAAGGTGGCGGTTTCGAAGGAGAGGTTGATGTTGCGCAGGTGGGGTGCGATGAGGCTGTTAGCTTTGTTGGCGATTGGGTGGGGGAGAGGGTCCGATGGGCAGCCTGAGTGGATGGTGCTCATGGTCTTGATTATGTCTTCGGTGCTGACATTGGTCCATGTGGTCAGAAGGTCGTGGTCGGTGGGGTTGGGTGAGTTTGTAGTAGTGGGGTCCATTGGGTTTATCCGGGAGTTGAAGCTGTTGTGGATGTTGGTGATTTTGTGGTGGAAGAAGGAGGCGAGGGCGTCGCACAGGGCTTGCGACGGCGGGATGTCGTTGGTGCAGGAGCTGGGACTGGAGAGTTCCTTTACGATGTTGAAGAGCTCTTTGCTGTTGTGTGCGTTGTTGTCGAGGCGGTCTGTGAACGAGGCTCTTTTGGTGGTCCTGATGAGGTGATGGTGGTTGTGGATGGCGTCTTTGTGGGCTGCGCGGTTGGCGGGCGTTCTATCGCTAAGCAAGATGTTTTCGAGTTTCCGGCAGGTGCGTTTGGAGGCTAGGAGCTCCGGGGTGAACCAGCTGGCTCTCTGGCTGGTGTCTCTGTCGGCGGGTTGTCGCACTGGTGCTATGGTGTTGGCGCAGTTTTCCATCCAGAGTCTGAGGGAGCGGGCCCCTTCCTCTGGGTTGGTGGGGCTGGTCGGTAGGTCGAGTGCGAGGTGTGCTTCGAGTAGTTCTTTGGTGACTTTGCCCCAGCGTCGGCGGGGGAACTGTGGGGTGCGGTGGTGGATGACGGGTTTCTGGAAGGTGAAGTGGACGCAGTGGTGGTCGGTCCAGGTGAGCTCGGAGGCGTGGCTGTAGGTGATGTGTGGGCTGGAGAAGAAGATGGCATTAAGCGTGTGGCCGGCAATGTGGGTCGGGGTTGTGACGATCTGTTTCAGTCCGAGGGTGGCGAGGTTGTCGACCAGGGTGGAGGAGTTGCTGTCTTTGTTGTTTTCCAGATGGAAGTTCAGATCGCCGAGCAGGATGTAGTTGGTGGAGGTCAGTGCGTGCGTGCTGATGAAGTCGGCGATGGAGTTGCAGAATTGGGGGCGTACATTGAATAACACTCCACCCGCCTCAAACAACTTTACTCTGCCACAGCAAAAAAACTCTGCCACATTACGCTTTACTCTCTTACAGTCCATTCTCGAACAACCTTCTCCACATACCACAATACAACACAATCCATCACATTCGATGGCCCCAGAATACCACCACAAAGGAAAAAACCCTGCACGTCGGACTAAATATCTCAGCAAATTCCACTGATACTCTCTGTAATCTGCCATCTGTCTATTCGAGTGCAATGCATTGCAGTGTTCACCACATTCCCTGATTCATTGTGCTTCCCATTCCTTCACACAGGATGCTCTTCACTCAGACACACACAGCAATAATTCACTACACCAAAAGTTCCACCACTCACCGCCAATGCACATAACACTCCATCTTAATCCACAGCCCCTTATATTTCTTTACCTTCAAGACAATACCAGATTCCACTCTTCGCATTGCTCTAACTTACATTGCACACAACTCACCCTATTCAACTCTCCTTTATTCCCCATTCTCTTTCACACAGTACGTTTCAGCACATACCATCTTCTGTTCTCAAGCTAACAGCCGCGGCCCGTGGAGGGAGTTGCGGTGGGGCAGGCAGGTGGGGTGGGGGAGGGGCAGGGTGGGGAGTGATAAACACAGGAATATGGATGATTGCAGGTAAGTAAACAAATAAATTAATAAAACGAATTTCGTTCTGTGCCCTGCATCGCAAATGCAACTCCCTCCACGAGCCGCGGCTGCAAGCTAACTCTACAATCCACCACACACAAAGCTTTTCAGTTCTCAAAAATGTTCACATTGAAACGAAGTAAACAGTTCAGTGCATAGCCCACTGTGCCACCCCAGTTCAGACATAGCCATATGCAAATCAGTCTGACCCTGTGCCTCATGGGAACAGTCCAGCCCGAACTGCCAAGCCATGCCTTCCCTGGACTGGGGTGGCAGAGTGGGCTAAAGAATAGTGATGGATTAAACCCAGATCTTTTGACTGGGTGTGAGTGTTTGCTTGGTTCAGATGCTCCGTCCATCACCACCCCCTTTTGTACATGGCTTTGTTCACCATAAGTTGGCGGGGTATGCTCAGATGTGAGTCCCTTGCTCACTTTGCCACTGGTTTCAAGCAAGCCTGGCTGAAGACGGCTGAAATGCCAGAAACTGGTCCCAGGAAGCTTTTTTTCCGGTCCAGAGAAGGCATGGCTTGGCAGTTCGGGCTGGACTGTTCCCATGAGGCACAGGGTCAGACTGATTTGCATATGGCCATGTCTGAACTGGAGTGGCAGAGTGGGCTAAAGAACGGTGATGAATTAAACCCAGATCTTTTGACTGGGTGTGAGTGTTTGATTGATTCAGATGCTCCGTCCATCACCACCCTCTTTTGTATAGCTCACAACACCATCACCACACCCTAAATATATCATAATTCACCAAGTTTACGACATCACACCTGCCATTCTTATACACTCACCACACTTTACCATGACCTTACTATTCACCATTCATACACCTGTCCCACTAGTCACTCTCCTGACTAACTAGGCTACCTTCGCCTGATTGCACTTGCACTGAGACAGACAGTGTATTGTGGATGCCGGCTTTGTGTTCGGACAAGGTAACTGACAGGTTTTAGAGGAGCTGCAGCCACAACATCGTGTACCTGTGAGGGAGGTGTAATCTTGTCAGATTACAGTTTGGGGTTAGCTTAATAGAATTTCTACTTCACATTTAAAACAATGTGCCACTTAATTTTACTGTACCATTGGCTAGTGTTCACCTCAGCCACTCCTAGGCTATTATCGCACTTTGTTTCAGGCATGCTGGACACGAACTAATCTCAATGATGTTTTTACTCTACAGTATTAAATGAGGTTTTAAATAAACTTCATAAGAACAGACTGCCTTCTCTCCAGACTGTGGGGGCCTTTTTATGAAGGGGTTTGCGTCGCATTTGCACCACACAACCCAAAATGCAATTCATCAAGCCATGCATGGCCACTTTGCGAGTGGCTTGATTATTCAGGAGTAACACAACGCAGAGCAGCACAAATGTCTGTGTCGCGTTACTCTGCTCTGGGAAGACTTTCCATTGGTGTTGCATGGATGTTCCAATGCATCTTCGATGGATTTTGACACATTCCCAGATTTACCATTACTGGTAGACCTGCAAATGTACCAAAAAGATACCCCTTCTCAGGTGAGGCATAATGAGAAGTATTTTTTCTCCTTGTTATTTCCTGTTTCTATGTGTCCATAGGGAATATGCCTTCCAGGAATATTTGTGTCCAGGAAAATGCCCTTTCCTGCCCAAAAACTGTTCTGCATGCAACGTAGGCACCCTTGCACCATGGTACAAGGATGCTTGCATTGGCGCTAGGCTGCACATTGTGCGCAAGAGCTGAGGAAAGGACAGGATTACTGTATTTGGATAAATCCTGCTATTTGTGCTCTTTCACAGTAACACAGTGCAGCAAGGTGACTTGCTGTGCTGTGTTACTTTTTTTTATAAATAGGCCCGTGAAGTTTGAACTATTTCAGCCAAAGGCAGCTTCAGCAGAATTCTGTATCTTCATCAGAGTCCTGTAACAAAGTGTTTTGCCTGCTTAACTAAAGGCAGCCACTGAGGGGAAATCAATGGGATGAATGTATTCCGTGCTTCCGGTGTCACGAAACAAAGAAAGTTTCACCAGAGTAGGCCAAGAGTCATCCAGCAAAAAAACACATAAAGCCATGACGTCATTAAGTGCCGATTGGTGTAAAAGAGTGAGCTATGGGAAACAGGCGTGCCAATCAATGGTTTGATTGAGGTCAACTGCGAATTTTGTCATTTTGCCATCAGAATCTGGTGACAGACAGCCAGTGTGCATCTATTTCATACCATATTCTTGGGAAATCTGAAATGGTTAGAGCCATTGATCATGTCCCACTGTTTTGCAGAGGTCAAAACACAGCAAAGTAAAATGTTCCATATGATACTTTTTGACACTTAGAACAAATCAAGAAAAATAAATGATCTAGAATAGGAAATTTGAATACAGAAACGGAAAAATAAATGTTGGCATCCGAATATGAAAACTGAGCACTGATTATCACTGAGTCGATCTGAAAAGGTTAATTTTCAGTGGATCTCCAATCCAGCTCAACTTGGAGGATCTTCATCACTCTTAATTGACGTGAATTCGAATGCTTGCTGAATTGATTAGAGTGTGCTATGATTTCATGAGATGTCTTTAATCCCTATCTTCCACATGGATTAACTTTCTTATCCACAATGACTATGCTCAGATATTACTTTCTTCAATTGGCCGTGCTATTAGACAGGGCTCATCACAAACTCATTGTTCACAACATTTTGTACTTCCCAATGAATGTTGCTCCTGTCTTTGAAAAAACTTATATTCTATAGCATTAACTCTTAAAGGTATCATTGACTGGTCATTTAAGTTTGATTCATGTTGAGATGATGCTGCTTGGTTTTGAGGAAAGTAGTTTCTATTAATATATTCTTGCTATTTGAGAATGTCCTTTGTTTCATGTAAGCGGCGGTAGAAGATCTTACACACACATACCATTCACAGAAGCAAGCCAAAGATCTCATTGAGGTATTCTTTTAGCTTTTCTTTCTAGAGTGGTCTGAACTCAGAGCTTCCTTCTTAAATTATGCGAAGTACAAGTGAGGTTTACGAATAAAACACGAGTAACCAATTTCAGAAAACGTCAGTGGTACAACGACAAAGAATGTAATAAAATATTTACTAGTCTATAGGAAAAAATGTAAAAGCCATAATCTGTAAGATGCTATGACTTCCATTACTATGCTTTATTGTTCGATGGTAATATGGCACCTCCAGGAGGTGAAGTGGAATATGATCTCGCTATTAGTACCTCTTTAATTGTTAGGAAACTACCTCACTAGGTTGGTGAATTTATTATTCTGAATTTTCCTTTTAAATATTACCATCGTATCACAGTAAGCTATCCTATGCCATCGGTATGCTGCAATTTACTATAATTCATTGGAGGCTGCCTGTGTTGCACATATTGTAATTGGGAGCCCACTGAGGGCACTCAAGGTGGCTTTCTAATCAAGGTCACATTGAGTCTGCTCTCTTCTCACTTATTACTCACTGTATTCACATTACATCAGGACACCGGGAAAGGCTGATTGAGAGCAGACCTATAACACATGTCTTCCTTGGAAACCAAGCCTCAGACGTCTAGATGCACAACAGTCGGAGCCTGTTTATTATATGGAGGAGAAGGGAAAAATGAAAAAGGAGGCTTCAGTTAATGTTTAAAAATGTCCATGGTGTTCGCTTTAAATAAAAGTTAGTGCCACTTGGTCATTAAGGACCTGATTGTGAGTTGGCTTATCCGAGGACTGCCAGACTCATGGTGGCGCGGCAGTGCCAGATCCAGCCACTGCTGCACCGGCGGCTCGACCGTCCCATTAGGAGTTGGGCAGTCGAACCGCCTTGGGACTGCCGGCTCTGCCAGGAAACTGCTGTTTTCTGGTGTTGGAGTGGTGGTCAGAGGCCACAATATGCTTGGCAGGACAACTGCGGTCTGGCCAACCATAATATGAGTTTCCTCACCTCCAGGGTATACTTGAAGGTTCTTCCTCCATGTAAACCTTGGAGGAGAGGAAACAAAGGGGACCATTAGGGTCCCTGTGTGCCTCAACCACCTGTGGATGCACAGAGGGGTACGACATGTGCCCCTCTGTGTGTATGCACATAGATTTCTGTATGGCATGGACTTTCGAGTCCATGCTGTGCAGGAACCTTGTAGTACGGCCCCATTGCAGTGCATTTTTCAAAGACACTGCTGCCTTTAAAAGAGACACCATCATGGGACCGCCACGCCACCCACCTTTCGTACTACTGAAAAGTCATAATCTGGCAGGCGTGCGGTGGTGACCTTCAGCAGAGGGGTGGTGCAGCGGTTTGTATCACTGCGCTACCGCTCCGCCAAAAAGTCGTAATAGGACCCTAAGTGAATAGATAAGACCCTGAGAATAGCGCCAACGGCTAATTCAATTCACTCGTTCTGGTTCATATTGTTACCCCAACAGTATCAGGGTAACATGTTCTATTCTACTTAAGTACATTTTGTTTTCTATGAAATGGAGAATAAAAAAATATCATATAAATGATCAATTAACCATTTCTGGAATAGTATTCAATTTATTATTTTCCTGTTGTGTTGGGTGTACATTTATTATACAGCCTACGCATATTTATAATAGTTTTCCCTACTCCAGGAGAAAGAATACCAAGCAACAGAAATAGGCCGTGATTCAAAATGTTTGTTATACAAGAAATCAGATGAAAAGTTAGCCACACATGACATTGGGAGCACTTAGGTATAATGGAATGTACTAATGTGCTTTAATCGGTCGTTGTAGTATTCTTAATTGAGCTCAGCAAGACTTTGAAGCCTTTTTCTAAGGAGGTTCGCCTGCAGACACACGTGTCAAAATGACAAAACAAGAAGTTGCACAGACATATATTTAGAAAGTCTGGAGAAAGTAAAATGAACAGATTTTGTTCAACTTTACAGTTTCCAAATCCACTTTTCCTACAATTTCGCTCTTCCTAGCCCTGACGAGTTGGCTATGCGTGAGAGAAGAGAGAGAAAGGGGGAGATGGCTGCATTGCAAGATTTATCTCAGACCTAGATACATCTCCTGCTGGGCTCCAGATGGGTGTCTTATACTTGTGACATCACATGATGCATCCCACATGCAACTCCAGTGAGTAAATATGCCCCCACCCACACCACCCACAACAGGATGCAGAGTGACTCACTCTGGACGTTGTTTCTTCAGGCACTGTTGGAACTGACATTCATTCGGATTGGGTGTTTTTAGAGCAGCAACTTCTCCATCCCTGGCCACCATATGGAAAGTCCAGTTTTGGCTTGCTTCTTCAGCCTTTCTGGTTTCATTTGAAGAAATGATCTGGAAAGAATCAAGCTGTAAATTAATTGTACTCCTCTTTAGGATTAGAAGCATTCCAGGTAAAGACTTTTCACTATCGGGAAATTGACAACAGGAACTGGGAATGGGTATTTAAATGTAAGGTGTTTACAAAATATCCTTTACACCAGGTATGGGGTGGCCTGTCGAGAAACTGTATAAATGATAACATATATGAACAATTGATTCCAAGGATTCATTCAGAGTACACACTTGGATATTCATTAATATTTGGTAACAAACTGACATGTATCTAAATTGTTTGATCATTGTACGAAATTCCAAACATCAATTAATCCATATGAATTTCTCATAAACATAAGAACCAAGCAAAACACAATGTGAGTTTTCTACTGCAATGCTTATATAAAGGAGCACATAAAAACATATATATTTACAAATGGAATCCATTAAAAGTGGTGCTGACAGCACACTGCACAGTGGAGAAAGTGCTCAAATGAAGAAGTATAAATGTGCAACCAAGTGTGATTCAGGCTGTTTCAGAATCCATTAATGTAGTACAGCCGGATAAGTCGAAGCCAGTCCTTAATATTTTCACCCTATGAGGCAAGAGTCTATGGGTCTCTTCAGCACAAGAAATGTTCAACTACCACCTACTTAAAAGTGATAAGGAGAAAATTTAATTTTAGACACAAGAAGCCATGGGGCATATGTATGTAGCCTAATTCCTGTTCGCAAACGGGCCAATTCTAAGAATCCGCCCGTTTGCGAACGGGAAATAGCCTTTTGGGATGTGTCATTCCAAAAGTCCCTTACAATATAGAGAATCGCAATATTTGTGATTCCCAATTTTGTGAATGCATTTAAGGAATCTCAAATTGCGATACCTTAAATGCAATGCAGGAAGCACCCAAGTTGTGTGATTTTGCGATAAGAGTTCAAGTTGGTGGTAATTCGCGATTTCTTTGAAAAATGCACTTTTTTGCATTTTTCAAAGTGGCATGTGGTGCACATACATGCCCATAGGGCATGTGTGTGCGCCACATGTGCCCACATACATATTTCAGGGGTGCAACAGAGTGTCCTTTTGACACCCTCAGGCATAGTTCGCCATCTACACAACATCTCCTCACTTACACTAGCGCCAAGACGCCGTTGTGCAAACGTGCGCTTTATAAATATGAATCCTATCCTATCCTATCCTATCCTACCCCTGAAATTGCATTCGCAATTTGTGAGTACCTGATGGGTACTTGCAAATAGCGAATGTCTTCCCATTCATTCCTAAGGAACTCTAGGCCCATAGGAAGGAATGGAAAGGTATTCCTTAAATGCGAATTGCAATTTGCGATTCGCTAAGTACATTTGCCAATTGTGTACAGTCATTGAAAAAAAGTGAAGTAAAAATAGATGTTACTGAGAAGCAGGGTTGGACTGGGCTATAGAGCAATTAGGCAGTGCCCAACGGTCTGGTCAGACAGGTCAGTGTGTGGGCTAGTTTGTAGGCCTATTTCACGTTCTTCTGGACAGGTTTTTACTGCTGATTACCTTGATATTAAAACATTTCTGGTTCTCTTTCGACCCTGATCAGAAGTCTGGTTTATTTGTTAAATACACAAAATAGTGCAACACTATGGGGCATATTCTCAAGAACGTGTGATAACCATTGCAAAAGTAACTTAATGCAACCTCAAACATCACAGTCTATCGCGGGAAAATTACACTGTGTTAACGAAGCATTCTCAACACGGCAGCACCATGCGATATTCTCCAGATAACGTGTCAAATGACCGCGTTAAAATCAATGCCATGCCGGAAAAATGAAAAACGCGAACGCAAAAAAAGCTGCGATGAGGCCAATTGCGATCCAAAAATCTGCGAAAACTAGCTACAGGCCTGCAATTCACAGGTGTCAAGCAGGAATAATCACCATAAAGTAGAAAAACTGACAAACAAATGCCAAACAACAGTGAAGCACAATGGATGTTGCTAGAGCAAGTACGGAGGAGAACCAGAACCTCACAAGCCCCCCGGAGGACCTGCCTGGGACGTCGGTGTCAGGGAAGGTCAAGGAGAAGAAGAGTAGGAAGAAGCGCTTCAGTCCGCAGGAAAACAGGATCCTGAAAACGGAGGTAGTAGAACACCATCAATAACTGTTCGTCACCTCCACTGTGTCATTGGCAACGAAAAAAATGGAGTCCATCGTGGACAAGGTGAATGCAGTGGGAGTGCTGAAGAGGACAATGGAAGAGGTCAAGAGGCGCTGGAAAGATGTCAAGCGCAAAACCAGGCTGAAACTCGCCAACAACTGGAAGGCAGCAATGCAGACTGGAGGTGGGAGTCCACAGGTGGAGCTGGACCATATGGAGGAAATGGTGTCCACGGTCATCAGTGGGAGTAGGGGGATCGGACACTGCTCAACATGATCAGACACAACAGCAGCAGGGTGAGTAACGACCAGGGACTGGGAGGACGGGGGAGATGGGCAAAACGCCGCACATGCACAATTGAGCTGAGTACATCTGCAGACAAACCTTGCCCGGCCCCCAAATCCCACAAAGAGACCGATGTACCCAAGTATACAACATCTCAGCACTGTATAAGCACAGAAGTCAAAGGCACATTGCAGAAACGGGATAAGGGGCAGCAAAATCAGAGCAGCAGCAGGGGCTAGCCCCCACAATGCAGCAGACACACAGAACATGAAGAGCACATCAACACTGACAAAAACGGGGCACAAACCACAACACATCCACAACAGAACACAGGACACAACTGGTGCAGACTAGGTGTAGACACTGGCCATTCACACATGGCATTGCAGGGAAATGTGAGTTGATAATGTACAAGTACAAACATACACACATCTGTTGTCGAAATGTCCACTGTCCCCCATCAAATAGGCAGCTCCTCCAAAACAGCCACAATGTACACAGTCATGCAGTCTGTATGCAAACATGTACAATGCGACAACATACATGTGAACACATTGTTAAACTGCTTCTCCCCATCACATTGCAAAGGGACAATCAACACCTTCTGCAGAGCAGCCCGAACCTCTCTTCTCTGATGATGAAGAGGATCACCACAGCTTCGACTCTGACGCCCTCCAAGAGTTCATTGACAGCCTCTGTATCCCACCTCCAGCAGCAGGGCAGCCTAGCTGCAACGAGAACTCACCACCCCTGCACAAACTACACAGCAGTCAGCACCCACCACCATTGCTACTTCCCAGGACCCCCACGAAGTACACATGGCCTTCCAATGCCGTGTGTTGGGATGCCAGGAGCAGCTGGCTGAACAGGTGCGGGTGGGCTTCGACCGCCTTGCAGACAAACTAGATGCTATACGTGGGTGTCTAAGTCCTATCAGGGACCACTCACCGTCCCTAACAGACACCCACAGTCCACTTCATGCTCTCCAACGGACCATGGATGACATCGCTGGAGCCCTGACTCAGAGGATAGAACAACTGTCCAGTCAGAGTGGCTCTAGCAATGTCACCCAGGAGTTGGGACACATGCGGAGGTTAATGGAGACCATGGAGAGGGCCAATGCGGAAAGAGCGGCTGGTAGGCTGCACACCAGCGAGTGGTACCTGGGTTCCTCAGTGACCTCAAAACCATCCTCATGGCATTGCTGCCACAAGGCCTGGTGCTGATGCATGCTGCTACTACCACTACATCCACATCTCTACCCCCTGAAGTGTAAGTGCACAAAGTGTGGCAGACATTCCACCTCCGGCCCCTGAGGCGTCTCTGCCACACAGTTCTGGAGAAAGGCCAGCACCATCCACACGTGAGGCACATGGAACAGTAGAGGATGAAGATGTGGATGAAACCGCCTTCGCGGTAAGAAGGACGCAGTAGAATTAATTTCCGCCATATGGCCGGTTTCTGCTTGGGTCCGCCCTCTGCATCATCACCTTCCACTGTCCCCTGATGCACTCTGCAACACTCACCTTGGACCTCGCAATGAACTGCCATATTCTGTTTGATCGCCAATGACACAGCAAACAGACCGCGGACTGAACTCTTCCTCTTCCTTTGGACTTGTCATTCCCTGAAGGACTTTGGCTTGCACTTCACGGGCCAACATTGTAAAATGGGGTTTTCATGGCCCTGTACTGCTTCAGATGCAACGCTCCACTGAATGTGCATTAAACATTCTGAATCACACAGATGTGTTGTGTCTATGATCTTTCATGTGTGGTAGTATGGATGAATGTAGGGTCAGTGAATTCCTTTACGTCCATGTGGTTCATGTCGTTGGACATGGGTCACAGGGTGACACAATGGCGAATGTTGTCCGGCTGGTGCCGGCGCAACAACAGCAACACACGCATTTTTTACTTCCTTGTCCAGCCCAGTACGGAACAACGCCCAAAGCCCCGGGGTCATTGTTCACACCCTTACGCTGGACTGGCATTCACCAGGCCAGCCCACTCTGCTTATGCTCAAAGGGGGGGACGGCAATGCTACATGTCCCAGGTCTTCCCTGGAGGGATCTGCTGCTCACAGTTCTAGTTGTCAGCATGTCACAGCCACTCTCTCACACCCACACCACACTAATCCAGCACACGCGTCACAGGACATGTGACCCTGCCAATAGAAAGAGCCGGGCACACGTGCTCGCAGCCATTTCCAACTTCTCTCGGGGTGTGTTCGTGTGGTGTGCATGTAGGCATGGGGGCCCAGGGGCCTGCGACATCACATTCTGCTGGCCCGGAGTTGACATGATTGTGTCCACACCACGATACCCAATCATAGAGGGTTCATGATTCTCGGGGCACTGATTTGGTAGTACTGGATACACTGCAGCCGGCACAGGCACACCACCACGGGACGGTGACTTTTGGTGCACTGAGGTAGGGGCACCTTAAGTGCTGAGCGGGTGTGCAGCCTGCGATGATGTCCCGTCCCGGCGGTCCGGACTGCTCAGGTTTTGTGTGCCTGCTGGACCGCAGTGTAGGCCTGAGCCAGTGGAAAGCAGGGGCCTACCGCCATGTTAGTGGCACCTCAAGGGCTGAGCGGGTGTGCAGCATGCAATGATGCCCTGTGCACTGGTATGTCCTCTGCCATGGTGAAATGAAGACCTAGAATCAAATGTGAGACTTGGTGGCCTGCGGAGCTGGGCTGCATGATGTGGAGGGTGCCGTGTCCACGGGCCCAGGTCTTGTGGATTGCAGCGGCACGTGGTGGGACCTCTTTTCTACATGCCGGTGGCGGAAGGTGAGCAGTGAGGCCTGGGTGCGCAGGGTCGGGCATGCACCTCTGGGCGGTGGGAGGGGCTGGGGTGCAGCTGCCTGGGTGCCCAGGGGCAGGCATGCACTGCTGGGTGGCGGGAGGGGCTGGGGTCCAGCTGCCTGAGTGTGCAGGGGCAGACAGGTGATGATGTTGTGTCCAGTTGTATGTACTGTGCCATTCATGTATCTGGACTCTGATTCAGGTGACGGGTTTGTCTCAGATGTGGGACCTGGTGAACTGCACTACATAACGGCATGTGGTTGGAGACACACCGGTGGCAGTGGGTGAGCAGTGTGGCCTGGGTGTGCAGTGTCGGCACTCTCTCTCCCTGCCCCCCTCTTCTTTTCTCTATATCTCTCTCTCCCTCTTTGTCCATCTATCTCTCTCCCCCTCTCTGTGTGTCTAAATCTCGCTCTCCCTCTCTGTCCATCTATCTCTCTCTCTCCCCCTCTCTGTTCGTCTAGCTCTCTCTCCCCCTCTCTGTCCGTCTGTCTCTCGCTCCCCCTCTCTGTCTGTCTATCTCTCTCTCTACCCCTCTCTGTCCATCTATCTCTCTCTCTCTGTCCATCTATCTCTCGCTCTCCCTCTCTGTCCATCTATCTCTTTCTCCCCCTCTCTGTCCGTCTATCTCTCGCTCCCCCTCTCTGTCCGTCTATTTCTCGCTCCTCCTCTCGCTCCCCCTCTCTCTTGCTCCCCTTCTCAGTCCGTCTATCTCTCTCTCCCTCTCTTTCTCTCTCTCTCCTTCGGTCTCTCTCTCTGTCCCTTGATGTCCACAGGACTCACCTGCTCATCATGATTTTTGTCTTGCAGGCTGTGAGTGACCTATGGATTGTCCCAAGGGGAGCCGCCATGTGTCTGCATTTCTGTGTTTATTTGAATACAATTTCATTTGTTAATTCGAAGGTGAATGTGTGATGCTCATTTTTGTGACGACACATGCATGTCACCAGATGTGATTGATTGACATCAGGTGGATTATTTGGTATATGATTCCTTGTAGTTGATGTGGCATGCCTTTGCCCGGGGAGGGAGGCCCGGAGAGGGGGACCTTGGGGGTGGTGGCGGCGGGTGTTGTGGCCCTCTTGGGTGTACGGCCTGCATGTTCAGTGGCTCCTTGGCATCTGTTGCCCTTCATGTGTGGCTCTGGGCTGGGCTCCCTTTGGTGGTGCAGCCTGTGGTCCGACTTTACACCAGGTCAGAGCATGTGTTAATTTCCTGCTGCTAACACGCCTTATTGCATGTTTTGTGGTGATATCCCCGCTCTGGCTGGTCATTGAGAATGTTGCGGAGTGGTGTTGTCGCGGCTTTATGCACCGGAACATCTACTCTGCATCTCAGTACTGATAGTTGCGGGGGTCATCTGTGGCGATGTTTTTTGCGGCTGCCATCGCAGGTAAACTGGTGCTATGGGCTGTTAGTACTAGCTTGAGAAAGGGGTGATACATTTACTGCGACTTTGGCTGTGATAAAGTGCTGTTAACTCAGCAATGACTCCTTGAGAATATGCCCCCATATCTCTGATAAGTTCCAAATAGTTGTAATCTTACCACTTGAAGAGTGGAATCATTAGAAAGAGTGGAAAACAGCTATCAATTGTTAGAGTTTGTCTGCTCTAGTAATTCTAAACGCAACAGACAGGACACAAAATAAGGCTGTGCTCAGTAGTGGTATTAAATATGTTATGGGACAGCAGCAATGGGTCCACTTCAAAGCACTCCAGTAAACAAGTATTTACAGGGTATTGTCTAGGTAAGAGCGTAAAATTGATGGGAAATTAGGAAGGAGATAAATCTGGGAAATGTGTCAGTAAGAACCTTGTGTGTCCATACCTGAGTAAAATAGATTAAGGTAGACTAGTAAGTGAAGGTAAAAAAAGAGAGTATTGAGAGATTCTCAAGGTAAACCGCGGCAGAGAGAATCCAGACAGGAGGTAGTGTGGCTCTTTTATCAATTTTTTCCAGTCTCCAAAAAATGTGTCCTGAGAGGAACACGCTGCAAGGGCAAGTCTTAATTGATGGGGATTGGTTTCTCTCCCATGTCTACTTAAAGTACAGGATCTCAAACTGTGCATCAAAGGGAGATATGGTGCCAAAGTTGCATCATTTCATTTGAAATTATTTGCTGGTTAGATCAGGTACTGTTGAGAGGGGTATATGTTTGAGATGACTTCACTCCTGTAGTAGAGGGACAGTGTCAATAAAGCTGTTTTGATTCTCGAGACTTTGAAGAAAGTTTAGTTGATCTCCCACAGATGTTTTCAAAACATTTAAGAGTTTTTAACCCGAAAGATTTCAGGATGCCCTAGGCAGCAAGAGACTAGACCTGTGCAGATTTCACAGAGTTTTACTCCGCAAAATAGTGCAAAGTGCCAGAAAATATCTGCCACACTTTGCGGAGTTCCACCAGCTGTGTAGTCTGTTTTTGGGAACTCCGAGCTCCACGTAGAACGCAGAGTGGGCATAACTCAGTTAACTCTGCCGGCGGAGCCGAATTCTTTGCCCACCACTCAAGAGAACTCAAAAACTGTGCACATGGAGAAGGTGGTAAAAAGGTCAATGAGGGATATAGAAGTGCAGAGTTAAATCAATACTTTCAGAGTCAGGCACCTCCGTAGCAATACACAAGCCATAGTATGACCATTTCTAGCTGGTGCACCTCTAGTTTATTAGAGGCAAAATGAGGATCAAAAACTTACACTTTGCAATAGCAAATTGTCTGGCAACATCTGTTGTTACGACTTAGCTATAGTTTGCATTGACTACTACCTTCTTGCGCCTTTGTTATTGTCTTCCTTTTCGGTTCCTTTGGTCACCTCTGTTCCATATCCCTGTGATTTCCATGACTTGTCAAATTCATCTGTATCTTACTTTTGTATCCTCAGGCTCAGGATTTCTCCATGATGTTGCTGCAGAGGTGTACCTTCTCCTTCAGTTTTCGAGCAGAAATCTAGGTACACTTGGAAACTAGTGACGGCTGCTCACATGCTGTGCTATGTAAGTCCTGATCCTATTATTCTGCTCATTTGTATCATACTCATAATATATCCCTGCATTGATTTGATTGTTTTCTCGCCATTAGGTGGAGAAAGAGTGACCCATGAGTCTTTGAACTGAGACGCTGTGTCTAAGACAATTCAATCTGGGTTTCCTTACAACCAACCTGCAGAACTTTGTGTTCTCCTCTCTCTCTCCTTGCCTTCTTTTCCTCTTACACATGGGTCCTCTTTTCAGTCCTTGAGATACTCATTTAAGCAGCGAGTGGATCTGTAAGGGATGGTGGAGCGATTGCCTCAACACTCACAAGGTTCTCATAGCTCTGGCTGTGACTAAAACTTCACAGAATTTACCTCTATGTCTCTGAAGTTTGAGGCTGAGCCAGTTGATCTTGAGTGACTTTGTAGATGTCAGTTCTCTGACAAGTGTATAGTGCATTGAAGGTTGCAAAGCTGCTGCAGGTTTATTTCCATAGGGCTTTGTGCATCATACATGACATTCTAAATATTAGCCTTGCATTAACCAGTAGCCAGTAAAGGAATTTCTTCAATACAGTTGTGATATGGCCACATTTGTTTAAGGTTAATCAAAGTTTAGAGCATCATTTTGGACTTGTGGAAGTGTACAAGTGAAGCACTAGAGGAGTCCAGTGTGAACAATATTGAAACAATATAAATGTGCCATCACTATCTATCTGGAGAAACGGAAGGATCCTCTTAGCATGGGGAGGTGTTAGTTTATCTGTGCTTTGACGGAGAGGTTGGAATAAAAAACTTTTTTTGGCTTTATTTGTGGTGGATGGTGTTGGACTGGTTCCATTGTTGATGGCTAAGAGAAATGGATTGTGTTGTTATTGGTGTTGCCCAATAATAAGATGTCGATGTTGGGCCATTGAGATCAAAGGTGGTTTCCTTTATCGAAAGATACACATGACTTTTGCATCCTGTACAGGTTCTCTAATATTCATACATGCTATCCTGATAATCTAAAGCCAGACAGACAATCATGAGGCAAGTTGTTCTGCTCCATGAGCTTCTAAATTTGTCTGGTAGCCTTGCTTTTCATGATTTTGGTAAAGGACGAAGGTTCAAAATAAGTATGTAATTAGTTGGGTCTTCTGGGTTAGTGCGGGCTTTCTTTAGCAAATGCACATGCCAGTGCGTGGAAAACTTCACCCATTGGTGAATGGCGCATACATTGCTTTTGCTATTTCTGGGTGATGGGGAGAGATAACTTACTAATTGGTACAGTAAAGTGCAGTTCTGTAAGTAAACTGGAGCCACTGATTTTGTTTAATATTATTCTTGTAATGGCCTTCTCTTCCATGAGTTATAAATTGTTTATATGAGAATCTTTTTCCTGGGGACCCCATGCAGTTAGACATTACTAAATTCCAGTTATAACCAATAAAGACAATGCCCACAATTGTTCTGGAACCACTGCATTTTCTGGTCTCCAAATTAAATACCTAAGTACTCTCATTAAGCAGTTAGCTGTTTCCAGGTAATGAGGCAGTGCAGTCAGAAGCTTCCTCAAGTAGGCAATATACATTTAGGCACTTGGAATACAGTAAAATTGAGATGTCACTCTATAAGGCTTCCCTTTCAGTCAATTAGGTTGTATTCTTAAGATTACTATTTTACAGAGAAAGCAATGATTAGCAGAGAAGACCAGGAATTCTCTATCATATTCCTAATCAGAGATATGATCCCATATATTATTTTAGCACTTACGAGCAATATAAATATTTAGCTTGAGGCCTACACAAAATGTCAAATAAAAGATGTTTGTGAAGCGCATGTCTCTGGCGTTAGCACCAGAGACAGTAGCACTGAGTCACATTCCTATACAGGTAGTTTTCATAGGAAAGATATTTACTTTGTCACACTCCAAAGGCAGTTGTTTCTTTTTGTTTACACATCTGTGATTTTGGTTTCAGTTATGTTGAGTCTCTGCATCGAAACGTTAATGGGCCCTCCAAACCTCCTGTAAACCTATTCTCAAATCAACAAAGTGCCCACTCAAACTCTACAAGACAAAACAGTAACATTTAGAGGTTAGGGACAACATCTGATGTCCTTTATCCAGTAAACTAGGCACAATCTACTGAAGTCCAACAAGCCACTGGCTAGCTCAGTGGGTAAGTAATTGGATCCACTACCAGTACACCAGAATATCCAACAAAATGTCACAAGATTGCCAAGGGACTGACTCTAAAGAACCAACTGTCACAGTGTGGCCCACATGTCTGGAAATATTGGCCTAGTCACAGACAACAGCAAGGACAAAGTTGTAGGCAATGTACTTTATGGGTCCAAGCCAGGGATTCAAATCCAAATACCTCTGGAACCACTTGAGCTAGAAACATGAGGTTTATGGTTCTAGTCTCAGGGCATCCTCCTTCAGCAACCCCCAGTCAAGGGGTTTAAGACATGGCAATCGTCAACAACTTTGGACACAACTGGAAAGCACAAACAGGCTTCCCTGCAGCATGCAACAGGTCAGGGACATAGTAGACTGAATCTCAACACTAGCTGATGAAAAGCACAGTACTGTGTCACAGACAGAAGTCTTTCCTTCCAATGGACAGTCATAGCAATGGTTCCTTTTGAATCTTTGGTTCACACTTTTCCTTAACTTGCTAAGAAAAACAGTGACCAGTATGTTCCTATCAATGGATCACAATTTTTTCGAACTAACAGCAGAGTGCAGCTACTCCTTGGATGATGGTCACGTCACTGGTCTAGGAGGCCATTTGTATAGTCAATTCTGATCATATGCAACTTTTGAATATTGGAGGGCTCCTCAAATCCTATAGAAGCATGACCACTGCACGACTGCATTGAGTCTTGTTAAACTATTGCTTTATATGGGTCCATTTTAAGCTCTTCCAAGTAGAATGCGTATCAGACCTGGACACCTGGCAGATTCTTCAGTGAAGCAGATCCTAGCAGGAAGAGTGGGAAGTGCTGGCAAAATTCTGATGAAGGTTCAGTGGCTGCTTAAAAGGCTACAGGAGCAACCTCCCGTACTCACCGGACAAATGTCTTTAAGCAAATGTGAAAGAAATGTGAAAGTGGAGTTGCAAGGTCCAAGATATACCTCACACAGCATGCAAAGAGAAAGCTAGCCACCATTTTGAAGCAGCACACTTGGACTCCACTATGTGCGCAATCAGATATACATGTGCACCTTGCAGTCATCCATAAACGTACACAAATGTGCACTTGCACCACCACACATGTTCCAGAAACAATGGAAGTAAAGGACTCTAGTTAGAAGAAGCCAACGGTGTAGTCTCTCACTGCCTGGGTTCAAAAACGCAGTAACCAATTTCTAAAAATCCTCAGGGCCTAGCTTTAGGACACCTCAAAGCTGCTTGCAGCTCTTCATTGCTGATCAAATCTGAACAATGGTGGGTGTCATTCAACCCCAGATACTTACCTACCGGGCGCAGAACACTTTTGACCCCATTGCGATAGAGGGAATTTACTAGGGGAAACTTGATGTAGGGGGCTTTAGGTGTTGGATTTTAAATCCAACATCTTCCCTACTGTTGCACAGACTGGAGTTGGAATAGTGAATTATACTATAACAAACTCCAACCCCCCCTACAGCAAGTCATTGTAATGACTTGCGTTGTAATGGTACACGTGATAACAATGTGGTCATTGTACTGACCACTTTGTAAAAGGCACGTGTTGTAAACGCATGCACAGTAACGTCATATATTCATTTACTAGGCCTTCCTTTGATGACATGGTACGCATCATTCCCTAAACTGACTCTTTGAGGGTGTGGCCCTTTTTTCTGTCCTGATGATAATCCTATCCCGAATCATCTCCAAAAATGAAGACACCTACATAGCCGATTATTTGATTTTAATGCATTTATAAATGGGCATATCATTGACTTGACTGTTTGCCACAGTACATTTGTATTGCTCAATTGAGTAGCAAGCTCCTGTTTGTCATTTATTTTGTATTTACTTCTCACCACGTCCCTCACACGAGCCCTACGTTGTCATTGCTCACCATTTGGAGAACCCTGTTGTACATAAAATGTATTGTTCGAGAACATAGACTTTTTTCTATTAAAAAATTGGTGTGTACTTGTATTTCCTAAAAGGTTTTGTGTACATTTTTTTCCTCATTAGTTGCACATGAAGAATATTACTATATCTAGCCTTTCACTGAGTATTAATTTGTTTTACAAAAGCTTTCAAAAGACTACTCACACGAGTTATACAGAATATGAGCCCAGATTCGGGTGGGGTTACCAGGTTTGTGGCGTGTATTTATAACCATAGACAGATTAACATTTGTGTCCATAAACCTTTACGATGCCCAAGGTTCAACCCAGCCGAGTTAAATGCTAGTGCTGTGCACTACAATGACAACGATGAAGACACATTCAATTTTACAAGGCATTGTCCCACCATCCAAAGAAGATAATGACTGTCCAGGAAAATCTTCAATACTTATCCACCATGGACTATTTGCATATTTTTTAACCTGCTAATTATATGTTTACAAACATGTGTTTATCAGGACATTTACGCTCTGCATCTGCTTTGCATTGTGTTATTCTTAATTTTGCACAATGCTTAATTTGAGCCGGTGGTTGCCGGTGGTTCCCACTGGCACTCATTTTGAAGACTGGCGCTTATTTTTCCTCGGCAGACTCACCCCTATCAGGAGATTAAAAGAGAGCATAATCAAGAGAGTGGAAGAAAGAAGATGAATAGAACTAAAAAAACATGACAAAGGGAGAAATCAGGAACCTGCAAGAGGGAAATAAGAGGGCAGGGAATTTCTGGTGGTACAATAAAGAGGCATGAGGTGGAATCAGAACTACACATTCATAAGCTGGCAAACAGTTGTACCAGCCACGGGCTTCTCAGCAAACTGTGGTCCCCAGCACTTGTTCTTTACAAATAAAGCACTGCTTTTGTATCACCTTATCATTTCCAGCCAGATTCAAGAAATGCAATTTCAAAAGCTCTAAAATGATAAGCAACGGTGCCTGGGGGCACAGTTGTTAATCTTTCCCTGAGAAAAGGATGATGGTAGGTGATGTCCAACATACTAAGCCTTCCATCTCTCTCTCTCTCTCTTTTTTCTCTGTTTCTAGCTCTCTTACCACCACCAGGCTGCTGTATTATTTCAATATAGAGAGACAGTGTAGGTAAATAATTTAATCGTTCCTTCATTGAAAGAGATCTGAATATGCAAATGACATAGTTTTTACAGGCTAGTGCACAGACCGAAAATGCTTTTAGGTTTCTTCTATAAGCTAGTCATGAGCAAAGCATTTTTAGAACATTGAAATGTTGGGAGCTCCGTCGAAAACAATAATGGCCGATAGAAGCCCAGAGCTCCAAAATGTCATTGTTGTCCTTCACAGCTATTGCTGTGAACAAAGGCCTTATAGAACCCAAGGGGATTTCAATCCCCTTGGGCTCTGTGAGGACTTTGTTTTATTTGTTAGAATATTCTGCCCTCTAGTTGCAGAATGTTGTAAAACCCTATAGCCCTCCGTAGCTGGCCTATAGTGACATTAAAGTCCTGCTCCCTTAATAATGGCCTTCTCTGAACGCTGGAACGAGCCTTTATTGACTGGTATAGCCCGCTACACTGGGCTATAAGGCTATAACAAATGGCTACACAAACACTGTTAATGCTTGCCCACATAGCTAAATTGTTTACTTTCACACACTGTGTCAGCAGAACTAGGCATTAAATAAGGCTCTTTCTAAATGAGACATCAACTATTAGAAATCGGAATCTTCTAATAGCCTCATAGCCCTCCGTAGCTGGGCTATACGGTCCTTAAAGTCCTGTTCCCTTGTTTTTAATGCTGGAGCTGGCCTTTAATGGCTGGTACTGCAGGCTATAAGGCTACGGCAAATGGCTGCCAAAACTGTTAATGCTTGCCAACATTGCAAAATTGCTTACTTTCACACAATGTGCCAGCAGAACTGGGCATTAAATAATGATCTTTCCAAACGAGACATCAACTATTAGAAATTCAAACAAGATGTTGCCTGCTTAAAATGTTGGATTGCAGTACCTCTTAATATTCATTGTTAGGGGATCAAAGATTTGGCTTGTCATGGACACATTTGCAACTGTTTTATTGAAAGTTTATATGCAGTAACACGTGATTTGTCTGCAGTTTCTAAGCATTCTACACTGACATAAGACAATAAAATTAGGATACCCAGCTTCTGCAAAAACCAGCGCTATATCCAAAATATCATTTAAATATGTTTCATTGCGTTACTTTTGTTTGGGATATCTAAAAATAAAAAACACATTTCTACAAAGCTATGCTATAGACTCACTTAAACATAGAGAACCAATAACCATATTGGAACTAAATGCATCAGTAGATGAATGTAACAAACATTGTGTTAAGAACTAAGGTAAATTCACATGTTGTATGTAAAATATACCTATTATTGTAGACAAAAGCCACACCACCATCACATCATTGGCAATTCCAAAATAATTAAAAAGTCTGTTACAGCACTAAGGCCAAAAATCATGTTGAGTATTACTGTCACCTCCAGTCACAGGTAAGATCAGTGGGGCAGTTGGGCGGGGGCGGAGCAGGATGAGGGTCAGAGAAATCGACATATGAGGGGATAAGTTACATTAAATTCTAAAATAAATGAAACAACTTACCTTGCGCTCGTCGCATCACCAAGTTGGCTATGTCGCGAACGCAAGGTAACTGTTTTTTTTTAACATTTAATTTAACTTATCCCATCATATGTCGATTTCCCCGACCAATTCCCTGCTCCGACCCCCCCTGCACCACTGCTATTACCTGTGCCTGCCTTCACTGTCACCTTTTAGAAATCTTTATTTTAGAGCTAATGCAGATGATAGGACAGTGGTAAACCATTGAGGGATACCCAGTATATAAAAGGAATCTGGGTCATATACATGCTTTTTAGAAAAGGATTCCGAAAAGATGTATTGCAGGAGATTGATATGGAGGTCCTCTTTTTCTACTTCAGCTCTGTCCTGTAAGACAAAAACCTGGACTCACTTCTATATACTAGTATGGTATTCTTGTAGTCCTGGGTTCAAGTGATGAAGCAGGGCCCATCAACAGGGCAGGCCTCTGAGGGTTAAAGGGCGGTTCCAGGTATCAAAGTATTTCTTCCAGGTGCAGCAAAGCAGTCTTGTGGAGTACACAGAAGGCCACAGCAGCAGGTGGTACTCTGAGAGTATTTCCACAGGTTCAGAAAGTGAACTGATGTGCGGGTCTTAAGGTCCCTTTTTTATACCTGGTGCCTCCTTTGAAGGAGGAACAGTTTCTAGAGGTTTCTCTTTGAAGCGCTTAGAATTCCCCCTGCCTTTGCTCCAAGCTAGCTGCAGGAACAATGCAGTGGTGACAAGTTCTTTGTGTGAAGGCAGAGCCTAGCCTATTCAGTTACAACTGAGGCAGTGCCCAGCTCCGCTCTGCCACCAATCCTGCCAACAGATGGCCCCTTGCTGCTCACCTAATTCCTCCATAGTGTGACTGGAAGGAATTCATAAAGTCCAACTGCCAACTACACTCAGTAATGAGATCTAGGACAGGCTGCAGGTACCAAATAGCAAAAACAGGAAGATGGCAACTTTATAAACATGGCATTTTGAAAATTTTCTTTTTTTTAATTAAAAAGATTTATATAGTGCTGGCCAGACCCTAGGGTATCGGAGAACTTTACATCAGTTGCATTGCAGAAAATAACACAATACATTCATAGTGATTATGGATCAAGGACAGAGAGTTCCAAATTGAAGCGTAGCCATGAGGCGCAGAGGACTTTGAAAGTCTTAAAGGAAAGTAGCTGTCCTGAGTAAAGCTCCATTTTCGGGGAGGAGTGACAAGAACGGGGTCAGGGGTTTATCGGGGGTAGAAGTCTTGAGGACACAGAGTCGAAGCGTAGCGAGGTGTCTGCTTTAGCATCCCGGCTGTTCCTAACGGTTCACTAGGGAACGGTCGAGGAACAAGACTCTGAGCTGACTTTTGAATTTTGCAAAAGATGAAATAGTTCTGATGTGAGGGGGAATAGAGTTCCAGATTTTGGGCGCGTTCCCGGGGAAGGACCGGGCCACGGTTTTTTGTTTGCGTGTTTCAACGGGATGAGTAGCAAAGTGTCTGAACTTCAGAGGCTCCTGGTCCGACCGGCTTTTTTGAGTTTGGAATCCAGATATTCTGGTTTGCCAGTGTGCAAAGCTTTGTGTGTGAGGCAGGCTATTCTAAAGCTCGCCCGCATTTCAACTGGGAGCCCCTTCTGTTCTCTGAGTGCAGGTGAGATATGAACAAATGTCTTGATTCCGGTGACCATTCTGGCTGCCGCATTGAGAGTTGTTTTGAGGGGAGCAAGATGTGATTTTGCTATTCCTGATAGGACTGCATTCCCGTAGTCTAGTGTTGACAACACTAATGCTTGGGTGGCTTGTTTGAGATAATTGGGCGGGGTGAAAGGTTTTATTTTGTTCAGTAACTTCAGGTTAAGGAAGGCGCTCTTAGCTGAGTTCTTAACGTGTTTGGTCATGTTCAGTTTCGGGTCTAGGGTGATACCTAGTGATTTTACAGAATCGGCCAGGATGAGGTTCCCATTGAGCGCATCAATAGCTTTCAGCCGTTCCGCAAATTGGGGGTTCTCTTCTTTGTTCGAGATGAGGAGTATTTCTGTTTTGTCTCGATTCAGTTTGAGGTGATTACTTGACAGCCCGTGTTGGACTTCTCTCAATGTGCCGTTAAGTCTTTGAATGTCTTTGATGGAAGAGGTTTCCAAGTAGGTCTGAGTATCGTCTGCATACAGATGGATGGAAGGGAATGTTGGCTTTTTTGAGGATGTATGACGTTACAATGCAGGCTATAACAACGCCTGCCTTTACAACGCGGTTTTACATCGCAAACCTTTACAACGCATAGTGCTTTTAGGCGCTGGATAGTGATTTATTTAATTTACTATTCCAACTCCAGTCACCGTGGATAGTAGGGAAGGTGTTGGATAGTAAATTAAATATATTCCCTATCCTAGAGCGCCCCCCAGCGCAATGCGTTGTAATGGTTTGCGTTGTAATGACCGCGTTGTAATGGTAGTGCGTTGTAAAAGTTTCGTTGTAAGTGATGTTTACCCTTTTTTGAGTAGGGTGGTGAGGGGTTCCATGTAAATGTTGAAAAGTTGCGGGGAGAGCACTGAACCCTGGAGGACTCCCATGCTGACTGGGTGTAGGTCGGACATATAGTTTTTGATTTTGATTCTTTGAGTGCGGTTGTGTAGGAAGGAGAACGAGTGAAGAACCACCTCGTCAAGTCAGGCCCTTGAGGAGGCAGCAATGGTCCGAATCAAGTGATTTATGGATATCATCAATGACGTTGAGGATCGTGGTTTCAGTGTTGCAGCCTTTTCTGAAGCCAGACTGATGTGGGTCAAGGAGGTTGATACTATCCATGTGTTGGGTTAGTTGTTGAAGTACGCATATTTCCAGGATTTTGGAAAGAAGAGGTAAGTTGGAGACAGGTCTAAAGTTATTCAGGTCCTTTATGTCAAGGCCCGGTATAATTCTAAATCTAACTTTAATCTAACAAATCTAACTTTGCCTTTACCTTTAAAGAGGATTTTTCATTACAATTTCATAGATACCAAACACAATATGCTTACCTGTTACTAATAAACAGTTAGCACTCATTAAATGTAATAAGGCAACCCAATGTTATCCTTTGGGACAGGTAGGCCGTACAGTAGTGAAAAATGGATTCAAGAGTTTTTCATTGCCAGGAAATTTAAAACTTAAAAGTACATGTCCACCCTTTTCATTACTATGCATCCGGCCATTTGGGCTATCTAAGACCTGCTTTAGGGGTGACTTAGAAGCAATGCAAGGAGAGTTGAAAGCTAGCAAGGAGGGTTATTTTGCCAGGTCGAAATGACAGTTTAAAACGGTATTTAGGCAGTTGTGGCTGGCCTGGGACATGTTTCAAGGGGCTACTTGAGTGGGTGGCACAACAGGTGCTGCAGGTCACTTGTAGCATTTAATTTATAGTCCGTGGGTATATGGTACACTACTTTACAAGGGACTTTTAAGTAAATTAAATATGCCAATCAGGTGTAACCCCATTTTGCCATGTTTAAAGGGGAGGGAACAAGCACTTTAGCACTGGTTAGCAGAGGTAAAGTCCTCCTAAAGACTACAAAAATGAATTCAGCAAACAAAAGAAGGAGTGAAGGCAAAATGTTTGGTGGTGACCCTGCAGAGAAGTTCAAGTCCAACACTTTATATTTAAGGAAATGCACAAAAATGCACTGTCTTATGTGTTACTGCGATTATTGTGCTAATGCTTCATTTGGAAAATCTAGCAAATGTGGTGAGTTACTAACACTGAGCACTTCATTACAATCTCTGGGTTAAATTCCGATCCCTGAGTGAACAGACATTTCCATAGAGATATACATTTGGAATTATGTAATAATTATTGCACCGTTACTGTTTCTCACTGACAGATTTATCAGGGGAAAAAACCAAAGCATGGAGAATTAGGTATTGTAAATACACCACACTTTCTACACAACTTTTAATGAGGGCTTTTATCTATTAACATAATAAGATACCATGAACTGAAACCAGGCACAAAGCACACACCAAGTGAACAGAGGACCACTGCTATTTAGGCACATGCACAAAATAAAATAGCAAATGGAGAAACATATCCAGACATCTCATATTTCTCTTATTCGGACGATCTCATGAACATAATTTAGTCTGCAAAGGAAGTCTATGTACCTTTGAGTGGTAATTTAGCACATGGTGCATGTACTGTGAAGGGATAAGTTAAGTGGTTGTGCATTCGATTTTACTTCATATATTCCGGGTGCCCTGAAGGGCTGGACAATTTTTATCGCATAAGACAATTACTCCTAAACCAGAGACTGGAAAATGTATTGAGGGATGTATTGAGGGAAAAATACCTCATACTCTAGTTAGGCTATGAAAAATGTGCCTTAATATATACATTTTGGTGCTTTTAGCACCAAACTAGACATGTCACATGCAAACCTTTCACACCATTACATTTCTGCAAGTAGTATTTGCTAAAATTGATGGGGGGGGGATCTGAAGGTTGTGCTCTTTTTTGCACAAGTAATGTCCCTAGCAACACAAACATCGGACCTTTTGTAATTGCGATTCATGCGGAAACAAGGGCTTGAGGGTGGAACATTCACTTCTTGCCAGCAACGTCTTCTCCATAATGGCGGAGGAGCGTCACCCCAATGGTCAGAGTAACTCACCGAAAAATAAAATTATAGTAAAACCATAATATTATTTTATTTTTTCTATAACTGCCTATGGTTGGCATCCCTGTGTAGGGCGAAGCGGGGGCTGGGCCATGAAAGGGAGGAGTGGTGGGCACTTAGATGTGTGCTTGTAAGTAGACCTTTCAAACAGACAGGCACACTTCTATTTCTCCAACCCAGCTGTGTTCACAGCCAGGTTGGAGAAAAGTCACATGCTCCCAGGCAATGTCTGAGCGGCAGACCAGGCCACTCAGACCAATCCTGCCATTGCTCTCATAGCATGAGAGCAGCGTCTGGATTGAGTGTGGTACCTGTGCTTTCCAGTGACTGACGGATGGCCATTGATGTTGGCAGCACGAACAGGTACATTGTTTTCCCCGTCATTCCCCGTCGACCACTTGCATTTTGCAGCATTCACCACTGCTTCTTGCCAAGTTTGATGCACATAAAATAACCATTAGAACTGTCCCTTAACAAACATGGCTGTGAATCATGCAGCCTAAATCCATAAAAACCTCAAAATGCGTGACTGGGTTAAGCCCCGAGGATATGGTTTCCAACTGAAGGAAGCAGCTTTATGGAAAAAATAGAAAGAACGATATGAGGGATGAAACTGCAACTCAAGAAACCAACATCCTGTCCACTTACTCCAGTGATCCGATTAGTCATTCATTGTTTTCTATAACAGAAAACCTCCAACATTCTTTCTCACTTATTCAGAACAATTCCAAAATGTTTAAGACAAGAGCGTGCAAATTAACATTGATCAATATGAAACAAGATAACATTGGAATTTTTCTGTTTTCTGTCCTTGTAGCCATTCATATTTAGACATCATGACAGTGAATTAACTTAGACAAATCAATACAGTTGTTTTTGTATTCAAGTCGTCTAAGTGCAGTGGATATGCACCAGTGTAAGGTCCTTGCTTGCTGTGATGTAGAACTCATGCTGCAATTCACTAGGGAGTCCCAAGTATCTCGTGGTCAGGAATAGATTTGGCAAGAAACACCATCATTTACATGCTCTTGTTTCTTAGGTTTCCTTCTCTTTACAGATGAGGACTTTTAACATACATTTGCTTGTGTGACAATGCAGAATAACAATCTCTGAATCGGCACTAACATTTCCTCACTATCACGACACCTTCAACATTCAGCATAATGGATAAAGTTCACTGCACAAATGTCATTGTTCTTATTGTCCGGTAGGCGACAAAGCTATCACACTAGAATAAAAAAAATGCGGCCTGACTGGGATTTCAGCATGGCCACGTGGGTGCTGTTTATTATATCTACAGAACCATTTCCTTGTTCAGGGGAGAGTAGCACTCCGCTGACACTGCAAGGTCACTACATGCTAGAATTCCAGCTCAGCTGTTTCCTAGATACCAACAGGAGAGATGTCGAGCTCTACACCAAGACATCCATATGGCACCTACCTGAAGGAAATGGGGAGTTAAACCACCCGGTAGGGACCTGGCAGATCACTCACCCTAGGCAAGACTAGGTTAGGGAGCGCTTGTTAGAAGTACACTATACACAGTATTTAAATGCCAGCATATATATTCACTGTTTTAGCACTATGGTGGAATTGTTAATCTTTTCACTATTCTCATACTGCTAATTACACTACTCTGTTTAACTCTACTGATTATCACAGCACCCATATTTTAAACAAGAATCACAATGCTTCAATAAATATTTAAATGTCTCGCTGAGTATTTCTTGTGTATTTCTTTGGGTATGCATGAGAGTCCAAACAAAAGGGTTCTAGATCTGTCGCCATAATATCCTTGGCGGATCGCGGTTGTCATGTTACAAGGTTACACACACACATTTGTCGCCCTGTAAGGTTAGTAGTGCAGAATGTGCCCTGTGGGCTAGCAGGACTATAGGCCAACATATCCTGAGGGTGTGCAAGGAATCAGTCTAGCACTATCCCGTCATTTTCGTTTGCCAAACAGGTACAAGCCATACAACATGGTGACATGGTTTACTTTTGTATACCCTGTTAGAAATAGGGGTCTCTAGTTGGCAAGGGATTGCTCCTTTGTCCAAGTAAGGACCCTTCTTCCTAGTCAGGATAAGGGAGTTGCACTCCTAAAATCACCCTCTTGGTAGCTTGGCACGAGCAGTCAGGCTTATGTTAGAGGCAGTGTGTAAAGCATTTCCACATCACCAACAGTAATACATTGTAAGCACTACAAAAGGACACCACACCAGTTTAGAAAAGTAGCCAATATTTTTATATACAAGACCAAAAATGATATGAATCCACAATACAGTACTTAAAAATCTACAGTTATCAAAATACGCTTTGAAAACAGTTCCTTGATGTTGTTGGCTCTGTCCCGGGCTATCACGGCATCATGAGCAAACAAATCCAAACAGTTCAGGCTAGTCGCGTCGTCGCGGACCAGCTACGGTGTCGGGAAGACCAGCAAACAGTACCTGCTAGAGATACAGGGTGCAGAGGCCCTTGAAGTCATTCGCGTTGCAGGTTGAGCTCCTTTCTGTTGGGATCAGGAGCGCTGGCATCAGCAGGCATCGGGTGCTGTGGTGCGAAGTGCAGTGGTGTGGCGTGTGGTGCCCTCAGGTCGAGGTGCGAGTAGCGGCTCGGTGCGGCATCAGATGGCATCGTTGGTGAGACCAGGGTCAGGGTGCGTGGTGAAAGCGGTGCTCGTCACCGTGCTGACAGGTCACTGTGCAAGCAGCAGGGTCATCGTTGCCTAAGCACTGTAGTCGGCTGATGAACTTGAGTCGATGGTGCCTGCATCGATAGTCCAAGGCTGCGGTGCAGGATGAGGGCGGTGCATCATTTAACTTTATGAGCGGTTCCCTCGAACCACGGTGCAAGCAGCGGCATCGATTTCGACATGTAGCGTTGGCGTCGGGGAGGCCAAGACGTAGTCATGAAGCGAGGCGGTACGGAGTGTGGTGCCCAAAAGTCACGGTGCGAGCAACGGCTCGGTGGCGGCATCAGCAGGTGTCATCGGTGAGACCAGGGTTGCGGTGCAGCATTACGGCGGTGCTCTCTGTGGTGCCCAGGCTTTGGCGTGAAGCGAGGCGGTGCGGAGTGCGGGGCCCTCAAGTCGTGGTATGAACAATGGCTCGGTGAAGGCTTCAGCAGGCGGCGTCAGTGAGACCAGTGTGGCGGTGCGGCATTGCGGCAGTGCCCTATGAGGTGCCTTCAGGACACGGAGTCGGCAGCGGCGTCATAGGCGTTGTCGAGTTGCTTTTCCTCTGTCGCAGCTCAAAACACACAGTCCCCACTGCTGAGGGCAGAAGAGCTTGAAGTCTTTGCTGTTCCTGATACTTCTTGAACAGTGGGCAAGCTCTACCTCAAGCCCTTGGAGAAACTCACAAAAGTAGATTGCCGAAAGTTCAGTCCAGTCCTTTCACTGCCCAAGACAGAACAGCCACTGTAGGACAACACAGCAAAGCAAACAGCAAAGTGGTAGTCCCTCCTCACAGCTTCTCCAGCTCTTCTTCTTGGCAGTCTTCTTGATTCAAAAGAGTTCTAAAGTTCGGGGGTCTGGGCCCCAGTTTTTGTATCCAAAAATCGTTTGATCCTCTAGGCACAGGGTGTCTGTGCCCAGCCAGAATCAGTTCTGTCTTCTCTGGTGTGATTTCCCGGCAGGGGGTGGAGACAGAATTGTCAGAAGCAGACCAGGCCTTTTGAGGTGCAAGGAAATCTCCTCCATCTTCCGCCATCGCAGCCCAGGTCTATTCAGCCCTTTCCCGACCTACATAGACTATCAGGAGCCACCCTTGCTTCCTAGCCATCTGTCGTCCAAAACCCAGACAGGCAATTCACATTCCAGCAGAGTTACACAGGATGACTGAGTAAGAAAATACCTACTTCCTAAAAGTAGTATTTTCAAACACAGAAGGAAAAAAAATCACCTTTACTAAAAGATGCATCAGGCATATTAAATTTTATTTTCCCACCTAGTTCCCAGGGCCAGTTATGTTTATAAGATGTTTAAAACAAACTTCCCATTCCTTGCAATAGTGAAAAACGAAATGGGCTGTAATTCACTATAAGGATATGCCACACACACCAGGGCATGCCATACATACCAGGGCATGGCCTACCTTTCACATACGTTGCATCCTGCCCACAGGGGCACTTTGGGCCTACCTTAGGGGTGCCTGACATGTAAGAAAAGGGAAGGTTAGGAACTGGCCAGTGTGTGCACGGGCCAAGTCGACATGACAGTTACAAACTGCGCGCAGACTCTGCAATGGCAGGTCTGAGGTACCTTTTCCGGGCTATTCCCGTGGGAAGCACAATCTGTGCTGCAGGCCCACGTGTAGCTTTCGCTTCCCAGGCCCTGGCACATTCAGTGCACTTTACTAGGGGCTGACAAGAAAACCAAACAACCAATCAAGGAAACACCAATCCATAACATACTTTATCAGAGGAGCAGTTGCACTTTACCACTGATCAGCAGTGCGAAAAGTGCGCAGAAACACTACACCAGCAAAAACAGAGTCAAAACCGGGAGGGCAGAAAGGAAAAACTCAGGAGAAACACGCCAAAAGATGCCAAGTCTAACATACCCAAAGACCCCTACTCGCCTTTTCTGCCAGGAGACTTCCTTGGTGTTAGGGAACATATCCTCTTCACCTGAGTTGGTTACCCCTATGTATTGGCTGTAGGTAGTTCAAGCTTGAACCTTTCAAAGGAGCACCCCTTAGTGCTACCCTCTATGAATTCCACATATTCTGATGGCTAGCATGGCAGCATGTAACATACCTGATAACTGATGATATGCAGTTACCCAGAAGCTGCTATAACATGATCTAACACTTATAGGTGGGGTTGTTACCTTTGTGGTTGAGGCTCACAAAGCATTTAGGACAGAGGTATTCTGTTCATGAGTTGCATTCCCAACAGCAGACTACCGAAAAAAGCTATTTCACAATTACACTGCAGCTGATGTTCCAAATAACTTTGCAGCTTGGGAAGCACTAGAGATACCCTTAACATACCAAGAACACAGAAATTGGTTTGATGGTGCCCTACCTCACAGTAGAGATGAATTTAGACTAGTCACCTTAGCAATGACAGAGCAACAAGGTCAGTCTTAGCCGGTTACACACCACACCCAAACGTCGCTACTATGACAACAGCACAGTTACAAAGATTATATACAGGACTAGTAGTATATATAGATGCCCGACCAAGTTTTTGCCATGCGAACAATGACAGTAAGTTCTATGAGGACTGCTCAAGCTGCAGTATCACAATTGGCTACACCAGGCATTAGTCCACAGAATATCAATGCGGTTATGTAAAATATTCCCACTAGGCGGAATAAGATTCCGTTCTGGATTGCACAAAAATCAAGTCACCTTGAAGCAATGTTTCTCCACACAGGACCCTACGAAAAACATATAGCTCTTACCATATGCTTGCCAATGTTGATGGCTCCCCTGTGGAAGACTACACCTCTTGGGGAACAGTCTTTTCTGCGGTAAATACCAGTCCTTGAACAGATGCAAAATTAATATGGAGCATCCCCTGTCCTGGATTTGGGGTTAAAACTGAATGGCAATTTTGTCTGCTCCATTACATTAAAGGGGAAACAGCAGCTTTGGCTATATACCCGCCGCTCACTAATTTGGCTCTGGGAAAGGAGGAATGCAAAGTACCAAACATTATTGAAGAAACTTATGCAACAGTGGATAAAGATAATTTGGGACCCAGACAGCCATGGTCGGTAGTGGGAGTACCTGCAGGGAGGTGACGTGGGGAGGGGGAGGGGCAGGGTGGGGGGTAGTGGTGTATGGATTACTGAGCTTTACAGGTAAGTAAACATATAAATGAATAAAACAAATTTTGTTGCGCGCACTGCATCGCATTTGGGGGATGCAGTGCATGCAATGAAATTCGTTTTATTTTTTATATGTTTACTTACCTGTAAAGCTCCGTAATCCATACATTACTAACCCCACCCTGCCCTTCCCCTCCCCACATCACTGCCCTGCGGGTACCCCCACTACTGACCGCAGCTGGACCCAGACCTAGTAAACCTCAAATTAAGAATAATTCTGAAAAGGATAACTCAAAGAGAGCACCCAACTCTTCCACAAAGAAGAAGTAGGAAAATAAGAAAAATAAAGTAAAGACATAGTCACTGGGGGGGATCGCCTCAACAGAAGGCCACTGAAAAGTGCTATAATATGCTTAACCGTGATATTATTAAGACGTCTGACAGGTATATGGATACTGATACACGTTTATCTAATTTCTTTCTGGGGTCATCCAAAAAACTATTGGAGAGCACAGATCCGAGGTGTTAGTGAAAACGAAGTAGGATTCACAACGTTCGTCTGACTACATGAAAAGGAAGTTAAACCTAAACAGTGAAAGCCTCAATCCAAAAAGAATAAAGTAGCTGGACTGAAAGTCAAGCATGTCACAGATATTGAGGACATTGTTTCTGAGTGGGGAGTGGACTCTGACCATGCTGGACAGCGCACCCTAAGTCACAATAGTTCACTGGAACCTTATGGATTGGCTGGTGGTAGTAGCGCTGAGTGACTATATCCAGGTGGAAACACTGGATACTAGGTTAAGTGTCCCTCATCAATTATATGATATGTAACTCCAATTGGAGGGGGATGTACCAAGATACATTAAGGTTCTCTTTTGGGAGAACCTGTCCTTCGGCTATGACATTCTCTTGGCAGATAAGGATTGACCAACAGAATTTGTGATGTATTGCTCAGAGGGATAAATGGTAATTTGACCTGCTTTTTCTGACCTCATTCCAGAATCAGTTAAACATTCATACACCAAGGAGTGGACATTAACAAGTTAGAGAGATTCTCGCACAACTTGAATACCAAGGTACAGTAGAAAGTTGCACCTCTCCTATGAATAATCTCTTATTTTCAGTTATGAATCTAGACCATTCATATTATATAGGGTTAGATTACAGACATCTAAACTCAGGTATGTTATATTAAATGAAGGTGTTACTGTACCAATTTCATATAAATGGTATGTATACACCAATGCTGAGATGTATTTTGCACCAACAGGATCAATTCTGACGGCAGTACACACTACTGTGGTGAGAGTGAGCATTGTCTCAGGGAAAACAAATAATTCTCGTGACTCCTGTGCCGCGTTAGAGGTGGTCACAAAAGCCAGTGTTCCAAACGCAAAAGCATTACATCCAAGACGGATGCAGTTGGCCACCTCTCTCACTGCAACAGATGTAGACTACAGGTTTGACTGAACACGGCAAACATAAGCATACCTGCAGTATGAAAATAAATGCCCTCTGCCAAATGAAGTCATGCCTCTTGATCAGTATAATTATATTATCTATACTGATGGTTCTGCACAGCCTGCCATAGGGACAAAACACCTATACTTGGCAGGCTGCGCCACTGTTAAGGGTAGAATTCAGAATGGTGAATTCCACCCTGAAAAAACCTACGTGCAGTCAGTAGGTGATTGCTCAGCACAGCTGGCAGAACTCAAAGCTCTAATTCTGACACTTGATAATACAGATCTTGGATTACCCAAACTCTTGGTGTGTGATTCTTAATATTGTGTCCAATCTTACAATAGGTATCTACACTCTTGGAGCCCGATATCAAGGGCTACACCATAAAGCACAAAATGTTTTGCGGTCAGGTAGCTAAGCTGAAAGAATGCTTGTCACAGACTCATGCGATTCACACCTTGAGTATTGAATGTGTAGGAATACATGTTGCAGGGAATTCCATGGCTGCTTAAGCCACAAAAGCAATAGTGCAAACTGCTGCTGTTGCTGCGATGACATGTTCCTGGACGGGGATAGATAGAGAAATTATGCACATGAAGACACCCACTTGCCAAACACTTTCCAGTAAAGTACTCCTACCAGTTAAGTGCACAAACCATACCACTTGCTCGTATTCTTGTAGTGTGAAATCGAGTAATACCTAATTCAGATTGCAGGTTAGGTTTAATCTTACCAGCACATGAAGGCCTAGTATCTAAACATGCAGACGTGGCAGCTAAAATGTCAGTATTGCAGCAATGCTATTAGTGGCCAAGTCTATATAAACAGACATGGGACTTTTTCCTTAAATTTAACATCTGCCAGCAGATGAAGGGTTCCACTGTGGGAGCTCCACAACAGACAGCTCTATTGATCTCAAACAAACCTTTAGCTTGTGTTTATCTCGACCACAGTGGCCCCTTACAATCAGATGGGAATTACAAATACATCTTGTTGGCAGTGGATTCCTGTTCTGGATTCCTGTTGGTGTGGCCACAGCGATCGGCTGATGCACAAACTGTTATAAAGGGTCTGCAAGTCTTTTTCTGGACATATATAGTTGCCACAATCCATGTGGACAAGGGGCGGTGTTCAGCTCTAAGGCTTACAAAATACCATGGGACTATTAGGTGTGACCATGTGTAACTTATCTCCCTACAATCCTGAGGGAAATTTGGTAGTGCAGAGGAAGAACCAACACTTAAAGCAGTCTTTAACAGTGAGGGTATTAGACTCAGGTCGCAGTAGGGTCCATCACCTATATGGGTTCCTAAGAGCCCTCAACAATCTGCCTAGAAAATCCCTTGGTGGTCGGGCTCCCTATGAGAACCTGTTTGGGGTTAAGATGTGGGTACCTGGCCTTGACAGTGCCAGCACAGTGGCGTTAGAAACACCCTTTGACAGCAATGAACATTTGGCTGATTTACAAAAACTGAACAGCTTCCGGGACGCACAGAGCGATGCCCGGGTATAATGCACCTCCACTGGAGTGGTAAAGGAAGCACCAGTAACTTATTGCTGGATCCCCAAGATTAGTGAACTCTCTTTGTTATTCCGCTTCAAATTAGACACAATAAACTATTTGCTTTGCTTCTCCCAGGGTTTTACAGAATTTAGATGCCTTGCCCTGCCCCAGTGACAATATATCAGGTCAATCAATACTTTTTTTGTTGTTGTAAATGTCATGTAAGATATACAAGACTCTTTTCAATGATGTTTTAAAAAAAGAATTGTCAAATTATTGGTCAATGCGGGCCTCCTTTAAGATTTTTATTGTTATTACCTAATAATGTAGCTGTTTTGCTCATTGGTGCCCTTTTAAAATCTGCCGTCTGAGCTCCTAGGTCTCTTCTGTTTTAAAATGTTGTCCTCCTTATTGTATTTTGCCACTGTTTTCATTATTATTAAAGTATTGATTTTTTTTTCTTTTCAAATTGCACTTTCTGGCTGTTTACATTCTATGACGGTTTTATCGATGTTATAATGCCTCTGAATAAAGCTTGCTTAAATTGAATTAAATTGATTTGTGAACTTGTCTGGGAGAAAATAATGGACAAAAAAGAATTTGGCCCATCCTACAGAGCGCCTCTACCTGTCCTGGCAGTTAAAGATACTAAAACTCTACTTTTATTGCCCCTTGCTGGTTGCAAAAACAAGAAATTTTCATCAGTAGATCTCATCAAACTACATTATGTGGCCAGTTCTACACAGTAGGCCACGTGGAACCCTGAGTAGTTATCTGTCTATACTATTATACTGTCATGTAGTTCCTATAAATCTATATAGGATCTGCATGTTTAGACAACATAAACTAAGGGATTGGTGCCCAGACTGATTCCAGACTCCCCCACAGGATATGTTAGTCTGTACATCAGCTAGCTCACAGTGCCACTATAAGCCCCACAACCTTACCAAGGAGCGAATAGTTTCTGGCAAATATCGAACATGATAACCCTGACCCCTCAGGGATAATGTAAACAGTACAGTACTTTTTGTTCAGTCACTCACGCTCTCTTGGTCTCAGAGAGTTACCCAGAATAAACAGTGGGAATGTTTTCAATAAGCATTTATTGAACCAGCGTCATTCTAGTAAGAAATATGTGTGCTGCAACAACCATTAGACAGAAACAGATATATACGATTATAAGCACCAACTGAGTAAATAAAAGGTAGAATTCTACCATTGTGCTAAAACAGTGAACACATGCAGGCATATAGATACGTGGCAGTAATCATGAGTTCCCCTACAATGCAAACCCCAGCTAAGTGTACTGAAGTGTACCTAGCATGTATGTAGGTGTGAAGAATCCCCCTAGGAGAGAGCCAACCCCAATTCCTGATGGGAGAGGATGAAGGACCCCATTTTGGTCTCAAGTTGGACACCCCGCGAGGGATGCCAGACCACTGCATGCTGGAGTGTCTGCGTGCAGGGAATTTAGCGTCTTGTGTTAGCATGGAAGCTTTTCCTCTGGTTTGCCCAGTGAAAAGGTGGTACCTATATACCCAAAAAGGTACGCTCAGGGGTTCTACCTAGATTTGTCATGGTACTGTGGACCTGGTGTCCAAGAATGACGATAGCAGTGACTTTTGTACAGAGTTATTATGCAGAAGATGGTAATCCTGCTGTGATACTAGAACCCTCATGCATAATAAATCAGGATAGTTTTCAAAGAAAACCACACAACATTTATTTGGTACCTAACTAGGTAAAAGGTCAGCACCAGAGCTGTTAAATAGAGCAAGGTAGGACAAATGTAGGTAAAAGGTTTTGCCGCTATCTATGCCTATATTGGGATACATTGGCGATCATAACACGCACTCCTCATCCGAAGGAAGTTAGATAAACTAATGATAAGATACTCCAGTCTACAACATAAATCATAAAAAGATTGTTAAAAGATGAACATACTTTTTTTTTAAACATGCTATTCGTAGAAAGATGTAAAAAGGTAAAAGCTCTATAAGTCCTCTAGAAAGTCAATATTCTGTTTAGACCCACTGAGCGTATCGGAAGCCAAGTTGTCCAGTGAGAGCAAGAGGGAAAATTAAAACAATAATTATGTGTTTGAAATCCAATTTGAGTTGTTTTGGAAAAAGGCCGAATTGTTCCCATCACACCAGTGGTTCCCAAACTGTGCGTCCCGGCACCCTGGTGCGCCATCAAAACCAGCCTGGGGCGCCGTGTGCTATGCTTGTTCCCTGCTGCCTTTTATCACAGGCCCCCCTCCCCTATGCGACTGCCTGCCAAGGATTGCATGCAAACACGTCTGTGTTTCATGGCCTTTGCCTTGCGGCTTATTAAGACGGGCAGGTTGTCCTACAAGCTATGCATTTTGTTGAAACAATATTTAACAAAGGGGCTATTAGTGAAAAAGGCACGTCTGCTATATTTATCACCTTCCTGGAATGTTCCGTGTGAGAAATCTGCGTGGGAGCGGGAGAGGAAAGCGCCACCATGACTTTTTAAAAAATCGCAAGTAATAACTGTTATCTCAGCATACACTCACTGCTAATTTTCTGTGCAGTGTACACACATGAAGCTCTACAATAGTTTATATAGTAACTTAGGGAGAGCTTCTCCCGTTGGTGCCTGGGTATAAATAGGTGATATGGCTAGAAACTCGTCTCCTATAGCCCATCTTTTTCAAAGGTATGAAGACCACAGTCAAATTTCAATTATGGAAGTGCAATACATGTCTGAGCAGACAGACAAACTGAAATTTAAGTTGGCTTGAACTCAAAGGGCAACAAAAATATGCAGGCTGCCAGGATACTCCAGATGAATGATTTTTGCCGATTTACTTGGAGAGGTAGAGTCCCAGAGTTTTTTCTGATATTACATCACACGAATCTCTGAAAATCAGGAATACATTCAAGTACCCTGTCTCACATGCCCTTGGCGCTTCAAAGATCTCTTCAAAATGTTCATGCACTAATCATCAAAATTAAATTAAACTCTTAGACAATGTTACCAGTTGTGTCTCACATTTGCACAAATGCCTGACCAAGAATTTGCTTTACAAAGATGAATGGTGAGTAGCTGGAGCTCCAATGAATATTGCGTGTATTATTTCTGGGAATTGTCAATCTGGCCCTCTACCTTGGTCGAAAGCCAGTCGCTGTCCCTCATGTGAAAAAAAAGAGCAATAAATTCGACACTGAACTTTATATGCTTAGTCAAATCACTACTATCATCAATACTTGTTTTTTCCAACTTTGCACTCAAAAATAAACCCAATAGCTGTTCTTTTTCTCCACAAAAGTGCAAATTCGGAAAGATTTATCGCAACGGTCTGGACCATTGTATCTATCTATCTATCTATCTATCTATCTATCTATCTATCTATCTATCTATCTATCTATCTATCTATCTATCTATCTATCTATCTATCTATACACATATGTATGTATGAATAACAGCTGCTCCGTCTTTGATATTCATGATTTTCTTTTTAAATCATGGCAGACAAATATTACACTTTTCGACTATGGGGAGTCTTGATAGATACAGATATAGATGGATAGTGCTACCCATCCTAAATATAGCTTTGTTTTATCCACATTACATCATTTTAGTACTTCATGTTTTTAATACTTTCATCGGCTTCATCCCAGTTATTTTCAGGGAGAAAAATGGAGGTACTCCCAAGGCCGGATTTACATTCCCCACACGCCCCAAAAAAAAGTAAGATATTGGGGAACCGCGGCCAACATCCTGAATAGGCCAAGGGAGCCGTGGGTTGAAAAAGTTTTGGAACCTCTGCATCACACGGAGAGCTAAATGTTTATGTGTCATGTGTCCTGTGTGGGTGATGCAACATCAGTGCTGCCTGCCTTTGCAAAATATGGTCCCTGCAACATCTCTTGGATCAATGGAGCAAAGGTGATCTTCTCCTGTTCCCAGAGCATTCGCTGAGGAAGCCTGTTGCAGAGTCGGTGTCCATTCCGACAGGAGCTGAAGCATCCCGTGGTGGCTCTAAGAATGCCGACATCAACATGGGAAAACGCTGAGGACACTGTAATAGGTGGGCCTTTAAGGGGTCCAGTAGTACATCAAAGTCCGGAGTCGCAACCAATGGAAGTGTTAGACATTTGTCCAGCATGCATTCATATTCGCAGAATAGGTAGCGAAGCTCAGGGAAGACGCAGTCAACTCAGACTGATCAGAACCAATGCTCGCTTAGCTCCTGAAGCTGAGGTGTGCCTACATGGAGTACCATTAGTTCACAGCACCGTAGCAAAAAGAATGCCTTTTCCATCTTTTTGGAGGCTTTGACGTCCATTATGTAGCAGGAAAATTAAAACCAGGATACCCACTACCAGTATAAGGACCAGCAGAAGCCCTCCAAAAACGCTTCCTTTTGCGGAGTGTATAAATGATGGAATAACACCAAAAATCATCTGAAAGGTGCTCAATAGTGCAGAAACTATGCTCTTAAATAGGTGTACTATCCCACTTGTATCAGACATGTTAAAGATACGATGTACCATTTCTCCGAAATGGAGCGGACTAGTGTCTGTATCTCAGCTGAAGACCTTGCAACCTGAATATCAAAAGTCTCTCAGGCTGAGGTTAAGGCCACGTCCTTCTGTAAAAGCATGGCTTTCAATCTTCTCAGAGAATCAAACCATATAAGGGAAACATTCAATGAAGTCTAAAGCAGGGTCTCCCTGACCATTTGGATTGGAAGAAACAATACTTGCATACAACAAGTAACCCTGGAACTTTCTGTGACCAGATCTGCGATCCCTGGCAGCATCCCACAACAATCTCAATCATTCAACATCAAATAACTCCCATTCAAGAGCAGTTTGACCACCGGATAAATGATGGCAGCTGGAGATCCTTTCAAGTGACACAATAGGTTTGCAACTGAAGCATTACATGCTCCTGACAAATTAAAGACCCACTTAAAGAACTCGCTCAGTCTGAACCACAAAATCATCAGTGTCCCCATTCCTGTATCTGAATCTGTATGGTAATTATCAAGATTCATTTATTTGCTTTCTAACTTACAGTATATTTAAAATTTTCCAGGTCCATTGCATCCTATGTATAATTACATTATTGCCATACCTGTATTATGATTCATTTATCAATATCTTCTTTTATTACCTATTTACATATGTACGTATTTCTGTATTTTCACCTAAAACTCTTTAATAAAAAATGTCAACACAAAAAAAAGATTCATGTATGTATTCCTTACCCAATGCTTCATACCTGCCTACTTGGTGATACCGTAGACAGTACTGAAATTGGAATGTCGTGACCGGCAGTGTGATATGGTCATTAATTAACCATTTTGTGTAGAGGTACACAGCCACTGTAAAAGGTAATTGGCCAATTTTTCAATGTGCAGCTTTGTATATTTTGCATCTCTTCGTGTCATTGTTGTCTGTCACAAAAGAACGCACAATATATAGTGTCCTGGTCAGAAAAATTGTCACATGGACAGAACTTTGAATTTAAAAGCACCAGGCTTCATGTAGACTTTAGGAAAGGCTTATAACCAATGTATAAGGCTCAATCTGAATCATGTTAGCACAAAGCGATGGTACTTGTTGATGACCAGTGACAGATGAGGCTGCACCTGTGGACTCAAATCAGTATGATTTGTTTCTCACTGTTGGCTTAGCTAGTTTCTTGCCCTCCCTTACCCCCTGCTGCCTGGCCAGAATTTTTTTTTGATATTCCCAATATCTAATGGGCGTAACAATCTGGGTTTTGTATACAGGTTAGAGCAGACTAGCCTAACCAGGGGATATGTAGAGCCCCCTCAAGTGCAGTGCAGTCGCTATCACAAGTTGGTTTAAGGTGATGGTGTTGCAGGACCAGATTCCCTGTAAGGGCACAACAGCAATAAGATCAGAGATATAGCCCATGCCAAGCTCCTCATGCAACATAAAGGCTGGAGTCAAGGAGGGACCAGCGAGGATCCCCACACATCACAGTCCTAAGTGGCCATAGGGATACATTTTTCTCTATACACCTTTAACAGGGCAGGTATGGGTTTTGTCCCTTGTCTTTTTGAAAAATCCATGGTTGCCCCCACTGCCCTTGCCAAAACATTCTTCTTATGTGTTCTTTGTGCAACCCAAGGTCCCCAGTTTTCAAACAGCACACCCAAGTAAGGGAAGGGTTGAAAGTTTTGTTAGTTCTACCCCCCTTCAAAAGAACTAGCACCTATCAGCCTTCTGAGTACCAATCGTCATGGTGTGAGATGTAGAAAAATTAGTGGCAAGATCGAGTAAATCCATAGAATCGATTAAAGCATTTAAATTGACCTTTTGAAGACCTACGGCAGTCCTAGAAAGCAACACTGCGTCGTCTGCATATAAAAGTATGGGAATCACTTTACAGCCAGCTCTCAAGATGTCTTTACTGCTAGCTGAGAGAAAGTCCCTAACATGTTAATGTAAAGCGTAAACAGCAAGGGGCCAGAGTACACCCCTGCCGGACCCCTCTCTTGACTTCCCAGGAAGCTGACACGCCACCATCCTCATTGTATCTCACCGCCGCAGTGGTGTTATTATGGGGGAAATGTAAAAAAGCCACCAAATCTGCATCCATACACAGATCCAAAATAATCGACCACAATTTGGATCTTTTAACACGGTTGAATGCCGATGTTAAGTCCATAAATGCCATATGCAAGTATCTCTTCTTTGCTATTGTGTATTTCCCCACCACCAGGTGCAGGTTATTACATTGGTCTAGCGTCCCTTTACCTGAGCTGAGGTCCCATCACGCGCCAGACCCTGCTAGGTCATCAGCACTATACATCCCTTCCAAGGGGTGGACCCATCTTTCTGCAGCTATAGTACACTCTGCTCTCAAATTTGCTGAATAAGAAAAAAGGGGATAGTGACCACTGCCTAGAACTTTGTGATATCTCACCGTACACTTGCCTTCCCAAGAGCCTCCCAAGCCTGTTCCCTGATGAGATTCTTCCTCTATTGGATTGCCAGTTTGTAAACCCTCCTGCAAAGCCTAACCCCAACCTCGTCCCTTGGCATTTGTTTCAGTACCAGCATTAAGTTACTGTAAGCCTTGGAACAGGTACCATCAAACCGCCTTTCTCCTTGGCCCCTTTAGACCTACTCCTAATAGTTAGACTATCGGATATCTGCTTGGTTCATTTGTCAAAAGCATCTATAACAGTTCTATCCTGCGTTCCCGTATACAAATAGACTAAGATCGCGCCTGTGCACTCTGCATACAAGTTGTCAAGGAAGTTCTCCAGTATCACCTTCTCCCAATACAGCCCACGCGCTTGGTATTTTGTACTAATGACAGAAGTTAGAATGCTCCTGCCCTCCCCTCCATGTGAATCAGAGGAGTAAACCAATTCAAGCATTAATGGATTGTGGTTGCTGTGGCTGCTCCAGGAAACACTCAGCTTATGGACTGCAGATACTAAAGGTACAGAGAGCGGTGTAGATCAAGAATATCGATGGGGAAATGCCGAGAAACAGAAATATCAAGGTAAGAATGTTGTCTGTGTTAAATACCGATGTTATAAATATCGATTTTGGAAATATCGATTTTTTAGTTGTGCAGAGATATTGACATTGTGAAACATCGATGTAATAAATATAGTTGAAATAAATATCGATGTAAATTATATCGACATTATGTTTATAAGGGAATTTTTGTTAGTTGTTTAATAGTTATTTTATGTTATGTTTTTTACATTTTTAATGTTTTAATGGAAAGAATATATGTCATTTTCTAATTCTTTTTTAATTTTAGATTAATTTTGAGGAGCGGGATGTTTATTTTATAGGGGATAAAGGTGGGTAGTAATTTAAAAATGTTAATTTAATTTTTATGTTAAATTTGAATATTAGTTAATATTTTAGGAGTGGGTTGTTGTGTTTATAGGGGATAAGGGTGGGTAGTTATTTAAAAATGTGGGCTGAAACGTTTCTGAAATATTTAAAATTAGAAGTTAAAAACAATTTAAATGTAGAAATTCAAAATTTCAAATTATACATTTTAAGTTTAGTGAAAATATGTTTTTTACATGTAAAATATATTTTAAAATAAAATAAAAATGGTAAAAACTGTGTTAATAATTTAAAATGTATTTTGTTTTTGATTGTACATTTAAATATTTAATATAAATCTTGAATTTAATTACTAAATTATTTGAATTGTACCAGTTTTGTTATGATATACATACAAAATAAATTTCATATTAACAGAAATTATAATAATCAAAAGTTTATAAATATTAATAATAAAAAGTATGTGTAAATGTATTTTATTTTTTTATGTTTAAATTATGTATTTTATTTTTGTATATATTTATATTCTTATTTATTTTGTTAAATGAATAATAAGAAAGGTATTTGTTAAAAATTCTAATATTTGTGAAATTTAATTACAAAATATATTGATAGTTAATATTTTTGTTTTTTTATTTAATTTGTGTAGTTTTACCGTGTTAAAATATTTTTTTATTTATTTAATATATATTTTTAGAATGAGATTTATTTGTTTAGAGTATGGATGAAATAGTGTGCCTTAGATTTCAGGAGTTAGAATAGTAAATTATTATGGTTTACTGTCCAGCACTTTCCTTGAGTTATATTGGACTTGGAGTTAGAATAGTAAATTATTATGGTTTACTGTCCAGCACTTTCCCTGAGTTATATTAGATTTTTGAGTTAGAATTGTATTTTATTATGGTCTACTGTCCAGCACTTTCCCTGAGTGATATTTGATTTCGAGTTAGAATAGTAAATTATTATGGTTCACTGTCCAGCATTTTCCCTGAGTTACATTGGACTTGGAGTTAGAATAGTAATTTATTATGGTTTACTGTCCAGCACTTTCCCTGAGTTATATTAGATTTAGAGTTAGAATAGTATTTTATTATGGTTTACTGTCCAGCACTTTCCCTGAGTTTTATTGGACTTGGAGTTAGAATAGTAAATTATTATGGTTTACTGTCCAGCACTTTCCCTGAGTTATAATTGATTTGGAGTTAGAATAGCAAATTATTATGGTTCACTGTCTAGCACTTTCCCTGAGTTATATTGGACTTGGAGTTAGAATAGTAAATTATTATGGTTAACTGTCCAGCACTTTCCCTGAGTTATATTAGATTTGGAGTTAGAATAGTATTTTATTATGGTTTACTATCCAGCACTTTCCCTGAGTTATATTGGACTTGGATTTAGAATAGTAAATTGTTATGGTTTACTGTCCAGCAGTTTCCCTGAGTCATATTAGATTTGGAGTTAGAATAGTATTTTATTATGGTTTACTGTCCAGCACTTTCCCTGAGTTTTATTGGACTTGGAGTTAGAATAGTAAATTATTATGGTTTACTGTCCAGCACTTTCCCTGAGTTATAATTGATTTGGAGTTAGAATAGTAAATTATTATGGTTCACTGTCCAGCACTTTCCCTGAGTTATATTGGACTTGGAGTTAGAATAGTACATTATTATGGTTAACTGTCCAGCACTTTCCCGGAGTTATATTAAATTTGGAGTTAGAATTGTATTTTATTATGGTTTACTATCCAGCACTTTCCCTGAGTTATATTGGACTTGGATTTAGAATAGTAAATTGTTATGGTTTACTGTCGAGCAGTTTCCCTGAGTTATATTAGATTTGGAGTTAGAATAGTAAATTATTATGGTTTACTGTCCAGCACTTTCCCTGAGTTATATTGGATTTGGGGTTAGAATTGTAATTTAATATGGTTTGCTGTCCAGCACTTTCCCAGAGTTATAAGGGACTTGGAGTTAGAATAGTATTTTATTATGGTTTACTGTCGAGCACTTTCCTCGAGTTATACTGTACTTGGAGTTAGAATAGTAATTTATTATGGTTTACTGTCCAGCACTTTCCCTGAGTTATATTGGACTTGGAGTTAGAATAGTAATTTATTATGGTTTACTATGCAGTGTTTTCTTTCATTGTAATTGTATTTTGAGTTATAATAGTGAATTATAATATTTGAATTATTTTTGTTTATTACAATATTGCTATTGTTTAACATAATTTATTAGAATATTGTAAAATATATTTAGGAAAGTTTAACAAATTATATTTTATAATATTGATGTGCAAATGCATTTCACATTTTTTTAACATTTCACTATTTATTTGTAATGCATGTATCATTGTAAAGTAACATAGTATAATTTTGTCATAAATATATAGTATTTATTGTGTTATTTAATATTTATAAATGAAAAAATGTCTAAATTTTTCATGACATTTTCTTACATTTGTATTTAATGATGTATACATTTGCAGTAGTTGTAATATATATATATATATATATATATATATATATTTATATATATATATATATATATATATATACATTGTACTTTTTTAACATGTTTTATTAGATAGCATATTACATTTTATTTAATTTCAATAAAATTTAGTATGTTAAATAAGGATGTATGACGTTATAACGCATACTATTACTCCGCAGACCATTACAACGCGACTTTTACTCCGCATACCGTTACAACGCATAGCGCCTTGGGGCACTGGATAGTGGTAAGTATAATTTTCTATTCCAACACCAGTCCCCGTGGACACTAGGGAAGGTGTTGGATAGAAAATTAAACTTATTCCCTATCCTACAGCGCCCCCCAGCGCAATGCGTTGTAACGGTATGCGGAGTAAAAGTCGTGTTGTAATGGTAGTGCGGAGTAAAAAATGCGTTGTAACAGGTGTATACCGTTAAATAATTTACAATGTTTCAATATTTGGAAAGGTACATAAATACTTTTTTAACATTTGTATATTATTAGCAAATAAAGAGTTAATGTATGTTATAAGCATATTTTTTAATATACATTAATTATTATATTATAATTTTTTTAACATATCATAATGAATGTATATTTTACAATATTAATATGTTTATTTTAAACATTAAAAAAATAACATTTTTTTAATAAATGTTTAAGCTATTTTTTATTTGTTCCCATTCATTTCTATGGGGATTTAGTCCTATGTTTTTTTTAATTTTGCCGCCATTTTGTTTTCCCTGATTCACTTTTTAGACTATCTACTTCGTTGTTTGGGTCATTTGTGAAGGCGGAACCTCGCAGTTGGGAGCTGCTTTGTCTACGTTACTGTAAGTTTGATTTTAATTACTTTTGTTTATGAGTTAGTAAGAGTGTTATTTAACAGTTTTTATGAAATGTACTTGTTATTTACGTAGGTTAGTGATTGCGTCGTTTCTTCACTCTCTAATGTTAATGTAATGTAAATGTTTTGTTTTTACTATTTTACTATGTGTGTTTATAATTATTACATGTTGTTATTTCTATTTGTGGGTTTGTTATGAGTGGGTGTTCTTTGAATTTTATTTACAGGTGCCGGATTTGGTGAACGGATGGGATTTTTCACAACTTTTTTTTAATTAAATTAAGGAAATTGTTGTTACTTGTTTTAATACAAGTTGTTGTACATTTCCTTTTTTTCTGGATTTTGGTGCGTTTTTTATAGGGAAATATTTTCGGGTTTTTATGGTTTTGTTATCGAGAGGATTGCATCGTTGGATTTTTTTTATACAGTGTATTTTTCCATTTTTGGGGGTTTGTCATTACTATATGGATTGCTTTTCCCTTTGGATTGTTTTTTAAATCGTCTATTTCGAGGATATTCTACAGCTACAAAACCGTAAGTTGTTTTTAATGGTTTTTTGGGTGGGCAATGTTTATTTGTGATTTTACATTTTTGGTTAGTTATATTATGTCATATGATATATATTTATATCTGACATTTCATGACATAATTTAACTAATATGAAAAAATAAAATCATTTTCTTGTGTGTTGTATATGTTTTTACTGTTTGCTATTTGTATTTTATTAAATAATAGAGTTTGCTATTAGGTCTATGTATTCTAGACCTTGGATACTTGGATACATTCTTGTTTTTTGTTGGAGGTATTCGTACATATTTATTGTTTGTTTACTCAGTTTGGGTCCTATTTTTGATAAAGATTGTTTAATTCTTAGTTCTTTGTAACTTTGTTCTTTTTTTATTGATTGGATAAGTTTGTTTAGTGTTGGTTGTCCTCTCCCTATTGTGGCATGGAAGGCATTATGCCATCCTTCTACTGTATTATTGGTTTTGACTTTTTGTGCAATAGTGCTAGCGTAGACATTCCACCAGGGAATTTGGAATTTTGGTTGTCTACGGTGACCTGAACAGTGCAATCTTCCTACCCAGGTGTCCTCAAAATAATCCAACAAGGGAATTTTTTTTTTCATTAGTGCGGTAGAAAGGACTGTTAATTAATATATTATAGTAATTTGCCACTTCTATTGTTGGTATGTATGCTAGTGCAATTAATTATCTGTTAAATCTTTTATTGTTGTTAATAGTTCTATGTAGGTGAGATTATTTTTATTTGGCAGCAATGCATAAATGAAGGGACTATTGGTTTCTTGATATTCACCATGAGTGGTGTAAAGCTGGTAAAATGGTTTTGGACACACTTTAAATGTTCTGTCCATCATCCATGTCTCACAATTTTTTAATTTTTGCAAGTTGTTATTAGTTGCACAAATTAGAGTTCTTTTATCATTGCTTTGGTTGTAATGGGTAATAGTATATTTTGGTAGTATTTCAATTTCTAAAAAGGTTTGGGGTGGGGGTGGAGATGGATCGGACGCTCTTTTAGTTTTAGCTATTAATCGTTTCAGGTTGGGGATGGAGGGCAATTGTCCTGTTACTTGTTCAGATACTTTTGTCAATACATTTTTCAAAATGTCAGTGCTTGTTTGTTGGGAGCCTGTGCTTGCTTCTCAAATTGTTTCTAAAGTTTTACTTACTTCTACTTCTGTCACATTGGGTGGATGGTTATTCTCTCTTACATTCACAATGTTGTTATCTACAGTTGTAGCCCGCCCATAACATGCAGTTGAATAACATTTGCTACATTTCCAATGTGTTTTGTTATCTTTGACTTTTTCTTGGGTATAGGTATAACCCATGTAGCTGAGCATTAATTTTCCTTTTTGTGATGTGATTCAAGTTGCTCCTTTAGCCATTTCTAGGGTATATCTGTGAAGACATATATATATATATATTCACTGAAAAAACCATAGGTTTCAGGAGTTATATAGTTAGGAATTAGCTATTAAAAAACCTTTGAAATTCACTCAAAAAACTATAAGTTTTAGTGGTGTTATAGTTAGCTGGACATTTTACTCATACAAAACCATTGAAATTGCTCCTATATAGTTAGTTGTACTAACTATATTTCGCGCAACCGCAATCCACTGCTGATGATGTCACATATTAGATCATTCATGACATGGTCAGTGACATGGTTTTTTCAGTGAATTTCAAAGGTTTTTTAAATGCTAATTCCTAACTATATAAGGCCTGAAACCTATGGTTTTTTCAGTGAATTTGCAAGGTTTTTTAAATGCTAATTCCTAACTATATAAGGCCTGAAACCTATGGTTTTTTCAGTGAATTTCAAAGGTTTTTTAAATGCTAATTCCTAACTATATAAGGCCTGAAACCTATGTTTTTTTTAGTGAATTTGCAAGGTTTTTTTAAATGCTAATTCCTAACTATACAAGGCCTGAAACCTATGGTTTTTCAGTGAATTTCAAAGGTTTTTTAAATGCTAATTCCTAACTATATAAGGCCTGAAACCTATGGTTTTTTCAGTGAATTCGCAAGGTTTTTTAAATGCTAATTCCTAACTATATAAGGCCTGAAACCTATGGTTTTTTCAGTGAATTCGCAAGGCTTTTTAAATGCTAATTCCTAACTATATAAGGCCTGAAACCTATGGTTTTTTCATTGAATTCGCAAGGTTTTTTAAATGCTAATTCTATTAGCGGATAACGTTTTTATATATTAAAACGTTTTTTAAATCTCAAATGCCTACTTTGCTAACAGAGTTTTTAAGCACAGGCTCTTTTGTCTCTGGTGGCCATCTTGGGAGACTGCATATCAGAATTTTTTTAATGTAATATAAGAGGATTTGAGAAGTCACTCAAAATGTGCCCTAATTTTTCTTTCTTCAGCACTAATCATAATTTCTATGGCAAAATGAACCCCCTCATTTTGTTCCTTTGCAAATTAAATGTTTTAAGTGTTAACACTTTATTCCAATCAAGATGACTTCAGGTGTGCCATACTTTTGTCATAAGTAAGACTGTTAGCGCTCTAGTTGTTCTTTAGAACACTCTGGGACATTCTGTCATTGGGCTATAGTTGGGCTACATCTGGCTGAAATTTGGGCTACATTTGTTTTTTTTTGTCTCTGGTGGCCATCTTTGGGCTACATTGGGCTACATTGGGCTACATTTGGGCTCTAACATATATATAGGCCACTGTAGCCCAATATATATTTTTTCAAAGTTAATTTTCAGAAAAACCACTGAAGCACATATCTTGAGACATAGCAAAGGCACATTGGGCTACCAGTCCCTACAATTTTGCCAAGTTTGGTGGAAAACCATTCAGCCGTTCGGGCTAAAAGTGAGTCCAACCGCCCTATGGAAATTAACAAGGGGAAAACACGTTTTGGGACCCCCCTTTTATCTCAGCCCCCGCTTAATGAATCCCCCCCAAACTTTCAGGGAAGGACCGGAGCGCCGCGAGGCAAAGTTAAGGAAAATTTCAGGAAGATTCCTCAACCGGCACCAAAGTTATTCCCAATAGAATGTTGCGATTTCCCTATGGAAAACAATCCTAACTATATATACCTACTGGCTATCGCCAGTAGGTAATATATATATATATATATACATATATATATATATGCACCAAACAATTCCCACCACTTCCGGCGTGCGGCGAGGAAGGAACTCAGACCACCACAGCGAGTCAGGCAAGATGCAGATTTTTTATTTGCGCTTCTTCTCCAGCCTGCAACGACGCGTTTCGGGCTTCAAGAGCCCTTGATCACATTTCAGCAAATGTCGCGACCGTTAATGTTTTATGTGTTTTTTCTACATCAAAGGAACACACCCCCCTACACCACATGGTCAGTAGGTCACATGATATATAAACATGGTGAAAAGACTAACTTACAGATATACGTCTTCCTCAAAATATTTTACAAAGGATAAAACTATTATTTTTCAAGTGAAATTCTCATTATGATAACTGCATAAATGCATGATTAAACAATATTATGGTGTAGTGGTTTTTTAACTTACAATTATAAACTTATGTCAAATTGCAAATAACAGGTTAAATCCTTATTATGGAATAGTTGCCCGCCAATGGGCATTTATATGTACAACCTAAAAAAATTGTTTGTTTAAACCAACTGACATATACCATATCAAAATTAAATCCTATGATCATGAGAAAAACCTGTCAATCCTATAAGACCATGGTCAATAATTAATTTTTTGACAAATTCCTACATAAAGTGCTTTTGGTGATAATAGTGCAAGAAGAAAATTAATAATAAAAAAAGGGGTTTTTACCCCCTTAGTGTGTTGATGTGTGAGTGAATAATAACATAAGTGGTCAAATAAAATTCTATAGGCATACATTTGTACACATATACAACAACATATAATTTTATGAGATCCATTATTATATTACAGGATTCTTATATCAGTGTATATATACATCTAAAATAAAATCATTTGTTATATGTTGTGTTTTGTAAATAGTAAATGTAGGCTATATTTTTGAGGACATGAGAAAGTCATGGGAGTCGGCAAGGCCGAGGGCATGGCAGTGAGAATATTTATATCTGGGCTCAAGGTTGAATGCAAGAATAGCTATACATATATAGGAGTGAGTATTTATTACAGGTATGTATACATATCCTCCGAGTTATTGAGACCCCTAGGCCACTTGCTGTCTAGTTCCAGTATAAACTTTGTCTCTAATTGTCTGAGTTTTCTTTCTCTGTTTCCGCCGCGTTTAGATTTTGGGACCGCTGCGATGACAAAGTAAGAGAGACAATTGATGTCTTTGTTATGACATTTGGCAAAGTGCCTTGCCACAGGATAAGAGGCATCATTATGAAGAATGGCCCTCAGATGTTGTAAGATCCTGACATGCACCTGTTGTTTTGTGCTTCCCACATAGTTTAAACCGCAGGTGCATGTCAGGATGTAGACAGCAAAGTCTGTTTTACAATTAAAGTTCCCCTTGATGGACACAGGGGATGTGTTAAAAGGGGTCACATAGGTGGATTTGTTGCAGCCAAATTTGCAAGCCCGACACGAGGAACATTTTTTAAATCCCCTCATAGGTTGAAGCCATATTGTCGGTTTTCTGGTTTCTGGTGAACTTTTGTCCAGATCATTGCCCATAGATCTTCCTTTTCTAAAGGTTACAGCAGGGGGGATAGATAGCCTCTCACCTAAAACATTGTCAGTGAGGACAATTGGCCAATGTTTTTGAATAATAGACCTGATTTTTCTCTCCTGATGTGAATAGGTCATGATCAACCTGGGGTTGTCACCGTTGATATTTTTGGTAATGGGTTGGACCGAATTATCATTAAATAGACTGCTTCTAGGTCGATCTTGTGCTCTGGCAATGGCTGTATCAATGATTTCATTATTGTAACCTCTTGCCAGAAGTCTCATACGCATATCATCAACACACCGTCTAAAATCATCTTCATCGCTGCAAATACGTTTAAGTCGTAAGACCTCCCCGTATGGTATGCTAGCTATGAGATGCTTAGGATGGGAACTGGTCGCGTGCAAAGTGATATTACCGGCCGTGCTTTTTCTGTGTAGGGTGCTCTGTAGGGAGTTGTTAACAATCCTAAGCTTTACATCCAAAAATTCTATTTCAGAGGTGTGGATGTGAGAGGTGAAAGACAGGTTGAGATTATTTTTGTTGATGCTATCGACGAAGTCTTGCGCAGATGCTGTTGTACCGCGCCAGATGATGAAAACATCGTCGATATGTCGCAGATACAACGCCATATGGTCATCTATGGCTTGTATCAATCAATCAATCAATCAATGACACTTGTAGAGCGCGCTACATACCCGTAGGGTCTCAAGGCGCTGGGGGGGGGGGGGGAGGGGGGGGGGTTCCGCTACTGCTCGAACAGCCAGGTCTTCAGCTTCTTCCTGAAGGAGAGGTGGTCTTGGGTCAGGCGCAGGTCTTGTATGTATTCCTGTCTGAGGACCTGCTCTTCCCACCAGCCAACGTGTAAACACGCATAGCTGGGAGAAAAGCAGGCCCCCATAGCAACTCCCCTCCTCTGTTTATACAAGATGTTATTAAACAGGAAAAAATTGTTGTGAAGGCACCACTCAATGAGCTCTACAATCACTTTGTTGTGAGCATACATTTCTATGGGTCTTGTAGCCAAGAAATGTTTAACTGCCGCTAATCCTTGTGTGTGATGGATACTGGTGTACAAGGATTCTATGTCTAAAGTCATTAGACATAGATCATCCGACCAATCCACATGTTTGATTTTGGTCAGGAAATCCCCGGTATCTTTTACATAACTCGGGAGCAATTTAACCAAATCCTGCAGAAAATGGTCGATGTATTGACCAATGTTCTCGCTGGCACTATTAATAGCAGAAATAATGGGTCTCCCAGGTACAGGTACCACCTGCTTATGTATCTTAGGAATAAGATACAAAACAGGTAGGACCGGGTGTTCTTTGTGCAAGAATTTACTCTCCTCATTGGAAAGCAAACCCTCTCTTCTCCATTGAGCTATCTTTTTCTGCACCAGTGTTCTAGCATTCTCATATTCTTTGGAAGTGGCTAATTGGTAACATTGTATATTGCCCAGCTGTTTTTCAGCCTCCGCTACATATTGTTTTTTAGGCCATAATACCAGGTTACCACCTTTATCGGATTTTTTTATCACGATATTGCTGTTGTCACCGAGTTTTTTGACCAATTTGTTATATGCAATTCTCTTAAACTTAGCACCACGATGGTATTTGTTCTTTTTAGTGCTGATGTTTAACTGTTTGAGATCTCTTATAACCATATCATGGTAGGTGTCAATGGAGTCTTTTGGCATCAGGGGTACAAATTTAGATTTATTCCTAAAAGGACTTAGACCCGCCCCCTGTTGTGTGTAGTCAATTTTTCTTAGTCTATCTTGGGTAGATATATCAATGGGATCAAATGATGGACTATTGGGCTCCTCTTCCTGAAGGAGATCGTGCATGGTTAATACCCCCCCCACATCTGCAGCCTGTAGACCCGGGGTTTCTTCACATTCATGCACATTATTGTCCGACACATAACTTTGATTTTTATCTGCTTTTAATGCAAAGTGCTTCATAAGTTTGAGTTTCCGTATAAAACAAAAAACATCAATTCTGGTACGTGCATAATCAAAGTTATCTCCAGGGCAAAAATTTAAACCTAATGACAAAAGTTGTTGCTCAGCCTTGGTTAGTACTACATCACTTAGGTTGATGATGGAATTATCTAATTGCGATTCTTCTTTCTCCAGAATGTTTTCTTTTTTGTTGCTGTTTTTGTGCCTTTTGCGTTGTTCTCTCCTACGCTTATTTCTGGATTTGCGTCTTGCTTTTTTTGTGTCCTGGGACGCAATGTTTTCAGTCTCTCCTCGACTAAAAAATCCAACTCCTCACTCATATTGAGGATTGGATGGTTTGAAGAGATAGTTTCCCCAGATGCACTCGAAATACTTGACCCACTGGTTACCGACATTGTGTCAATAGATTGGTCTCCACTGGTAATTTCCACTTGCTCCGCATTTTTGGTGGTCGAAGTTTTTGCACAATACTGTTTCCGCTTAGCCAAATCATACTTCCGTGAAAATGTAAAGATCTGGCCATTTTCATAGTCCGCCAGATCCCTAGCGAACTTGTGGGCCTTCCTTGCCTTGATCTTTTCCTCATGTTTTCTTAGTCTTTCAGCTATATCCGATTTCGTTTTGCTGATAAAATCAGTGGGGGACAGTTTGTCAATTTTAGCTGTAATTTCATCAAGTTCTTTTAGAATTTCCAAGCGATCTATTTTGGCATATTTACACAAAATACGAACAGAGTTCATTGATGCTTGTAAATGATTCTCACCCCACTCACGGAGCATTTCTGGATTCGGTTTGTTGAAACTTGGGGCCAGTAAAATCCTTAGCCCACGGGGAACACGACCCGCCTCGCTGTATGCAGAGAGTGATTTATTTTCCCACCATTTTGTGATCTCAAGTTTGGATTTCGTCTCAAATAGTTTTAGTAGAATTCTTGCCTCATTATTTTTATCGGGTTCCGGGGCTGGCTGTTGTGTTTTGTTACGCGCCCCCGCTGGTTGAATAGAAAACATGCTCTCCGCCGCCAGTTCCCTTTCTCTCTCATGCTCTGCCGTCGCTGACATGGCAGGCTGTACTGTGAAGCGCTTCAAATATTCGTTTAAATTGACAGCAGTCAGTTTTATTCCTCGTCTTAGCCTGCTGGCTATAACCCCCTTCCTAATATTTCCAAAGAAATGCCCCCACTCACCGGCGAACGCAGTCTTCCGACGAGCCCTCCGACTCGGTAGAACACGTATCGACGCCGGTTTGTGCTCCACGGCGATTATTGGAATCAGGGGGAAACCGCTATACCACTTCCACCACGGACCTTGCACAGATGCGGTTGAAAGCGGCTTCCAGCTTGTAGGGGGGTGGTCTGGAAACGGAGGCAACAGACCTCCGTATCGATATGCACCAAACAATTCCCACCACTTCCGGCGTGCGGCGAGGAAGGAACTCAGACCACCACAGCGAGTCAGGCAAGATGCAGATTTTTTATTTGCGCTTCTTCTCCAGCCTGCAACGACGCGTTTCGGGCTTCAAGAGCCCTTGATCACATTTCAGCAAATGTCGCGACCGTTAATGTTTTATGTGTTTTTTCTACATCAAAGGAACACACCCCCCTACACCACATGGTCAGTAGGTCACATGATATATAAACATGGTGAAAAGACTAACTTACAGATATACGTCTTCCTCAAAATATTTTACAAAGGATAAAACTATTATTTTTCAAGTGAAATTCTCATTATGATAACTGCATAAATGCATGATTAAACAATATTATGGTGTAGTGGTTTTTTAACTTACAATTATAAACTTATGTCAAATTGCAAATAACAGGTTAAATCCTTATTATGGAATAGTTGCCCGCCAATGGGCATTTATATGTACAACCTAAAAAAATTGTTTGTTTAAACCAACTGACATATACCATATCAAAATTAAATCCTATGATCATGAGAAAAACCTGTCAATCCTATAAGACCATGGTCAATAATTAATTTTTTGACAAATTCCTACATAAAGTGCTTTTGGTGATGATAGTGCAAGAAGAAAATTAATAATAAAAAAAGGGTTTTTTACCCCCTTAGTGTGTTGATGTGTGAGTGAATAATAACATAAGTGGTCAAATAAAATTCTATAGGCATACATTTGTACATATATATATATATATATATATACGTGTGTTTTTAGTACATATGCTATGGTTATATAACACTTTCTTTGCTTAATTATTAATTTAAAAAATATACTTACAATATCGTTCTTTCTGTTATGTTGATGGCTTTATTTCTTTTTATTTCACTGAAATGAAAAATCTTTATATTAGTTTCTCTGTTATACTTTTATCTTTGTAAAAATATTAGACAATATTACTTTATATCTACATATAGGGACTCATTAGGATGATGGGCGGACTTTGTACGCACGCCATCCCATCGCATATAGTGACGCCTGCCATGAGGGCGGGGTTCCGTGTCTGCAATTAGGATGCCTTCGCCACAGAGGCAGGCGCATCCAGAATTCCTGACATTGTGGCGGGCGGTGCACTCAGCACCGCCCGCCACAATGCCAGAAAGGCATGCTGTGCACTTCCCTGCACAACATGGCGGTGCCTGCCATGTTGTGCATGGAACATGTGCACCCCCCAGAGTCCCTGGGGACCCCCAACAGGCCCCCAAAGCAGACTCTGCATGCCTTTCCGTGGCAGAAAGGCATTGCAAAATGCCCATTCTAAATAGGCTGGGGGTGTCTGATAGACACCGCCACCATATAGAACCCTTTTCCACCTGGTCGCAAGGCGACCGGGGCAGAAAAGGGGTGGACGGTCTTTCCGTCCGCTGCGGACCCCCCAGCCATAATAATATGGATGGGGGTCATTCTGGCACGGATGGTGGGCGGATCACCCCCGCGCATCCAGAATTTCTGACATTGTGGCAGGCGATGCACTCAGCACCGCCCGCCACAATGCCCAGAATGCATGCTGTGCACTTCCATGCACAACATGGCAGGCACTGCGCGGTGCCTGCCATGTTGTGCATGGAACTGCACCACCCACGCCCCCGTAGTCCCTGTGGGCCCCCAAAGGGCCCCCAAAGCAGACTCTGCATGCCTTTCCGTGGCGGAAGGCATTGGAAAATGCCCATTCTAATATGGCTGGCGGTGTCTAATAGACACCACCACCATATAGAACCCTTTTCCACCTGGTCGCAAGGCGACCCGGGCGGAAAAGCGGCGGATGGTCTTTCCGTCCGCTGCGGACCCCCCAGCCATAATAATATGGCGGGGGGTCATTCCGGCACGGATGGCGGGCGGATCACCCCCGCCAGGCCGGCAGTGGCTACAGCCAGCCTGGCGGGGGCGATCCGCCCGCCATCCTTATGGGGCCCATAGTTTGCTATTTTATAAATTCTTGTTTTTTTTCAATGTAGGAATAGATAAGGTAGTAAATCGTGTTTGTATTTTATACTTTTTGCTGTTGCTGACAGGAAGTTTGGTTTTAATTTAAAAAAAAGAGAACATTTATGTACTTTAGGGAGTTAAACTAAGGATGTTGAGGATTTTATATTCATTAAAAAAACATTTTTCTTACCTGTGTTGCTCTGTAATCTGTTATTGTAGTATTGTAGATTTTCTTTCTCTCTCTCCAGCAAAGTAACAGTCTCCCTCCGTGTTTGGCCGAAAAATGGTAATTTTAGTAAGTTTGGTAATTGTTTTTATAGTGGTTAGTTAATTAGTTCTATATTTTAATTGGTTTGTGGTTTTGCACTTTAAATTTATTGGTTTAGAAACTTTGGCGCTTGCGGAAAACGGGGCCGCCCACCTTAAGGGCGGTGGTCCTGATGTGTGCATTAGGATGCGCCCGCCACAGTGGGGGGCGCATCCCCCATTTTTAACATTGTGGCGGGAGCGGTGCTCACTGCACCGCCCGCCACAATGTTAAAAATGTATGCTTGCATTTGCATAAACGAAGCTGCAGGCACCGCGCGGTGCCTGCCGCTTTGTTTATGCAAATGCTGAGGGGTACCACAGGTACCCCCTGTGTGCACCCCCCACCCCTCTTTAAGTCTGGTGGCCCGCAGGGGGCCCCCAGAGTGAAGACCGCATGCCTTTTTGTGGCGGCATCCGATTTGGCCTATCATAATATGACTGGCAGTGTCTATTAGACACCGCCACCATATTATTCCTTTTCCACCCCGGCCGCAAGGCGACCGGGGCAGAAAAGCGGCGGACGGTATTTCCGTACGCCGCGGTCCCCCCGCCATACTAATATGGCGGGGGGGCATTTTGGATTGGATGTCGGGCAGATTGCCCCCGCCAGGCCGGCGGTGGCTACCGCCAGCCTAGCGGGGGCTATCCGCCTGACATCCTAATGGGCCCCTTATTTTAATTTGGTAGCAGATACTTTTTAATTAGGTCATTCAATTTGTTGTTTGTTAGTGGTTTATAATTAATTATGTGTCGTAGATATTTTAAAAATAAAGTTTATAATTTTGTTTCATAATTTAAAAGATGTTTGTATATGAAATGTGTTAATAAATGTGTTAGTGAGTATATTTTAATTATTAAGTATGTTTATATTTATTTGCTTTTTATTAATTGATTTATATTTATTTTAAGTATATCCTATATTTATATATGGTTGTATAATATTTAAAAAAAATAGTTTTAATACATTAAATTGTTAGATAGCTGAAAGGAGTGTCTATTTAATGTTGAATAGTATTGTCGATATTTTTTGTATAAGTTATAAGGCTATTTGTAAGTCGATAATAGTGTTATCGATATTTTTGTAATGTTTGATTTTAATTTAGGTTTTTCGATATTTTTGTGGTTGATCTGTTTGTAGTCGATATAATTTTTAACGATATATATTAAGGCGATAATTACATATCGATATTTGTGTAAAATCTTGTTTATGTATAGTATGATGATATTTTTGTATACGATATTTTTGCCTCGATGTTTTTGCTGGTCGGTGTTTTTGTGATCGATATTTTAACAGGGATCCCAGAGAGCATGATAAAATCAATAGTGCTGGCACATCCCCTCCCTATCTAGGTGGGAACAGGAACATTCACTCCTTTTTGTGATAGGCAGGGCAGATTATTGGCTACAAGGAGCTCTTCTAAGTGATTAACTGATTATGTGTGCTCAAAGTGGACTGCCAGTTGTAAGAAATCCACATGGCCCTTTACAGGAGTACATTCAAGATGGCAATGGGGAACGTTAAAGTAATCTAAGATTATTACCTCATAATAGGAATGTTTCCTTTCCCCCTATTGTTTGAGAAATCCCTCTAATGCTACTCTAGGGGTCATTAGGATGGCGGGCGGACTTAGTCCGCCCGTTATCCTATCGGGTATTGCGATCACTCGCCATAAGGGCAGGGGTCCTGTGGGGGATATTAGGATGCGCCCGCCACTGCCGCGGGCGCATCCTGCATTTTTAGCATTGTGGCGGAGGATGCTCTCAGCACCGCCCGCCACAATGCTAAAAATGCACGAATGCATTTGCATTAACAAAGCGGCAGCCACCGCGCGGTGCCTGCCGCTTTGTTAATGCAATTGCAGGGGGTACCACAGGGTACCACAGGTGTGCACCCCCACCTCTCCTTCACTCTGGGGGCCCGCAGGGGGCCCCCAGAGTGAAGACCGCATGCCTTTCCGATGCCACCACGGAAAGGCATCTAAGTAAGCCCATGGTAATAACCGCCACCATATTAAACCTTTTCCGCCCCGGCCGCAAGGCGACCGGAGTGGAAAAGTGGCAGACGGTCTTTCTGTCCGCCGCTGTCCCCCCCGCCATACTAATATGGCGGGGGGTAATTTATGTGAGGATGGCGGGCGGTTTGCCCCCGCCAGGCAGGCGGTGGCTACCGCCAGCCTGGCGGGGGCAATCCGCCCGCCATCCTAATGGGCCCCTAAGTGCTAAATCTCAAAATTACTGGGGGCTGCTCTAAGGAACTCGAGGTTCTGAAGACCTATTTGTAGTAGATGTGGGGATTGTACTCCCTTTAATGATCACATCACTTGCATACAGTCCACCTGAGTGAATTATCATGGTAGTCCCAGGCCCTTGGGGCTTCCCCTGAGTCGATAGCATAAGATTTTAAATCACCTGTTTTGCACTGCTGATCTCAACAGATGGCACCCCTGTAATAATCAATCCCGTGGGTATGGGCCCAATCACACGACTGAACCCCTCAGATGTGGACTCCGTACCAAGGGTTTGGGTCCCAGGTACTAGTAGAGAAAAGGAATCAAGCTTCGCCTCCAAACCTTCCAACCTAGGTAAAAGAATGTCTAAAAATTGTTCAGAGTCAGTATTAGATATGGTATAGTCAAAGGAGCTTTTTTACATCCAGTCCTCTTCCTTTTAATTGGGGTCCATCCAGGACTGTGTCATCATCCGCCATTGTCTGACCAGCCTTAGTGTTAGAGACCATGGTAGATGATATTGCAGCAGCAGGTGTTGAAACAGAACCAGGCATTGAACCTTCGGCCTTATGATTGTCCATTAAAGTGAGGGCCCGTGCAATTTTCCCGGTTTCCAAAGTGAGCCTCCTTTCGGTCAGGGCTATCTCATTTGAAATAACGTTAGCTGCCGTAATCAAAAAAGGAGTCTATAGTAGGTACAGTATCACCCCATGTTGCCCCACCAGTCATTTTTCTTTTGCCTATGGTTATGGGCCTTGTGCACTTGTAGAAAAAACTGGGAGGTCACAGGAATGTGGTGTGTGTAGGTTGCTTCCCAATAAGCTTTAACAGCTTATGCCAACTAATTAGCTTGACCCAGCAACAGATTATGCAAGCTCTTTAAATGAACAAGAGAGGGCAGGGCACTCACTCAACTTGCAGGAGACTACCATCAAAGTACATCGGGGAGCACCAAATGGGAAACAGTTCGAAGCAGTTTGAAGGTGGAAAAAAGGAAGGAAAACAGTACCTTAATCCTCGTGGCGAATCAAGAGACCTGGCCCAGCTCAGCTCAACCTCTACCGGCTGCTGACGCCCTAAAATTCAAATACGCACCTCGGGGCACGAAAATCCTTCCTGTAGGTGGCGGCTGCCACAAGCAGCAGTGGGGCTTGTGGTCCTGCCCCTCTCCACCAAAACAACGGTTGCTGCAGGAACCCAAAACAGCTCAAATACTCACCTTAGGGTGCGAGAGTCCTTCCCATGCACAACAGCTGCTGCAAGCAGCACTGGACTTGTGGTCCTGCCCCTCTCCTCCAAAACAAGGGACGTGGTAGTTGGATGCAGAGCTAAAATCCATGAATTACTAGTGGCCCCTTATGGCATAGCAATCACCAAGGAGCAGCCTCTGCACTCCTTATATTAGAAATACAGTCTTTTCAGGCTCCACTGAATGTAGGTGCACCTGCCCTCCTATTAGGGATAATACAGTAATATTTGTTTCTGCAGGCATAAAGCGAGGGCCTCCACTGTGGACTCAGCCCTATCGGAAATTCTGTTACCGTGCATCCCAGGTAGGTGCAGAGGGGCACTCACACAGGAACCTGTAGCGGAAGACCTCCCTGGATCTCCTTTAGTTAGAGGTAATGCGGGAAAACAAGGGAAAACAGTGCAGCAGTCCTCGAGCATACGGTGCTGCTGCTAGTCCCACAGTGCAGCCTTTATTCAGAAACTGGAGCCGCCAAACCTCCACGGACGGTGGGGAGACCTCTCACCATTGTTGGTAACTCCTTCACTTCATAGAGTTGAATCTTCAAATGTTAATAATCGTTCTGTCTGAAGTTCCTGAATGGTAGCAAGAGGAGGTCATCAGCTACCAAGGAGCCCACACTGCCTACTATTCTGTATCAACCACATAGTGTGGTTTGATCAACTCAATTAAGACAATCGCTTTTCTTTCTTTCTGGCAAGAGGCTGAATATGTACTTTTCTTATTCTTTCAACAGCCAGGACATGTACAAGCGCTCTGTAAGGTGGTACAAATTCTTTTTTGTCCAAATATTTTCTCTGACCGGGTGTCAAATCTTAGGGACCCAGGCATGTCTTGCTGAAACAGCTTTCAATTCCCCAGTGGTGGTGCGTTTTACTTGGACATTGCTTTGTAATCCCAGAATTTATTGAGTTCCTGTAAAATAGTCAAACAATAATTGATGTCAAATGCTTTTTCATCTGATCAGCCACTGTGGTGCCCCAATCGAGGTCAGTTATAGGCCTGGGCAGTAAATTACGTTCCGCTCATGGAATTTGGGTAATTTGGGTAATTTTGCGTGCTGCGGAGAACGAGGGATTGCCAAAAATTCTGCGATCCGTGGCTTCAAGGAATTTTTTGCTTGTTCACGCTTTCAAAATGTGTGTTTGTGAGATATTTTCCCCTGAGCACGCAAACAGTGTTCGCAAACAGGAAAAAAGCATCGCGAAGGGCAAAACAAACAATTCCGTGTGTTTGTGAACTCTGCGTGCTCGCAGAGAGCGTTTCGCGGAGCTTTGCATAGCGCGACTACGCAAATTCCACCCACCCTTAGTCGGGTACCCACAATCTAGCCCCCAACAGGACTTCGTAGGGAGTGCGGCCTCCTAGGGAGCTTCTTGGTATGGAATTAAGTGCCCTCTCGACCCCATGTAGGTGATGGACCCAACTGCCACCCGAGCCTAATAACCTCGCTGTTAAGGATGGCTTTAAGTCCCGGTTTTTCCTCTCCACAATCAAATTTCCCTTGGAATCCTATGGAGAGGAGTACCGCAAAACCATACCCAAATTTCCCATGGCTTCTTTGTAAGCACGAGAGCTGAGCGCAAGGGCACGGTCAGAATGTAATGTGCCAATTGCGTATGTCCCTATAAAGACACGCAAATTCTTTATAACAGTTTGAGCATCAGAGGAGCACTGGGGCTAAATCCAAAATAATCTAGAGCATGAATCCACTGCCAAAAAGATGTATGTGTAAGCCCCGTCAGATTGTAAGGGGCGCAGTGGTCCAAATAGACACATGCAAGAGGTCTGTCTGAAATAAGTAATGGTGTTTGTGGTAGACATGCTACGGTGGAACCCTTAATCTGCTGACCGATGTCGCACTTAAGGACAACGCCTTTGGTCTGTTTAGTGAGACCTGGCCACCAACATCAGTGTTTCAGTAGTAGAACTGTAGCAGTAAGACCTGAGTATGCTGAACCCAGACCCTCGTGTGCAGCTAGAATTACACCTAATCTGCAATCCATGTTTGGTATTACTCTATCCACCACTCCTGGAATTTGAGCATACGGTATGTTTTGCGCATCTAATTTGTAGGAGTACATGAGTGGAAAACCTTTTGGCAAGGCTGAGCTGTTGTTGCGTGTAGCATTCACAACCATCATTATCTTTCCGTCCATCCTCGTGCTAGAATGAGTGTTTTAAGCAATGGCAGCAGTTCTCACTGTCACCTTGGAGGCTACATCAGCCAGTAAATTTCCTTCAACATGCACGCCAACACGTGAATTACATGAGCTAGTTGCAAGTCTTTTTTCAGTTCTGCCACCTGTTTCAAAACACCTTTTGCTTTATTGTGCAACCTTTGGAATGTCTAAACCCATTCTGGCCCAAATAGTGAAGATATTCGTTGTATGACCGGACACAGTAAAATGAATCACACACAATAAGGGCCCTATTAGGATGGCGGACGGACCTGCGTCCGTCCGCCACCCCCGAGGAAGAGGGACCGTCCGCATGGGCAGCGGCGGTCCCTCCATGGAAATTAGGATGTGACCGCCACCCTTATTCTTAAAGTCGGCAGTGCGTGGGAAGCAAGAACCACAGCACTCCGCTCTACCTGGCATAAGGACGTGGTCCAAACAGAGACTGTAAATCCCCTTATTCCTTATTTGTAAAGTCGGTAGTGCGTGGGAAGCAAGAACCACCACACTCCGCTTAACTGGGCCTAAGGAAGAATGTTCCCCTAGATACTGAATAGTCGAAATAAAGAACCGATAGTGAGCAGCACAGCTGCAATGGAAGCGAGAGAGTCCTCCTTCCCGAATGTCCGAATATGTAGAAAACAAATGTCTCCTTTGTTCGAGTCCACGGAAGCGTGTGGTTTTCCTTCACCACTGCGCTCCGCGAACCCAGCAAATAACCAAGAAATAATCCTCCTCGTAGTTAATGCACTACGTGAACAGAAAAGACACGGCAACGCGTGGCCTACTACCACAGCGCTCCGCTACTTATATGAACAGCGAGCAGAGTATACAGCAAAGGCGCGGGCTTCTAACCAAAACACGAGCCTTCACCCTCTCGACAGTTCCGCTCCTACCTGACCGCCGGTCCGTAGGCATAGTCTGGAAACGGCAATGAGGAAACGCAAACCCGCAACTGCAGGCTCCGTCTGAAATCGGCGTCTCAGGAACGGCGTCTCCTAGCACAGGAAACACCTAGAATTACACGCAACAGGAAGCGTGCGCGTGTGACCTATGTACTCCCTGCTAGCCGGGAATTCTGGGTAATGTAGTTCGAACCCAGTATCCGACTACAGAGACATCACTCGCGCTGCTTGGGAACAGCATTGCAGGCGCGATCTGTGAGGTCCTGACAGCTAGGACGTAATTTCCATCCTGCATACGTCTCTTTACAATCGCACAGGTGGTGCTGTATTGCTGTTTACTTCCTTTAGCTGGCTTGGCAGGTATGTCAGTGTAAATTATGTATTCATACTGATCTAGAGGCATATTCTTGTTCATACTGCAGAAAAGGTTGTTTTTAATGTCGACAGAAATTTGTAGTATACATCTGTTGTAGTGAGAGAATTAGCCCAATGTATCCATCACCGATTCAATGCTTTTGCATTTGGAATGCATGCTTTTGTAACAGCCTCTAAGGTTGGTACTGGAGTCATGACAATTATCCATTTCATCTGAGCTAGTACTCTTTCTCTCACTACAGAAATCTGTACTGCTATCAGTATTTTTTCAGTTGATGCAAAATGCATTTCGGCGTTTGTGTACAAATGAGATATGTATGCAATGGGTACAGTTTCTCCTTCATTGAAGGTAAGGTAAGTGTACCCGGATTGACCCGTGATTACACGGATCACCAACTTTGTGGTATTTACACTTGTGTGTAAGTGTTTGGAAGCTATCATGTCAGCTTATAGGAAACTGAGAATTTCTGTGTGTTCATGTGTCCAATGTCAGACTGCAAAATCAGGTCTAATTAAGTTGTAGAAAGGTTTTACTTTTTCTGCATAATCCAAAATGTACATTCAGCCAAACTGTAGGAATCCTAAAATGGACAGTGGATTTTTCAGAATCTTTGGAGAGTAGTGCACATCTCTCTAAAAAATTAGCTTCTAGGCTTTTCCCTTCACTTGAGAACTCATATCCTAAAAATAGGACATTAAGGTGGGCAATTTCTCATTTTTTAAAGTTTCATTTGTAGCCGTCAAAGGTGAACCCCAGAATTATAATGTTCACCCTTCTTCAAATGGTCCAATAATTCAACGTCCATCAAATAAATGTCAACAACATAGGACAATGCCTCCTTGTCACAATTTTTAAGAAACTCTGATAATCTTGCTGGGAACAACCCAGGGCTATTCCAGTAACCTTGGGGCAGTCTACAGAATTGGTGCCGAGAGCCGAGGGGCGAAAATGCAGTCAAATATCTGCATTATGGCACTATATTCTGGCAAAAAATCCATTTGAGATATCTAGTGTTGTTTTGTATTTCTTCTGCACAATGTTATTCATTAATGCAGCACTGTGTGCATTTTGTACTGAAAATGTTTTCGTACATGTGTTCAAATGCCTGTAGTCTAAAACTTAACGGTAAGAATAGGTTTCATTATGGGAAACAAAGTGTTGTTCATGGAAGCGGTGCTATTTTCAATAACACCTTGATATTCAAGTTGATCTTAGATCTCCCTGACTTCCTTTTTCACATCATATTTTATTTGGTACTACCTCTGTAGTGTAGGAGTAGTTTTTGCTGGGATTTCATGGTGAGGTGACCACATCCCACCAACGATTCTTGAACGAGGTCAGAGCAGGCTGGTAATATTACGGCTTCTTGTTTTGGGGAATCCATAACAAATTCAGGTGACCAATCTTTTTCAGCCAAAAGAATATCATATCTATATATCAGGTTTTCCAAAAGAGACCTTTGACTTTTCTTTGTATGTCCCCCTCCATTTGGAGTTTTGGAGTGTTATTTCGTAGAACTGATGTGGGACACATACCCTAGTATCAGGTGTTCCCACCGTGATACGTTCATTCAACGGGGCTGTCACCAAAAATTCCATCAGGTTCTGGTGAGCTCTCTTTACTTCTGCTGCGCTGTCTAGCATCGTCAGAACCCATTCCCCATTCAGTAGTTGAGTCCTCAGAAGCCTGGGCATTTCTTACTTTAAGGCCAGCTACCTTCTTCTTTTAAATTGAGGTTTACTTTTGGCTTTATCTTCTTGTTTGATAATGTAGTCTGATGTGTGTCTCTTGGCATGACTCGCTCTTCTGATCTATGTTCTGACCCTCCTTCCCTCTCTGAGTTTTTTAATTAACCCTGAAAGGAACGAGAGGACATGTATCAGTATCCTGATACCTGCCAGGCTTTTTAATATTGTCATGGTTTCTAAGGTTATATTCTAAGGTTATTTCCTGACAGAGGGCTCCTGTTGAGGAGACCCACCCCATGATTGTGATGCAGTCTGCTGTTTTTGTGATTGTTTATTACCCATTTCTTTTTAGAAGAATTGGGTGCTTGCTTGGAGTTATCCATTTCAGGATTACCCATTAATTGTGGTCTCATGGGTCTAGCTCCCAAATTATCTCTACCCAGCGAAGCATAGGTCTCTTCGATAATTTTAGGTAATTCACACTCCTTTTGTACAGGAGGGCATTCCCTTAGGCGTTGGCGTATAGCCACCGCTGCTGGCGCCCCTTTTATGCTGGCCTACATAATTGCTGATACACCGGGCTGAAATTGCCTATCAATTTCGTCCCTAAGTCCAGGGCAGGTTCTGCCCCATACTCATTCTGTCTTTGTTTCAATACTTGCTATTGAGGGGGTACCATGCAATCTGGTATAAACGGCAGCAAAAACTGTACCCCAAGTGTTACAATCCTCTATCGGGGAGCTGTCCCCATTGGCAAGAAGATTGTCAGTATTCTGCATTTTTCTTGCGGGCCAGTGTGTGGAAAAACTGCCTCAAGCTGTGCTATTTTCTGTGCTATCCAGAGTGACATTTGTTCACGTTTAGTGGGCATTCTTTCCAAAATCGGGGTCAGCATTTGTGGGTTGATTTTATTTGCAGTCCCTTGTAGTTGACCGGTTTGAGTGACCATTGTAGGTTGAAGTGTGAGTGTTTGCCTTACGAACTGTGTAAGATTTCTCTATTGCTTTATTATTTCTTTGTGAAGTGGAAGTCAGTGTGCTGCTGGCAACATGTCAATCTCTGGATCGGGTGTGTAAGCAGTTAGGATTGACCAAGTCTCTCCGGCTCTGCTGAGTGGACCGAGTCTCACTTTTTCTGTGGTGTGTGGGAGGGCACCTTTAAAGCAATGTATGTGTTATTGGTAAGTTAACAGAACTTCTACGTCCAAGTTTGGAGAGTATTCATCTGCTATTTTATCCTGACTGTAAGAATGAAATGTATGTGTGTGTGCATCTGCTGGTGGCAATTTAACCCAAGAATTAAACAACTCTGTTCTGTATGCCTCATGTGCCTCAATCACAAAGTTAATGGTCCCATCTAATGATGAGAGACCAAAATCTGCTAGTTTTATTGTAAGTGCATTTCTGCAATTTTCTGAAATGTATATAGCACCTTCCTGCTCAGCTCCCTCCCTTCTAGCACCACTAGTACCACTCATGGCACTATAACCTGTGTCTGCCCTTTGAGACATTATCGGTGAAAGTTCTATGGAAAATGAGATAAGGTTTTGAACAATGTATGGAACTATAATCCTTCAAGCTTGAGTAGACCTTCAGCCAATACATAGGGTATAACTACTCAGCTGTGGTGGATTTTCCCTTCCCACTCCAGACTGCTCTGACTAATTGTGAATAGGAGGCTCTAAGAAAGCATGACAGAACTACTCAGAATTTAATGTTAAATAAGAACCAAACCGAAGTTGGCGGTGCCATGTTGTGTAGCTCCTATGAATCTATGTAGGATCTGCATGTTTAGACAACATAAACTAAGGGATTGGTGTCCAGACTGATTCCAGACACCCCCACATGATACATTAGACTGAACTCCAGCTAGCTCAGAGTGCCACTGTAAGCCCCACAACCTTACTGAGGATCGGATAGTTTCTGGAAACTATTGAACATGACAACCCTGAACCCTCAGGGATTGTGGAAACAGTACAGCACTTTTTACTTAGACAATTGTGCTCACTTGGTCTCAGTGCGATACCCAGAAAAAACTGTGGGAAAGTTTTCAATAAGCATTTATTGAACCAGCATCATTCTTGTATAAAATACGTCTGCTGCAACAACTATTAGACAGAAACAGATATATATGATTACAATCACCAACGTAGTAAATGAAAGGTCGAATTCTACTATGGTGCTAAAAAGTGAATATATGCAGGCATATAGATACATGGCAGTAATCATGAGTACTCCTACTATGCAAACCCTAGCTAAGTGTACCGAAGTGTACATCGCATGTATGTAGGTGTGAATCCAAGAATACCCCTGGGAAAGAGCCAAACCCATTACCTGATGAGAGAGGACGAAGGACCCCGTTTTGGTCTCAAGTTGGACTCCCCACGAGGAATGTCAGACCACTGCGTGCTGGGGTGTCAGCAGGCAGGGACTTCAGCATCTTGTGTCAGCATGGAAGTTCTCCTCTGGTTTGCCCAGCAAAGAGGTGGTACTTATATACCCAAAAAGGTATGCTTAGGGGTTATACCTAGATGTGTCATGGTACTGTGGGCCTCTCATCCAAGAATGACGATAGCGGTGACTTTTATACAGAGTTATTATGCAGAGAATGGTAATCCTGCTGTGATACTAAGAACCCTCATGCACAATAAAGGAGGCTAGATTTCAAAGAACACCACACCACATTTATTCGGCACCTAACTGGGTAAAAGGTCAGTGCCATAGCGGTTTGTGGAGCAAGGTAGGACAAATGTAGGTAAAAGGTTGTACAGCTACCATAGCCTATATTGGGGTACATTGGAGCTCATAACAATGCAAGAGGTCACATTGGAAGCTTTGATCAGCAATGAAGTTACTACTCTCGGCTGGGAATAACTAGTAATGAAGTATCTCTTCTACCTGCTACATCAACAACTACTGTATAAACAACTTGTACAGAAACATAGATTTTCATTAATAAACTTGACACAGATGAGTCAACTCCAATTTCTACAGAGCCAGTAGAGCTGCCAAAAATAGATCAAACAGCCTCTGGATGATTTATCAACTATTATGACTTCGCTTCAGATTCATTTGAGCCACCTCTACCTCTCTGAGGTAGATTGTCTACTTTTGGCTGAGGAAGACGTACTTTGTTACTCTTTAGCTATACTTGGGAACACAATTTCATTAATTTTCCTCGCCTTTTGGATTGGTTTTGTGACAGTCTTTTTCTTCTGAATGGACACCATCTCCCTGAATGCTCTGCTGTTCAATTGGTGAACTTGGTTTTAACACCCCATTCTTCTTCACAAGAAGTGCGAAGATTGTATTATGGTATCATATGATATATTTGGTCCAACTGAACTTTTTCAAATACTATATGTAGTATGCATTTATTTAAATGACATTATCACCCTTAGCCTTATATCTGATGACTGGGACATCAATGAATGAAATGCTGGAGGATCTACATTATCCACAGTTTTTATCTCTGATGATATGTATGATGGCAAGACTAATTATGATGAATTGTTGTGTTATCAGCATTATACTTACCACTTCTCACATAAAGCAAGTTCTTCACGTGAAGTGAACACTGCTCTACACTACCATGGGGGAGCTCACAAACATTTGCAAAGAAGTTTGCATATTTCTGTGGTCATAATCCACCTGACCCAGGGTCTTATTATTACAGGCTCACACTATCACTGGCAAACATATATATTGTCACTGGTGCAAAACTGATATATTCTGCGTATTTTCTTACCCAGTTGCCCACACAAGGGTTTGACTTTTGGAGATGCACTGTTGATTTAAAGTCCATTTGGGGAACTAAATATTGCCAGGTTCAGGGAATCAAGGCATTATTTAGAGCATGTCAAATACCACAGCAACTGATTTTCTTGATCAAAACTGTGCAGCCGACATCATGTCTCAACCTGGCTAAGATAAAAGATAAAAATACAACAAACATTCCCATATTTACAGGTTTTGGTACCTGGAAATGACTCAGAGAGGAAATATTAGACAACATGCTTTGCAATGGTTCATAATTCTTCAGAGACCAATCAAAGGGGATGGTTAGTATAACAGTTAGATACTAACGGAAGTCATGCACATTTCCTGGGTGACATCAAAGAGTTTAAGATCAGCAGGCCCGAACAAGGTTACGAGCAGAGACAACACTCTGGGTGGTAACAACTTACAGTGTTCGGAAGTTGTGCCTTGATTGGCTAAAAACCTCAATATTGTCCCAGGGGAAACAACACTTGTCCCTTCTTTCTGATCACATGGGGCTACAGGACTTTTTAGTAGGTTCTCAAAACAACATCAAAAGTGTTTTTTTGTATGCAATATACAATGAAGTGCGGAAAGTTTCCCATCAGGAGGCTGCTGAGAGGCTGCGCGAAACTGACAAAACAAATTTAGAAATAGCTCTAGCAGTGGTTGATAATGGTATGACCACATTATCCACTAGAATATACTCTCTGAGTAACAAAATGTTGTCTGCAATAGACATCATACAGAATGACATGTCCTCTTTACAACATGGGCAGTCACAGCTTAGATCGAATATGTTACTGAGCTGGACTCTTCAGACACTTTGTGCAGGTCGCATACCATGACGACACCATAATGCCACCAGTTTGTGTTTACCTTGCCATCAGCAACAGCCGGCACAGGTAAACGCAGTGGGTGGGGTGGGATAGGGGAAGTCGATAGACGATGCAATAGGTATAATTAAATAAATAAATACCTATTCTGTCGTCTGCTGGCTTTCCCCCTTGCCGCACCCTGCCTGCACCACCGCGCTTACCTGTGCCGGCTGCCACTGCTTGCCATCTACTAATCAAAAAACAATGGATCTAGGCCGAGATCTCTGTACTGGGGTGAATGTATGACATTGTTATGCATTCTGTCCATCAACTGTTGTTTTTGCATCTAATGAAACAACAAACAATCATGGCAGTTGTAGTTAAAAGGTCCATTTCATAAAACAGAGTTCAGTGGCCAGGTTTGTACTGGCTGCAAATTCACTATTGACCCCAAAAGGCAATGTGAACTGAAATAGCAAATGTACAGTACAGGATCAAAGCATGAAACCTACACTTCAATGCAATGACAGTGCTATGTAGCATTTCAGACAGCACTGCAAAAAGAACATGGGCCTTATGCACAAAAGTCATTTGCGAAGCCAGTGTAAATGACTTGCAAATGGAAATCAAAAATAACACTACCACGTATTTATGGGGTCAAAACGTCGACAACCGGATCCCGCACCAGCTTCTTTCCCAAGCATGAAATAATATTGCTTTCTTTTTTAGAAGCATGGTTAAAGCCTAAAATAGTGTCATACATGCGCTTTTTAGTTTCTGGCGCCAACCTTAGCCAGTCTCTCAACGTTTTCAGAAAAAGCACTTGTGAGCGGTATTGTATATAAATATATTCTGCTTTTGCACCACTTTCCACCACTTATACCCTCACCTCCCTTTACCCCCCTCCCCCTTGCCTTGGGCACCACAATATGTTGAACTGTGCATTTGTGCTATGTGTGCAAAATTTTGTAAAGGGCTACACATGACTGTATTTCTTGTGCACATGCAATCTGAAGGATGAGTAGACTTGTTCTCTGGACTGCATAAACTCCTTGAAAATGAACAAATAGGAGGACACGTGACTCTGCAGGTGCAACATACTTTCAATGGGCAGGGACAAACAACATCTCAAGAGGAGTGCAGCCCCTGTGCCACCTCTGAAGTGGCAGACATTACGTGCCACTCATGGGGAGACACTGAGGCCACAGGGGCTACAGCTTTCTCATACTTTGTGCATTCAGACATTCCATCCATGTGGGGAGGCCGATCTTTACCCCTCAGGCAAGTCAACAGTGCTAACGCTTACAAGGAAGACAGGCCAGTAGTTTCAAATGTGCGCTGTCAGTGCTCTTTGAAATCTGATGTAGGCACCGGTTAGCACCCAAACAGGGTTCTGTGTGTTTTTGTGAAAATTGCCATTACTTAATGTGGCAGATTCACCTGATCATGGGACAGTGCACTGCCTTTAAGTAATTTGGTCCTATTTCTGTCTTGCGTACACAGCACATGTGCAGTGCTGCGATACATATAGTTTTCAGTTCAGTGGGCTTACAGCCCACCCACAAACCTACTGTTATTTGATTTGTTGTCCCTCTCGTTTGAAATCGTTCAATTGCATAGCTCCCATAGGTTTCCCATCCTTTCTTGTGTTAGCTCCTTCCTGGAGCATGGACCAAGTACATATACTCTTCCTCTGCTTTGTTTTTCTTCGTCTTTTTCCAAAGCACTATTCATTTTATTTTATACATGTTTTATATTATGCCTATATGCAATGTGTTTTCCTCCTTTTAACTCAGGCATATGTCAACTTATTTATGTTGCTTTCACCCTAACTGCCATCTCTATTGACGCTTTAGTTAGTCACACCTGCAACTGTGCTACTTTACACCACTCTATTCTATGATATGCCACTCTACCCCATTCCACTCTACTACACTACTCTATGCCACTCTACTCCATGCTACTCCACTCTATGTCACAGCACTCTATCCCACTGTACTCTATGCCACTCCACTCTACTGTTTTTGTGACTCCACTCCAGGCCACTCAATTCCACTCCACTCCAGGCCACTCTATTCCACTCTACTCTCCGGCACTCCACTATACTCTACACAAGTCTACTCCACACAATGCCACTCCATACCACACAATGTCTTTGGCATGCTACAAAACATCACTTTATGCCACTGTGCTCTACTCCCCTATACTTTATGCCACTTTAGTCAATGCCATTATACACCACTCCCTCCACTCTATGCTATGCTATTCTACTCCATTCTACGCCACTCTACTCTACGCCTCCTCCACTTCATGCTACTCCACTTCATGCCACTTCCTTCCACTCGACACCGCTCTACACAACTCTACTTCACTTTACGCCACTCTACGCAACTCAATGCCACTCTATACTACTCTAACCCACTCTACACCATGTCACTCTGCTCTACTCTACACCACTATATTGTATGCTACTTTACTCTATACAACTCTACTCCTTCCACTCAACTCCACACAATGCGCTCAATGGAACTCTATGCCCCTCCACTCTATTCCACTCACCTCTGTGCCCCTGTAGTCTGCCACTATATACCTGTTCACTCTACTCTATACAACTCTACTGTATGCCACTCTATACTGTAAGCCACTCAACTATACTTCACTCCATGCCAGTCTATACCACTTCACTCTATACCACTCAACTCTATGCCACTTTACTCTATGACACCCTACTCTACACAATTATACCCTATGCCACTCCAGTCTACCCCACTCTACTCTACACCACTGAAATGTACATCATTCCACTCTATTCCATTCCACCCTACTCTATGCCACTCTAGGACAGTCCATGCTATCCCACTCGACACCTCTTCACTCCACTTCACTCTACACAACTCAAATCTATGACACTCCACTCCATGGCAGTCCACTCCAAGCCACTCCAATCCACTCCACTCCACACAATGCACTCTATGGAACTCTATGCCACTCCACTCCATGCCACTCAACTGTGTGGCCCTGTACTCTGGGTCACTCTATGCCTGTTCACTCTACTCTATACTCTACGCCACTCTATACTTTAAGCCACTCAACTACACTCCACTCCATGCCGCTTTACACCACTCCACTCTATACCCCTCTACTCTATGCCTCTTTACTCCATAACACTCTACTCTATGACACTTTACTCTATGACAGTCTACTCTACACAATTCTATTCTGAGCAACTCCAGTCTAACCCACTCTATTCTACACCACAACAATTTTCTTCACTCCGCTCTACTCCACTTCACTCCACCCTACTCTATGCCACTCTAGGCCTGTCTATACTATCCCACTCTACACCTCTCCACTCCACTTCACTCTACACAACTACAATCTACAACACTCCACTCCACGTCACTCTACTCCATGACTGTCCACTCCAAGCCATTGCAATCCATGTCAGTCTTCTCCACCTCACTCTACTTTATGCCCCTCAACTCGATACCACTCTACTTTCCACCACTCCATGCCACACCACTCTAATCTATGCCATGCCATGATAATCTGCTCCACACCATTCCATGCCACTCTAGGCCAGTCTATTCTAAATCACCCCACTTCACACCACTCCACTGCACTCTACACCACTCCATAACACTTCACTGCGTACCACTTTACTCTGCGCCACTCCACATCACTCTACACCAGATTTCTCCGAAGTCAGTCCTGGAGGGCTGAATTCATGCCAGCCCCTCTCCCCTTTTAATTTGAAAAACAAATAAATAAAAGGCCGGCCTCTGGGATGGGGTCCCGGGTCCAAAATCGGCCCGAGAAGGGGGGTGCTTTGTGGCCCCCCATTTTTTCTTCTTTATAATTTGTTTTTTAAAGGGTCAAGCCCCTGATGTCATTTGAGATGTCATCAGTGATGTCAATAGTGATGTCCCTGACCATGTCACGAGTGATGTAATTTGTGAGGTCATAAGCAGTGCATTGCAGGGGAGCGAATTATAGTAAGCTCACTAACTATAATGGCTGAATTTCTATGGTTTTATACTAGTGACACCTGAGCCTAACTATAACGTGCCTGTAACCATTGTTTTTTTCTATGAATATATATATATATATATATATATATATATATATATATATATATATAAATATATATATATATATATATTTATATATATATTTATATATATATATATATTTGCATAATAGAATATATATGATAGAAGATGCAATATAAATAGATAGATAGATAGAGCACTGTTATAATTCAAAAATCAAGGAAGACAAGACGAAGTAAGTGGAAAGGTTCTTTATTCTGGTCATCCACTCTCCACAAAAGTGAGAGTGCCAGCATTCTATCATGAACTCTAGGTGGAACAGTCCATTGTAAAAAGGGAAGGAGGAGAGTGCCAGGAAGGAAGGCACCAAGGGAAGAAGAGGTTAAAAGCACATGCAGTATCTAATACATGAAAGATTACAACACATCTCCCTATGTAGGGGATGGAGAAAATTATGGTATATCTATAAGTCTGTCACCACTCCATGTCTGTGCATTCTCAAGACAAACCACGTTCCAGACTACCTTGACCAATCATTGAGGAGGATGAAATTTGCTCTGACCTATATGTCCTTTGGTGGGTTTTCTTACCAGTACGGGGTTATCAGTTTTAAGGTCATGCTACTTCACACCATGTTTCTGATAATACCAATTCTTATATTTCCTTTGATGTTGTAGAATTTTTCTTTGACCTTCCCAGTGATTGGTATCAACTCTTTTACTTCCATCCAACGACAGGGGGTTCATCTTATTGAATGTCTCTCTCTCCCTCTTAGGGAACCAAAGGGAGATATCCCTGTGACAAGATTAGGTGCAGTTTGGTACGACCATATACATTCTCTGAGAGAGTCATCTATCTTGTGGCCATTGGTGATGGCAAGTTGGATTTGTTCCTTTATCATGCGGTTTGTTCTTTCAACTAAGCCATTGGCCTTAGGGCAGTAGAGTGCAGTTTTCTTATGGTTGATACTTAATTCCTCTAGGAACTCTCTCATCTCTTCGGAAGTGAATTGCTCTCCAGTCTGTGACTAAAATTGATGGAATTCCTTCATTGTAATAGATATTTTTTAAAGAATGCAGTAAGGTTGCTCGTTGTGGTAGACGGTGTAAATTTGAAATTAATCCAGTGATAGGTAAAGTCGATTAAAAAATACATGGACCTCTTTTGAGGCCCCAAAGTCTCCATAAGACCAATTCTATCAATGGCTAGTTTAGTCCATGGCACAACAGAAACCTCCACCTAAGATGAGGTGAACTTTGTGCAAAGTTTTGCTCTTATTTCTTCCTTGCGCAGCTGATGAACTCTTTGACTTTTTGCTCTACTATTGAATCCATCTTAGGGAACCAGAAGCAATTTCCTTACCTTATTCTTTGTGATGCTCCTGCCTAGGTGCCCTCCGTGGACCAGATCTATAATTGTGTGTCTGAGGTCGAAAGGAGGAACAATTTTCTCATTGTGATACACCTTGTCATCTATGAGTGTTAGTTTAAATCCTACCTTCCAAAACTCTTTAATTCCCCCACCTCACTACATTTGTCAGGCCAACCATTGACAATGAAGTCCTTTAGGGTGTTCATATTGACATACTTTTTCATGCTTTCTTCCCATTCCACTTTAGTCAAGAACGGTAGTTGGATGGCTAGAATGGGGACATCCAAATGTTCTTCATGAGTACTTATATTTAAGGGAGACCTTGAAAGATAATCCGCTACAATATTCTCTAACCCAGGCAAGTACTCAACTTTAAAGCAAAAGTTTTCCAACCCAAGGACCCACTTGGATATGCTTGGGGAAGTGCACTGAACTTTTTTGGACGAGAACATGAATGTTAGAGGCTTATGGTCTGTATGGATGGTAAATTTAGTACCCCTTAGATAAAATTTAAAGTGGTAACTGCCCAAAATCATGCTAGGGGATCTTTCTCGATGACCGAGTAATTGGGTTCAGTAGGACTCAAGGAAGCGAAAGCTATAATAGTTTCACTCCCTCCCCTCTTTGAGACAATGATGCCCCCAAACCTTTGTTGGATGCATTTGTGGTTAATATTGTCTTCTTTTTGGGATCAAAAGATCCCACAGGAGGTGAATCGATGATCTCTTTCTTTAACATGTCCACTATTTTGCTGTGTTTCTCTTCCCATATGATTTCTTTGTGTTTCTTCAACAATTCTCGTAACCCATCACATTTTTCAGAAAACGTTTTCACAAATTTGGCCATGTATTCGATAAGGCCTAAAAAAGGTCTGCTCTTCTCTTTGCAAGTAGGGTATGGAACATCACTAACAGCTTGAATTAGACTGTTTTAGGTCTACTAAAACCTTCTTGCGAAATGGGGTGGCCAATGTAGTCCACGGAACTTACTCTAATCTTAAATTTATCAAGTTTTACTGTCAAACCTGCCTCTGAGAGTCTCTTTCAAACTGTTTTAAAAATTATGTCATGGTCTTCAGCTGATGACTCATAAATCAATATATCATCTTGGAAACACAGGGTGTTTGTTATGCCCTTGAGGACTTGCTGCATCATTTTTTGAAAAACTGCTGCAGCAGAGGTAAGCCCAAAGAGCATCCAGACAAACATATAGGCTCTGAATGGAGAAGTGAAATCTGTTAATGGCCTAGACTCAGGGTGTAGTTCCACTTGGTGGTTTGCAAGAGATAGGTCAATGACCGAAAAAACTTGGCCTCCCCCATGGTGCTCAGCATCTCGTTTACATTGGGGAGGGGGTATCTCTCTACCCATATATATTGTCATTAGCGCTTGGACGCCCCCGGGCAGCAATTCGCGCTCTATAAATACACATCCAATTCAATCCAATCCAATCATTGAGGCTGCGCAGGTCAACACAAAGGCAAATGCCTTCCCCAGTGGTTTTAGCTGCTATAACTAAGGGTGCCAATCATTCGGAGGATTCTATAGGTTGGAAGACACCAATCTCGCATAACTTGTCTAGCTCCTTCTTGAAAGACTCTCTCATAAGGCAAGGAACTGGGTGAAGTTTGTGTTCCACAGGTTTGGCTCCCTGTTTAACCTTTATCTTGTGCTGGAAGGCCTTTATTAATCCAAGTTCATTCACAAATAATTTTGGAAATTCTTCACATAGCGTGCATTTACTACTGGAACCCTCGACAAGGATGACTTGGTCTTTGTTGTTAGGATCAAGTATGATGCCTAATTCCTTCTGGTGTTGCCAGCAAAGAAGACCGGACCCTTTCTCCACAATCTATACCTTACCAACAGTGGATCTTCCTTTAAAGTCTACGAGTATCTTTATCATTCCCACCAGAGTGATGAGATCTTTGGTATATCCTTCTGGAGAAATTTCTGGGTACACTCATTTCTATACTTGAGTCTCCCAATATTTTTTTGAAATCAGAAAGATTAAGTAGAGTGAATGGGGAACAAGAATCTGCTAACATTTCTAATGGCTTATTATTGAGGAAAACCATGCATTTAGGATAGTCAGGTTTGGAAGTACCATCTTCACTTTTCACTTGAAATACAAATTTCTGACGTTGTTCAACCTCCACATTAAATATCGTAACCTGGTTGTTGTCTCCATCCCTACATACTCTTGCAAAGGGCCCTCTTCTATTGCATCTTTTACATGTAACACTGCCGGCAGAGCATTGTAAACTGTTAGCCAGGTGATTAGTAGTGCTGCATCTAAAACATTTCAAACCATGACTTTCCTTTATGGGTTTATTGACATATACATCTTTTTTTTTTCACTTTGAGTACTTCATTGTGTACTTCCTCTACTTTCATGGACGCTACTACTTCCTCAGTAACCCTAATTTTTTTCATGCATTTAGCTCTGTGCTCAATAGATTGCGCTAAGGTAATCGCTTCTCTGAGTGTGAAGTTCTTAGCAAGCAATTTTTCTTGTATTCTACTACTATTTGTACATCTGACTAATTGATCCTTTATAAGGAAGTCATTAAGTTCCCCAAAATCACAGAGTTGGGTAAGTCCCCTCAATGCTGCTACGTAGTTGTTAAAAGATTTGTGTTTGCCCTGCACATGACTGAATAACTCATGGTGTTGAAGGACTACATTCACTTTGTCCCCAAAATATATTTCTAACTTCAAAAAGTGTAACATTATACACATCTAATTCATCATCTCTAATTCATCATCATCCTCAACTTCTGGTTCTGGCAATGTTTAATATACTTTGCAACCATGCACTCCCAAATTATGAAAAAGAATATGTTGTTTACGTACTACAGAAAATGTCCCCCCATAGCAATTAAATATGACTCAAATAATTTTGTCCAATCTTTCCAGTGATTTTCTGACTCTCCCCATTAGTTTAGGAAGGATGGAGGTTGACTGATACCCATAATACAAGGATAAAAAGTAAAATTGATTGAAATATAACACAGTTGACCGCTCAGCCCTCCACAGGGCTTGGTCGCCCCACTCACTGCTGCCGCTCCTGCCTGCCTTTGCCGCCTCCTGCCTGCAGATTCCTTCGCTCGCTGCCCGCTGCTCCTGGGAATTTCCCGCTGCTCCTGGGAATTTCCCGCTGCCCGCTGCTTCTTGGAATTTCCCGCCGCTGCCTCCCTGCGGCCCCGCCCCCCTGTGATTCCATTCGCCGCCCCGCTCCCGCCACAAAGCTGCTCCTCCCTCCCGGCTCCTTACTTATGACGCCCCCAGAGCGACCGCGCAGCGGATGCGCGCAGCGGGAGCGCCGATTGAGCGCCGAAGGTGCGCCAAAGGTAAGCCCGTCTGCGCCCGTCCGCGCCTGGCCCACACCCAGCGCCAGGACCCCTGGCCCTCCCCGCCGAGGCAAGACGACCCGACTGACCTACGCCGCCGCCACTCTCAACGCACTCAATGCCGGCCGGACCCACGCCTGCTGCCGAGCCACCCCGAGACGCACCCACGGACCCTTCACCTGCTGCACCTGCAAGTTCACCTGCCTCCGAACCTGCCCCGCACCCGCCAAGACAAACACCAGCAGCAACCACCTCAAGTGCATCCTGATCAACACCCGCTCCGTCCACAGACACGCCGTGGAACTCTGGAATACCGCCAGAACCTGCCTACACGAAGGGATGAAAGACGTCGCCGAGTGGATGAAGGACAGCTGCCTGAAACTGAACTCGGACAAGACGGAAGTCCTCATCCTGGGATCTTCGCCCTCCGCCTGGGACGACTCCTGGTGGCCCCTAGCCCTGGGCACCGCACCCAAGTCAACCGACCATGCACGCAACCTGGGCTTCATCCTGGACCCCTCCCTCTCGATGACCAGACAAGTCAACGCCGTCTCCTCATCGTGCTTCAACACCCTGCGTATGCTTCGCAAGATCTTCCGCTGGATCCCGACCGAGACCAGGAAGACTGTCACCCAGGCACTCGTCACCAGCCGACTGGACTACGGAAACGCCCTCTACGCTGGAACCACAGCCAAGCTACAGAAAAGACTCCAGCGCATCCAGAACGCCTCCGCCCGACTCATCCTGGATGTCCCCCGACGCAGCCACATCTCCAGCCACCTGAGGAACCTGCACTGGCTCCCCGTCGACAAGAGGATCACGTTCCGGCTCCTCACCCACGCACACAAGTCTCTCCACGACATGGGCCCCAAGTACCTCAACGACCGCCTGACCTTCTACACGCCCACCCGCCAGCTACGGTCCACCAGCCTCGCCCTCGCAGCCCTACCACGCATCCGAAGAGCCACCGCCGGAGGAAGATCCTTCTCTTACCCGGCTGCCAAGACTTGGAACTCCCTCCCCATCCACCTTCGGCTGACCCAGGACCATCTCGCCTTCAGGAAACAACTCAAGACCTGGCTGTTCGAGCAGTAGCATACCCCTCCCCCCAAGCGCCTTGAGACCCTCCCGGGTGAGTAGTGCGCTATACAAATGGCATGATTGATTGATTGATTGACAGTATTCCACAAGAAAAGATACCTTATAAGATGGAGGATACACAGAGGAGGCTATGAGAAAACAATGGAAACAATATACACTGGAAAAGAATAAGGGTAGAAGCAGTAGTAGAAATGCTTAGGTATTAGATGTATGTAACCATAAAACGATGGCACACAGTAGGGTGAGTGTATCACTGGAGAATTAACCCGCTAAACGGTTGTAAGCGTATCTAGGACCATATTTAAATATTCCCAATGTATGCCCTTATGTGGTTATATCAAATCATATCCTTATAAAGGCATAAGAAACATACCCATATTAAGTCATAGCCAATGCAGTCCAAATACGGCAAGGCTACTCCCATAGACTCCTAGAAAGCACAACGCGTTCTTAAACAAACCAAGCCTCCAGCAGCATGGGAATTCCACCTGCTTCTGTATTGATTTGTCCTAGAACTCCTGGAGTCCTGAAAGAACTGCAAATTCTTAGTGACGTCTTATGTCCAACCTTACGTGAAACTCGGCACCTTCCAGGTATAAATATACCAGCATCTGCCCTAGCAAAACACACGGTGGTTTGGAGCAGATCGGCTATCTACTTGCCCAACGCCCTACTGTAGCGAGTGCCGAAGGAAGCCGACCCTCCCATTGACGCACTGAGAGAGACGCTGTCTTTTCTCCTACCGAGAAATCCAGCTCATCTGTTTCCCTGTCACCCTTGCGGGTTGCTGGGAAATCGAGTCCTGAGAGAGAGATACAAGACCTCCTTCATTCTATAAACAAGGTACGGAGCTGATTAGACCCTTAGAGAATTCTTGATTCAGATTCTTGGCAGAAACTATCTTAACTCAAACTGCAGCTCACTTACTCCTCCCACGTACTAGGCTTAGGTTAGGTACACTGGGGTAGGCATATCTTAGAAGCACCAGTGGAGTACGTTTAGTCATGATTTTTTCTATGTATATATTTTATCTATTTTAAACACCGTTTGGCTTAAAAACCATACCATGCTTTTACAGTATTATTTCATAATACTCCTTTTACTGTACGCACTTTACTTTATGACAAGTATTGTAATTGTGGCAACTCACTTCTCTTGCATGAGAAAGAAGACTGTTCAATAAATAACCTCTTTTATTGAAAACGCCTGTCTCTCTATTTCTCTGTACTTCTGGTGAAACTAAGCATGCACGATTGACTGAGTAAAATAGTTATCTATTGTTTCCGCGACTCTGGAGGTATACTCCTTATTCTGGAGGGAGCAAAGTTGTCATGTTTATGCGGTTGTCAGAAACGAATCCCTTCTTGTGTACTCAAGAAAGTTTCTAGTGACCTCTGAGCTAGCTGGCATTCACAATTAAGTCTAACATATTCAATAGAGACCTAGTCGACCTAAGTCCTACGTCTAAACTATCGTTTATGTTATTCCAATGCCCGGAGCCTATTGGGAATATAGGAACTATACTACAAAACTAGAGAATGTGCGTGTCACTGAGGTGGATGACACACTGTCACAGTGAGTGTGTCACTGATGACTGAAGAGTAGAATTACATTGTGACACGATCACCATAGGAATTACATTTGAAATGGAAATGCGCAAGACCCTAAATGGTGTGTATGTGTCACCGAGGTCGGATGACACACTGTTAAGGTGAGTGTGTCACGAAGGATGCAGAGACAGCATAACACCGTGACAAGCGATGATAACATGCGTGTCACTTGTGGTATAGAAGAAATACACTTTTTTTTACCTCAGAATATGGCACACTAAGTAGCAAGACGAAGCGGTGCGGAGGATTCCAGGAGAAATGAAGAGGAAAGAGGAGTTGCTCACAAGATAACAACAGGATTCAGAAGAACGCTAGCGCTAATCAGGGAAACTCCTCAAGGCACACGCCACTGTGCTGAAGAGACTAGTGTTGTCACAGAGCAGCAGGAGACCATATAATAAGGAGCCTTTGCACGATGCTCGACAGGCCTTGGCAGAATTGTCGTCAGATGAAGAGACTAGCGTCAGCAACAATTGGAGCTGAGCCACGTGGAGATGCTCTTCACCATAGACCCGGGTCCAGAGGAGCAGCCGACTGGAGCCGATTAGCTGTTAAACGTCAGCAGAACAAAAATGGAGCTGTGCCTCATGGAGACGATCTTCACCACGGACGCGGGGCCCAGAGAGACAGTTGACAGGGCAATCAGCTGAAAATCATCAGCAGAGCTCTCGCTGAAGAATAATGGTAGTGCCAGATGTCGTTGGAAATCGATTGAGGCAAGCTCACAGGTCTGTGTGTAAGGTGCGGCCAAAACACACCACCACGTAAAAGTTATGGAAAGTACAGTGCTACTTCTCATGTAAATTTATAAACTCTGTGAGGTAAACGTACGCCTCAGTAACAGACAATATCAATAAAGCTGACTTGAAGTGTTGCATAAAGCCGGAAAGTACAGCAAAGGCTGCAGTTCTTAGTCCCACGACGTACGTTATGAAGATGTATTCTTGGAGAGAGTACTAAAAGGGGAGATGACCAGCTGCCACCTACACAGGATCGTCACCAGTGTTATAATTCAAAAATCAAGGAAGATAAGACAAGGTAAGTGGAAAGGTTCTTTATTCTGGTCAGCCACTCTCCACAATATTGAGAGTGCCAACATTCTATCATGAACTCCATTGTAAACAGGGAAGGAGGGGAGCACTAGGGAGGCAATAAACAAGGGAAGGAGAGGGTAAAAGAGTATGCAGTATGTAATTCATGAAAGATTACAACAATCACCATGAGGAAAACTCAAAACTTTATGACAAAAGTAGTTTATTTCGGTTTGTAGACATTTTCTGTTAATTGCTCCCCAGACCCTAGTGTCAAAAACTTGGGTATAGATTCATCAACCGAAATTGTGATCGCAATAGCTGCGAAACAGCTATTGCGATCGCAATTACGGCTCCCGCAATTCATCAGGAAAAAAACAGTAAATTGCGAATTCGCATACATAAATTCGCAGAATCAATGTGGAACCCCCTTAGCGAATCTGTAACAGCGATTTTCCACTTATTCTGCGAATTATTTGGGGAATTCGCAAATAAATCGCAAATTCAATTAATCAAACATCACAAATTGTGGAAAAAAACAAAATCGCTAAATGCGAGTCGCAATTCAAGGAGAAGTCAAACCAGATGGTAACCATGAAGTTCAATTCGAAAAAATAAATAAAAATTCTAACAAGAAACAGGGGCGGGGTAAAACAAACACAATGCCAGGTCTATACATCGTGGCAAGGCGACTAAGGCTCCAGGCTGCAGCCCGCAACCAACGCAGGATCCAGGAGCGCATCTTCTGGCTGCAGATAACACTCCTGGGGCAGACTGAAGAGGAGATCTACTCCAAATTAATGCTGAATGGGGCAATGATAACTAAGCTCATCCGAGACCTTGGCCCCCTGATGCAGCACCCAACAAGGAGGACCTTAGAGACCCTAACGGGTGATTGTGCGCTATACAAATGTGGATTATTATTACCAATGCTGTGCCCACCTATGTCCAGGTCCTATGCTGCCTGCACCTACTGGCCTCCGGAAGCTTCCAGGGGATAGTTGCATATGCAGGGGGGATCTCCCAGAGCACACTGTCACGCTGCCTACGGAGTTTCCTGGACGCCATGCTGAGCCGGATACACCACTACATAACCTTCCCAAGCACCCAACAGGACTTAAACCAAACAAAGTTTGACTTCTATAACACCGCGCAATTCCCCCATGTAATTGGCTGCATTGACTGTACCCACATCCACATCTGCCCTCCTGCTGAGACAGAATACATGTACCGGAACGACAAGTCCTACCACTCACTAAACATCAAGATGGTCTGCAATGCAAAGACATTCATCACCGACATAGTGGCCCAATACCAGGGGAGCACGCATGATTTGTTCATCTTCAGGCACAGCGGCATACACACCCGCTTAGCCAGGGGTGACTTTGGTGAAGGACATCTCCTAGGTAAGTACACATGCCCACATACAGTATGTCAAGACCATGTAGCTGCGCATAACAGGCACTGACCCTCTGCTCCCATCCTTCAGGTGTCAGCGCCTACGGCCTCCGTGAGTACCTCCTCACCCCATACCTCAACCCTGCAACACAACAGGAATGGCGTTACAATCCTGCGCACATTCACACAAGAAATGTCATTGAGCGGACATTTGGGATGTTAAAGAGCTGATTCCGCATCCTACACAAGACTGGTGGGGCCCTCAAATACCAGCCTGAGGTCTGCTGCCGCATCGTGGCCGTGTGTGCCATAATCCACAATATTGCTACCAAGCGGAGGATACCTGTGGAGATCTCTGGTAGTGAGTCGGAGGGGGACAACCGGCCACCTGCACATGTGCATCATGCACACGGGGAGAATCCTGCAGAAGGACACAGGTGCCGCAACAACATTACACTGAACTATTTCTAGTGCACCCATACCCCTCACACAACACTGCACTCATGCATGCCACATGATATAATGACATGAGTAATATTTGAATTCAAAATAAATTCTCATTCTATTTTTTGAACAAGATCTAGAACTTATTTGTATTTTACAAACAACATAACTGCTATATTGCATCATACAGCCTCTTGAATGCAGAGCAGGCGTGCTTGGTACATCAGCATGGCACTGCTGCAAATGTTCAGCCATTCACTGGTGCCTCCTGCCGGACGCACCCTGTCGCCTCTCCGAATCCATGTCGGCAGTGTCCGGCCGTGATGCTGCACTGGGCCTGGTACTGCGGCGCCGTTCTGTTGCCGCCGGCACAGAAAGGCTGCTCAGGCTGGATGTGCCCTCACTGGCTTCATCACTCCCTCCCCCCCTTGCATGGGCATGGCTACACAACTGTTGGTTTTGGATTGCGGTGGTGACCTGCTCCAGGGCCCTTGCAACATCCTGGCTGCATTGCACCATTTGAATTTGCATTGCCAGGGAGCGGCGTGACAGTTGGGATGTTGCATTCCCGATCAGGTGATTTGACCTGGTATATGCTAATAGCCGGGTCAGGAGCTGGCGGTGGCGGCGGCAGGTGATGTCCTGCTGCAACACCATCAGTTGGCTGTTCTCCTTAACCGCAGCAGTCAACTCCTGCACACTTTGGTGAGCTGGTTCACATTGCGTGCAGTCTTGTAGAGCTGCAGCTGCATGGCTGCCATGTGCTGTGCCTGCTTGTGGTGCACATCTAGCATCCAGCATTCGATCCCTTGCCCTGGATCTTGGGCCTGTTGCTCCCTCTCTGCTCGTGTGCCCCCGTTGCGCTGCTGCCTCAACTGGCCGCTTGCCTGTGACCGCACAGTAGCTGTGCGGCGTGTCTGCCTCCTGGGTGGTGGTGGGGCCTGTTCCACTGCCATGCATGATGCATGGGGTGTTTGCACTCCTCCTGTGGCTGCAGGGGTGGCCCTGTCCGCATGTGGGGGTGGTGGTACTGGTGTGTGTGACGGTCTGGGTTGTGGGGCAGGATGGCTCTCTCCCTCTGTCTCCTCTGGGGTCTCCTCGATGTGGAGTGCCTCGCTGTCTGTGGTCTCTACTTCTGCAGCACCTGTGATGTAAATGGGTGCATGATTATTGATATGAATCTTGCACTTGGGATGTTGCAACATGCATGCAGGCTTGCATTCCCTGACTGGCTTTAGGGATATGTTTCGCTTGACAGTTCTAGCTGTGTGTGGCTATCAGGGAACTATTGTCATACTTTGCAAGTGGTGGTTGACGCACAGCGAAATAAATTGTTTTTCACAAATACAAGGGTAAATCGGTCGGGTGCTCCACCAGGTGAAGTGTCCGTCCCAGGCACTTCTCTAGATGAATCCTGATAATGTGACACCATCAGCCAATGGTGTCATCCCTGAAAAGTGGGCACTCCTTAGGTTCTCGTGAGACAAGACTCCTAGTTTATTTAATGATTCTTTAATTGTTCATTAATTCACATCATCATTGTACTTCATGATAACATTATGTGAATTCCACTTTTTTTCCAATAATTCATTAGTGCATTTACATCCAGTGGCTCCAATGCATTTCGGGCAGTGTGCCCTTCATCTGGGAGCGTCTATAAACATAAACATAAAGACATAGCGCTAAGAAAATGTTTGCAACCAGCTATCTGTTAATTAAATCCGCGTGCGGGGACGTGATATGCAACCAAAACGCTAAAACAAAATGACAAATGCATGCTGGAAGGAAACTAAAGTGAGGGAAAGCTGGTGAGGATTGGGGGTGTACTAAGGGCGGGTTAGGAAGGCGCATAGGCCTGAAACGGGTACGTGGATCGTGCTCTGGAAATTCATGCGGGATGTTAAGAATGTGCATCTTTGAAGGAGGTGCATTTAAGTGCTCAGATTTTAATCGAGTGATTTTAGTCGAGTGATTGTGAAAAGTACTTAGGTCCGTTCTAAGCGAGCTACGAACGTTAGTGCAAACGAGTGGCCGGATAGTGTGAAAAATGAAAAATAAAGTTAAAAAAGCTTACTCGATGTGCTGCTATCTTCTGCTTCAATCGTCGGTGTAGGGGTTGTGATGCGGGAATGTGTTTACGGGAAGTGATGTTATCCGAGTGCCGGGGAAAAACATAGACATAGACAAGGGTCCAACGGTGTAGGAGTGCGATGTCGGCCATATTGGGAGAGAAACCACAACGTGTGAAATAGATGGTGCGGTGTGTGTAATAGACCTAAATAGCGTATCAGGGAACAGTTACTGCGGTAATTATATCTTATACAAAGCATGAAAATTCTAAACGGTCGTTAAGGCCCGCGGGCTTCATGGTTTGCATTCTGTAAATCCAAAACATCTCTCTTTGCAACAGGTATTTACTGTTATCGATGCCTTCAATTTTCTGGACCTGTTCTAGGATCAAGAACTTGAGTTGGGACACATTATGTCTGTTTTCATTAAAATGTATCGCTACATTTGATTTGGTGTTCCTTAGTCTAATGTTCGATTTATGTTCATTAATCCGAGTCTTTATTTTTCTCTCAGTTTTGCCAACATAACACTTTCCGCAGGGACATTTGACGAGATATACGACGTTGCTGGTGTCGCATGTTGCATTTACGTGTAATTTTACTGGAGTCCCTTTCATGGGATGACATATCACCGTTCCAGTGATGATATTGTTGCAATTTCCACAATCTTTGCACGGCCTGGTACCTTTTGCTTGTGATGCCATGGGATGTTTTTTAGTGAGAATTTCTTTCAAGTTAGCACTGCGGGTGTATGCAAATATAGGCGGTTCTTTGAAGGTGTCACCAAAATCAGGTTCAATACTCATGATCGGCCAATGGCGTAAGATAATCCTTTTAAACGGCGAACTCATATTCGAGAATTTTGACACGAGGACCATCCTGTTCTTTTGTTTTTGTGATGTTCTGGATAGTAGTTCCGCTCTTGGTGTCTCAAGAGCTTTCTTTTTGGCACTTTCTATGACAGTTTAGGATATCCTCTTGTGTGGAACCTTTCACCCATTTCTTGTAAACGAATTTCAGTCTGTCTGGGGTTTGATGAAATTCTTCTCACTCTTAGCATTTGAGATGTAGGTAGATGAGATTTTAAAGACCCCTGGTGGTGACTAGAATAATGTAACGTATTGTTACAGTCAGTTTTTTTTACGAAAAAGGTCAGTTTCAAAACCGGTGGCTGTCATTGTGATCTTCACATCTAGGAAGTTAATCGTACTTCTGTAACTTTCCCAAGTGAATTGGATGCGTTCATTTGCTTGGTTCTATAAGGTGAGGGCCTGTATTAAAGACTCTTCAGTGTTCTTCCAGATGATAAATATATCATCGATATATCTTGCATACATTATCATGTTGCTTGTCCAGTTCGTGTCGGCGTAGATGTTGGATTGTTCAAAATATTTCATATAAATGTTCGCATAGGTCGGTGCGGCACAATTCCCCATCGAGGTGCCGGACAGCTGTAGGTACCAGTCGTCGTTCAGTTGAAAGTAGCTCTGATACAGCGTGAAAATCATTAGTTCCATAAGGAACTGTTGCATACCAGGTTCAAGATTGCTTTCAAGAATTGATTTTTCTATCGCCTCTGTGTCTTTTTCAGAGAAATCCACTCTATAACTCTTTCCCAAATTTTTCTGCCTACTCAAATCGATTTCCAGTTCAGCAGCTAATTACTCTAATTGATCATACTTTGTTTTCATTTTCCATTGTATACTTTTGCAAATAAACAATAATTCATCATCCTGATATTGCTTCAAATTGTCAGGTCCAATTGTATCAATAATTAGTTCCTCCAAATCTGCTTTCAGTTTTGCTACATCAAGTAATTTAAATTCTGAGCTTTGTGGAGAATGCGTTAAATCTATTTTATTAATGCTCTTTTCCGGAGTACCAGAATCAGATTCTGCACCAGATGGAGTTTTATTCGAGAAGCTTTGATTAAACGTTAAGTCAGGCATCATTGTTTTCTCTCGGTAAATTTCGGATAAATCTAAATAAAAAAATTTCAGCCACTTTTTGAATTTCTGCATTTAATGGAATAGTCAAAGCTGAGTGTCTAATTTCCCTTTGATTAAATACTGGTTGAACAGGTCCAATTGTTACTGGTACCGTTACTGCTTCCATACTTTTAGTTAACTGCTGTATTAATTCATCTTTTGATCGGAAATATTCCGAAGTATTTGGGATTTCCTCACATCTTTCTGTTCTCATTACGTTTCTTGGGGTTTCATTTCTACGAACTGGGGTTTCAGCATAATTTCTGTTTTCACCAGATATACTGGAACTAGATCTTGTTTCTACTCTTTCAGGAGTTTTTGCATTAATGATGCCTCATCAACAATTTCTCTAGGAGGAGCACTAGGAGAAGTTCCTGAAGGAACCATCGGGGAAGACCATGTACAAGCTGGTTGATAAGGAGGAGGCTTTTTCGGTTTCGTAATATAAATCTCTTCTAAAACTAAATATTCTAATTCACTTTCTTCAGCATTATTATTTTTCCTTTGGGCTTTATTCTGACTAATTACCTCACCAGTTCTTGCTGGATACAAACCATCACATGCACCACGTCTCCATCGACGCATTCTATCCTCATGAGTTTCCCTATTTATGTCCAATCTGGTACCTTTTGTTATGCCTCTATTCTCTCGTTCCAATTCAAACATCTCGTTCTCCCATTCAGCTAAAGCCTCAAATTGTGCAGGCCTAGGCTATGGATCAAGATTCATCATTTTGTCTCTTAAGTTTTTCATAACTTTAATGTTAAACGATCCATCTTCCGGCCATGCCAAAACACCATCATTCTTGGTATAATCCATCCAATGCTCAATCCAAAGGCAAGTATGATAACCATATTCACCTTGCATATAAGCTGCAGGTGTTTTGTACTTATGAAGTAATCTTCCACCTCGCGTTTTAATTTTCTTGTCAGGTTTCAATTTATTTTTCAATTTCTGAAACCATGAAAGTTTCTTTTTCTCTGTAATATAATAATAATCCATGTTTTTAAATGATTCCGCTTACTTTAGAATAGATCGTAAATGTTTCCTGGTTGTTCCGCAAAACCAACCAATCTGTGCGCGAAACACACCAACAAGCCAATCAGGTTAAGCTACGTCACCACCTTGCTCAACCAATAGAATTACTGCTTTCAGGATGAACCAACCAGCGGTCAGCTCGTCTTAGTCACGTGAACCAATCAGTGCGCTTACTGTGACGTATGTTAGCCAATCATAGCGCAGACCCTGTGACGTACACTGCCGCTGCAGCTTCTCATCTCTCGCTCCTTGAGCTTACCCCTCCTTCACAAAATAGTTTCAAAGCGCCATGTTTTACAAATCTTTTCAATGGAATTCAGTTAGTAACTCCAGAAAAACAAACCATTTGTCTGTTTCGCTAAAATAAAGTGATAGCTTTTTCTGACACTCAGGTATTCTTTGCGTGGAATAGACGATGCTATTCTCACAGAATGTTTAAATTCGTTGATAAACTAAGGCTACTCTACCCTTCTAGCAGGTAATAAAGAACTCGTTTCAATCTGAATGTACATAAAGTAACATTTCAAAGTTTGACTCGATCAATATTACAAAATCATTTACATACATTCAAACGGAAAAATCCCTAATCATCTATACATGAATCTTGGTAGGACTTTAACCCACACCAGAAAACCTCATACGCCAGTAAGATAGACAACGCTTCCTTACCCTTCACTCAAACTTGGATAAAATCTACTACTTTTTTCACAATGAGTTTTAAAACAGGCTCCAAGTCCCTATACTCAAAAGCTAGTATTTCATAGACAATCCTCACTATATATTTTACCTTGCACACCTAGAATCCCTAAACTTGTGTTGTACAACCACAACACTAGTGATATATGACAATACCACTATTTTGAAACAGAATAAATGCACTGTGCAACTTCACCTGTTACACTACTCTTGCCGGCACAACTAGGAATTTTCACAATGCTGGAAAAAAACCTTTCGACTACATATAACAACTGAACAAACTCAACATATGTTAAACAACGATCCTATGGTAATTACCATGTAACATGTCAGTTACCATAGCAACCAAACTCTGCTACCAAGGAATTGATCCAGCGCCCCTAAGGAAAAACTGTCTCACCAACGCTACCTAACTCCACAATACTAACCATTAATCATAATACACTCACAAGGCCCATATACTAACAAGGCAATTTTTGGGCAACTGAATCATGTGACCTAATTAATAAAACCTATTCACAAACTATTTACAATTTTATATACAACTGCAGTGTATCATTTCTTATCATGGTTTTATGCATTTATCATATTAATTAAGTCACTTAGGCAAATGGATCAGCTGATGATAACTAGACCACGAATAAACAAGACCAGCTTGTCGTTTCAAAAATCTATTTATTAACTTTATTATTCAGGAAAGTGCATTCTCATTAGAAAATCTTTATTTATTAGCAAATTAAGCAGCATCAATTAAGGTGAATAATTTATTGAACTGACATCTTCAAAGCAAATCAGCATGTATGAGTTAAAGCAAAATAACAGTTTTCCATTCCCTAAGTCTATTTCCCTGACTAAAACTCTCTTCACCTAAAGGTAAGTCATTAAAGCCTGTTATCCTTACATGCGCCAAAAGTCCAACAGCACGACACGCCCATCAGGAATCGGAAAGCGAGAAGCGCCCTCCTGCCAAAGGGGCTACGTTTTATACCTTTCTGTCTAACTAATCTCGCTAAAAAGTATATTTTTTCCTGCCATCCAGTGTCCTCATTGGCTGACTGATGTCAGCTCATATGGGGCCCGATGTAGGTAATTCCGATTTACCGACTCTTAAATACCGAATCATACCGATTCGGTGTTTAAGAGTCGGTAAATCAGAAGCAGGCAGATGTAGATACTAAATTACCGAATCTGTACGAGTCGGTATTTACCGAATCGGTAAATACCGAATCGCTATTTCCCATTGATTCCTATGGGCCTTGAAGCCCTTAGGATTCAATGGGAAATACCGAATCGGTATTTACCGATTCGGTAAATACCGAATCCTGCAAGGGTGAACGGGGTGTCACTTTGATACCCTGTAGCACCCCAATTCTAGGCTTGTGTGTCATGTGGCACACATGCATGCCCTAAGGGCATGTCTGTGTGTCACATGGCACAGGTGTACATGCACAGATGTGCATGTACACCTGAATTCGGTATTTTACCACCCATTTGTATTGGGTGATAAAATAGCGAATTCTGAAGGCCTGTAACACTGTAAACAGTGCTACCTACATCTGGGATTTACCGAATTGGTAAAATTACCGATTTGGTATTTTACAGAATCGGTAAAATTACCGATTCTGTATTTTACAGAATCGGTAAATTTACCGATTCGGTAAATTTACCGATTCTGTAAAATAATGGCCCCTACATCTCAATCACCAAATACCGGTCGGTAACGGCCGAATTTGGCCGTTACCGACCGGTATTTGGTGACCTACATCATGCCCATGGTGTCATCACCTGTCTCCAAGCCTAGATCAGGCTTTTCTTAGAGTCCATTGTCTCTTATTCACAAGTCACGCAGCTTCCTTAAAATGATACTTTCATTTGAGCTACAGTACATGACTTCCTTGGCTTGGCAAACTTTGCCGCTTCCTGTCCTTGAATCAGTTACATCAAGAGCACGTAAAATAATTTTCATTTGAGCTTGCAAATATTTTTCAACGTGGTAAAAGTTTCCATGCAGGGCTCTTGCTCTCTCTGGGCAGGACTTGACAACGCCATCTATTCAGTTTACTCTTTTAGGCCTCACTAGAAAACTATTATTTAAACAAACACAAGTCATCAATTAATTAGAGAATTGAGACCCATTCTGTTACCCACCCCCTTTGCTAATTATTAACCCATTAATTTATGTTACCTAGCTATGCACACAAAGCTGCATTTCATATCAACCTTCTTCTTATAGGCTGCAGGATTCTCCACGAACTTATGCCACATAAAAGACGTAGGACATAACATAAGCACACAAAATAAGCACATGCCATTAGTTAAACAGCCGCATTTAATACTGACAAAGACAATAGACAAGGTTAGTTTATTATTTTCAACGCACTTGCTTTTGCAACAAAGAGCACATGAATTAGTCCCTCGTGTTTGTGTATATGCATTTTTAAACTAGGTTGGTTAATAATTCATCACAAATCAACTAATACGGTTATATTATTATGGAAGTTCAACTTTACGAGCCAGAACAAAATATTATTCTGAAACTCGCTTCATCACCGTAAATAGGGAGGCAGTAGACACTTATGCAAGAACCCCAAAGAAAAAGATTGAAGACTAATAACAATGATGATTAGCATACAGAATCAAGGGGACAATATACCCAAGGACCTCAATTAGTGGACTCTTTGAAACATATCAGAGAGATTATGGGTTTGAAGAGAAACCTCACCATGAGGAGGGGTTTTAGGCACAGTACAAGAGATAATGCCCCATATTGAGGAAATATAGGAACTGATTCTGAAGGAATGAAAGAAGCTTGATACAACTCCAATTCCAAGGTAGTTCTATAAAAAGTATGTGATTGAAGATTCTGAGTAAAGTTTTCCCCCAACTCCCAAAGTGAAAACAATTCTGACCTTGATAGCTTCCTCTTCATCATTGGCTTTGGAGGATTCACCCCTGCCTGAAGCAATTGACAAAATGGTTGATGCCTCTTTGAGGAGATTTTACACAGCTTTAAATTATGCCATATCAGCTCTCACTTCCTATGCAACTCAAGTCCTCCTAAATGAGTTTCAGTTTTTTATGATAACATAACAGATGGCAGTGCTTGTGGTTGGGGGCTGTAGGAAAATCTTCCTTTTCGCCCTGGTCATCCCATTTTTTGACCGATGCTGTTGGTTACTGACTCTGAAAGTGCACTGGGCCAGTGCTCTGTCCTCTAAAGGTATATGGTAATGGATATTGTTCTACTTGGCCATGACAGCCTACCTGTAAGTCCCTCGTATATGTAGGGCATGTAAGTTTTGAGATGCCTCTGGACTTAATGTATATAAATGTGCACTGCTATGGTGTCTGGTGTCATTTTGAAATGAGGCCTGTCTTGCAGGCAGGTTTTTCAATAAAACTGTGTCCAAATTTAACTTTGGAGTTAATACTTCCAATGTCTAAAATTAAATTTTTGCTACATACACATCATCCCTAAGGTCTGCCCTGGGTGCTCTAAAGATAGGGTGCATTGCCCTGGTAAGGAAAACTTCAAACGTTATTTTTCCCTATTGTAGTGCTGCTAGCCCAAAAGGCTAACATGGAAACACTTTATTAACCTTAATAAAATGTAACTTTTGAATGGAGCTAGTAGGCGATATCACTCAAAGTATCAAAATAATTGTTATAATAAACCCAACAAGTTACTAAGGTTGGATTAATTGTAACTGTTATAGGAAAGATGTTTCAGAACTTACTATTCAGAAGTCACTTAAAAGCAGCCATGCAGCACCCTCTTCTGATTCGTTAGCCTTTTACAGCCTCAGCCAAGCTGCTCCTGAGAAAGTGTGAAGAGGCATGGGACTGCAACATTATAGCCATTTGGTGGGACGAGATTTGCTTCCTGGAGAAGCAAGGGAAAGGAAGGGGGCTGAGGTGAAAAGAAGGACTTCAATTGAAGGAGAACATACGTCACAGGACCCAAGATAACTGCTACTTTCTTGATCCGCAGCCATATGGGAGCCCTCCCCAATTAGATTAGGAAATATGTAGTCATATGTCAGCCACACCTCTGGGTTGGATTACACAGACACGCACTCCAATTAGAGAATTTCTCCATTTTGATTTTAGTGCATTCTGGGTCAAACATATACCACACCGCAGGAAGTGGTCATTGCATAGGGATGTAACTTTGCCCCTATTGTTTGGGGGTATCCCTCCTCTTGCCAGCTCAGAATGGAGAATAGATATGGTAGAGCTGCAGGGACTCCTCAGATCACTGCCTGGAACATCAGAAGAAGAAGGAACGCACTGCTGGACTGTTATACTACACAGCAGATACTTTGCACTCAAAAGGACTGCACCTGTTGCGCTCTCAGGGCTCCACAAAGAAAGGACTGTGCTTGGCTCAAAGGAAAACGAGTGGACTCCCTGAACATCAACAGGTACAAAAGTGCTGCAAGTAGTCACCTGCAGCAGACAAAGAGAGTAAACCCCAGCTGCAACTTGAATTTCCTGGACTGTATAAGTGCATTGTAGGAAATTGAGCTCTAGCCCCAGGCGGTGATTCAGAGTCTCTGAATGCTTGTCTCCTGCTGCTGGAAAATGTTCTCCCCGGAAGCAACAAGGAACAAGATCTGTAAGTTTGAAACTAAGTTTGGCCAAAAACCTCCAGGAGAAGAGCGGCTTGACATCGAAAGTCAAGCCACCATCATCAACTTAAGAATCATCCTGAATGCGTTGGTTTGTCCTTGTAAAAGCTTCAGAGCTCCTCTTCCTCGATACCCTTCCAGAGGTTGACCGAGGCATTGCACTGCAGCAGGCCTCTGCCGTCAAATCGAAATCTCGCTCTGAGGAACCAGAGGACTCGATGTCGAAAGAAAAGCTCCAAGAAAAAGACTAAGAGCCTCATTTACAATGATTTGGATAGGTGTTTTACTGCACTGCCCTTCGCCAAATGAAAAGTCCAAGAATGAACCGTATTTATGAGATATGGTGCATTACTCTCCTTTGAGCCAGCGCACAATATGGTGCCTAGCGCCAACTCAGGCACCCTTGCACCATGATGTAAGGGTGACTGCGTTGTTGCAGGATTGTTTTTGTGCAGGAAGGACATCTTCCTGCTCAAAAACAATCCATGAAAGCATTTGTTTTCCTCTTAAACATATTTCTCCTCATTATGCCTGCCCTGCGGAAATGTGGAGTTATGATGCTTTCCCAGGTTTACAGATCCTTATCTACAAGGCCATGAAAAGTCATGCAAAGTGGCTTTGCATGACCTTGCCGATCTGGTTCTGCACTTTGAGCCACAGGAGCATCATAAAAAGTTATGCACCAGTGGTGCAAGAAACTTTGAGGTCTAAACTTGTTTTTATTGTTGCTAACAAATGTAAAATATATCAACAGCATAAGCAAGGTTGCACCTAACTGCCCTCCTAATTAGAAAATGCAACTTTCTTAATAGATTCCAACCCCCAACCATCCCCTCAACCTCCTTCTCCCTCCTCAGAAACTCAACACACAATCAAGATCGTAAATGATGACAACCTGCATAAAGGAGATTATGAAGATGGGACCCCCCTGGTGGTCTAGGTGCTGGTTCTGTCACATGAAGCAATGTGAGATACCTAGGACAGGTCAGTTCCGTAAACTCCTGAGAAAGGAGATGAGATGAAAGGCCTCCAAATTTCTCGATAAGAATCACCTTGTGCAGTTAGCATCAAAGTGAGGTTCTCCATCGCCAGCAGATGAGACATGCAGTGACGACAACCCTGGCGAGTCAGCACCCTATCAGATCCAAAATGTGCCGCCCCCAATGCTAGATCCATTTGTCAGTCCCTGCAAGATTTAAGTGGAAATGTAATTATATTGGGGAGTCCTAGAATAATATATACTGAAAATCTAGGCAATTGAGTTTCTAAATACGTATCAATGTCATTTAAAATCTCGCTCCAAATTTGGGCTAGCTGGGGACAGGCTCAAACGATATGCAAGAGGGTCCCAAGTGCACCACACTCTCTCCAACATTATGTGCTACGCTCTGGGTTACCTCTATGCAGGCGGACAGGGGTCAGATAGATGCCAATAGGTGACAATTTCAATAAAAGTTTTCCTGCATTCTGTGTTGCTAACAATAGCCCTGCTCTATAGTATACATACTGCTACTTCTAGGAGACAGCAGATTACCTAGTTCTGATTCCCATGTGGCCTGCGCTTCCGTCTTTGATTCAGATGCCTGGTGGAGTAATATAGTGTACAGTTCTGTAATTAAATGTTTATCCGTATTTTTGGTAAGTAGCCACTTTTCAGCCCTCATTGGGTGCCTCTGCATGGCTTCCCTGACTGAAGGATGTGTAAGCCAATACCTTATCTGCAGATAGTAAAATCTCTCGGGCATGGCATTATCCCGATGTAGCCTGTCAAAACATATTGGACACTCGACATCAAAGAAATATCCAGTTGGATGGCAACCCACCTCCTCCCATACCTTGATCGGCACTCGATAGAGACCCAATGAAAAGTCTGGGTTGTCTACTACAGGAGTAAGGGGAGATGGAAATGACAAGAGGCCCCACCAGTCAGCCTGGCTGTCCCACACCTTCAAGACCGATCTAGCTATTGGAGACATATAGGGACCTGTTGGATGGTGAATGAGACAGAATCCTCCATAGTGGGGTGTCTCCCACTGCCAGGTTCATAAATAACCAGGATTTCTCAGATTCTGTCCAAGACCATTCAACCAAATATCAGAGTTGCAGAGCATAGTACTAGTGAAGCAGGCTCGGAATGCCCAATTGCCCCACCCTCTGGGGCCACCAACTAAATACCCGTCGCAAACGGGACAATCCATCAGCCCAGACAAAATGTTGTAGCGCCATTTGCAAATATTTTATCAGCCCCAAAGGAGGCTGAAGAGGGAGGGTTTGAAAGAGAAAAAAAATTCTTTGGAGTGCTACCATCTTTAATGCCGCAACTCAGCCCAATAGCGAGAGAGGACACAACCGCCAGCAGGCAAGGTCAGCTCGTATTCTTCTATCAAGAGTTCTAATTTCCTCTATGGTAGATGCCAAGTGCATGCCAAGATAGGGAATGCATCCAGGTGTCTATGGTATTGAGTGACTCCGGGCAATATGGGCTATAGAGTCGGACAACAAAGAAAGGCTCATGGCTTGTGATTTATTCAGATGAATATGAAAACTCGAACCTTCGCCAAAATCTCTCAGTTCCTCTACAAAAGGTGGATGTGCCAATCTGGGGATATCAATTACCACAATTACATCATCTGCATTTAATGTAATGACGTGTTCCTCACCCCCAAAACACACTCCTGTGATCCCAGGGTGATATAGAGCATGAACACAAGGGGTGATAAGGGACACCCCTGCCGTGTACCCCGCTGAATGGAAAATGGTGCAGAGCTTCTCCCATTAACTCTTAACAAGACTTGTGGTACCCCGTAGTTACTCAACACCTAGGCCATACATATCTCTCCAAAGCCAAAATGTGTTAAAACCTCTGTCAGTAATGGCCAGTGAACACGGTTTAATACCTTCTCGCTGTCGACAGAGAAAAGCAGAACTTCCCACTGGAATCTATGGGCCTTTTCTATGAGATGTAAGAATATTTTTGTGTTTCTGCACATTGTCGATGGGGGATAAAACCAGCCTAGTCTGGAGCCACCAATCCAGGCATCAACAGGGAGAGACTAGCTGCCAAAATACTTGTGAAAAGCTTAACATTGACATTAAGCAAGGAAATCGGTCTATATGACCCACAGTGTCTTGTGTCTGTGCAAGGTTTAGCGATGACTATGATTGAGGTGTCTTAAATCGAAAGGTGGATCGTGGCAGGGTCCTGAGGCCTGGTCTGTCATAATGTGAGTGTTCGCATGACGAAAAAATGAGCTCGACACTCCAGCTGTAGTTCCTGTGCCATATAAAGATCGGTGTAAAATTCCCTGAAACGAGTGCCAATTTGCTCATCTGCCTCGATAACGCCACCTTCCTTTGTGAACAAATATTTAACACCAGTAGCTGAGTGCTGGGGTCTAGGTTTATTGGCTATAAATCTACTGCATGTATTCCCTCCTACATAGAAGGTATGTTCAAGGTAAAACTAAGAGTCTTTTGCCTTTTCAAGATCGAGACCAATTAGCTGTTTCAGTGTGGCTTACAATTGGTGCCATATTCTGGGGGCCCCTGTACAATGATGAATGCGTTCTAAATCTTTCACTTGTCCCTGAAGTTGTATTAGTTTCTCTTTCCGTAGTTTATTGTCTACCGCTGATATAGTGATCAACTCGCTTCTGAGGACCTCTTTAAGTGCGTCCCACACCGTCATGTTTGTAACCTCAGGGCTATCATTAACACTGAGGTAATCCAATATTGCTTTTTGACTTTGCCCTACCACTGAAGGTCTATAAAGGACAGTCTCTTACAACCGCCATGCCCGCACCTTGCCATCAGTACCAGGCACCCTCAAGTCCAGGGAGATCACAAAGTGGTCCAAAAGTTACCTCGGTTCAATTTCTACCGACGTAACCTCTGCCTGAACCTCGCGAGAGCCCAAGAAAAAATCCAATCAGGCATAAGACTTACATGCATGGGAATAAAAAGAATAATCCCTTATGCTCGGATGGCAGTTATGCCACAGATCCAGCAGGCCATATCCCTTGACCAGAGAACCCCATCAGATTGAGACCGCTCCTGCACCGCTAGTGGCAGAATCAAAGACCTAGTTAAAATCCCTACCAACCAAAACCCATCAATCCTGAGCTGTCTTTGTGTCATGGATCTGCAGATTGACTATTCCTGCATCTCACTGGGGACATACAGGGAGCCCAGGACAAGAGCATGCAATCCCATATGTATCCTGTAAACAAGGAGGGAGCCCCTGAATTCAGCAACCTTAGAGCCTATCCTGCCCTTGAAAGAGTGTGAAATAGCCAATATACTTGCCTTAGAAGAAAAATACTGATATGGAAAGGTCCTAGTTTTAAGTCAGTGCCAATCCCTCGCTAGTAAATGCGTTTTTTGAAACAAGCAGATATCTGCTTTCATCTGTTCTAGGTAGGGGAAAATGGCCTGCATTTTAACGGGGTTGTTGAGCCCTATGACATTAAGAGTAACTACTCTTAGAGTATCCTGAGGCTTAGACTTTTCGTGCAAAATCTCGACTTCCTCCATCCTACTTCAGCTCTGCTCAAAATGCTCAAAGGATTGACCCACCTGGCTAGAAATATCATCAGTAGATATTAGCAATGTCAACTTCGTGAGTGCACTTGCAACAAGAAAGCCCCCCAAAAAACATGAACAGTAATAAAGACACTGTCCCTGTAAAAAAACAGCCACCCTACATCATTAGCGTCATTCCAGAGGAAAATAAGTGTAGAAGATCCATGGTGGCCATTGATCCATGCAGCAATCCCCCCCTTTCCCTGAACACAGCCCACCCCCGGATTACAACAAGAGAATAGTGCTGATTGCCAGCCCTGACATCATCATGAAGGATCCTGAGTAGACCGCTCCACAGTTAGCTTCTCCCTGCAGCATTTCTAGTTGCTGCAGCACAGCCCTCTTTCTTTTCTTTAGAAGTTCACAAGCCTCCCTGAGTGAGTGAACCTTATATAACCTCCACTCCATTGGAAAATGATGAGGTGACCCCAGGAGTATGGAATGCCTTTGTCTCTAAGAAAGGACATAACCCTTCTGAACTCTCATCTCTTCTGGCGCATTATTGCAGACAAATCCTGAAATAAATGCAGCGTATGGCCTCGAACAGGCATCGCCTGAGAGTCTCTCACTTTGCGCAGTATCGTTTTCTTTAGAGTGAAGTTGTGCACACGAGCCAGAATGTTAATGGAGCAAGAATCTTCTGACTCGGGAAGGTCCATTCAATGGACTCTGTCTAGACGTAAGTCCTTGGCCTGTATGTCTCCCTTAATTTGGGTGAATAGAGCCATTACATAGATTCTGGCATCGTCCCCCTCCACCCCCCTGTAGGGCCCCCTAATTCTATGTTATTCCTCCAGGACCTGTTCTCAAATCCTCAGTATGCGCTTGAAGATCAAGCTGCTGGTTAGTGAGGCATATGATTTCTTGCTGTAATTGTTCAATTTCCTCCTCTCTAGTAGTCATGTGTTGTTCCAGGGTGTCGATTCTATCTTGAATATCAGTGACCTCTTTCAGGACATTTAGTATCTCCTAAAGCCAGATCTCTCTTGATCTCCTGAAGATCAACCCGCAGGAAAGAAAATAGAGTCTCCAAACATGAGCGAGTGACTCGGACTTTGGCATCAACTATCTCAGAAGATGCAGCCCAGCTGGATACCATTGATTTGTCTCCAAAAAGGCTTTTCAAACATATCTTTTAAAGTACTTTCTTTTTTATTGTGTGCTGATGTTATCTTTGAGGGACTCTTAATATGCAAGAAAGGGTGCTTGTCACAGTGGGTTGGTGCCTTTTACAACAATTATTTTTATTTTGCAACATCCATTAAACGTATAATTTTACAACGCAAGCCATCACAACGCATTTTTAGAAACTACATTTACAGCGCATTTCATTACAATGCATACCATTACAGTGCATAATACTTTTAGGGCAACAGTAGGATAAGTGTTGGATAGCGTAGGGTAAAATGTACTATTCCCACTCTAATGAGTGCAACAGTAGGGTTAGTGTTGGATAGTGTAGGGGTAAAAATTACTATTCCCCCTCCAGTGAGTGCCACAGTAGGGTAAGTGTTGGATAGTGTAGGGATAACATTTACTATTCCCCATTACTTACCTTATAATGCGATCTAAAGGCAGTTGCGTTGTAATGACTGTGTTGTAATGGCTGTTTCCCCTCTGTAGGGCTGAATAGCTACATCAAACAAGTCACAGAAGAAGCAGTTGCGATAGGAGCAATATTCGCCTCTGCCACCTTCACCATCAGCTCCACAGTAAGCTCACAGTTTCCGCCCAAGTGGCCAGCTCTAGGCTCCCTCAGTAGGGAAAGGCTAGGCCACGCTGCAGGTACGGGGTCCACTCTCCTCTAGTGCCCAGCCCCTCGCCACCATTGGGTCCCAGGACTCATGCAGCCTCCGTCACTTCAGCAATACCCCGGGCCTCAGAAGAGACCCGAAGCCCCGGCAAACAATACGACATCCGGCGGAGAACCAGTCCATTCAGTCCAAGAGGTGGCTCCCTCAAGCTCCAGGTCATCTTCCAGGCCCACCGCTCTAGCATGTATCTCCTCTCTCAAGCTGCACTGTGCGTCACTCACTGGCCATCAGGGAGGGGAGCTGGAGCTCTGCAAGCGTTCTCTCCTGTGTTTTGTCTACACCTCATCCAGGTTCCTGACACTCCACACAGCTAGAGGTATTACTGCTTCGGCTGCCTCTGCTGGTGAGGCTTGAACCAGTGGAGCTCCTCTCATCTCCTCCACTGCAGCCTGTAATAGCGGGTGCAGTGATACCTCCCGACAGCCCGGGGTCCTCCAACAGTTATTTCCAGCACAGTCTGAACAGGGTTAACGTCGGTCCCAAGGGCAGCAGGCTCTAAGTTAGAGCCCCTCTCTACATCCACCAGTACTCCTTCTTGTAGTGCAGGCCCCAGCACCAGGCCACAGCTCCTCTGTATTATCGGGGCTTGAAGCACAACCGCCCCTCTGTTGCCTTTTGGTGCCGGGAGGTCATGAGGCTCTTTCAGACCTCCGCCAGGGCTGTAGCAAGCAAAAGAGCTATTGGTTTACAAAGCTAGGCCATGGTCGAGCAGGAGCGAGTGTAAAACACGTCTTACTTGGTCGCCATCTTCGCCCCTCCCCCACAAGGGACTTTTAAATGAGACCCTAAGCCCAAAGGTATACTTTTGACTTGGACCTTGCCCTCAACCTATACGACCCGTGCTCCATTGCGTTCAGGCTAAATTTGTGACCTTGCCCCGGTCCAGCGCGACCAGATAGCCACGAGTGGTGCTTTAAGCTTTTTGATGCTAGAATGCACATTTATGGATTTAATCTTCAAAAAATCATATCTCTGGTTTCCCACATTGGATTTGTTTTTTGTCTTCTTTCCTTTACTTTTGTTTGCTGTTTCGTGATATTAAGTGCTTTACACATACCTGTCTCCTTAAATTAAGCCTGACAGCTCATTTGCTAAGCTAACAAGGGTTGAACAAGGATTAATTTATCAAGACTTGACTGGACCTATTAGTGATTTTGGTATTATTAATACATGAAGGTGAATTCCCCCACCTACAAATAATCCACTTTCCTTCATTTGGTGGCAATAGTGGGATCCAAAACGTGTGTTTGATAACACCATTCAGTATTTAAGTGGGACATCAAAACTCCTCTAACTTGACCTAGTGCAATTTTTTAAAAGTTGTAATTTGGACTAATACAATTGATTCATTTTACATTTTTCTAAATTACTCAGGCCTCAATTTTTGCACATTTTTGTGACCCAAAACCAAGGGATACTATGGAGCTTGATTTAACTAGCCTACCCACATTTAAAGCCACTGAGCTTAGGGACCTTTATAGGGGTAGGGGATTACCGGCCCCTTCACTTCCAAGAAGACAGCACTGATACTCTTAAAGTGTAGGCAGAGGCCCAGCTAAAAGATCAGACCTCTGATACAGAGGAGGGTCCAGAGATACAAAGACAGGGGGAGAAAGAACCCCAGAACTCAGTGATGAGGAAGATGAAAAACTCTCCACACACACAATGACCAATGTACTTCCTAGAGCTATTGGGGGAAGAGAATCTCCAAAAGTAGAACCAGGGCTGTCTCTTAGGGAAAGAAAGCATCAGGCACAGCTGGCGTATATAGCTATATTAGCAAAGAAGTTGACACTAGCCATGAAGAAGTGGGCACGTAAGGAGAGGAGAACCACAAGTGGAGGTAGTGAGGAAGATGATGGCGAAGAGTAGACAGAAGTTTCCATGGGTGCTAGATTTGATCCAAGACTACCTGAGAAGATTACCCCTAGGTACCAGGAGGGTGATTATATAAGGGGCTTATTAAGAGTCTGGACATCCCCAGACTGCCAGACTCACAGGGGGGCAGAGATAGTCTTCCTATTAGGGCAAGGGCAGTGGGACCACCGCAACCGCCTGGGACCAGAGCTCACTGATGGTGGCGTGGTGGTCTTCAGGCTTCAATAATCTCAAAGGGCCGCTGCTAACTTGAAAAGCTTATTACAAATTTCTTCACCGCCACACTTTTCATGGCAGTGCGACCGCTATGTAAAGTGTGCCAGTGAGGAATCAAAGGGGGCCATGTGGTGTCTCACACCATATGGATACACACAGGTAGGCATAACATGTGCCTCCCAGTGTGGTACACACCAGGACCTGCACGACATGCACTGCGGCAGTCCATGCTGTGCAGGTACTGCTTTTGAAGTTCCCAATACCACCCTTGGAATGCCAAAGAACCTCCCGCCAGACAGGAGAAAACTCTTGAACTTGGGGAGGGGTTCCTACATGGGTTGGTCAGTGCAGGAGAGGTATGGTCCCGCTACTGCACTTCCATCTCATAATAAGGCCCTTAGACAAATGGCTAGCAGCTTTTGAGAGGGCCCTTAGGATGAGGAGTGTGAGATCTCAGTAATGTGGTTCACTCCTGTAGGAAATTATTCCAGTAGTTGGGAGAGATAGGCTCTTGACCTTAGAAGGAGATGAGGCTGAATCACATCCCCACATGAAGCACAGCTAGCTCAGAAGGTTTGGTCTCACCCTGAACAGTACAGGATGAAGTTTAGGGATGCCCTGAAGTTCAATACTAAATCCTGGTTTGACTTTGTAGACATATATGTCAAGGCATTAGAGGGCTGGATACAGAGTAACAAGGTAAGTACCTATGATTGAATATAGAATTTTCTCATGAAGGAGGACATATTGGCAATTGCCCCTCAGAGACGTTACCCCTGTATTTATTGACTCTACATTCCCTAGTCCCAGGGAACTTGGTGAGACAGCAAATGAGTGGGTTCACACCAGCTTGACCAAGACGAACCAGGAAGGTGATCAGAAGAAAGGAGGACAGATACCCTTCCAGGGGAAAGCCTGGGTAACCCAGATAAAAACAGAAAGAGTCCTCAAAGGTTCCCCAAACACCAGCCCAAGTAGGGAGTTCCCAGAGCCATTCCACTTACAAGTTAAGGGGTATCAGGGAATGTTTTTGGCCCTGCAAAGGTAGGGTTGTGTTATGCTTGCTTGCAGTCAGGACACAAAAGGGTGGATGCAGTCTGCACAAGAAAGCACCCAATGGTGGACATTCCAAGGGGATTGCTAGTGTAGGAGTGGGGATGGATGTGTGCCCAGGAATGGAGAAAGGGTATGCAGAGGTGACCTTCGTTTCTGTGGGTGGGGTGGGGTGAAAGTTGCAAACCTGGCAGTCTTGCTTTTAAGCATGGAGAGAAGTACAGGCAAAGACCCAAGATCAACGGGACTGAGGTTGAGGTTCTTAGCGATACAGGAGCCAGGGTGACCATGGTGTTGAAAAAAGTGGTTGAACCTGAGCAGATCGTACCTGGCGTATTTCACCAGGTCACGTATGCAGGTCACCTATGCAGACAACTGAGTCAAGCTCCATTGCATGGCAATGGTGAGTTTGAAATAGGGAGGTGTCACTTGCCTTAAGAAGGTAGTTGTGTCGCCTGCTCTTCCAGAGGAGTGTCTACTGGGAAATTATCTTGAAGCTTCTCAGTGATCCATTGTGGAAAGGCAGGCCCATGCTCAGATGCTGGACCTCCTGCATTGGTTTGTGCTGTGTCAAGATCAGTGGCTGCACATCAGGGTAGTAATGGACACTTGAATCCTATAACAATGGGCATGCCTCCAAGAGCAAGAGAAAGGGCAAAGAGTCTGGTGAACCAGCCCAAACAGCTGAGCCAACGCTTGGCAAGATGGCCGCTGAAAGGGAGCCCTAGTGTGGAGCTCCGGGGCTAGGGATCTCCAAATTTGGACTAAATCCCCGAACAACCCCAAATTGTGTCTCCATACCAAGCGGAACCACAGCCAGCCGATCTGAGCCGATCCGAGCCGAAACTAAGCCAGAAAGAACACAGAAGAAAGAAGCCGGCGAGAACAAGGTACCTGGTCGGTGAACTGGATGCGTCCTCCCTCAGAGCCATCCAGTGATGAACAACCCGATGGGGGGCAACAGCTGTGGAGGATTCGCAGGACAGGCGACATCTGTGCCGCAGCGCAAGGCAAGCTGGTGAGTCGGGAGAATCGGAGGAGTCATCGGCGCCAGCCCCGGTGCCTGTGGACACGGGCTGGCCGCTGCGGAGGTGAGGGGCGGAGAGATCTTCGGCGACCGTCGGAGTGGGGGCGTCCATCCCTTGCCCCGGACGTGGCCTCGCCAGCTCGCACAGGGGGCAGGCGTGTGACCGCGGAGACGGGGAAGCGAGACGGTGTAGCGGCACGCCTGACCTTAAAATGGCAGCCGCCTGAGACACAGCTACTGCCACTAACTGCGAGCTACTGCTCCCGCCTAACACAAGGATAAACAACACAAGAGCACGGACAGCGAAAGAGGACTGGGGCCTCGAAAACGAAAAGGAAGTCTACAGAGCCATATCTGTCCTGAAAAGAGAAAAAGGACCACCGAGCCTTAGTAGTGGAAAGAGAGAAGGGCCGAGGAAAAGCAAAAAAAGGGACTAAAGAACAGGAGTAGGGGAAAGAGAGAAAGTCTCCCCTCCTCAAGAGAGTGGAAAGAGAGAAGGGAGGAGGAAAGGTGAATAGGACTAAGGATCTGGAGCTCTCTCTCCGCAAGAGACCAGCAGATCAGACTCACCGGACATCTTGTACTGAGTAACTTTCAGCGGACAACCCCTTTTGATAATCAATGACATCTATTTAATTGATTACCGATGATGGCATCAAAATTTCAATGGATTTCGGCGAACACGATATCACTATGATTAACTTTCCTCATTGACTATTTTTCCTCTGATAACCCTTTGATTACCAAAGTTATTTAATTAATTAATTACTACGCATGGCATCACAACCACAAAGGTTCAACTGTGATCTACGATAGCTCAACTGCTAGGTCTAATTAGAAGATACCTTTTACAGAGAAACCATACCTATACTTCCGAAACTATAGACCTGGAATAACCTCAACGCCTGGACCCTCCACGACCATACAGTATAAGAAGTATAAACCACATGATATTTTAGCAGGGACCTATTCAGAACAGATAGACAAAGAAGTCGGAAGACCCACAACGATAAGCCGACATGGATGGAAGATACCGAAGCGCGACCAGACCCAATGCAAGGAGTATAGAATACCCATCTACCTTATCCAAAAATGCTGCTAAAAAATTCAAACATAACACCTTAAGAAAAAATCCAGACACCCTATTCGTTGACCCTTATTTTGATAGAGCTAAGGGCGCTATGATGAATGATCTGATATTCTACACTGACAAAACCGCTAAATGGCGGAATGCCTTTACTAAAACGCTATTCACGAAAGCTATAAAAAACATACCACATGGCACTAAAATAACGACCTCACTAACTAAAAGAAGCAATACTGAACTTTACATTACGCTATATAAAACAGGAATAGTTCTGATACAAGCAGCTAACAGAGAACTCGAGAAATTTAAGATAACTTTCAAAACCCTGAAGGAATCCATAGAAGGTACAAGCCACCAACAACACATGACCCCACCAGTTGTCACTCCCGACCTCAACAACCCTATCACCAGTAACTCGAACCAAACGGGCGACCAGGACAACCGAACCTCCAATCCCGGAGATGTCACTGAATCTGAAAGTGCATTACCAGAGATTATGATAGAAGGGATCATGAGGTCTACTAACATTGGAAACAGAGTGAAGAATCTGGCCTTAAGCGAAGAGCAGATGTTGCCAGCTCAAAACGCCCCCACGCCTGAAGTGACTACCTCAGCTCCAAGGAAAACACCCGATGAAGATAACCACGCCCTTCCTCAACAACCTGGGAATGTGAGTCTTGAATATCACAGTTCCTTACCCTTATATTCACCCCCTACACCACTCAACCTAGGGAATAATGAGCACACTTGTAATAGAGTCAGTAATGCCAACGAAATGAAGGACAAAAAAGAAAGATCTGTTGCAATGAGAACGAACCAATCATGGAGAAAAACAAAAGGTAGAACACAGACAAGCAGGGCTACTACAACAAAGATAACATCACGATTTCAAAATGAAGTCAAGGAGCTCCAGAAACTAGTAGGTAACTTGGTACTAGTCTCGTCGAAATTCTCACAGACAATGGAAAAAATTTGGGAGATGACGTTGGGGACCCACACTAAAGTCTCACACATCCAGAATGTTGTACTCAGGCTCAACAGACCAAACAGGACCTATCCCTTATCAAATGAAGAAGCCATGGCCTTACTCCGATCTTATGAACAACCGGTCCGTGGAAGAGAGGAGAGCATCAAATTAGTACCTATTGACTCTAATAGATCGTCCAGGAAGAATGACAGGAAAGCTATCCACAACAACCTACGACACATCCAGGTAACGGCAACTGAATCTGATTATGGCAACGTCCCGAACTCACACGAACCTCTGAAATGCCTATTACTAAATTGTCGTTCGGCAACGAAACATGCATCTGACATAGCTGCTCTCATCATTAACAAGCAAATCGACCTGGCCTTCCTCACTGAAACATGGCTCAGTGAATCATCTTCACCTAATATAGATCTCCTAGTTCCTCCACAATATAACATTGTCAGATTAGACAGACCTAAGAAAGTGGGAGGAGGTATAGCTTGCATCCACAGGTCTGAGATTGAGGTCAGCCAATTCCAATCTGACCCCCTAGAGTCTTGTGAATACCTTGGTCTTAATATAAGATCAGCAAACAACCAAAGATGCAACATGCATGCGTTCTACCACCCTCCTGGAGATAACGCAAAGTTCTCAGAGCAACTCATGGAGATCATAACAGCCAATTCTAACCCTGATGCCCACAATATATTCCTAGGGGACTTTAACCTCCACTGGGATGACGGCAATGACAAACTAGTTAACTCACTTAAAGATTTCCTCACCGAGCTAAACCTTACACAAGCTTGCACACATCCCACTCATTCACAAGGAGGGACCTTAGACTGGATTATCTCAAGGAATAAAGAGACTTCAATTCTCGCTATTGACCCGTGTGATTGGTCCGACCATCACGCCATAACTTTTGCGATACCCACAATGAAAAAGGGCAGGACCATACAACCCCGCAAGGTCAAAAAACTGGTCCGAGACACAAAAGAGGCTAATATTGAACTATTGGTGGAAAGATGTGAGAAAGTCTTGAAGCCACCAAACAACAGACTGAATGTCAGCGAGTTAACGGAGCACTACTTAACCTCAATAGGAAACATCGTCAATGACACCATGCCACAGACACTGAAAAGAGTATCCGAGAAACCTAAAATCCTTGGTTCAGTGAGTCACTGAATGAGGACAGGCGCCCGCCCAAGGGGGGAGGGGCCAATGGCCCCTCCTAGAACTTCAGGGGCAGGGTCAACTGGTGCTTCAAAGGGGCGCGGGTGGGTGAGTCACGCTTCCCATAGGTCGGTAGCCACCCCGCGCGTACTCATGACGTCAGCGAATGGCGCAGAGTAAGGGCCCTCCTTTAGTGGGTAAATGTAGTACACGGCGTGGACCGAGTAATTAACGGGCTCGGCTGCGCATGCGCACCTACGGGGAGGCGCAGCTAGTGGGACCTGACACCGGTTAGCGACCTTGCCATATGGCCAGAAATATTAGTATGCAAAATGAAGATGAGGATGTTAGATTCGGTTAGGAAACAACCTGTATTAGAAGTTTGTTAAGGTTAGCCTCTCATACCTTGAATATATTGTATCTAATATCCTGTTATTTTGTATAGGAAATGTTGATTTTATATTTTCAATTTTATTGTTTTATATCTTAATAAATACGGCCGGGGGGTCTTTGGATCCCCCGCCTTCCAAAGACATTTATGTTTCATGCCTGTGTTCGGGTTGGTAAGGGTTCATTGGGAGGGGGCGGTAGCCGTCACTGACCATGTGCATTTCGGGCTGTAACAATAGCCCTTCATCAGGGGAGTTACAATCAAAAACAATTAAATAAATTTTTTGAAGAAATTTCACATGTTACTGTGTTATGTCCTAAACCTCATATCATGGTGAACAATTCACAATATGTATGTAAACTGGAGAGAGCCACCAACCACCATAAGAAACTCCACCTAAGATGGATGTGTGTTACAAATAGTCCATGTCATGCCTTAATGAGCTAATGATCAGCAAGGTGCTCTGTTGATCAACTCCAAAACATCGTGATGAAACAGAAGATATCAATGTGCTATGGATGTTACCATGACTGGTCCACCTGTGAACCTCTGAAACAAGCACGAAGAGTGAAATTCGAAATAAAAACTTGCTGCAATCTCAAAACGAGAAACAATATACAAACATATCCCGAATGCTCATGCAAGACTAGGTGAGCCAAAGAAAGGGAGAAACACCTCCATTTACGACAACCATGCAGTTTTAGTGCCATCCATTCCAGTTCAATGGTGTTTTACTCAATAGTGTGAAATGCTACCTTTGGACAATCCAATTGCTGCTGGAAAAGCAGTGATTAAATGCCAAGAAAAAGCTGTTGGCTAGCAAAGTCTGGCCCCACTTCTACAAACGAAAAACAATGGGAAAAATTATCTAAAGTTTAACAGTGAGATCATGGATGAATCACAATAATCTCCTTGGCCCCCCAAAAAAGTGAATAAAACCTTGCCAAAATTCTCAAACAAAAGTGCCCGCCAGACAATGTTTGTGTGAAAGCTAAGTCCAGCTATCAGGGTGACAAAAGGAGGACAAGCCGCTCAGGACTACATCATATTGTAATGAAACCGTAATGCAAGCACACTAGTCCCCAAACCAAAACCTTAGCCGCATGCTCTCACAAATGGGTCCTCCGGCAGATGGAGTCTCGAGTAAAGCGCAATGCTGCTTGTTTGACGAAAGAAACGTGACATGAATTATGTTTATAAGTGAAAGCATGCAACAAAAGAAAGAACAGACTACTGTGTCGAAAGATTAGTAAAAACAGAGAAGCAAACAATTAAGTGGATTGAAAAAATTGATTGACATTTTTTTATCAACAGGAACACCCAACCCCAATCATTTCTAAAGACTTCTTGTGATGATAGCAACTAAGAAGTGCATAGATTACGCTATGTGAACATTCATAGTCCTGCAATATTTCATTAGTTATGTGTCAACAGAATGTGAGTCTGACATCTAATGAGGTGTATTTCGGATGACATAAAAAGTGCGTGTTTTTAATCCAAAAACGAGATCAAAACATAAAGAATAGAATACATGGGCGACAATAATCTTATCCGACATAATCAAACACACAAAAAATTAAACTAATAAAACTAAAAAATGATAATAACAAGAAAAACAAGAATAATGGCAAGCATCACTCCACATGAAAGTGAAAAACAGAATTAACAGAAATCAGCACCAGGGATCGGGCTGGGGATTCGGTTGTGTTGTTGCAGATCGCACGCGTATGAAACAAAGAAGGGTCAGCCAGGGCAGCAGGTGGATGGGAGACTAATAGAGGGAATATAGGTTGTAGAGTCTCTGGAAAAATACTTGCTATTACAATTGCGTTTGGTGAGGGGTTTTATTTCATGCTTAGCCCAGAGATTTGTGCATTGAGCTTAAGGCGGCTGAGGATTTCGAGGGGGCTGTATTTAGGGGAGGTGTCACTAGAGTACTAGGTGCATACCAGCTGTGTTCTTGCGAAGTTATAAGCAAAAGGGGGGGTGCGGTAGTCAAAGGGCCTTTGGGAACAACATAGTTCTCATACTTTCACCAGCTTAGCCCCCACGGGTCGTTTCTCAGCAATTTGCCCCCTAGCAGCACAAATTGGGCAAAAGACCTGTTTCTTCATGTTTAGACGGTGTTAAAAGCATATTATTGACGTGGAAACCGTTTTCTGCGAATTTAAATTCATCAAAACATATTAGTAACCTGCCTTTCATTTTAGGTGACACAAGTACCTGGCCTTTTTGCAGTTGCGGGCGTGCGGGTTCTGGACGTTCGAAGAACGCTGGGTGGTGCTCGGTTTCCACGGCGGGTAAGAGGAGAACGGTGGGCTTGCATTTCATTGCTTCTGGTGGTAATAAAACTAAAAAATGATAATAACAAGAAAAACAAGAATAATGGCAAGCATCACTCCACATGAAAGTGAAAAACAGAATTAACAGAAATTACTGAATTGACAGAGTATAGCAAATCAACCATGAGATGAAGTAAAAAAAAACAAGTACAATCCATCACAAATAAGTACAAAGGAACAATAAGGAAACTAGTCTAGAATCAAAATTTAAATCAGGTAATGTGGAACCTAGCTGTATTGAGAGTGTGTAGAATGATGTACCCTTAAAGAAAGCATGAGAGATGCAATTTTTCATTCAGACCTTTAGGATCAAGAGTGTTAAAAACCGTATGAAGTAGGTTTCACGTTGGGATAGTAACTTTGTCAGGGCCTTGTCTGATTGCTGTGCAACTACTTATAAGATCGTGAAATGGACCTGGGCAAGGGTATGTTTACTTTCATTCCAGTGGGTTGCCATAGGTGAAGTCAAAGCCTTAGTCCTGATGCGACTTTTGTGTTCTGTGATTCGTGTCCTGATCTTCCTTTCGGTCTTGCCCACATAAAATAGCCCACAAGGGGACTTGATGGTAAATATTACGCATTGTGTGTTCAATCTGCTGTGTAATTGAGATTAATTTACTTGCCTGTCCATGGGTGCTTCCCTATTAGCACATTATTGCAATGTATGCAGTTATGACATTTCATCATGCCTCTATGCACTGTCTCTTTTGTCTTCTCTGGTCTTGATAATGGTCTTTTAGATTTCCTGATCTCCTGTAAGCAAATCAAGGCGGATTAGCAAATATACCCTTAAAGTCAGATTCTATCTGTAGTAACTCCCACCGTTTCAGAATGATTAATCATCAGAGATTTAGTGGAAAATGTGGAAACAAAACTCTGTCTTGTTTTTTCCACTTTAGGTTGCTTTTTAGTAAATCTGTTCTGTTTATTGCTTGAACTCGTTGTTCCGCTCAGTCTACCATCTCTTGTGGATATCCATGTTCCAGGAATTGTTGTGTATATTTCTGTATGGCTGTATGGTACAAGCGCAGACTTCCTTGTCTGATCTAATACGTTTAATTCTGGTAAATTGGGATAAGGGCAAATGCTGTTTAAGGGTTTGTGGGTGAAAACTGCAGTACAATAATGAGTTATTTCTGTCAGTGGGCTTTTTTGAAAACCTTTTTCTGAATCCCTGTCCCCACAATCATAATTTCAAAGTCCAGATAAGTAATACATTGGCATGCTATGCAATATGTAAATTGTATTCTTAAATTCTTACAGTGTAGGTCTTCCAGATGGTCTCCCAAATCCTGTCGTACACCTTGCCAAATTAAAAAAATGTCATCTATATATCAAGATACATGATGAGCTTCTGTGTCCAACTTTTGTTGTATAAAATATATTCAGTTTCAACTTCCAACATAAAGAGATTAGCATAGCTGGGGCCCCTGAGAAGCCCGTGGAAGTAACATTAGCTTGAAGAAAACATGTCTGTTTCTACTGGAAGTAACTATGTTAAAGGCAGAAGTAAAGCAATTCAAGCAAAATAACCATGTTGGCTTGCATTTCACCCTCTTTAAGGAGTGTTCATTCTATTGCCTCTCTTCCTTCTATGTGTGGAATAGAGGTATAAAGGGCTACCATGTTAACTGTGCATAATCACACTTGGTGTGTGCTTGTAAGGTGAATGTTTGTGAACAGTTTTAATAAATGCGTTGTGTCTTGTAGATACGAGGGACTTGCTTGCACCAATAGTTGAAGAAAAAAATCTAAATATTGGCCAAGTGGTTCATGGATAGACCCACACAACGAGGCAATTAATCTAAAGGGGGGATTAAGAAGATTTATGTGGCTCTTAGGATGCATTTACAATGAAGGCTGCCTCGGATGTTCCATGTATAAAAAACATTTTGCCTTCTCATTGATTCATTCCATTTCCATGGCTCGTGTATGTATCGACAAAAGAGTCTCAAAAAATGATGCAGTGGGACCTTTTGGCAATAGTAAGTATGTAAGGTCATCCTTCAGATGTTCTTCTACCTGTCTCTCATAAAAGTTACACTCCATCACTACTAAGGCACCACCCTTATCTGCTGATGAAAATGTCAGTGAAGGGTTAGGTTTTAATGCTTTTAGGGCTGCCTTTTCTTTCTTAGACATGTTGTTTTGTTTGGTAGTAAAAGCTGGCATTTTTTGTAGTTCCCTCTTAACCAATGTTTCAAAGGTATCAATCACCTTATGAGAAACCAGAGAAACAAATATACTCTTAGGTTTAAATACTAAAGGGGTCATTAGGATGACGGGTGGATTTAGTCCGCCCACCATCCTATCGGAATTCGGGACTGCCTGCCATAAGGGCGGGGGTCCCGTGGGGGGTATTAGGATGCGCCCGTCACAGTGGTGGGCGCATCCTGCATTTTTTACATTGTGGCGGGCGGTGCTCTCAGCACCGCCTGACACAATGCTAAAAATGCATGTATGCATTTGCATACACAAAGCGGAAAGCACCGCGCGGTGCCTGCAGCATTGTGTATGCAAATGTGCACCTCGCATTCACTTCGGGGGCCCGCAGGGGCCCCCCGAAGTAAAGACCGCATGCCTTTCTGTGGCGGCATCGCCCCCACGGAAAGGCATCTGTTTCTGCCCATTGTAATATGGCTGGCAGTGTCTGATAGACACCGCCACCATATTAAACCTTTTCCAGCACCGCCCGCCACAATGCTAAAAATGCATGTATGCATTTGCATACACAAAGTGGCAGGCACCGCGCGGTACCTGCCGCATTGTGTATGCAAATGCTGGGGGGTACCACAGGTACCCCCCATGTGCACCCCCCACCTCGCCTTCACTTTGGGTCCCGCAAGGGGCCCCCGAAGTGAAGACCGCATGCCTTTCCGTGGCGACATCGCCGCCACGGAAAGGCATCTGTTTCTTCCCCTTGTAATATGGCTGGCGGTGTCTGATAGACACCGCCACCATATTAAACCTTTTCCGCCCTGGCCGCAAGGCGACCGGGGCGGAAAAGCAGCGGACTGTGTTTCCGTCTGCCGCGGTCCCCCCGCCATAGTAATATGGCGGGGGGAAATGGGTGGCGGCGGGTATGGATGTCTGGCGGATCGCCACCGCCCGCATGGATGTGGCGATCCACCAGACATCCTAATGGGCCCCTAAATATCTAGGTTCCTCTTTATCAGTTTGAGTTGAGTCTAGGTTTTCAAAAAAGTATCAGAGTTGTAGTTTCCTGGTTAATTTGTACAGTGCTAATTCTGAATCAAGAGCACTTGTATGGAATGTGGGAACAAAAGACGTGCCTTTGTCTAAAAGAGACATTTGAGATGGAGTCAAATTAGTCGAAGAGCTCATGATCACTAGTGTTTCATCTGCTGTCTTCTTGTGGATGTGACCGTTTTAACTGAATTTGTGACCTTTCCGGACTTAGCTGTGTCTGTGGATGAGGCAGCTGGTTGTATGGGCTGGTTGTTTGCTACTGAGCTTGTCTCTAAAAAAGACACCTTTGAAATAGACAGATTACCAGAAGCAGTATTGGTCGGGTGTAAAGTTAAAGAGTCAGCCATTGGTGAACAGTGTAGGAAGCTGACTCTGTATATACTATACCAAAATGAGGTAAAGTGTACACAGAGTCCAGTGGAACCCCAAAGGTAGGCAATAGTAAAAGTAGATAGCACCTTACTCTCTATTTGTGGTAGTGTGGGCGAGCAGTAAGGCTTACCGAGGGTAACCTTTGTACAAACTCAGGCAAGAAATGATGTCACTTACTCAAAGACTGTACTCAGACCAATTTGTTTGTATCAAAAATATTATTTAGTTATATTTATTTTCTAGAACCAAGCAAGCATGGCACAGGTGAGTGGAAGTGATACTTTTTTAGGCAAGTTGAACAATACAACTGAGATCCACTCCATCCGCGGACCAGCTAAAAATCCTTAGATCAGCTAGATGCTCTTATAACAAACAGATCAAGACAGCCAAGGCAGATTATTTCAGATCCCAACCTAACCAAGCGGCTAATCGACCCAAGAAACTGCTTGAACTGGTTAAACAACAATCTGTGGTCTGTAAGTATAGAACCTATCACACCAACAAAAATGATTCAGCATAAATTGTAATGCAATATTCACAAATCCAACAAAAAATACAAGTTTGAAGCAAATTAAGATTCATTTAATCTTAGAGGCTTTCCCTCAGTCCAGCCAACACGTGTTTCGTCGATTGGGCAGGAACCCACGACTTCATCAGGGCTGGGAAAAGATACAATACAAAGAATATTGGAATAGCGAGATACATTATCTCATGATCATCAAATATACAATAAGTCATGCTATTTACATGAAATCCGGTGGGAGATAATATTTTCCATGTATATCTTTGAGCAATATAAAAAGACATGCATTCGGGGAGAAAAAGGAGGTGGGAGTAATAGTGGGCTCCCATAAAGAAAAAGGTGGAAATCTCCCATTAGTCGAGAGATGGAAAGAATGCCCCACAGTTCGTGATCGGTTCACATATATATATTGTGCTATGATAAAATCAAAAGGTCTTGTGCTCACCCCAGTGTGCGTCAACCCATGTTGTGTTATATATCGTGATTACCGGTGCCGAGTCTATTTAGTTATTCAGATTAATGTGTCTGAATATGTGATCTATCATACTCATGTAAATGCTGAGTACCTCATACTCAGGCTTACCTGATGTTAATTGCTTCGGAACATATATGCCTAGAATGACCAAGTTATAAAGGATATTGAGTTCCCTACTTGATCGACATTACATACCCAAATTAATGACAGTGTTATCTTTCTGAGCCATACCAGCATTGAACACGTACCTTCTAGCTGGTTATAATTCCGGCCCAGCCTAACGTGGCATGGGCAATAATTTCTTGATAAATCTTGGTCTTCGATAATGTGGCCGCTAAAATTCACACAAAGGAATATATTTTGTAATGATTTAGTCTATGGAGACACAAATAATGTGTCTTCTTATTAGTCAATGTAAGGTAAAGAGCTTACCTTCAAATCGGTAATTCTTTATGTACGTGGTGATCCGAAATTATTTTTAGGTTCCCGTAATTCTGTGTAACATTAATATTCCTCCTTCAGTGATATCTTTGAAGGGAAGTGGCTCCCTGCTGTCAAAATTAAAAGACAGGCACGTATTATTCCGAGTAGTATTTAAATTCGAGTTATTATGCTCATAATTGTCATTCGTTCAAATGACTAGATCGATTTCGGGGATGCTTACCTCCCAATATTTTGGAGTCCTGGGGCGGCGAAATCCAAACCGTGTGTGGCGCGGTCTTCCGTAATTTGGAAGTCCGCGTCTGTGACTCGGAAGCCGGTTGTTATACAACAGCTTCCCCTTCCGGTTCACGCCTCCCGTTTGGCAGTAGTAATGACAACTAAAACCGCCATTGTTGAATGGTGTTCTTATATCTAAAAGAACACCATGTTCCTATAATCTCCTGTAAGTTAATGCATCTATATTCAATTGCGTGCCACGGAAGTGAAATATGATTAAGTCCTAGTGAGACATCCGGATCTTATACAATCCGCCTTTGTTGAAAAGTGTTCTTATATCTAAAATGAACACTAAGTTACTAAGATCTCATATAGATGGTGCTCTTAATTCTACCATTAATTACGTGCGACGAAGTGAAATATGATACAATCCTGATGATTTGTATCGAAAGTGAATAAAAGATTGCGGTGCACATATTGGTGTCAAATTAGAACTGTGGGGTCAAGAGCATGTAGTATTCTACATACATTATCGATTAATATACAAATATCCCAGTCGTCATTTACATCTGTGTCATCATAACTAAACGTACATCAATATCATTAATATTAATTAGCACAATAACACATGCTCCATATTGGAGAGTTGTGTATTATTCAATGTCCTTACTCTTTAAATTAGAATTAGAGGGTACACTTAGATGTGTGATGGTATAATCATTATGTAAAATACAGATTATTTTCACAATTCTATCTCCAGAAATACATCATTGTACAACATTGAGTATCAGTCACCCAGGTAATAATGCAGTTCCTGATCCGAGTTCATGCCGTACTCTACCGCACGCATAGTCAGTATCCATGACGCTTCTCTGCGTCGCAAGGCAAGTTCTCTATTACCTCCCCTTGGATCATTTTTTATCTGATCTATTGCACAGAAACTAATCGTTTTGTGTTTGCCTTGTTTCGGACATTGATTCACATGTGTGGCAGTGTTATATCTTTTGTCTTGGTGTTTTATGGCTCTTACATGTTCAAAACTCCTTTCTTTTAGAATTCTTTTCGTGCTGCCTATATAGAAACTGCCACAGACACATTTAATCATGTAAACTACAAAGCAACTATTGCAATTGAGTAGTTGTTTGATCACAAATTCTCTTCCCATGTAGTTGCGAAATGTTTTGGTTTTATTCATTGCCATGGGACATAGTTTACATGTTCCACATTTATGGAAACCAATACTTTTTCGTGTCAGCCAGTCAGGAACTGTTTTGGATTTTATTAGGTGGGTTGGACTTATCCAGGATTTTATGGTTCTCCCCTTTCTGTATGTTATGAGAGGATTTTTTGTGATGTATTGGTTTAGGGATTTGTCATTGTTTAATATCCACCAATGTTTTCTCATGCTATTTCTCAACACAATTGCTGCATTATCATAGTTTGTGATTAATCTGATTTTGTTAATCGTGTTATCCTCTCTCTGTTTGTGACGAAGGGTCACTTCTCTAGAAGTTGTATCTATCCTCTGTTCCGCCTTGGTAATCATGTCCATATTGTACCCCCTAGATATGAATCTACTTTTCATGTTATCCTTGCATTTTGAGAAGTCATCATCTTTACTGCAATTTCTTCTTGCACGGGTGAATTCCCCAAAGGGAATGGATTGAATCTGATGTCTTGGATGAGAGCTCCCAGCATGTAAAAGGGAATTACAAGATGTCGGTTTCCTGTAGAGTCTGCTTTGTATTTTGTTGTTTTCAATAAACAGTGATAGATCTAAGAATTCTATTTGGGTAGTACTTATAGAATGAGTTAGATGTATGCCCATTAAATTTGAATTTAAGTATTCACAAAATTCTATGAGACTATTCATGTCTCCCGCCCAAATTAAAAGACAGTCGTCAATATAGCGACCCCAGTAAATGATATATTCACTCCACTTTGCGCCATGTGGGCCCCAGATCCACTCCTCCTCGAACCTGCCCATAAACAGGTTTGCATATGAAGGGGAGAACCTGGAACCCATGGCTACTCCCTGTTTTTGACGATACCAAGTGGTTTCAAATAAAAAAACATTATTTTGTAGTATTAGATTCATCATGTCTATTAGCATCTCCGTATGCGCCCACTGGGATGCTGGCCTTTTCTCAAGAAATTTCCTGGCTGCCCTAAGACCCAGATCCGTTCTGATGCTGGTGTATAAAGAGGTGATATCTAGGCTTGCCATAATCATACCATCCTCCCATGTTACATCCGACAAGATACTTAGGATGTGCTTTGTGTCCCTGATATATGCTGGTAAGTTACGTACCAGTGGCTGTAAAAAGTTGTCTACATATTGTGAAAGTCTATCAGTAGGTCCCCCTACGCTGGAGATGATGGGTCTCCCCGGTGGATTTTGGGCGTTCTTATGTATCTTAGGTAGGGTGTAAATGCAGGGAAATCTTGGTTTGTCTACTTTCAAATATGTTAGTTCTTCCCTGCTAATAAGACCCTCTTGCCACCATTTATCTAGGTGTTTATTTATGTTAGCCTTCAGTTGTCCCATTGGATTTACTGTCAATCTCTCATAACAGATATCATCTCCCAGCTGTGTCAATATCTCAGTGTTGTAATTAGTCGTGTTCATTACCACGATATTCCCACCCTTATCTGCCTCCTTGATGGTAACATTCGGTAGTTTGCATAATTCCACTAGTGCTTTACGTTCATGTTTATTTAAATTATCAGACAACCTTCTATGTTTCCTGTTATGTTTCAAGTGGGAATATAGGTCTTCAGTGACAAGTTTGTGGAACATATCCACACTATTTCCACTTGGTAATGTGGGTGTCCATCGTGACTTATCATGTAGACCACTAGAGATAGTATTATCTGGTTCTATATCATGGTCAAATAACAATTCATCTATAGACATATGGTCCCTGTCATCGTCTACTATTGATAACAATATCTCACAGTCTCTGATATCTTGTATTGTAGGTATTACATGAGTCACATTTGAGGCTTCTGTTTCTATGCTTTTATTCACAGTTTGCATACAATCAAAATGTTTTTTCAATTTAAATTTTCTAGTAAATTTGAATAGGTCCACCATAGATTTGTGGATGTCCCCTTGTTCCTTTGGGCATAAACCCATACCCCGCTCAAGTACAGAGATCATATCAGGAGATAATATTTTGTCACTGAGATTCACCACTTGCACACCAGTACATTCATTCATATTATCTGTCACTTCCTCCAAGACCTCAATCTCATTCCCTGTCTTCCTGCATTTGGATCCTCCTCTTTTGCATAAGAAACTATGCATAAGAAACTATCAGTGTAGATATTAGCCTGTATATAGTGAAGCGCCAACACCACCAAGACTAGTCATCCTTCTATTCTCCATAACAATCTGTGGTCGCCCCTAACCGATCAGCTTCGGATGTCAGTTCTCCCTTATGTGATGATCTGGCAGACTTTTTTACTGAGAAAACTAGACTTATTAACATTTATATAGAAACCAGGAGGGCTCTATTAGTTCCCAAAGGCCTGGCACCCTCCCGGCCTTACCAGACAATGCCACACCATGTAGTTGGGGCATCAAGCACAATGCTTCCTGGGACACAATTACCACCCTAAATGAAAATTATATCAAAAAGGTCCTTCGGAGTATCAACCCATCTAATCACTTAAATGACCCGTTACCACCCATCATCTTTAAAGCAATCCAGGATACAATCTCCCCCATCTGGACAAAGATTGTCAATGCATCTCTGACACAAGGTATGATTCCAGAATGCCTAAAAGAGGCCCAGGTAACACCTATAATAAAAAAACCTACAGCAGACAGTACAGATCTTAACAACTTCCGCCCTATCTCCAGCATCCCCACTCTAGCCAAACTCCTTTGTTTTCCTTTCGTAGTGGGCACAGCACTGAATCGGCTCTCATTCATGTGATGGATGACATTCTAATAATGCTTGATCGAAATGAATCCTGCCTCCTTATCCTACTCGACCTTTTCTCTGCCTTTGACACGGCCAATCATGACAACCTGTTAGATATTCTGGAGCAAAGGATGGGCCTCTCCGGTCAGGTGCTCCAATGGTTCTCGTCCTTCCTCCAGCACAGGTCCCAAAGAGTTAAGGCAGACCACTCACTCTCCCAGCCAACCCCAGTCACCATGGGGGGTTTCCCAAGGGTCTTCCTTATCTCCCATTCTCTTCAACTTGTTCCTGGAACCATTAGCTAATGTTCTAAAATCCATGAACATTCACTTCCATATTTATTTATTTATTTATTTATTGAAGTTTTGTATAGCGCTGGCTGGACCCGAGGGTATCAGAGCGCTTCACATCAAAAACACACATAAAAGAAGAACAAGGAGCACAGGCGGACATAAAGTCAGTACAACAACATCTTGAGATCAACTCTACCTAAAAATCTCCTCCCCGGATAACATCACGTCACTCAACTCCACCCTACTGACTACTCAAAACTGGCTAACAGAGAACCCCCTCCTGCTAAACACCTCCAAAACAGAATTCCTCCTCATTTCTCCCCCGAAATACACTCCTAATATTGATCTCTGGATGAACCAACTCACAGCCTTCAACTGCTCCCCCCACATTATTGACTCAGCTAAATCTCTAGGAATCACCCTGGACAAACATCTGAATATGAAGTCTCATATTAGCAACGTGTGCAAGGGAGCTAACTACCTTCTGAGAACACTCAGGAACCTCAAACCTTTCCTACCTCAAGCAGATTTCAAGCAAGTGGTCCACGCGCTTATTTTACTGAGGCTTGACTATGGCAGTGCTACGCTATGTGGCCTCCCCAAATACTCTTTGGGCCCCCTAAAGGCATCATTGAACGGGCGGCCAGATTAATAACGGGCACCAAGCGAAACGCCCACATCTCCCTTGTCCTAAAATCTCTAAACAGGCTGCCCTACGAAGCTAGAATCCAACTAAAGATTTCCTGCTTATCAGACAAAGCCCTCCACTTCAAAACCCCGACTACCTTGCGCAAAAGCTAGAACTATCCGGAGGGGGTGGACCTTCGAGGAGTGCTAATTCCCTCCTCTTGAAACCCCAGAACTTCCACAAAAAAGAGAACATGCCAACGAGCCTTCTCGGGCACTGCATCAAAAATGTGGAACTCTCTTCCACCGGAAATTTGTAGCATCTCTTCCAAGGTTGCCTTCAAATTGGAAGCAAAAAGATTCCTCATGAATAAATTCTTACCTTAACAAGAGGAGCGACTGTCAACTCTAATCACATCGGACATTCTACAGTATTGGTTGTCAATCCTGTATTTTACTGTTGTATTTGCTCCCCTTTTGTCATTATGTTTTCATTGACTAGCCCATTCTTCACTTACTACAGGTTTATATAAGGTCTTTTATGTATGCACTATTTGATTCAATGCCTATGTATATTGCCTATTTAACTCATGTACTGATCTGTTACCTCACTTCCCTCAAACTGTAAAGCGCTCTGATATCCTTCGGGATCAAGTTTGCGCTATATAAAACTTTATAAATAAATACAAGCAAGCTGAATAAAAATTACTTTGTTACGGGTTTGTAAATATTTTGAATACAGTGGGAATTACTGTTAAATTACTTTTGATTTGTTTTCAGATTACTTTATAGATTACTGTTTCTACTCAAGTCAAGTCAAGTCAAAGAGTATGTTTATTTAGATCGTAATCTTTAAACAAAAACAAAACAGTTAATATTGATTTAAAAAAGGATATTCCCCTGCAATGTCTCAGACTGAATCTAACGTTAAAATATTTCACCGCAATTTATAAAATGACCTTCCCCTAGGTACAAGACATTTAGAAATGGATGCTCATACAATCACTTCTTTAGTAAAGTCCTTACCCCGTATGGGTAAATAAAACCAACCAATTCTCCTAGAAAAGATTTAAATTCATTCAATATAAAATTTTAAAAAATTATTCTTGACTTATTATGAATCTCTGTTTCTACTCATTGTGATATGCCTAGATATCACACTGGGACATTTTCTTAGAGAAAAGGTAAGCAAAGCAGTTTTTAGAAATGTGCAGTTTTTCCAGTTCTCTTACCAAACGCCACACTTAGAACAATTTTCACAAGAAAACAGTTATTACAGTCATATGGGAGGAAATGAGGTTATTGGTTTACAGGTAAGTAATTTGTTGTGGGAGTTGGTATTCTGGAGTTAGCACCAGGGTTCCCTCAGGGTCAAGGATGCACTCTTCAAGCACCCTCAGAGGCACTAGGGCGGGCGGTTGCAGAGTGTTGAGCTCCAATGTTATCCAATGGGGGATAAGGGGCCTCCGGTTGATGGCTGCTCATGAGCAGGCCACAAGGTTGTGGGAGCAAAGCTCCTGGTGTTAGGCTCAGGGCAAAGGGGGATCCGGTTTAGCACACGAAGTGCACCCGCAGCGGCACAAGGTCAGCTGGGTGCAGGGTGCTGTTTTTGCATCAGGTGCCATGTTGTTTTCAATGGGGATTGCTAGTTTTGGTTTTTAGCACCAGGCTCGGTCCAGGAAGACTTCCGGGACAAACCAACAGCTGGGCATGTAAGGTGGAGGGCACTGGATGTAGGTGTACCTCGGGTTCTCTTCTCCAGGGCGCAGGACGGCTGGATACAGGGGTGTCTTTTGAGGCCGGATTTCACCTTACCAGGCCACTCGCGGTTGGGGGGGTCTCTGTGCAGAGGCTGCAGGTGACATCTGTGAATCCTGGAGCGTTCAATCCATGGTGCACTCGGACCCTGGAGTGCTGTGGAACCTCACTTGGACCGGTGGGCCACTCAGACTCAGGCCGTAGGCAACAGGTGCAGTGACGGTTCCAGAAGTAGGGTTTCTGTGCCCTCGGCAGGCTCAGAGTCTTTCTTGGCTGTTTCTTTTGAACAGAGCTGCTGTTCACAGGAGATCCGGTCTTTGTTGAAGGCAGTCCGTCCTCTCAGGGGATCTGGAGGTTGCTGGCTGCAGGACATCCTTCTTCTTCATAGGTTGCGGGAATCTCCCTTCTTGGTTCAGGGCTGCTAACTAAATAGTGTATTTAGGGGCCTCGGGATAGGTTGACTACACCCATGGTGTGCTCACCCCCATGGGGGAGTGGTCACAATCCCTCATTCTATTTACAAGATAGAGGGCACTAAAGACTGGGCTTCACCTCGCCTCCCACACCTGAGGGGTGCTGTTGGCAAAGGTGGGTACACATTCTGGGATGTGCTAATTTTTTCCGCCTTTCTTCCTGCCAACGTCTCCTTAAAAGATCTCCGTTAAAGAGCCCTTTTGTGGTGCCCGTGAGGGACTGCAGCGCCACCCACACGAGGAGCAATACTATGATGATACATGACACTCGCAAGGGTGTCTGAGGGCACCATATACAAAAGGAGGAATTCCCCCAGTACACTTCTCAATACCAACCTACCAAGAGCCTGACCACCAAGCATTTTTGTTTATCATTTCTCTTCCTCATGAATCATAATTTGGTTTGCATCTCTTGACTTTAGAGGAACTTTTACCCCCATAGTGTAGACACATTTATCTGTGGGAGCACGGGTACTGGACCTCGCTCTTTCTAACTTTGCTCCCTGCCCCCCCTCTTTTTTGTGTGAGAAATGAGACGTTTGGTACCAAACTTCCAAGTTTTCAGTAAAGCCATTATGGTGCTGTGGAGTTCATTATGACAAACTCCCAGCACCATATACTCTTAATGGCATTACTGCACTTACAATGTCTAAGAATTGCTCTAGACACTGTAGGGGTAAAGGGCTCATGCACCTGTTTCCTCACCACTGGTATAGTACACCCAGCTAGAGAAAAGGCTGACCTATGATGGGGCTGTGGGTTGTAGGCATGGCACACAGGGATGTCTGCCATGTCAACTCTTCACTTTGTTCTGCACCACAACACGCAGCCTGCATTGGCAGTTTGTGTGTGTGTGTAAAGATACTGGGCCTCTAATGGTAGCACAATAAGTGCTACAGCCCTTAGAGGACTTTCCTGGCCGCAGTCCCCTTGGTACCCATGGTACCTTTTACAAGGGACTGACATGTGGCCAGAGAGGTGCCAATTGGGGGTACAAAGTACAGTTTTGGGAAGGAACACAGACCTTAGGAGCCTGATTGGCAGGGGCCCAGGGCACATCAGAAATCTGGCAAAAAGTAGGGGGTTACTGCAATAGAAACCCAGCTTTCTACCGGTGGTTAGTATGAGTTTAATTAATTGATCCAATACTCTGCTCTGATGATGTGGTATTCTGTTTCCTAAAATTTCTTTTCTGTGCATAGACTTCTGCCCATGTATAGACTTCTTCAAGCTTGTAGTCTATTGTTTCTCTTTTAAATTTTGTAATCTTCATTTCATGTATCTCCTTTGTATATGCATCCAATTTATTATTGATGTCCGCTAGTGTAGTGTCCCAAGCACTTGTTTTCATCTGATACTCCAAGATTTCTTTACGTTCTCAGATTACTTCCTCAAGGCCTGCGTGGACCTATTAGAGCTCTTCAACTATAAGTGGTATGAGATCTAAATAGCATTTATTAAGTATGGTATACCATTTGTCCATACACTTTTTCTTTAGCTTAAACATCATTGGTTTAATAGCTAGCTGAAGGTCCCTAGGTATTCTACTGGATTTATGATATTGAATAAGAGTTGTTACATGTAATGTGTGTGTCGCCACTTGTCCATCGGGGCAGCCCCGACGAGCCTATCATAAGATCTCCCTTGAAGATTTAGGACAGGCCTGCGTAGATTATCCTTGCCGGTTGTCGGGAGACCTGGAGTCCGACCTTGTCCAGCTGCAAATTTGGATCAGGGAGCGACTTAATGAACTTGCTCCCGAATCCTCTCCTCGTAAAACCCCTAGGCGGTCCTCTGCACCTTGGTTTACCGAGGCTCTGGCCTCTTCCAGACGCGCCTGTAAGAGTGCTGAAAGACGGTGGCGCCATATGTACGAGGATGCGGCCAAGACGGAATACAAGATGGCTATAAAAGCCTATCATGCTGACATTCTTCGGGAAAAACGGCACTACTTCACGGCCCGAATAGAGTCAGCCTCTAGCTCCTGTAAAGAGATCTTCGCCATTGTGAAGGAGTTTATGTCACCCAAAGCAATTGCATCTCAGCACGAGTTCTCTGAACCGTGGGTGACCGCATTGGCCAGCTTCTTCCATGATAAGATCAAGCTGATCCAGGACTCTTTCCCAGCCCCTGTCATCGGGACTAGGATGTGCCAGGAGATCCACGGGAATTTGGCGGAAGATTCTGAGCGTACATTGTCGGAATTTCCACCTTTATCGATCACTGCGTCGCTTGATTTGCTTTCTCAGCTTAAATCAGGTTCACCTGCTGACCCGTGTCCTGCCAGATTTTTGGCAAGGATGGCGGAGGTGGTCAATCCTCTTGTGAATCCTTTGCTGAATTGTTCCTTGACCAGCGGCGTTGTTCCTGGTGTTTGGAAAGAGGCGAGGGTGGTTCCGCTTCTCAAAAAACCGGGCCTCGATCCTGACCTTCATGCTAACTATCGCCCGATCTCTCTCCTACCTGCTTTTGCTAAAATCGTTGAGAAGCATGTCCATAAGGTCCTCTCTGCCTTTCTTGAGTCACATAGCCTGCTGCATGCCACCCAGTCTGGCTTCCGTACCAACTTTAGCACTGAAACTGTGCTTCTCGAAGTCAGTGAGGCTATCAAGGATGTGCTGGATTCAGGGGGTAGGGCCATGTTGGTCATGCTTGATCTGTCGGCGGCCTTCGACACCGTCCCTCATGAAGGTCTTCTCCGCAGACTGTATGAGATTGGTCTGCGTGGGACGGTGTTGAGGTGGTTTCAATCTTACCTGTCTGGTCGCCGGCAGGTGGTCTGGGCCCCCCCTTACTCAGCCGAAGTGCCGCCGCTGGAGGTTGGAGTACCGCAGGGCTCCGTGTTGAGCCCCACACTCTTTAATATCTTTCTGACCCCTTTGGCGGTGCTGGCTGAGTCCCTTGGGGCACAGATAATATCATACGCCGACGACACCCAGCTCCTTTTCACATGTGCAAAGGGGGCTGAGTTCGAGGGAGAGAGTATTCGTGGTTGCCTGGGAGCGGTATTTGAATGGTTTCAGGGTAATAGTCTTAAGTGTAACCCTGGAAAATCTGAGGTGCTCTTTTTTGGGTGCCAATCTGACCCGAGTTGGCAGGAATGGTGGCCGCATGACATGTTTCCACCGGTATCTTCCTCCACCGTGGCGAAAAATCTGGGGGTCAAAATTGATAATGGCCTGACGATGAAAGCCCAAATTCTTGACCTTGTGGGCGTTTGCTTTGGCCTGCTTAGGATGCTGCGGAGGTTTCTCCCTCTGCTCTCAATTGACCATCGCAAAATTACCGTCCATGCCCTCATTGGCTCGAGGCTGGACTACTCCAATGTTCTCTACCTGGGTTTGCCCGACTACCTGCTGCAGCGTCTTCAGGTAGTCCAGAACTCGGCGGCCCGCGCCATTTATGGTCTTCCCCGCCGTGCCAGTGCCTCTGACCTTTTATCCACCTTGCACTGGCTCCCTGTCAGAAAGCGCATTGCCTTTAAGACCCTTACTTTGGCCCACAAGGCGCTCTATTCTACGGGAGCAACCTATATTCGGAAAAGGCTAGCCTTTTACAAACCTACTAGGGCTCTGAGATCAGAAACTCTCTCTCTTGCGGTGGTGCCAGCGGTGAAGAAAGCCCGGACTGGTGGACGCTCCTTCAAACGGCTTGCTCCTCAGCTCTGGAACACTCTTCCCTTATCACTCCGCAGCACTGCCAATTTGCTTGCTTTTAGAAAGGGACTTAAAACCTGGTTGTTCTGTCTTTAGTTTTCTGTTTTCTTTTTGCCGGTCTTATTTCCTGTTGTGTTATGTGTTAGCTGCTGACCTGTTGGTCTGAAAGCGCCGGGACACTCCTTTGGAGTAGCTGAGCGCTATACAAAACCTCCCTATAACATAACATAACATTGTTGATTGATTTCCTCCCACATCAGATGTTCAGGTTGTCAAATCTGTTGCGTGACTGGTCCTGTGGATGAGCTGAATGTCCTAACTTCACGTATAGGGTTATAAAAATCATTGGCTTCTGTGGCACTATATACTTTTATTTCCGCTTTGTTTTCAGTCAAGTGTGCAATATCGTTAAACGAAATTGTGTGGTGCAACATCAACTAATGTGGATAGATGTTAAACAGAGAAGAGAGACTTTGCTAGCCAGCAGCTTTTTGTCAATGTTTAATCACATGCTAAATTTCTTCAGAAATTGTATTTAATTGTTTTTGATTGTAGACCCCCCTGATGAAGGGCTTTGTTACAGCCCGAAATGCATTGGGATGAATTACACTGCTAGTCTCAAGAGAATGTCAAGACAAGCCTTCATGTCAAAAACTCATAGATAAGAGACATGTCCTTGAAATTAAATCGACTTGGTTAAGATTGTGACTACAAGTGTCATACTGTTTTTGAAACATTGATCTTTATTAATGAATTATTTTTTTGATTCATTGTTAAAGCATAACTAGTCATATTACAATTTGACTTTATTCCTGCTAAGGGAAGGAGTAGTGCACACTGTGTCTAGAGCACTAGTTCTAGGTATTTTTACTTTTACCGTTGAGGAGGTGGGGTCATCTCACCAAGTCAGGTCTGAGTTGTAGATGACCCTAATCGGGGTAATGAAGATTACCTGTAATTAACTGGTTCATTACCAATAAAAAGTTTAAAAACTAAATCATGGAGTCATTTCTTAAACACTTGGCATGAGCCTGTTTAGTTTTGGGAGTAACCAGTACCAGAGCAGGCAAAGGTAACTTTTTTAAAGCATTGTGAGTTTAATCATACTCCAAATCTACTGCGGAATCAAAATTCCTTATGTTGGTATGAGTGAAAGCAATTCAACTAAAAAGTATGACGGACAGCGGAATCAGAGTATGGGTTTAATATGTAATCAATTATTGAAGTATTGTTTAATAATTTTTAAATGATAATTAATTATGTAAATATGTAATTACAATATTTTTTAGGTTATATGTGTGAGTTGTAGTTTTGGGGTAAAGGGTGGGAAATTAATTAAATATAATTCATTTATTCTTAGTTAATTAGTCATAATAATTGTTTAATTGATTATTAATTATGTAAATTATCTAATACTTTTTAAAAATATATATATTATGTGTGGGCTGTTAGTTTTGAATGGATAAAGTGTGAAAAGGTAATTAAATGTAATTTTTGTTTATTAGTAGTTAATTAGCATTAATATTCAAATAGATATTTAATTATTTAAAATGTGTAAATATACATTTAAATATACCTTTTAGATGTGTGGTGTGTAGCTTTTGAAGGTATAAGGTAGAGAGTTATGTCAGTAATAACAAAAGGTATAACTTTTTATTGTAATTCATTATTGTATGTGTTAACCTTATTTTTTTTTGTGTTCTCATCTCACCTAAAGCGTCTGCAAATCTTGAACAGCCCCTTACCCAACATGTGCATCCCGCAGCCACTGCATTCACTTGGGTCCCAAACCGGACCAGCCCCTTTGTTAGTGGCTTGGTCTAATCATAGGACCAACGGGTTTCACAAAAATCCCAGGCCTCTGCCTTTCCAGGATCGATTACGTTTTGATTAGTCGATCTATTGTGGAGACTAAAACCTCGATAGACTTTCTGCCTAGTCACATATCTTATCACGCTCCTGTAGCATTTAATCTAAAACGGTGTCGAAGTAATATAAGACCTAGATGGACACTCAAAATATCTGTTTTATCTGATCCCGAGATAGTAAGAGACCTTAAAGGTGCAACTCAAAATTTCTTTTCAGATAATATGGGCTCCACATCCATGGTATTTGTGTGGAATGCCTTTAAGGCATTCATTCGGAGATCCTTACATAGCCGTATTAGTGCAAAAAATAAGGAGGAAGCACGGGATCTTCGGCTAATTGAGGAAAAAATCTCTTGGTTAGAGGTAGAAAGGACTAGGACTAATCAGGGGGACACTGATAGAATATCCCAAAGACAGCAAGATCTCAACAATACACGCCAGGAGTTTAGAGTTATGCTTGATCTAAAATGCAAGGCTCAGTGGCTCTCTAAATCCATGCAGAATTTCGAGTATGGTGAGAAGGCAGGAGCTTTGTTGGCATGGAAAGCCAGGGCTGATCGTGCAAAAAAAATATAAGTGAATTAATCATCAATGAAAATGGTGATACTTCAAGCTGGTTAGAAGATATCCAAGCATGACTTATTTCTTTATTTTCAGAGCTCTATAAAGAGGAAATTACACCCAACCTGGAGGCACTTAGGACCTGGCTAAGGGATAAAAAACCCTACGTGTAACAGATGAATGCCGGGACCTACTTGACGTCCTAATAACGGAGGGCGAGATTAGGGAACAAATTGGGAAGTGTAAAAATAATAAAGCAGCTGGTACAGATGCCATTCCTAGCGTGATATACAAACTTCTGCTGGATGAACTGGTCCCTATATTGAGAGTTTTGTTTAATTCAGTTTATCAATCAGAATGTAAGGTACCTAGCTCTTGGAAGGAGGCAATCATTGTTCTTATCCTAAAGCCTGGAAAAGACCCGCTAAAGGCAGACTCATATAGACTGATCTCCCTGCTGAATGTTGATCATAAGATCTTTATGAGCATTCTAGCAGGGAGGGTAGTTGAAATTGCCCCTCAGTTGATCAGTACTGACCAGAAGGGCTTTATTCCCAAACGATACATCCAAGTATTAACCCAACAGCTAATAGGTAATATAGATCTTGCCACTGATCGATGTGAACCCTTGGTTGTAGTGGTGTTGGATGAAGCCAAGGCGTTCGATAGAGTATGTTGGGTTTACTTTTGGGAGGTTCTGAGGGCTATGGGGTTTGGACCTATTTTTATTCAAAGCCTGGTAAACTGTTATCAGGGGGCTTCTGCTACGATCCTAGTAAACGGCATTCTAACATCTAGCTTTGATATTCTTAGAAGCACACAGCAGGGTGCACCCTTTCACCCCTGCTTTCTAACATATGTAAAGAACCCCTGGCCCAAGCTATCAGGGCAGATGAACAGGTTACCCCAATATAATCCCATCAATACAGCAGTAAGATTGCCCTATATGCGGAAGATTTGGTAATATACACTGATGACCGAGGGGTAACAATACCCAGGGTTGAAACTCTGTTGTTAGAATTCAGTCCCTATTCAGGGTATTTAGCTAATACCGCTAAAACTGAGGTGATGCGCTGGAATATAAAAAATTGGGTGGGGAATATTAGCAAAAAGGTCACATATTTGGGCATTATAATAGTCAAAGAGATCGAGAAAATTGCGTAGATTAACATGAATAGAATTACAAAAGAAGTTGGGCGAATATTAGCCAGGTGGAAAAATCTCCCGTTAACAATCTACGGCAGGGTTAACTTGGTTAAAATGGTCATACTCTCCAAATTAACGTTTCTTTTTAATGCTATTCCCCTTGCCTTCCCAGAATCAGATATCAGTAAAGTTCAAAGTAACATTACAAGTTTTATTTGGGCACAGAAAGGGGCCAGCTTGGCCTGGAAGATATTGAGGCACAGGCTGATCAAAGAGGGATAGGCTCTCAGAGACTTAAGGGGGCCGATTCCGATCCGGTAAAATTCCCGTCCGTACGATTCGCATCTGGAGCCGTTTCCGTACGACTCATACACACACCGTACGACTCGCCGAGTTACCTGACGGTCCACGTCAGGTAAGGGCGATTCGTACGGAAAAGCGCACATTCACATACACACCGAATGGTGCGCACCCCTCCATGATCGCAGGGGTATGCACCTTACCCCTACGATCATGGGGGGTATGCACCGTACACCCAGCGGACATGGGGTACGCACCGTACACCCAGCGTATATGGGGTACGGTGCGTACACCCCAAGATCGCGGGGTATGGTGCGTACACCCAGTGATCGCAGGGGTACACACCGTACCCCTGCGATCATGGGGGGTACGCACCTTACCCGGGAGAGGCCGTTCCGTACCTGTTTCGGGGCGAACTCTGCTTTTACGGCTGTTTTCAGCTCCCGTAGAAAAAGGGTCATACGGTGCGTACCCAACACGAATCGTACTTGCCGGTTCGGAAAAAGCAGCCGCGAACCGTACAGATGTCGCATACAGCGGGTTCCGAGGGAGATTCGTACGGGGATTTCATTCGTACGTCCCTGTACGATTCGTACGGAGTCCAGCTCCCGGTACGGATCGTACTTTGTCATACGTACGGGGGACGTTGCAGGGTACGATTCGTATGGGAAAAACGCTCTGAACGGCAATTCGGAGCGCTTTTTACCGGATCGGAATCGACCCCCTGGTGTTATTGTTTTGCTTTTCAATTTAAAAACATTCGGGTGATGCTTTCAAAACCAGATGATTTAACATGGGTCAGACTTTTAGCAGAGATGATAAGGCAGGAGGGTGGTGAAGGCTTATTATATAGATTTGGAGCACCCAGATACTTAAAAAAAGATCGATTGAAAGTTTTAAGGGATGCTCTGAATCTTTGGTATAAGATTAGGACCAGATGGGGGATAGGATACTATTCGGAATTTGCCCCAATTGGGGATTCTCCTGGGACACTGGAGTTTCTTAAAGACTATTTGTCAATTCAAATTAAAATAGCTGGTGTCTCCATCTGGTCAGATCTGGTATCCTCAGAGGGGGTACTCCCATGGGAGGTTATAAGAGTAAAGATTGGTGAGGGCATCTCTACATTTAAATATATAAAACTGGCTTCGTAGTTTTTAGCTGAGAAGAGAAATATACAAGGGCTATGGGAGGTTGAGAGTTCCCTTCAGGATATAAATCTTAAATATAAAGAAATCTCAACATTGTATAAAATGTTGGTAGAGGCAGAGGATGTGGAACTTCCCCCATCAACTCATATTATGAGCCAAACCCTACTTGGAGGTAACATTGAAGATCTTTACGAACCATCACTGAAGCTGTTGTATAAACACATCGAGCCGGCTAATCTTAAGAAGAACCATTTTTTTGTTATTAATAGATTATACTATACTCCTGCCAGGATCGCAAACTTTGCGCCTCTCTCAAATCCTAAATGTCCAATATGTGACCTGTCTCAGGTCAATGAACTTCACATCTTCTTTGAGTGTCCCCTACGTTCTCCTTTTTGGAGTGGAATTGAGGAAGCCTTAAGTGGGATTTTCAAAGAAAAAATCTGCCTAAATATATCTATGGTGCTTTAGGGAGACGATGGTATGTTGAGTAAGAAACAGAGGCACACCCACAGAGGTCTACTGCTGTACCTGATTCTAATCACCGAAGGGAAATATGTCTGAAATGGAGAGACCCATTGCCTCCAAAGCCCCAGGATTGAGTTAGAGCTGCTTTTTTAGTGGCCAGACTAGACCAGAATAGTAGTAATAATGACGATAGTTTAAACATTTGACAGGTCTTTACTGATTGGGGATTGTATGTGTTAATTGTATTATGCTTTTTAATGGTTAGTAATATTGTATTTATTGTTTGTGATTATCTTGATAATAGATTTTGGTATTTTGATAATAATATTTGTATTATTTTTTAATATGACTGTAGTGAGAATAGTAAATTTGACCCCTCCGCAATCCAACACTTTCCCTGCTGTTGCACTGACTGGAGTGGGAATAGTAAATGTTTCCCCTCCGCAATCCAACACTTTCCCAACTGCTGCACTCATTGGAGTGGGAATGGTAAATGTTACCCCTCGGACATCCAACACTTTACCAACTGTTGCTTTGACTGTAGAGGAATTTGTAAATTTTACACCTCCTGAGTTTGAAACTTTGTCTACTATTTGTAAGTTGTAGTGGGTATAGCATATGTATTAATTAAAATAACGTGTACTTTACTTTATATTGTTTAAACCTATGTTAATATGTTTTTGGTTATTTAAATTATAATATTTATAATCATTAGTGATTTGATTATTTTATTTATCTTTAGTAAATTCAACATTTTTATTTTGTTTGAGTTTTTCATTTGTAATTAAAATGGTTTGTTTTTTAAATATTTTATGTTATTGGATAAATGTATTCATTTTTATATTTTATGTTATCATTTTAAATTAGATATATGCAAATACAAATATATATATTATTATTTATGTTTGTTTTAATGTCTTTAAATAATGATAATTATTATATTTTTCAAACGAATTGTTAAATATGTTTTCTTCCGTCATATTAGTATTAATATTTTATTTTATTACTGTTTATTATTTACATTTATATATATTTAAAAATCGATCTTTTAGGCACCTGTAAAAGTGAAAAGGATATTGTTTTCCGATAAGTATAGGGAGTTGATATTTTTAAATTGCATATTTTTGACTCAATATTTTTGTATGTAGATGTTTTTTGACTTGATATATTGTCAGTGAACCTTTATTATTCATAGTTGTAGAGAATGACATGGAATAAGGAAAGAGTCACTGAAATAGCACGAAGTAGTGAAAAATAAGTGAAAGATTAATGTGCAGACATACCAAGGACAAGACATACAGAGGCTCTAATTACGATTGCGGGCAGACTTGAGTCCGCCCGACACCTTTTCATGGTGGGAACCGACTGACCACACATGGTGCGATCGCAAACTCCCAATTCTCTATGGAGCTTGTGCAGCGGTCGGAAACCGGCGACAGCACAAGCTTCCATGGAGAAATTGGAGTTGTTATAAATCCCTGCACCGCGTGGCAGGCACCTCATGGTGCCGGCCTTGCGGCGCATGGATTTACAGGGGGGCACAATAGGTGCCCCCAATGCCTTCAATCGGAGGCCGCAAAGGCATGGGGCCCATGTTAGGGACCCCAAAGTCACTTTCCGACAGGCTTTTTAAGGCAGGAGGCCCGACATGAAAAGCCTGTCGGAAACCGACATCATAATCCCGACGGCAGAAACACCGTCCATAGGGGTTATGTGGAGGCTTCCGGCACGCAGATGGGCTCCTTGAGCACTTCGAAAGCCAGCCGGAATGACAGGCCGTTCAGAGGCTGCGGTCAGAGGCTTTCTCACCGACACCTTAATGATGCCCTCAGTACTGAAGAAGGGTGAACTTCAACAGAGCAGGAGAAGCATTGTCAATGCAATGGGCTTGTAATTGACCTCTAAAAGAATAAAAGCAAGGGGCTATACAATCAATAAATGCAAAGAAGTGAAGGGCTGGTTATACAAGTGCCACATGTGAAGCACACACACCACACTTACTGGGAGTAGAATTTGGGCAGCTGTACTATGAAGATTAATACGATGATGTTAAAATGCACTTACAACAGAGAAGCTGGTCAGTTACATGCTTAATAAATATATTACCCGTTTTTGCAGAAGTAAAGCAGCACCTCCATTGACCACGAGGAATTGCCAGGGACCGAGGGAATAGTTTAACGCAGCCTGGACCCGCCCGCCTGTCTCCAGCCGCCGACCGCCTGTGAGCCAACGAAGAGCGGGCCGCCTGGAGGAGACCGGCGAGGGGCAGAAAACTACATCACCCAGCAGCCCTCACTGGGGTCCAGCGTCACCACAGAGCGCCAAGCGGCGCTTTAAAACCACATCAACCCGGTCGAGTGGGCGACCCGTTTTTGCAGAAGTAAAGCAGCACCTCCATTGACCACGAGGAATTGCCAGGGACCGAGGGAATAGTTTAACGCAGCCTGGACCCGCCCGCCTGTCTCCAGCCGCCGACCGCCTGTGAGCCAACGAAGAGCGGGGCCGCCTGGAGGAGACCGGCGAGGGGCAGAAAACTACATCACCCAGCAGCCCTCACTGGGGTCCAGCGTCACCACAGAGCGCCAAGCGGCGCTTTAAAACCACATCAACCCCGTCTCGAGGGACGCGAGCGGGACGCCCGGAGCGAAGCCCGGGCAAAGGGCGGGCCCTCTGTGGCCCTCCGGGGACCGAGGAGGCCGGGACGGGGCCATCCCCCTGAGATCCTGCCTAGCTGTCATCTACCAAGGTAAACGCCCAATGCTATTTTCACCCTCTGCACTTGCAAGCTATTAGTTCTTCCATCAGCAATATTGCCTATAGCTTAAAATAACTTTGCGAGGATGAATAAATGCCAAAATACTCCCGTGACTACAAGATCTGCTACCAGATTGAAAGACGTCACCAATAGCCCTCTTCCCACAATAACCGCCATAGACTTAATGCTACAAAAAACGATCAATGTCGTGGCGGATGCTATTCAGGACTCCGAAAGACGCCTCTCACTTACCCCAGATCTATGTTTCCCGGACCTCTCTTTACACACCACTGGCAACATTAACATTCTGGACAATACTATAAACTCTGAGGAGTCCATCCTAACGTTGTCATTCACAGGGCTTCCTAGCCCTCAAACAAGAGACAACACACAAACAGCCTTGCCTATATCATCTACAGGCAACAGTAGGAACAACAGCCTTGCTCTAACTGGTGAAAACGGCAGTAGCACCCATCTGTCACCTATAGCCCACCTACACTCAGTAGCCCCCTCTCCGGGTGGTTTAACATCTACAACGACGAAACCTGTTACCAAAGTCAGTCGCTTGATAAAGAGCAAAACTAGGCCTATTGGCACACGAGGTAAACTTAAGTCATCCATAGCCAAAAAACAAAAATCTCACCTCAAGGCTAAACATCTTAGCTTAGCTAAAGACATCTGGTCTACCTTTAGACTGGCCAAACCTGCTCCAGAAACAGCGACCTTATGTCCTTTCATAAGCAGTCAAGACTCAGATCTGATCTTGAATAAAGAGATGACAGTACCCACAAATACGCTTACACACACCACAGCTAGGGCTGATCACACAACGATAAACACAAAATCACTTCTGAGTGACCTTGAAAGCCTAATTAAGTCCCTTCTGTTACCCATCAGTGAGAGAGTCCTTAATATCGAGAACGCCTTAGGGAAGTTTGAAAGGGCTCAAAATGACGCAACATCTACCTTGCTTAAAACACTGAAGGTATCACAACCAACTTCTACCTTCACACCAGCCAGTAATTCCCTTGCTTTGACTATTAATAAAAACCCTAGGGCAAAAAAAGCCATAGCTACCCCTACCTCTGCTAGTAAGCGAAACCTGTTAACATGCCAGGAAAAGACTTCTCCAACTATCCCAGCGATAATTCAAGATAGAGGTACTAACATATCCCATCCAGCGGCTGCCATACCAAGTAGCTCTCAAACTTCACCTGACGCTGAGATAGAAGATTGTGAATGGGCCGCCGAAAGCTCCCCGATCAAAATAGTAACTACCCAGGTAGAACAAACGAGACCAACTAAAAATCTCAAACATGGCATACCTTTAAAACAATTAGGTGTTACCCTGACAAAACCGGTGGTAGCTAAGAGACCACTTCATGTTAACCTCCCGCCTGAATCTGGCCCGTACACCATTGTAATGATTGGTGTACCTAAATTGGTGGGGGACAGGGTAGAATCCCATGGGGACCTAAAAAACAAGGTGAGCCATTGGCTCACAACTCATAGACCGATCCCTAAATATATTAATGGTCATATTGCACAGGTAAGAAGAGTAGATTGGGTGGGAAACAGATTTAAATCGACCGAGGGTGACTGTATCGTGGTAACCCTTGGGGACAGTCGTGCTGCTAGTTTCATAAGTAGCTGGAAAAGTGGTGTGACAAACAGCTTGATTCGTACCATGGCCTTAAGTTACTTTTACCCAAATAACCTTGGTCATTGTCCCACACAAGTACAGCCAACCTACGGACAGGAGGGGTTGCTTGAGCCAATAGTTGATAACCAACCTGGGGCCTATACACTGCCTATTGGTCCACATACTCGAACAAACCTCACTGACTATAGGCATGAACAGCCATGGCAGAGTAGGCCTAGCAACCATCCCAGTAGATATCAGGAGAGAAGTGAGCTTTTTACTCGCCCTCAGCAGCAGCTCTATTCATACCCCCATTACTTAGACACACAATATGGGGTACCCATTTCTAATAGATTTGATGCCCTTTACAACACCGATTATTTAGACGAGATCGATTGACAAATCGTATCTCCATCCTCCTACTCTATCTCTACTGAGCCCCCAACTAAGGTAGCTCCCCTTTACAGAGTACCAAGCATCTGTCTAGAATGTATAAATGTTTCCTTCCCAGAGGCCAGTGAAGCGCCTATGGCAGCCCCCTCAGTACAATCCCACGAAAATACATTGAATGTGAATGGGTGTAGTCACTCATGTCCCTCAAACCAAACTCAACGCATAGTGCCCAGTGGAGTAAAGAACTCTCTAACCACTAGCAATGTAACGCAAGCACACTTAATAACGGATCATGGGGTCCAAGTAATCTCTCTTTCCGCAGATAAGGCCCAGATAGCAGGCTTGGGCCTCATTGAACAACGTCCCATACATCTTTTATCCTGGAACATAGCCGGTCTAGCCGTTATGGTTAATGATCCAGCGTGGTTAGCCTATGTAAAAAATTACACAATCTTATGCTTTCAAGAAACCTGGTTAGTAGATGAAAATATACACATTGAGGGCTTTCAAAGCTTCTTCTTACCAGCAGCCCCATCAAATAGTGGAAGATCCAAAGGGGGCCTGGCAACTTACATAAGCCTTGCACTTAGCTGCCAGGTCTCAAACAGAGCATTGGACAATAAACATATTCAAATTTTAGTGCTCAGGAATGGTAAAAAGGCACTGACCCTTATTAATTTCTACAACGCTGTGTCTTCAAATAAGGAGTGTAACATTCTTAATTTACAAAACCTTTTACAAGCAAAAGCGGATAGTCTACCTCGAAATATCATCATCGCCGGAGACTTTAACGCTTACCCCTGTGGCAACCCTGAAACGACACCTATCGGCCTCTTAGGCTGCAACAATAGGTCTGGCTTTCATTTTGATCATTCGCCTCGAGGCACTTGTATCAATAACTTAATTGATGGTAGGAATCTAACCGTCGCAATGACCACGCTGGAGGACTCACACATATTTAATGTCCCCACGTACAAAGGCCACGGTAAAGGCTCCTACATAGACCACATGTTCCTTTCAAGAGATCTAGTTGATTTAGCCACTGACTTTGAAATTCAAACAAGCATCTTCAGTGACCATAATCCTTTGTCGATCAGGATTGGAGGAGACCTTTTCGAACATAGGAAGCCTCGACCTGATCATGGTGTCCTAAAACCTATCAACGGAAATCGTCGTCTGAAGTGGTCAAAGGTTAACAGTGACTCCTTGTACGGTTCAATCATCACTAGCTGTGGTAGTGACCTAGACCTTTGTGTTTCTCCATCCACTTTGCCCGAAGCGACTTTGATTGCCTTTGCCGCTGTTGTTGACAAAATTGGCCAATTGTTATCTGTACCAATAAAGGGTCATCATGAACACCAACCAGGGTGGTTTGATCAAGCTTGTTCAAAGGCCGGACGAGACTTAAAAAAAGTACTTAAGGCTACCCCAAGAGACCCTGTCCTTATAAAGTCTCTGCGAACTAATTACAAGACAGTCCTGGCAGCCCGGAAAAAAGAAGTAAAAGCTGGTGTTTGGGAGAAGCTATGCGACCCTGCAATTCTGGGCAATAGCTCCAAGTTCTGGAGTATTGTAAACAAACCTATGTTTGACGTCCCCATTAACTCTATGGTCGGGACTAACATATCTGAGGAAGAGTGGATGTCACACTACAGTACAATTTTTAAAAGTGATAAATCACAAGCAGACTCTGTTTTTAAATCCTCTGATGAAAATGTGTTGTGCTTCACAGTGGGGGAGGTAGAGAAGGGGATACAAGGATTAACCTGCAATAAAGCACCTGGCCCTGATGGTATACCACCCGACCTATTTAAATCAAACATCCTTTTATGGGCACCAGTTATTACCGCAGTTGTAAATGCCGGAATTTTGGCTGGTTGCCCAAAAGCTTGGGGGTCTTCGACCATCGTCCCTGTTTTCAAGAAGGGTGATCGTGGTAGTGTCACATGCTACAGACCCATATCCCTGATCAACTCAGTTACAAAGGTGGTGGGGGGTATCATCCTAAATAGATTAACAGCCTGGGCCAACGATAATAATATACTGTCACCAATACAATATGGGTTTAGACCAGGCCACTCTACGATAACCCAATGTCTGAATCTATATTTAATAAACAGCAAATACACCTTAGCAAGAAAAGGGACGATCCATATAGCCTTTATGGATTTATCGTCCGCGTTTGACTGTGTAGACAGAGTCAGGCTTTGGGAGGTCCTGCTAAAAATGGGGGTGGAACAAAACCTGGTCAACCTTCTTGTTGACCTCCACTCGGACACAAGAGCAAATGTCCGGTACACCCATGACATGAAGGTAACAAGAGATTTTAGTATAACTCGAGGTGTCAGACAAGGGTGTATCCTTGCCCCTTTTCTTTTTAATCTTTACATTAATGAGTTGGAGGAGCACTTATTAAAAACTGGTACAGACTTTCCCTATATTGGCAAGAAGGGCATACCTGTCCTATTATATGCGGACAACGCCGTTTTAATATCCAGAACGGCGCTCGGACTTCAAATCTTGTTAGACTCTTTTAATAACTTCATGAACTCCCGTGGCCTGAGTATTAATAACTCGAAATCCTTTACAATGATGACAGGTGTAACTCCAAAAAAAATATACCCTCACTTTGTAAATGGAGACAAAATACCCACCACCAAGACCTTCTCGTACCTTGGGGTCCTTTTCGATCATAAACTAACCTGGGCACCAGCAATACAAAAGAAAAAGGGTGAGGTAGTGCGGGCTAATGCAGCAATACTGGACTTCTCAAGAAAAATGGGCAATAGTCCGGTGGCTGCTGTCTTGAAGTTATATCAAGCCAAAAGCACCGCAATCGCACGTTATGGAAGTGAAATATGGGGATCGGAATCACTAGGCGCCCTTGAAGTTACTGAGAATAACTTCCTAAAACAGGTCCTAAGGCTACCCAGGGGCACAGCCAACTTCCCAGTACATGAGGAACTTGGCATCCCATACCTAAGTGATAAGCTGGCCGTGAATCCTTTGTTATGCTGGCTGAATAGCTGGCTAAACACAGCCATACCTCTTACCAGAAACATTCTTCAAGAGGCACTACAGTGGGATGGTAGACTCAAGATCCCATGGTTAAAATATGTAAGAATGTGGCTTTTTGAACTAGGCCGACCAGATTTATTTCTATCCCCCGAAACAATAACCAAAACTGATGTAACCTTTGTTAGGAACACTTTTATGCTGTCCAGGTGCATGACACGGGAGGAAAATGAATACAAGAAAAGCAGTGTGAGACAGTATGTTTTAACCAAAACCTGTTTATACATGGAACCTTACCTGACTTGGCCCATGTCCGGTTATGACCGTTTTTTATTAACAAGGTTCCGATTTAACATGTTCCATCTTTTATTAGCTGTACCAAGTGGAGCACATAGAGGACAAGTGTTGCCAGCTTGCGGCTGCGACAATAAGTCTCCGCAAGATCTGGCACACTTTTTATTTTTTTGTCAGTTTTATACACTCCCCCGTAATCTGTTTTTAAAACCTTTACTTAAACACCTGAATTTTGTACAACTCAGACCTGCACTTTGTCACCTCCAAATGCTAAATAGTGAATGTACTATGTTTGTATGTAGTTTTTTAAAACTTGCAGTTAAACATAGAAAAAGCATGGAAGGGTAACTAATTTTGCTGCTGATCGTACTTCCATTTCCACTGTATTTTTACCCTTTTTAACTATATCATCGTGTTTATGCTTGTGAATGTCTTGTTGTAACACCACTTTTCCTATTTTTATCATTACTGTATGGATTAACTTTTATGAAATGCTCTTTTATGATTGTTATATGCAAACAATCGAATAAAGATATTCTTATCTTATCTTATATATGCATATTCCGTGGCTGAGAGGGAAAGCAGATTCCACTACCTTCACACAAACAATGCGGGGAGGAGACACTAAACGTATTGGCCCTCAGCAAAAGGATGACGGTCACGATCGGTGAAAAGTCCAGGAATAAATCCAGTATGAAAAAGTAGTTGCATTGTAGCGCTAGGAGAAAATTAGTTGATATCAGCATTGATTAAATGTACTGCCACCAGCATCCAAAAAACAGCATGTGGCAAAACGAGGATTCCACCGACGCTAAGAGGTGGAGAAAGGTAGCGCCAGCGCAGGACGAAGTGCGGAAAATTATGGCTATAAAAATGTTCAGCAAAAAATCTCGATTATCTTCATAATTTGAGCCGATTGTTTGGCTATTATTATGCCAAACAATAGGGTATATAATACGGTGAAAACGCATGTAAATGGAACAGGAACGTTTTCATACATGCTATCGTTTCGAAACGTGAATGAGGGAGATAAAAAAATAAAATACGCAATAATTTTTCTTTTTCCTATTAATTGACTTTGAAACAGAAGTACTTTTAGGGTCGCAAACAGCTAAAATGAAGCTATTTTATTAAATTAAAAAATCGACAGTCTTCCTCCCGAATCTGACCTGTTGGCGTGTATCGATATATTTATAACTAGTTATACAATTTTGGGTATATGTTATCAAATTTCGTTGGGTGAGGAAATGCATATTCTTCTCCGCCTCCTTATTCCAATATACCACCGAGCACCTTTCACAGGAGAGAGAAAGCAATAAATGGCATGCACTGCTGGGCTATCTGATGGGCAACGAGCCCTCCAAAATATTTCCTAATTTACTACATATTACTCCTACAGCATGCTTCACCCCGCGGTCACACGTTTTGGCAGATGTCAGGATTTGGGGCTGCTGCTCCTCAGCTGTCCAAGTGTTCAATCACAGGAGGAGAAAGCGTTCATTTTTTTCTCAGCTGAAAGCCATGTAATTGCCATGTAACCGAATTACAGATGGGAAAGGGGCTTCAGCTTCAGTTAGACGTCATGCAAGCAGGACCTGTCTGCTTGACTGTGGAGCTGGCGCTGTACTTTGTGACCTCTTCAAAAGCCTTGAGCCACTAGAAGAAAAAGATGTTCCATGCTACTCAGAACATTCAAAGGAATGCGTCTTTTTGGGACACAGATTGATTAGCGTTGCCTTTAGAAATGGTCGAAGGGCACTTTATTTTCTTTAAGAGTTGCGGACCGTTGTCTGAAAGAGGAAAACAGCTATTCCATCACTGTTCTTAACACGTGCCCGATAGAAACACAGGGGCATATTATCAAGGGATTTATCTCCGCTTTTTTGGCTTTAAAAGCCAAGAAAGCGGAGATAAAATTATCTCCCTATTACCTAACTGTCGCTAACACCAGTTAGCGACAGCTAGTAGGAGATAGCGACCATCTTGGGCCCCGCTTTGCATATCAGAGTAATTTATCACTAATGGCATGCAAAGTGGGCGTGCCAAGATGTTAGCAACTGGAAACAGTCGCTAACATCGCTATCTCCTATTACCAACTTTTGGAGATATTCGCGCTAAGCACGAATATCTCCGAAAAGCTAACACCTGCCCAGAGCAGTTCTTAGCCATGTTATCCAATGGGAGGTGGATAACATGGCTAAGAGCATTTGCTCGGTAATGCATGAATATCGCTGACTTTTCAGCGATATTCATGCATTTCGGCCGATTTTTATCGCTTAGGAGATAAACCTTGATAATATCAAGGCTCCTAAGCGATAAAAATCATCGCTACACGGCAATAAAATTGTTGCCGCTAAGCCAACCTAGCGATAATTATCGCTAGTTGTTGGTAATATGCCCCACATTATTTAAAAAAAACATGTGGGCACCTGTGTCTAAACACTGGTGGCAACAGTGCTAGTGTAGTTATGATTGAGTTACAATTTCAATAGAAAAGGTCTTTTTATCTTAACTTTCAAAGAATCTGCAAGAAACATTCCGAAAAAATGTGTTCGTCCACTTTGGGTAGTTTATGGCAAGTTTTGTGCAGATGCATCAAGCAGGGTGAAAGAAAAAAAGCGGGAGACTCCAAAGGTGTGATTTACCATTGTGATTCCCATATCCTTCTTTGCTCTTTAATTCTGTAATAGTTACACCAAATTTTCCACAGAGTTAAGGAGGTGCTCAAGTTTGGCACTAAAAAAGGTTAAATTAAAGAGTTATACTGACAATTGAAAAGCTGTATTTTTATTTTGCCCACATCTTTTGCGATGTTTGACAAATTTACACCAAAGTTGGCAGATGCTTAGCATCTTAAGCCCACTCTTCCTATTTTTTTTAATTTGTGCAGTTTCGTTAAGGTGAGCACTTTTCAAATGTTGTAAATTGTGTTTATTTGATACTAACTATGGCATCATTTGACGAATTACAATTTTTTATCATGTTTAACCTTCTGCAGGTATGACAAGTTTTTGGGAGATCCATCAATGGGATGCAAATTGACGGGGGCATTGATTTGCTAATGACTTTGGCATCGTTTTATTGATTTGCACAACACTTAAAAGACAGTTACTATGTTTAGCTTACTAGTGTTTTTTGGGGTTTCCTGCAAACCTATCCAGTGGGGGGCACTAAGAGGGGTAGTCAAAAAAGCAGCAGTTCCCATTTTAACTCTCAAAGGAATATTTGCTCTCTGCTACAGAAAGGAACCCTGTGGAGAATTATAGCAACACTGGAATTAAACTAAAAGTTTATTCAGGGAAGTGCTGTTGCTAGGATTTGAGTATATTTGTTCAGCAGTTTTCAAGAAATTAGCATTGGAGATAACTGGACCATTAGATTGATGACAGTCCACAAGCCCAGGTTTGCTGTCTTTCCACGGATACATTTAGAAAATATTAGGCCCAGCGGATAAAGAAGCTTTTAGCTCCCATTGTCCAATTCGAAGCTGTGGTACCAAAATGTGGCCTGTGAACTGGTTAAAATGGCTTCCGCGACTGAAATACACAGCAGGCTGTGGACCAGGAACTATGGTCAACCAGTCCTAGGCATGTGTGAAGACCGTGCACAATGGAGGTTGGCAATCTGTGGCAGGATAACAAATTATTAGCAAATATACACATTTTCCCCACCTTTGCCTCGCCCCACTGGAACTGTGCTACCTATTGATGGGTTTGCATAAAAAGACATATACTAAAGGCAAGCTTGTTATGCTAAAGCTCTTCCAAACTTCACATCAGTCCATGATATGGCATTAAAGACATTAGCGAATAAAATATTTTTTTATCTTTGCCCTTTTTGTCACATTTGGCTTAAATTAGAGATTCTTGCACTGGTGTCAATTTAGCAGCAGCTTATTAAATATCATGCTGATCCATTACCCAGTGCCAGTTATTTGCAAATGAACTCTTTTTTGACCTCCCCTATTTAACTCTGCCTCTCCTTAATACATTTGTACGAAACTCAAAATATCAAGAGTAACTGAAACATGATTAGAGCCTGCCAAGTTTCGTGCAGATCTGTGATAAGTCACTACAGTTAATAGAATATCAAACATTTTGTGTCCTTCCTTTAAATATGATGTCCCTTGATTGATTTGCAAAAAACGTGGCATAACAAGAGAAAAAAAAAACATGGTTAAAGTTTGACAAATTTTGTGCGGATGTGTGTCATTGTATCACAGTTATTAGTAATTGAACTCTATTTGAACTCCCCTCTCGTAAATGTTTCCAGCCCTGATGAATGAGCACAAAATTGAAAACACTAATTACGAGCTGAACATTCTAAATTTCAGCCAAGCCATCCAGATTTATCAAATGGTGTTACATGACACTGGTGGCCATAGCTCCAGTTTAATTATTGTTGAGTCAGATTTCCATACAAAAGCCATTGTTTGTTTTCTTTATAAATTAGACACCATTCTATAAATCTGTATAAAACTTTCCCCCCAAAAAATCATCCATTTTCAGAACATTCATGGCAAGTTTTGTGCAAATCCGAAAAGCAGGGGCCAAGAAAATATGGGCTGGTCCCAAAGGTGTGATTTCACATTTTCCCATAGGGTACTTTCCTCTTTGATACAGGAAAACATGATTGAATAGATTCACACCAAACTTCACGCAGCATTAGAACTTGGCTCAAATATTGTGCTTTTTTTGATGTAGTCTAAATCTTTTGAGAAGCTTTAGAGCAGTAGCAGCTTGCTCGGAACTGGGTAGTGAGGCGGGGGAATTAAACAAAAATAAAAATGAAAAACGTACCTTCTCTGCCACACGCCTCTTCTCCTCTGCCGGAAGCGCCAGAAGCACTCAGGTTTCAGGGCTCTCCCAACGAATCATGACGCTGCAAGAGCAGCAGCGTGATTGGCCTGAGCGTCCTGTTTGGATGCTCAGGCAGTGCCCGGGGAGGCTGGGCATGTTCTCCACTGGGCTGTGCACCACAGCCCAATGGAGAACCTGCTAAATGCGCCTGACGGTTTGGTCGGCCCTAGAGAGCCAGCCAAACAATCATGTGCAATTAGAGGAGTGCAAACAACTACTTGCCTGCTCTGGCATCAGGGAGCCAGTCCCGCCCCCACTCCTGAATGAAAAATAAAATGATATTGATATATTTTTATCATAATTTCTTCTTTGCAATAGCAGTGGGGCGATGCTCCTTCACCTTAGTGGAGACGCCGTCCCAACTTTTGAGAAATTAGCACTTAAAGAGATGCTTCTGTTGACATAAAAGGTTGGACCGTTAATTCATGTATATCCATAGATCCATATCTGTGGATATCCACAAATCCAAAAATGTTAAAAATATGCCAATCTGATAAGTCGAAGGAGCTTTTTCTCCCACCAGCCATTTTGGATCCAAGGATCTGCATCCGTGGATCCAAAACAATCTGACTGGCTGGTCAAAACACTGTTAGAAAATGTTGCAGCCTCCATTGTAGGATTTAACAGCCTGATTCATCAACGGGCCGTTTTGCGAGCCCCTAATAGCGATTCATAGCGAATCGCTATTAAGGACTCGCAAAACGATATTCATGTAGGAATTTCTCAATAAATAGCGATTCCTACACATTCCTTATTTGCGAGTAGCAAATTGCTAATCGCAAATAAGGAATAACTCCCCATTCATTCCTATGGGCCAAAAGGCCCATAGGGCCCATAGGAATGAATGGGGAGTTATTCCTTATTTGCGATTAGCAATTTGCTACTCGCAAATAAGATAGCGATTTAAAGGGTGCCAGGGGTGTCCAAAGGACACCCTGTAGCACCCCTTACATGCAAATTGAAACTGGTGTTGCGCACACACATGTCCAAAGGACATGTGTGTGTGCAACATGCGACTTAGAAAAATGCTTTTAAAAGCATTTTTCTAAGTTTTTGCTATTTACCGAGAGGTCTGACCTCTCGGTAAATAGCGGCCCGAAATTGCGAATTAGCAATTTAAAAATGGTTGATGAATTGCATTTAAGGAATCTCAAATAGAGATTCCTTAAATGTAATTCCTCGCAATTTAGCGAATTAGCAATTACCGAATTTTGCATTTGGGATGATGAATCCCAAATGCAAAAATTGCGCTCGCAATGGGCCAGATTCTCAAAATCTGGCCCTTTGCGAGCGCAATTGGGCTTGATGAATCAGGCTGTAAGGGCTTTGTCCCCAAATCCAGAAGTATGGTGCAAAAGAGCACATAAGAGGGAGAGTTGATTACACCCTGATCCCCCAGTCCCATGTTAGGGGGCCTCAAATGAACACCTCTCCCCTTGTTCAAAATTAAAAAAGAATAATTTAGTAAGAGGATGTGCCAATCCCTAATGGAATTAGGGAATCCAAAAAGCGGCCAGCTTCCACTCTGATCGGCCGAGGGTTGTGAACGACTGGGGTTGGCTACCAGCAGAGGATTAAATGCCAGGTCCTAAATCCAACCTCGTTGCACAAGGCTAAAGGCCATATGCAGCAGCTGTTGACTGCCAGTGGTAGGAGGGCACAGGGCAGTGCTTCATTTGTGCCGGTGTTTGACAGTGCTTAGAACTGGCACTTATTTGTGAACTCTGGCACTTATTTATTACAGTCTATCACATTGTGGCACTGTCTGTATATTTGTGAGATGAGCTCATGAACACCAATTAAATATACTTATAAAGGGGAATACCGCAACGGGCGTGCAGGGGGCAGACCTCAATCCCCATCCACCTTTGTGGCAGGAAGCCACCAACGCTTAAGCCTGGAGTGCTTATTAACATTGGTCTGGGCTCCCGCAGCGTAGGAGAGAACCGCAACTTGGAGCAGGGGGCAACCACAAGTCCCATCCACATCGCGGCTGGAAGCCACCAACACTTAGGCCCGCGCCCCAAAGTGCTTGTTAAAATTGGCCTCGGCTTACGGGCGCCTGCCCGGACAATGACTGGGCAATGAGCGGGCCGGTCTGTGCCCGTCAGCGGCAGGAAGAGGTGGGGCGGGGCCAACACCCTTGGGTCACAACTTTGAGCACTGCAGGACAGTGGATTAATTTCTTGCTGTATTTGTCTGCCCAGGGTAAGGTACTGTTCTTTGCTTAATTTCTTTGACTGGCTTGCTAGACTGGGTCACTTGGATATTTTCTTGGTGACTTCTCACCGGCTACAGTGTGTGGGTGCTAACCTGCCGAAGGGTATATGGTGTTAGAAGGGACCGCAAATATGTGGAAAAAGAAGAACCTCTCTATTAAAACCTGCCCCGATCCATAGCCTGTCGTGTCACCACCATAAAAGGTTTTCACCACTGGGCAGTGGGGGTTGTATCCAAAGAAATAGAGTTGGATGAAAGGAGGCTTTCTTTGGATAGGGATAGGTCCCTTGCATCTCCCCACGAGTCACCGGTCCATACTGGTTTGGAAGGGCCCACCCCTGACCTGGGTCAACTGGGTGGGTAGGAGGAAGTCTGGGGGGAAACCCATGGTAATGGTAACTCTATCATTTCCACTACACTGGTTGTTAGCTTGAGGCTGAGAAGAAACGGAAAACTAGTGAATGGTGCAATGAAACTATTTTTCTGGTTCCAGTGTTGAGCTCGACGTAGTAGCAATGTAAGCAGCATGTTGTGAAGTCAACATCTTTTTTTAAGAATAACCTCTTGCAAGGGGATATTTATGTGAGTTTTGCGTCATGCTGGCACCACACAACATGGTACATGTGTGACGCAAACCACGAATTCAGATTTTTGAAGCCACGTAAAGCCACTTTGAATGGCTTAAAAATGTGGAAAAAGCCAACACAGCACAAATCCCTGCGTTGCCTTACTCTGGACAGGGAAGGTATTCTATTGCATTGCAATGGTGTTCCCACGCAACTCCCACGTTTTTTTTTAATGCATTCCCAGGACTTGTAAGACTGGGAATACACCAAAATCCCAAGGAGAGTCTTTATTTATTTCTCTTCATTTTTTCCTCTTTCTGCAGCACACATAGAAAGATGAAAACACGTCTCAGGATTCTTTTTGTGCAGGAAGGTGCCCCTTCGGGCCAAAAAAAACCCTGCATGCAACGGAGGCACCCTTGCTCTCTGGTGCAAGGGTGCCTGCATTTGGCGCTAGTCAGCCAAATGGCGCAAGCGCAAGGGAAAAGGACAAGAATGTGCTGTATTGGATAAATACAGAAAATTCCGGCCCTTCTCCTGTGATGCAGGGCAACGTTGCTGCGCTGCCAGCGCCAAAATAGCCATAAATATGTTCCGCAGTTTCTCTCGTCTGAACACCTTGGGCAGATGTCAGCAAATCTGATAGAAATATTGTATCACTAACTTCCAGGAAAACGAATAAATGAAAGTGAAAATTTGAACTATTTCGGCTACTCTGATAAATGGATAATCTGAGATCAGTGGATGGGCGGGTGGATCTAATTCATAACCAATTAATTATTTATTTAACGCAATACCCGATGTTTTTTTTTTTTAATGCAGTGACCAGGCCAGCGAAGCACAGAAAATATGAACCAGCCCTGGTACAGTTTACCGTCTCTCATTCCTGCACTGGATGAGCCATGTACACATTGTCTCAGAGAACTTTGCACAACAACTTACTTTTTGGATTTACACGCCAGACACCAGTTTAGCTTAAATTCAATTTTCCAAGTATTTGTGGTGTTTTAGATCATAGAAATTTAAATGATCTAGTAATATTTAAGAAGAATAGACCTAAAATCAATATAAGAAAGCAAAACAGGCATATTTGACCACTTATCCTACCCACATCTGAGAGCTTGTAGAGCGTTCACAGAACCCTCGGCAAATACAAACGTCAAAATGATGCGTCCATTTGTAACCTATTACCACTTTATATGAAACCCAAAACCTGCTGGCAAGAGAAAGGATTCCACGGCTTCCAAAATATTTCTGTTAAAAAAGAAAACGCTGCTTCATATCAGTTCTGTTCTCCTGGGATCCCTCGCGAATCCAGCCTAATTCCTTCAGTTTAACCGAGAGGGTCAAATGAAAACAAATGCTCCCAGCACATTGATCCAATTACTGTCACAGCAGAGGGCTCGCTTCTTTGCCGTTGCTATCTCGACCAAATAATGATTATGGCATATTATTTGTTTTTTATTTCTTCATTTCAGACGGTCTTGCATTCTTAGCACAGCGGGGATGCTAGCTGGATGGAGATAAGATGAGGTGAGGCCACTGATTGGCGGTCCCACTGTAGAATACTTTTACAGTGATGCGCTCGTTCTAAGCCCACCAAAGTTGATGTGAAGGAACAGTCCAATCTACCTTCTGACATACATTTTTTTGTTTTGTTTATGGCGCTTCAGACCGCACATTTCTTTTTCTAGGATCTGCAAATAGCAGGTGTTTCAGTAACCTCAGTTTAACAGTATTAAGGCTAATGTCATCTGAAGACTAAGTTGACCATGGCGGATTCAAATGCATGATCTGCAGATTGCTGAATGTACAGGCTACAAGACAATCATTAGCATCGCGATAATGTCCTATTACTTACCGGTAATCTTCATTACTCGTGGTCCCGTTGTCCTCGTCCCCTTCATTATGAAAAGTGAGATAACCATCTCCTAGACAGAAAAAAGAAAAGCAGGAATGCTGGTACGCCCCTCCCTCTCCCTATAGGGAGTACATAAGGGTACAGTACCCAGCATGCCTCCTGACCACCAAGCCCAAGATGAGGGCCGGACAGCCCGGGAAGGAGGGAGGGAAGTAATGAAGGGGACGAGGATAACGGGACCCGGAGTAATGAAGATTACCGGTAAGTAATAGGACATTACCCCCAGGTCCCTCCTGTCCTCGTCCCCTTCATTATGAAAAGTGAGAATACCCAAGCAGCAACCGGCCATCATCAAACAACAAACCACCAGGACACAGCAGTACAGCAAAACCCAGCAATTTATTGAAAATAACAGCACATGTAAAGAAAAGAAGGGCAATCAGGAACACACAGCCCGAAGAACCCCCAAACCAAAGTTAGTGTCATCCCCCAGAACATTCTGGATACGGTAATGCCTAACAAAGGTATTAGCAGAAGCCCAAGTGGCGGCCCTACAAATTTCAGAAAGGGACACCCCACGAACCTCCGCCCAGGAAGCAGCCATCCCCCTAGTAGAACGCCCCTGAACCCCAGCCGGGGGAGGGGCACCAGAAAGATAATAGGCCAGAACAATAACCTGCTTCAACCAACGCCCAATGGAAGAAGACGAAGCACGGTTACCCCTGGAGCCAGCACCAAAAGAGACAAACAGGGAGTCAGAAAGCCGAAATGCACGGGTCCGATCAACATAGACCCTCAAAGCCTGGCAAACATCAAGCAGAGATCAGGGAAGATCACGTACGTCCACCTGATCAGAAACCAAAGCCGGAAGGACCAGCTCCTGAGAACGATGAAACTGGGAGGAGACCTTGGGCACGAAAGAGGGATCCAACCGAAGAACTACCCCATCAGCAGAAAAGGACAGAAAAGGCTCCCGAGCCATCAGGGCACCCAGCTCCCCCAGGCGACGAGCCAAGGTGATAGCCACCAGAAAAACCACCTTCAAGGTGACAAACTTCATATCCACCTCCTCCAACGGCTCAAAGGGAGCAGCCACCAAAACCTTCAAAACCAAGGGAAGATCCCAGAGAGGAAAGGAAGGACGCACCACAGGGCGGGAGATCGCAAAACTGCGCAACAAACAAGAAACCAACCCATCAACATCAGGAAGGTTACCCCAAGGCGCCCTAAAAGCCCTGATAGCAGCCCATTGAGCCCGGAAAGTAGAGACAGACAAACGCTTCTCGAACCCATCCCAAAGGAACTGTAGAACATCTGGCAAAGGACAAACCAAAGGGGACAAGGCCAGGCCAAGACACCAACGCTCAAAGTTACCCCAATGCCTTCTATAAGATTGAAGGGTAGAAGGCTTCCGAGACTGTTAAATAGCCAAGGCTAAATGGGCAGGGAGGCCCCTATTACGCCACCCCTGCCTCTCAACCGCCAAACCGACAGCCGAAGCCGACGCAGGGGCAACATCGGAGAGGACCTCAACGGAGACGGATGGAACGGAAAGAACCACGGACCCCGAACAGCTAACAGGCGGAGAGTGGGAAACCAAGACCTGCGGGGCCAGAAAGGCACCACCACCACCACCTCCCGATCCTCCACCATCAGGCGAGCCAGGAACCGAGGAATCAGAACCAGAGGGGGAAAGGTGTACAACAGGTGAGCCGGCCATGGAAGGGACAGGGCATCCACCCCCCAAGACCCCTCCTGAGGAACCCGGGAGAAGAACCGGGGAAGCTGCGCATTGAGCCGGGAAGCAAAGAGGTCCAGAAAAGGAAGACCAAACCTCCCGCACACCAGAAGAAAGGCCGCCGGTGTCAAGGCCAACTCCAGGGAGGCAGGAAAAAAACGACTGAGGGCATCCGCCACCCCATTGTCCACCCCCCGGACATGAACAGCCGCCAGGGACAAAAGATGGCCCTCCACCCAGCAAAACAAGGGGGACACCACCGCGTTCAGGGACTGAGAACGGATACCTCCCTGGTGATTCAAGTACGCCACAGTCACCGAGTTGTCCGACCGAACCAACACATGCTGGCCCAGCAGAAGGAGCCGAAACCCCTGGACAGCTCGACACACAGCAGACAACTCCCGCCAGTTCGAAGACTGACGACCCTCCAAGAGGGACCACCTCCCCTGAAGGCATTCCGACCCCAAAGTCGCCCCCCAGCCCAAAGCGCTGGCATCCGTCGTAAGGACCACCGGAGGAGGATACTGGAGAGGCAAGCCCTTGTCCGACTGGACGGCAGAGTCCACCAGCGCAGGGCCGGAAGGATCGACAGGGACACAGGAACCAAAATGGACAAGTCCCCCGACAAGGGATTCCACCGAGCCAACAGGTAGGACCAAAGAGGACGAAGATGGAAACGCGCCCAAGGCACCGTGAATACAGTCGCCGCCATCAACCCCAGAAGGCGCAACCACAGACGGACCGGAAAGGACCGACCCAACAGAAACCGCTGAGCCAGCGCACACAGGGTCACAGCTCGAGCAACGGGCAGGAACACACGATTCAAATCCGTGCGAAAACGGGCCCCTATAAACTGCAAGTCCTGAGATGGCAGAAGCTGACACTTGGGGAGGTTGATCAGGAACCCATGGTCCCGCAAGGCCGCACACACCAACCGCTGATCCACCAACAACTGCTCCGCGGAGGGGGCATGCAGGAGCCAGTCGTCCAGATAAGGATAAACCAACATCCCCTGGAGGTGCAAGAAGGCCACCAAGGGAGCCACCACCTTGGTAAATACCCTCGGAGCCGATCTCAGTCCGAAAGGAAGAACAACAAACTGGTAATGGACTCCCAGAAGACAGAAGCGGAGGTAGGGACTGGAGAGAGGATGGACAGGCACGTGATAATATGCGTCCTGAAGGTCCAGAGTGCACATGTAATGACCCCGGAGAACCAGGGGAATAACCTTCTGAAGGGTCTCCATCTTGAATGGAATCTTCAGCACAAATTTGTTCAGGGCCTTGAGATCCAGAACAAGGCGAAACCCCCCAGTCACCTTGGGCACCAGAAAAATGATGGAGTAAAACCCCAGGCCCCGTTCCCCCGGAGGAACCACTGATCTGCCCCTTTGTCCAACAGCGACTGAACCCCCAGAGACAGTTCCGCACGTTTGGATGGGCAGGACGGCCAAGGAGTCGGACGGACCCCCGAGACCGGAGGCAGGCAGGAGAATTCCACACGGTACCCCAAGCGGATCACGTCCAGGACCCACAAGTCTGAACAGGAGGACATCCAAGCTGGAAGAAACAACCGAAGCCGACCACCCACCAAGGATCCGACCTCGGACCCCAGATAGTCAGGAACAAGACTTCGCAGGAGGGGACTTCGCCTTCTTGTCCCGGCCCCGACCAGGCTGAAAACGGCCACGACCCCGGGAAAACTGCCTGTGAGAAGAGGGCCGAAAGAAGGGCTTAGGTTTAGAAAAAGCAGGTGCAGTAGAGGGCACTTTGAAAGAAGAGGAATGTTTCTTCTCCTTGAAAAGACGATGAAGCTTGCCCTCCAATTCAGCCCCAAACAACATGGAACCCTGAAAGGGCAACCTCAGTGCAGCAGACTTCTGGGCCGAATCAGTCTTCCAATCCTTGAGGACCAAGTTCCTACGGGCAGCCACGCAAGCACCCCCGGAGAGGGCAGAAGCACGCACCACATCGAAGGACACGTCAGAGAGAAACTCCACCTGACGCTCAATGTGGGCCAGGACAGCAGAACAGTCAGTAGCATTATCCATGGACCCATACAAAGTCTTTAAATCAGAAAGAAGGGACTGAGCAACATAAGTCCCGTAGATGCCAGCCCTTAGAGCCAGATGCGAACCAGAATAGGCTTTGCGCAGAGAAGCGTCCACCCTCTTGTCCACTGGATCCCGCACCACAGCATCTTCAGCCAGAGAAGTGCGACCCACAAGACTGGCCACCAAAGAATCCACAGGCACGGAGTCCGGCAAATCCTTCGCCATATCCTGAAGAGGATAGAGTTTAGCCATAAATCGCGCAAGAAGAATACGATCAGGATCCTTCCACTCCCGATCCAAAACTCCCTGGCACAAGGATGGACAGGCAAATCCGCAGGCGCAGCGCACTGGAACTGACGAAGTAAGGACCCTCCACAGGTACCCGGGACATCATCAGCAGGAAACCCCATATTCTCCTTCACATGGGCCAACAAATCGGGCAGCATATCCTTATTTACATATTTTCCCTTCACAACATCCTGCTCCAGATCATCACCGTCCGACCCCGATGAAGCTGAAGAAGAAGTAGGACGGGGAACACCACCCGACTTGGACAGAGAACGCGACCCCTTAGACCTTTTCGGACTCCCCATCTCCAACAGAGTTTCCCTGATTAGGGACTTCAATCTGGCATCCATGTCACGGTCACGCCGCCTGGACCGGGCAGGAGAAGGAGATGAAGAAGAGGACGAAGAAGAGGAGGACTCCACCACATGCCTGCTCTTTTTCGAATGTTTCCCCATGACAGCGCCAGCAGGAATAGACAGACACCCAAGGCAGTCACAGGCCAGCAGCAAAAACACGAAGGAAAGCCCAGAAAGGCGCCCCAAACGAACAGGAGCCTCCAAACACTCAGCAACGAGGAGCAGCACCAACAATAGCAGAAAGTACAACAGAAATACAAGCACCATAGGGCAAGAGCATTTATAAAGCAGGAAATGCAGAAAAAACCGCTACGCGGTACTCACATGTGAAGGACCGGCAAGCCTCCAAACACCACCGCCGCCGCCGGCCGCACATTGAAACGCCTGACTTCCTGCCCCACACAAAGGAAGTCAGGCAAACTCCGGCAGGAAGCGCCCCAGCCACTCGAGGATCGCCGCACCACCGGAGGTACAGGAAAACAGAGCCGCGTCTCCAGCAAGCCCGGCAGGCCAGAGACGTGGCAAAAACACTCCTCCAGCCCCACCGCAGCGAGAAAGGAAGACCGGAAGAAGACACCAGGGACCCCTCGAGCCCGGCAGGAGGGGAAACCCCAGGAAACGAGCCCCACCCGAAGCCCAGCAACAGGTAGGCACCAGGAGCACACCAGCTCCTGTAAACTGCAGAACATACTGTCGAAGACAGAAAAAAGAACAGGAGGTATGCTGGGTACTGTACCCTTATGTACTCCCTATAGGGAGAGGGAGGGGCGTACCAGCATTCCTGCTTTTCTTTTTTCTGTCTAGGAGATGGTTATCTCACTTTTCATTATGAAGGGGACGAGGACAGGAGGGACCTGGGGGTAATGCACAGGCAAGAGAAAGGACTTGAGAAGGTCTTCGTTTAAGTCCGGGACTATTCATCTTCTCTCTTAGGGTGTCTCTGTCTTTATCTTGTTTTTATGGGGCCGACTATGGTAAATCCTAGTATTGCTTCGTTTCCTTCTACTTATATAGGGGTGATCCAGGTTATTTGTGCGTTTCTCTAATAGAATTCACATGGGTGTATCCCCAAAAAGCCACTATTCTCCATCCATCTCTGTTCCCCATCCCTTGCTTTCTTTTGCATTCTTAACTTCCTTGTAACTCTGCTTTCTACAACGGTTTATGATTCTTTACTGGATAACTATCAGAACTAATACCTTTAATACATCAATGTTGGAATTGGGGGTCTCCAGTTGGCAGAGGCCAAGGCTTTCTGACCAAATAGGGACCCTCTCCTCCAGTCAGGGCAAGGTGGACACGCGTTAGTAGATAATCCCTGCTCACCCCCTTGATAGCTTGGCAGAGCAGACAGGCTTATCTCCAGGGCAATGTGTAACACCACACCGGTATAATATAAAAATAATATTTTTATATATTTTTAGGCAGACTTAAAACGGACATAAACCAACATAAAATATGCTTCTTGAAACGAAAGTGTTCTTCGTATGGAAAGTGTTCTTAAAAAGTAAAAATAGTCTGTTGCTAAAGATTGTGCAGTTCAGAATGCACCCCGAGCAGTCTTTGGTTGAAAAGGACTGCCCATCTCTTCATGGGGATCATGGACGCGTGGGCGCGTAAGATTACAATGCCCCCATGAGCTGTACCTCTTGATGGTTACTCGGATGAGTGATCGCCACAAGATCTTCCTTGTAGCCCGGTACCGTACTTCACTCGGGTACCGGTACGGGCTTCCAGGGAGGGGCTCGGTGATGGATCCCTTCAGCGCCGGCTGACGCGGGTGATCCACACACTCAGCGCCTCCCTCTCTCCCCAGGTGGACACGCGCTCGTCTGAGGCACACACTCGAGCGTTACCTGGGGGGGAAGCAGCAGGCAGTACGGCTCCTGGGTTCCTGGTGATGTGAAGCTCTTGGCCGACGCGCTGGGCCAATCCCGGCACTGCTTCCGGCTTTCCTCCTGATGACTCGGCGGGTCGCGGGTCGCGAGCCACTCACAGCGCGGCCTCTGGAGACTCCGGCGATGACGTCAGGGCCCACGGGCCAATCCCAGCGCGGCGGGGACGACGAGCCCCTCTTCCCTCACGGCGATCTTCTCCGTGCGATTCCTCGGCGGGGGGGCACCTTTGGACCTCGCGGCTCCTGCGGTGGAGGTCAGGGGCCCTCGGCACTTGGGGGAAGGCACGGCCAGACAAGCCCCGTGGCCGCAGCAGTGATCTTTGGCCAACCAGGCACCAGGGGGAGAGCGGCCTGGCAAGGCACATGCCGCTCTTGTTCTCCTCCGGTGCAGCGGCTAGAAAGGGTGATATTCCCGCTCTAAAGACAGCAGAGCGGTGTAGGTCAAAACGGCAGGAAGTTGATGCCCCTGATTCCTGGGATCAGGAGGCTAGCTCGACTTCTAGCCCTTGGAGAGTTCTTCTTGGCAGGAAGGGGGACCAAGCACACAGCACAGTCCCAACGGTCCCTCCTAGGCAGGACAAGACAAGACAGCAGGTCAGCTTCCAGACACACAGCAATGGCAGCACTGTTCCTGGGGTCTTCTTACGGTGTCCTCTTCAGCAGGGATTCTCCTCTTCAGTCAGAAGTAGTCTGAGTCTAATGTACACAGGTCTTTCCTTTATACAGAAAATTGTCTTTGATGCCTTTGAGGTTTTTGTGATTTAAGCATGGGTCGCCCTTGTCCAGACTCTGGCGGCAAGAGTCTCTCGGTCCTGGGGAATCTTTCTATTTGAAGCAGGGAGGCAGGGACATCCGTCATCCGGCAGACAGGGGAGCCGGTATCGTAAAGGCAGGGCACAGCCCAGCACCACTCCTCCCCCTAACCTTCCGGGGCAGCCAGCTATCATCCCCCTGCTGGAGCTTTCCCAGACCCTGTCACACTCCCTCTAACTCGCACACCCAGGCAGGCCCACAGGCAGACTGGACAAGAAATTAGCCACTTTCTAAAAGTACTATTTTCAGACACAACATTTAAAAACCACCTATGCTAAAAGATGTATTATGGATTCTGAATCCTGAGAAACCAGGTTTGGATTTTCTATCTTGTTCCTGGGGGAAGATAGGCAGGTACCCATGGGCCCCCACCCCCCTCATTCTGTCCTATGGGCAGGGTAGCCTTGCTACAGTGAAAAACGAATTTGGCAGTAATCCACTACTGCAGCATGTCCCTTACATCTGTACAGGCCCTACTAGGAGCACTTGCCCTTTGGCACTGATCAGCAGTGGCAAAGTGCCTAAAGCATCTAAACCAGCAAAACGTAATCCAGCATAGAGTCAAAAACATAGGAGGTAGAGATCGAAAAGTCAGGGGAAACCACGCCAAGGATGCCAGGTCTAACCCGTGTCCCCTCCAGCTGAAAGTGAGGGGAACTACCCAACCCCTTGGGAGTTCTCATCACTAAGGCGGAAAAATCTAGCCAGACCGTCAGCATTGGCGTGTTCTGTGCCAGGGCGGTGTTCCACCGTAAAGTCCATTCCCTGTAGGGAGATTGACCACCTCAACAGTTTTGGGTTTTCTCCCCTCATCTACATTAACCATCTGAGGGGCCTGTGGTCTGTCTGAACCCGGAAGTGAGTCCCAAATAAATAGGGTCTTAGCTTCTTCAGCGCCAGACCACGGCAAAAGCTTCCCTTTTAATTGCACTCCACTTCTGTTCCCGGGGGAGTAGCCTCCTACTAATGAAGACTACAGGTTGGTCCCCGCCCTCATCATTCAGTTGGGAGAGCACGGCTCCCACCCCATGCTCTGAAGCGTCTGTCTGCACTACAAATTCCTTGGAGAAATCAGGTGCCCTGAGCACGGGTGCGGTGCACATGGCAGCTTTCAGGGTTTCAAATGTGGTCTGACAGGCATCGGTCCAAATCACCCCTTTGGGCTGTTTGTTAGAAGTCAGCCCGTCAAGGGGGCCACAATGGTTCCATACCCTTTGACAAACCTCCTGTAATACCCGGTGAGGCCCAAGAAGGCTCTCACCTCTGTCTGGGTCTTGGGGGGCTCCCAATCCAGAATGGTATCAATCTTTGCCTGTAGGGGCGCCACCTGGCCGCTCCCTACCTGGTGTTCCAAGTACACCACAGATCCCTGCCCTATCTGGCACTTACTGGCCTTGATAGTGAGGCCTGCATTCTGCAGAGCTTTCAACACTTCCCAGTGGTGTTGCAGGTGTTCCTCCCAAAGGGAGCTGAACACAGCAATGTCATCCAGGTACGCGGCGCTGAATTGCTCCAGTCCGGACAGTACCTGGTTGACCAGTCGCTGGAAGGTGGCAGGGGCGTTTTTCAAACCAAAGGGCATGACTCTGAACTGGAAGTGCCCCTCTGGGGTTGAAAACGCCGACCTCTCCTTGGCCCCCTCAGTTAAGGCAATCTGCCAGTACCCAGAAGTCAAATCAAATGTACTGAGATACTTGGCAGCCCCCAGCCGATCCACAAGCTCATCAGCTCGGGGGATGGGGTGTGCGTCAGTCTCTGGGACCGCATTGAGCCCACGGTAGTCCACACAAAACCTGAGTTCCGGGGTGGCAACGGGGGCAGCAGCCTTTGGTACTAAGACCACCGGACTAGCCCACGGGCTGCTGGATGGCTCAATCACCCCTAGTGCCAACATCTTGGAAACCTCTTCCTTGATGCTGACCCGGACTTTGTCAGCTACCCTGTAAAATTTCTGTTTCACAGGGGGGCTATCTCCAGTGTCCACATCATGGACGCACCAATTGGTGACTCCTGGGGTCAGGGAAAACAGGGATGCAAACTGACCCAACACATGGCAACAGTCTCTCTGCTGTCCTGGGGTCAGGGTGGGGGAGAGAACCACTCCATCCACTGACCCATCTTGTTCCTTGGCTGCCAGGAGGCCAGGAAGAGGATCACTTTCCTCCTCCATCCCATCATCTGTAGCAAGGAGCATTGTGACATCCGATCTCTCAAAGTGTGGTTTGAGGCGGTTCACATGCAGGACCCTCAAAGGGTTCCTGGGAGACTGAAAGTTAACTAGGTAGGTTACATCCCTCTTGCGCTTCACCACCTCATACGGCCCAGTCCACTTATCTTGGAGCGCACAGGGCTCCACTGGCGCCATCACCCACACCTTCTGCCCAGGTTGAAATTCGACCAGAGTGGCATTCTGGTCATACCATCTTTTCATTTCTTCCTGGCTGGCTTCTAGGTTCGCCTGAGCGAGTTTCCTGAAGCGTTGAGTCTGGTTGCGGAAGGCCAGCACATAGCTGAACACATCCTGAGGGGTCTTACCATGGGATTTCTCCCAACCCTCCTTCACCAGACTCAGAGGTCCTCTCACAGGGTGACCGTACAGAAGCTCAAAGGGGCTGAACCCTAAAGACTTCTGGGGCACCTCTCTGTAGGCAAACAACAGGCAGGGTAGGAAGACGTCCCACTTCCGCCTCATGGGCTCTGTGAGGCCCATTATCATGCCTTTGAGGGTCCGGTTAAATCTCTCCACCAGACCATTCCCTTGAGGGTGGTAAGGAGTGGTGAACTTATAAGTTACCCCACACTCCTCCCACAACGACTTCATGTACTTAGAGATGAAGTTGGTCCCCCTGTCGGATACCACCTCCCTGGGAAATCCCACACGGGAGAAGATCCCCATCAATGCACGGCCCACCACAGGGGCTGTGATTGTCCGGAGAGGGACAGCTTCCGGGTACCGGGTGGCATGGTCCACCAAGACCAGGATGAACCTGTTGCCTAGGGCTGTCTTGGGTTCCAGAGGCCCCACAATGTCTATGCCCACCCGCTCAAAAGGGGTGCTGACCACGGGAAAGGGTTGGAGGGGTGCCTTGCCCCTTCCTCCACTCTTGCCACTGGCCTGGCAAGTCTGACAAGTCCTACAAAAAGTTCCCACGTGCTTCTTCATCTGGGGCCAGTAAAAGTGGGTGACAAGCCGTTGAAAGGTCTTGTCTTGCCGCAGATGTCCTGCGAGAGGCACGTCATGAGCCAGACCCAGTAAGAAGGTCCTGAAGCGCTTGGGCACCACCAGCACATGGGCTGCACCGGGCTCAATGACCTTAGGCTCACTATACAACAACCCATCTTCCCAGTAAATGAGGGGGTGTTTGGACTCTCCACCTGCTGCCTGGTCTGCAACCTGTTGCCGCATACCAATAAGAGAAGGGCACTCTTTCTGCGCCTTGCAGAACTCCTCCCTGGAGGGATCCCCTTCTTGCTGCCAATGGGTCAGCTCAGGCAAGTCTCCCAGTTCGGCTACCTGTTCCCCCTGTAGGTATCAGAGCATCCCCCTCCGGGTCTGCTTCCTCCTGGACCGTGGGAACAGCCGGGGCTGGTTTCCCACGCCCTCTGCCCTTCCTCCTCTGGGTAGGTACCTGGGCCACTGTTTCAGGCTCCAAGTCTGCTTTGACACCCTTGCTGGCGGCCATGGACCGAGTGGTCGCACAGGCCCACTCAGGCCAACCCAACATCTCCAGATGCACCTGGCGTTCCACCTCCCTCCAGGGGGAACTCTCCAGGTCATTTCCTAGCAGACAGTCTACCGGCATGGAAGGCCTCACAACAACTCTCAAGGGACCTGAGACCCCCCCCCACTCAAAGGGAACTTGCGCCACTTTGCAGCGGCGCACAGAGTTGTCAGCTGACACTACCGGGTGTAACACATCTGGGATAACCTGCTCCTCAGAGACCCACTGACACCTGACAGATGTCACACTGGCTCCCGTATCTCTGAGAGCCTCCACCCTCCTCCCGTTGATGGTCACCCATTGCCTGTACTTTTTATTGTTTTCAGGCAGGTAGGTTTCCTGGACCATCTCTTGGTCTCCTAAAGAGACCAGGGTCATCACTGCCAGCTCCTCCTCCCCACTAGGTACTAACTCATCCCCCAAGGTTACACTCACCAAACCCGGTTTGGGAGCAACAGGGGGTGCTGGGGACTTCTTGGGGCACCTAAGGGCAATGTGACCATTCCCATTGCAGTTGTAACACCTAATGGGACCTTGAAAGGTACGCCCACCCTTAGCGGGTGGTGGTGCCTGAGACTGGGGGGCCGGGGACTCCTTTCCAGCTGAACTGTTTTGGGGCCCTTTAGGGAACTCCTTCTTGTTACCTGTGTCCCCCCCACTCTTCTGCTGGGGACCTTGTCCAACTTTGGCTGTGGTACCCACGATCCCCTTGTGGACCCTGGTGCTGGTCCAGCGGTCCGCCACCTTAGCAAGCTCCCTGGGATCAGTTAACTTACTATCCAAAAGATGCTGGCGCAGCTCTGGAACACATAGACTGCTCAAGTGCTCCCAACTAATTAAATGGCACAACCCCTCATAATCAGTTGCCTTGCTGCCCTTTATCCAACCTTCCAATGCACGCGTATACAGGTTCACACACTCCACCCATGTACTGGACTCTAACTTTTTAAAGTTCCTAAACTTCTGTCTATACTGCTCTGGGGTAAGCCCATACCTGAGGCATAGGGCCTCCTTCATATGGGGGTAGGTCATTTTGCCTGCTAATTCTAAGGGTGAGAGGACATCCCTCCCAGAAGCCTCAAAATGTTTCCACAAGCCCGCCCCCCAATCCTCCATAGGCACCTTACTCATCTTAAGAGCAATCTCATAGGCTGTGAACCACGCATGGATATCCTCCCCCCTCTGAAAATTCTGGACTATATCCTTGGGGAGATATACCCTATGCCCATGCACTGGCTGTGCGCTGCCACCATTCGAACCGGACTGCCACTGTTTAGCTTTTAGATCCAGTTCTCTCATGCTCACCTCATGGGCCAGAATTAACTTCTTTTCTTCCCTCTGGGCCTTGAGCCTCAGGACTTCCAGCTCATGTTCTCGCACTCTCTGGTTCTCTTGAATTTCCTCCGGGGAGAGACCCCTGCTGGAATGGTTGCTGCCAGCCCTTGAGGCTGGTCCACCTATCGGCAGATCATTTGCTCCAAAGCCATTCCTTGGCGGATTCTCCGTCTCTTCAGCACCTGTCCCCGCTGCCTCTTTGGCCTCCCACCAGACCTTTAGGGCGTCCTGCAGCTCGTCCTTTCTAGAGCTGCTTTTAATGGGGCACCCAAAGTCTCTGCAGTACTTGTAGTAGGAATACAGATCCTCAATGTTAAAATCAACTTCTCCCCTTATACTGGCTTCCTTCTCACTTGGTGCCTTCTCACTGGGCACCTTTTCACTGAGTGCTTTCCTGGACTGTGACATGGTGCTTCAAGGAAATCCAAAAATAGGACCAGGAACAAAAAATAATTCGGTATGTGGTTATGTAGGTCTGCACTAAACTAGTGATGCACACCAATCACTGTAGGTCAGGCGCAAATACACGTTCATATCCCACCGCTAGCCACCAATGTTGGAATTGGGGGTCTCCAGTTGGCAGAGGCCAAGGCTTTCTGACCAAATAGGGACCCTCTCCTCCAGTCAGGGCAAGGTGGACACACGTTAGTAGATAATCCCTGCTCACCCCCTTGATAGCTTGGCAGAGCAGACAGGCTTATCTCCAGGGCAATGTGTAAAGTATTTGCACCAACACCTTCAGAAATTCTTAATGAACACCACAAACGGACACCACACCGGTATAATATAAAAATAATATTTTTATATATTTTTAGTCAGACTTAAAACGGACATAAACCAACATAAAAAATGCTTCTTGAAACGAAAGTGTTCTTCGTATGGAAAGTGTTCTTAACCACTTCGACGCTCATGACGAGCTCAGCTCGTCATGGAGTTTCCATTGACTTCAATGGAAATTACATGGAAGAACATCAGGGAGCTTAGCATCCAAGTGGTTAAAAAGTAAAAATAGTCTGTTGCTAAAGATTGTGCAGTTCAGAATGCACCCGAGCAGTCTTTGGTTGAAAAGGACTGCCCATCTCTTCATGGGGATCATGGCCGCGTGTGCACGTAAGATTACAATGCCCCCATGAGCTGTACCTCTTGATGGTTACTCGGATGAGTGATCGCCACAAGATCTTCCTTGTAGCCCGGTACCGTACTTCACTCGGGTACCAGTACGGGCTTCCAGGGAGGGGCTTGGCGATGGATCCCTTCAGTGCCGGCTGACGCGGGTGATCCACACACTCAGCGCCTCCCTCTCCCCCCAGGTGGACACGCGCTCGTCTGAGGCACACACTCGAGCGTTACCTGGGGGGGAAGCAGCAGGCAGTACGGCTCCCGGGTACCTGGTGACGTGAAGCTCTTGGCCGACACGCTGGGCCAATCCCGGCACTGCTTCCGGCTTTCCTCCTGATGACTCGGCGGGTCGCGAGCCACTCACAGCGCGGCCTCTGGAGACTCCGGCGATGACGTCAGGGCCCACGGGCCAATCCCAGCACGGCGGGGACGATGAGCCCCTCTTCCCTCACGGCGATCTTCTCCGTGCGATTCCTCGGCGGGGGGGCACCTCTGGACCTCGCGGCTCCTGCGGTGGAGGTCAGGGGCCCTCGGCACTTGGGGGAAGGCACGGCCAGACAGGCCCCGTGGCCGCAGCCGTGATCTTTGGCCAACCAGGCACCAGGGGGAGAGCGGGCCGGCAAGGCACACGCCGCTCTTGTTCTCCTCCGGTGCAGCGGCTAGAAAGGGTGATCTTCCCGCTATAAAGACAGCAGAGCGGTGTAGGTCAAAACGGCAGGAAGTTGATGGCCCTGATTCCTGGGATCAGGAGGCTAGCTCGACTTCTAGCCCTTGGAGAGTTCTTCTTGGCAGGAGGGGGACCAAGCACACAGCACAGTCCCAACGGTCCCTCTTAGGCAGGACAAGACAAGACAGCAGGTCAGCTTCCAGACACACAGCAATGGCAGCACTGTTCCTGGAGTCTTCTTACGGTGTCCTCTTCAGCAGGAATTCTCCTCTTCAGTCAGAAGTAGTCTGAGTCTAATGTACACAGGTCTTTCCTTTATACAGAAAATTGTCTTTGATGCCTTTGAGGTTTTTGTAATTTAAGCACGGGTCGCCCTTGTCCAGACTCTGGCGGCAAGAGTCTCTCGGTCCTGGGGAATCTTTCTCTTTGAAGCAGGGAGGCAGGGACATCCGTCATCCGGCAGACAGGGGAGCTGGTATCGTAAAGGCAGGGCACAGCCCAGCACCACTCCTCCCCCTAACCTTCCGGGGCAGCCAGCTATCATCCCACTGCTGGAGCTTTCCCAGACCCTGTCACACTCCCTCTAACTCGCACACCCAGGCAGGCCCACAGGCAGCCTGGACAAGAAATTAGCCACTTTCTAAAAGTACTATTTTCAAACACAACATTTAAAAACCACCTATGCTAAAAGATGTATTATGGATTTCTGAATCCTGAGAAACCAGGTTTAGATTTTCTATCTTGTTCCTGGGGGAAGATAGGCAGGTACCCATGGGCCCCCACCCCCCTCATTCTGTCCTATGGGCAGGGTAGCCTTGCTACAGTGAAGCACGAATTTGGCAGTAATCCACTACTGCAGCATGTCCCTTACATCTGTACAGGCCCTACTAGGAGCACTTGCCCTTTGACACTGATCAGCAGTGGCAAAGTGCCCAAAGCATCTAAACCAGCAAAACGTAATCCAGCATAGAGTCAAAAACATAGGAGGTAGAGATCGAAAAGTCAGGGAAAACCACGCCAAGGATGCCAGGTCTAACAATCAACAAACTTTCAATAAATTCAGAAATGTAACATAGCTGATGTCCATTAATGAAGCAGCCAAGCCCATTTAAGTGCAGGAAACTCTTCTTTTATTGTGTTAAACTCTCAGATGGGGCTATAGTTGCCCTAAGTGGGAAGGGTATGCCCAGAAGTGGGTACTGCGGTCACTATGCCACTGGATTCAAGCTAGCTTGGCTGTTGAGGGGTGATACCCCAAAACAGGTCCCAGGATGCTTGTTGTCCAGGAAGGACCTGACTTGCAGTTTGGTCTGGACTGTTTCCATGGGGAGCCAGGTTAAGGCTGATTTGAATATGCAGAGTGAGCAAAAAAACATTTCTACTTGGCCAACAATGGCCAATAATGTCTTCATGCTCTACCAAGAGATTTATCTTCAAAAGCAAGATGCAGTGGGGAGTGTCAAATTTTCACCTACGTACCCTTGCACGCTCATTGTTGAAGTTGAGAAATTTTGGTAATGGGATGAACACTTCCAACATCCCAACAGATATGCCATTTTCTGGGGGTGATGTACTGAAAAATTTCTGATGATATGGAAAGGGTCCCATAAAATATTACAAAACTATAGCAGATCGAACATAACAATCACATCTACCACCTCTAGCCAACAAGTGGTTTTCTTGAGCTGAACAATTTAAACAAACAAAACAGTTAAAGTAAACCAAACTTCACAGGAAAGAAACAGCGAAGAACCTGATTCATAAGCCACCTACCTGGATCCCAGTC